>NC_090720.1:3652500-4261250 GCF_040954835.1 Lepisosteus oculatus | reverse complement strand
GGTTTACTTTTTAAAACTGGGTGCTTTGCCCTTTTTTGGCAATATTGCTATTTATCCTAAACTCAGGTGTACCTGTAATGTCCAGAGTGGGTTGGAACACTAAAACAAACTCCTGTACAACTCTTTATCAAAGCTTATTATTCTGTCAGAATATATACAAAGTCATCTCCATTGTGAAGGTTTTTTTTGCGTGGGTTTGTTTGAGATTTTGCTACCTACGCCTAAAATGAGAGAAAAGGTTCCCTGAACTCTCTGAATTGCTCGTGTAGAAGAAATATCTGTCCTTCCAGTAAATATTCTCTAAATATGTCCAACCTGGGAATCTAGTAATGTCAGTCAGGCAAGTGGAAGGCATGGTAGCATTGCACAACATGTAATTATGACATGTTCTTTTCTGTTCTTATGTTTTTTTTCCTCAGCTCTGTTTTCTTTTCAACAAATCGCTGTTACCTTTCACTCAGCAATACATGGGGGGTTATTTATGGTTTTCATTGGCACCGTTGTTATATATTGCTGTACAAATTCAGATCAGAGTTTTAGTGTTTTCAAGAATACGGTTTCCTGTTTCCTATTGAATAAAAGGAACAGCCAATATCAGGCCTCCCCATGCTAGTGTACATTTCATATTCTCTTAAGCTGCAGAGCTGGCGTCCTGATCAGACCCAGTCTACAGGAGTGACCATCACTCTACTGGGGTGTAATACTGGCTCCAAAGATTGACCTCAGCTTTCTTAGCATTTCAGCAACTAGCTGGTTCTGGTGTGGAACTTCACAGGTGCTGTTTACCTTTTACTCTTTAATTCCTTTGGCATTTGTTGCTAAGCACATTTATCCATTCCTGTCATTCTCTTCTGTTGTTTATGAAGGTGATCAAGTTTATTTGTTCTGCAGAACATGCATTAGCTATATCTCTCACCTCTGAATAAGCAGAGCTGGTAGTTTTCTTGGATGGCACACAAATGCCTGAAATGGTTTCACCTGACAATGCTAAAGCCTGGGATTACAAACAATGTAAATAAACCAACTTGGCCTCCAGACAAGACAGAAGCTGTAATTATGCATTAACATGCAATCCCAGGTGCCTTTTAATGGATTCTTTTGTGTTCAGAAAGCACTGGTATTAATATATTGAACAGCATTAAAACCTTCGTGAAATTAAAACAACAATAAAATAAAACTGTGCTCTCGGTTTTTCAATTCACAGATATTTCAGTGGTTCATTTCACTGTAGTATGTAGTATGAGTATCAACTTACCATTTTAATACAGGAAAGTCTCCAGATTTCTTCAGCAAGAGGATCCCTTTTGTAGAATTATATTAGGTTTTTACATCTTTTCCTCACAGAGGATATGGCATATTTCACATTTCAGCACTTGTGCCAAATCCAAACCAGTCACATATTCATATGTAATTGATATGTACTGTATGTATTAGCCTATCTGTAGCAGTGTCCTTAAATGTGAGATTGCAACCTCCCATTCAAGTGGAAAAAATGTTTTTTTAAAAATGTATTGGTTTATATTTTAAAAGGCATAAAAACATGTGCTCTCCCACCTATACTTCTTTATTCACATTCCAAATGATTTAGGCATTCACAATGCTGTTTAATATGTTTCAGATCATTGCATTTGATGTTATCATTGGGAATTTATATAATTTTGTTTTGTACACCACAGTAGAATAGAAGTAACTGCAGATAAAGATCAGCATATCAGCATACTCTACATACAGATTTGTATACATTGAAGGAAGCATTCAACACTTGCGGAATGTGTTAATATGATCTGAACAGAATCTGTTGCTGCAGTAGACAACTTAGATGAAGTCTCTGGTGTTCACATTTTCACATGAACCACTTGGACTGCATGAGTTCTGCTTCTGCGTGTGTTTAAAATCTTCATAGTAGCGGGTGGATACCAGCTCAGAGCTCGTAGGCTGGCAGAGGCAGAGGGAGGTGGGTGAAGTGTCTTCAAGGTAAAAGGCACTATTTCCTGGCACTTGGAGCTGTGTGTGTCTGTGTGCTTGTGGGGGAGTGTGGGTGTGCAGGGAGGCTGGGGATTAATCATTATTGCACTGGCCTTAGTCTTGCTGGGCAAACGTTGGCAAGGTTCCAGCCTGCTGAGCTCTGACGTGGCGGCTGATTCTGTTAAAAAAAAGAACAATCTGTACAAATGAGCTCCCAGGGTTGAGAGAAAAACATTGCATTGTAAAGACATTTTAATGCCCCCTGCAAAACAGTTTCTAAAACGTGTAATACAAAAGAGCTTTATTTTTCTATTTACGTTGAAAACACTATTTACGTGTTTAGAACTGTTGAAATTATTTTATCAGTCACATCCTTAATCATGTATTTATTGGCAGGGTTCTAGTGTGTCATGCCGTGTGTATGTGCAACTGTCCCTCTTTTCCACTAAAAAAAATTTGAATAATAAGATTGAGGCCAATAAGTTTAATCATCCTGAATGTGGGTTGTTCAATGATGAAAATCTGGTGAAAATCTGTTCTGAAATCAAATTATTAATAGGCAAATAAATGAAAAATAGACAAAAAGCAAAGTAAAAGTAAGGACTATTGAACCAAATTGTTCAAATCAAATGCATTCAGTAAAAGCCCTATAACATACTTAGCTCTGTCAGGTTCTACCTATGCAACAGGTGTACTTCACCTTTCAAAACAGCGATATGAATTACACTATAAAAATCACAGTGACTGGCTTTTTTTTTACTGTATGACATTCCATTGCTTTATTAATTTTTCCTAAACCCACAAAAGACATAGAGAAAGACATACAGTACATACATAATAAATAAAAGAAGAAAACCCGACTTGTTTTGTTTTCTTTCCCAGGAAAGTATAAATAATAAATACAGTAACATCACCCCCTACTCCCTCACACTAAATAAATAAAAATCTATCAATTCCCTGTGAAGTGAAAAAGGGGTCATTAGCTGAGCTGTGAAATGCATTCAAAGATATGTGGGGAATCAAGATGTCACTCACTCAGGTTAATTAGAGAGGAGCTGGGAGTGTGCACATGTGACAGTGGGAACAGAGTGACTGACATTCTTTCATATATGCTGTAACGGCCTTTCAAAACCAGAATTCTACCTTGTTAAGTTAGTTACAAGGGCCTATTCTTGACGGAGTAAAGAAAATCATAGCCTTTGATACATATTTTAATAGGCCCCTGCAGCTCAGATATGTTGCACAGTATTTTTTTTTTATTTCTTTGCTGTTTTATCGAACTGTATTCTCATTGCTCCCTCCTTCCTTCAGCTGCTGCATCCTTCCAACCAGCTTCCTGCCCCCGTTTCCTGCACTTTTAAGAAAGTGGACTTCCTCACGAAAGTCGAGTTCAGAAAGTAGTCCCGGCTTTCTGAAAAAAATGGCAAAAACAAAAGTGTTAGAATTTCATTCACGTAAGAAGAAAGAAAGATGGAAAAATCGGAGTACTGTTGGAAAATTTGATATAGGGCCTCAGATTTAGGGAGTGCCCCACTGAACTTCAAAAAAGTATCGATAAACATTGTTTGGCACTGAAATTATACAAATTTCCAATAAGTTGTGAATGTATTGTTTTTGAAGTCCAATCTTGTGGTTTCAAACAGACGAAATCCTAAAAAAGGTTGCTGTTTCTGAAGGAGTTCTGACCTCCTTTGGTTTATGCTACACTCCTTAGCAGACCGTCCTATAGTAGAGTCTCAGGTTGCTCTTCTAAACCAAAGCTGTTTTTTTATTTGCTTTTCCTAAATGATAATTTCCTAAATATCACTTCTGTTAGAGGTGAATTTACAGTACAGGTTTTATTAAACTTGTAAGTGCCTCATAGGGAAATACAATGTGGATCATTCTCATCCTGTCCATTATGAATATGATAAAGTTGTGCTCTTGCTTATTTGACACCTTCCAAGTTCTGTCCTGTAAATATTACTGCAGACATGTAAGGAACATGATCCAGAAGCAGTATCCTAAGGCAGATTCACATCCAGAAGCTTTGGAAGACCTTACCAAGCTCAGAATTGTGATGTGTTCTCAGGGGGTGGAATTTTTAAATTCTCCCCTGTGGCTATTTGTGCCATCATAGGTACGGCACCTGGGATTATGTGATGTTGAAAACATTGTATTTCAGGTTGCCCTGGATTCATTTGCTTGAGGTGTTCATCAGCCCTGAACACCTGTGTCTGTTTACACTCTTGTGGTCAAGGAGACTTCTAGCACAACCACAAAAGCTCTGACTAATGCAGACCCCGAGACCTTAATTTGAGGTTTCATATGTAATTAATATTCTCCCCAAACAGAAGTATGATTGCACCCCTAGAGGGGATCATTTCGAAGCATTTTAAGTTTACTTTAGGGACCTCAGTGGCATTAAAGAGTGAAATGGTTGCAATGCCACAGAAAGCACTTTAATGTGCTATGTGAAGAAATTTTTGGAACGTTAGTCTTTATATTTATAAGTCATGCAGGCCTAAATTTCCACTTTTCTGCTCAAGTGCAGAACTTGCAGTTTGCTGTAGTGAATACAGTATTGTAAGATATCAAAATGAGAGTGAAAACACATGTGCAGTACATCTCAAACACAATGAAAGAATGAATTGTGTTTTTTATAAGTAAGAAATTTCTTATTGAATGTTAAGTTAAAGAAAAGGCCGACGGCACAGTGGCGCAGTGGTTAGCGTTGCTTCTGGGAAAGTTGTGAGTGTGTGTGTTTCTGTGTCTGTGTTGTTGTGCGCCCTGTGATGGTAAGGGTGTACACTGCCTTGCGCCCGTTACTTGCTGGGATAAGGTCCAGCTCCACCGCTACCCTGAATTGGAAGAAGCAGTTAGAAAATGGATGGATGGATTCAGATTCATGGATTTTTATTCTTGCTGCTGTCCACAGAACGGTTGGTTATGTGGCTAAGCCTTATTCAAAAAACCCTGCTGAAATTGTGGAGGTGGAATTGTGTGCACAGGATCCTGCCTAGAGGTTAGTACCCATTCCAGACAGTTTTAAAACTGCCATTAATCAGTGCCTTTTGATCGCCTAATGTTTTTGCTGAGTGATAAATCCAATATATTCTCCAGCAGTAGTATATTTCCACATTGATTTTTATGATGATGAGCAATTACAATGTTAATGTGGAACACTTTTACAGGTAACCATGTGACCCATTCTGGAATGACTGCCAGAAATCTATTACAGTCGGCTCACTTAATTATGAGCTGATTTATTATTTATCTAAGGCATTATTTATTTATGCTGTATGATGGTGATTACATAGTAAACTTTATACTTTGAAAACCTAGAATTTTAGCTTTTCTTTCCTTTGTGAAGGAAAATAAGGAATCTATTTCAATTCATTTGACGGCGTTACTACCAGCTGCAGTAAGTTTCAGCTTTCTGTTTATCGCATATAGTTTAGGAGTTAATTATATAAAACATAACAATAAAGTAACACGATGATTCATTTTAGAGGAATATGATCAAGAAATGCAGATGCCTTGTGTCATTGAAAATGACCTCAAGACACCCCTTTCTGTTGGATGAGTCAAGCAGGTCTGAACAGGCACTGAAGAATGGGACAGGTACACCTCCTTAGTTCCTGTATTCATTAAAGCAGTAAAACTAGCAATCCTCCAACGAGGTCAGCTACTTTCTCCTCCAGAATTCCAAGCAAACCCCACACACACACTCCTCCTTATCTGTGGTTTTGTGTCCAAATCCCAGAGATTTTCACGCATTTCTTCTCCAGTGCTAGTCCCACATTTGTTTCGTGGCACAAGCAGGAGGCATGCTGAGACCACCCAGCCAGGGGACATTTCATGCCACCTCGCTGTTCATTAGACTGGCACTGATTCCTGAGCTTCAGTTCGCACAGTCTGCCTCCCCCCTCCCCTTCCCAGCCCTCAGCCCTACAGCCTGCTCTTCCTAGGTGGAAACAGGCAGGGCAGCGAGGTGTCTGCCTGTCACATTGACAATGGAGCGAGGAAATTACATTTGGCTGGTTTGTAAAACATTGCCTTTGTGTATGAATCCGTGATGATTTTCACAGTTGGATGGGGCGGCTGTCCTTTTCTTTAATTTTTCGTACTTGAAGTAATTTTCCCTTGAGCTTGTTTTTCGCCTATTGTGGAGCTAAGCAGTGGGATTCTGTTTCTGTGGGAGATTTTTGTCCTTTCTGCAGGTTACAGTCAGCAGCTGAACGACAAGCCCCTCAGCTCATTTCACATGGGGTTGCGTGAGCTTCAATGAATCCTCGCCATCAGAGGTGAAAGGTGACTGTGTTTTCCTGCACCACTGGTCATGATAGGTGACTTGTGCTGTCAATGGGAGTGGGGGGTCAAAGGTCACTCCGTCAGTGAATGCTACGTCTTTTTGTGAGAAAATGAAACTGAAGTCTTCTGTAATGCGTTTGACCAGCAGGAAAAGCCAGCGGGAATATTTATCTTTGTACACTGGTCCCGTTAACTGGAGAAGGTTTGTTTACTGTACTTCAAACCACACTTCATTGGTGCTGCATATTATGAGGGAAACAACTTCCATGTTTGATTGTACCCAATGAGATGAACAAACAGTATAGCTTGACTTGGATCACAAACAGAGAGAAGTGTCAGGAGATTAAAATGCTATGAATTTGATGAATGCACTGCTTTGAGGGATCAGCTGAAATTTTAAAATTACTTGACACACATACTTTGTCAGACCAATATCAGCTGTGAGAACGAAAATGCTGATTTATTGAGCTAGAAAAATTCTAGCATGATGTCATCTTAACACTAGGCAGACACAGTTTGTCTTGGAATATAATTTAATAAGGATCAAATGAAATTCAATATTCACTTATACCTAAGCTTTTTGTGGGAGCACTCTGAAGTGTTGTGGTGTTACAGGAAATGCTGCGCTGTATTTCACTATAGAGCCAAGTGAGGGACCGAGAGAACAAAGCAATGATTTTATTTCACCATCTTACACTGCTAGTACCCAATTAGGCCTCACTGTTTTACTGGTTTTGCTCTTTTCTTGTGGGGCAAGGAGGAGGTTTACAAATAACATAAACTGAGTGGCACTGATGTGGAGTCTGTAAAAATAGTCCACTCAGAACATCACAGTTCCTTTGCAATGGAGAAGTATGAAAGCATCATGGCTTTTGAGGAACAGAGGCTAATAAAAATTCCATTACACTATGCAACACAGCTGTGATGCCTTTGTTTGCTTTGACTCTGCTGCCAAGACTTACTTTACTTACGATGGCATCACCCGGTTCTCATCATCATTAACTGCGACACTCCCGGAAATTTCACTATTTCCACTTTTCCTACTCTCTTCCTTTGACTCTCTTCATACCAAGCAGATGTTAAGAGGAGCCAGCCAAAATCACAGGGGCGAGTCTTACTTTTTCCAGGCACAACACTGACCTTGGCAGTTCACACTGAGCCCCTTTTCCTGCCAGAGAGAGACGATTGAAGGGTACTTTCTCAGCCACTTGTCTGACGAATTTGTAAAAGCACTATTGTTGTTTTTATATCAAATGTCCACAGTAATGACTGATGAAGAAGGAGCATGTCAGGGCAACATTCTAAATGAAATGTATTCTGTAGCCAATATACTCATTAGTTTACTCATTACTAATTATATTATCATCATCATTATTAGTAATGGTAATAGTAGCAGCATTTGAGCAGATTCTTAATTTTCTAGTAATAAATCTGGTCATTTCAGTTTCAATAATTTAAACCACATGGCAAAACTAGCTCTCATCTGAAAGGTCAAGTTGATGAAAGGGACAGCACAGACCCTACCACAGGAAGCGGCCTGGTGCAACAAAGAGGAAAATGGGATTTGTGGATTGAAAGAGGCATCAAATATGATTGTGCATCAAAATAAAGTCTCACAGAAATGTCGAGCCCTCATTTGCCCATGAGCCGACATACAGAAGTGAAATGTTCTTTAAAATCAAATATGTAGAAGACGAAGGGTGTCCTGATTCAGGGTAAACCTTTTTTGAAGAGTTGGGGTATTTTTAGAGGAGACAGCTTTATGCATTGATAAAAGTGTCTTCCCACACTCGATACGCTAATTAGCTCATTCTTTCAGCAGCAGCTCCGAGACGCAACAGATCTGACTGTTCTGGTTTCTGTTTGGCGACTGTCCCTCGCTCAGGTTTTCTAAGCAATGTCAAAATGACAGCAACTTTGTTGTCTGTATTAGTCTGACTTGGCTATGATCCACATACGCTAAAAGGATTATTATACTGGTTGATCATGCTTTACCTTTGTAGTAAGAATAGGGTGAAGTTTTATTTATATTTATCAGCATCCTTCTTCTATTCTGCAGTTTGCACATTCACCAATGGATAATGTATGTGTAACTAACTCAATTGGCACACAAATATAAAATATACTGAGCCCTTAAAGAATGTATTATTTAAAACTGCAAAAAATTTACTTTTGATATTGTCAGGAACACCCCAATCTTTTTACAACAGATGCACTGACTTGTAATTGAATAGAAATGACATAGGTACATTTATTACACTGATTAACATTTGCCATCAACAGGGGATCTGCTGTGAAACTCACAAAGATTAATTGAGGCCAATATAAGCTGAACATGTGTGGTGTTTACTTACACCAGGTTGCAGAAGCTGTCTTGTGGGATTCTGTCCCATTTCATGATAGAGCCTGAGCCATTCGACTGTTCTCTGGCCTCTGAGTTCCAGTTGTCGCACATCATCCCACCTCTTCACACAAATGCTAAACAAGGCTCAAGTCTGGTAATTAGGGCATCTTCAGCCTCACTGTCATTTTTGTATCTTGCAACGAAACCATTGTTTGGCAATCGGCATGAGGACTTCCTGGAAGGGCAGGAGATGATGGTCCCATGATCAGTAGCACCATGCTGTATAGTTTCCAACAAACACTACAAGGGGAGTTTTATAGCATTGTTATAGCCTTGCTCCGAAATTCACACGTGGAATTGTGTTCTGTGTTTCTCTTTCTTTATTTTTATCATTCTTGACATTAACAAGTTGAAATTACTTCATCCCCAGTGCCCTCTTTACCCTCTCACTAATTTAATGTAGTGATTATGCCACAATCAAATTCACTTGAGTGTATCACTTTAAGTCATAAATGATTGATTATTCAGAATAATCCTGCAAATATTTAGTCATTATAAATTAAAACACACATGCATAAATAGTGGTTCATTTCTTTTGATGTTCACTATAGCTGATTTTATATATATATACACCTGACAATTGACTGCCGCTGGAGAATCAATGCAGTGTAGATTGCGGTCTGATAAACAGCGTTCAGTTGGTATATCAGCAACAAAAGCTCTCATTTCTTTAATTTTTCCCAAAGGAAGCAATGGAGAACTGAAGATTCAGCTACTTTGTAGACTTCCACACCTTTTAAAAATGGATTTCTAAAGCCATCCCCATAAAGAGCACTGCTGTAGAGTAGGCTTGCTCCCTCCCGCGTGGCCCACAGATAACGGAGCTGTGATATGATCTGGGATTACATCTGTCTGGCCATTGCGGTGACGCCGTGCAGTGTGTGGCGAAGAGTCAGGTTGCTGCCCCATTGAGAAGGTCAGCATGTCTGTGGACACCTGGGTCGCACCAGCAGGTGGGGGACTCAGTAAAGGGCAGGTCCCCCTGTGCTTGTTCTGCAGGAGTAGTGTCTGTGCATGGCCCCGTTGTGGTATGCTGGGAGGGAATTAACAGTGGGCCTCCACATAGCAGCCATTCTCTATCAACATCCACCCTGTCAGTGGGGTGTGTATGGGTCACTGAAGCAGGGTCAATAGGAATTGATTTTTCTTTTCTTTTCTTTTCGGATGGAGGAGCTAACTCCATTGTGGGTAAGCCACTTTGCAATGAAGGGGAGAGGCTGATCAGGAGTAAAATCTGTGTCTACTTTCTCTGAAATTAAGAACCAGGGAATTGTTCATAGCATGGGACTGCATTGAAAACAGTCTGGACACATGGCCTCACATTAAATCCACACAGCAAAAAAAACAGTGTAAATAAAATGAATGAAAGGTAACACTGTGCCCAGTGCCCAAAATCATTTTACCTCTATTCCACCAAAGCTGTTTGTAATGTGGAGGTATAGGCCTGCATTCAGCAGAGCCTTCTTGGGTGAGAAAAAGGGGTTTACTTTCTCAGATAACAGAGAAGGAAACCAAAACACACAGGTCAGTTTAAAGTAAACTCAATTATTTATCAACAACACATAAATCCTTAGAATTGGCTTTTTCAAATGTCACTATGAAAAATTTTGAAGAAGTTTTTTAATGATTTATGGCTGTTCTTTACTGTAAATCTTTCCATCATATTATAGCTGAAGGACAGATTATGACCGTTTGGTTGAAGCTCATCTGTCTGTGCCACTTGGCACCCCACACATTTTCTCCCTGCGTTGAGCTGCAGACGCAGTGAGGGATAAGAGGATGGGAGATCTAATCTGAGCCAGGCAGACAGTAATCCTCGTTCACTGACCACCTGTAAGCGTGACCAGAGAAGATCACAAGTGGATTCGAAAGTCCTTTAGGGCATTAACAGAGTCAGTACAGGAACACGAAGACAGAGGGCACGGCAAATGGAAATGCTGAAAGCAAGAGGCCATTTTAATGAAGCCACCAGCCCAGCTTTTTTCAAGAAGCAGCTGGATGAGATCCACAGATCAATAAGCTACTAGCTACCAAATAGGCCAGTAACTATTCTTATGATCACGTTTTAAACACAGCCACAATCACTCGACTGGACTTCACGGAACTGCAGGCTGTTATTATGTCAAAAACGCAGAAGCCGAAGTTAATGGCAATACCTTCTCCGCGTACCACGCAGTGCATGAAGATGTATTCGTTCAGGGGGTCGGATCTATGGGGTATGTCACCCACAGGATTGTTAGTCTTTCAGAGGCAGCATAATGAAAATCTGCATTTATCCACTTACTTCTTTAATGCTCTGTGGCAAAGAAGCTCAGAACGGCTTTGCATGTTGGGCCTCCATTGGCAATTCGTTCTGTTTGAGTCAAGAAACAGAAAGCTAACAAGGTCTCTTTTTTATGTTTGCCTACGCTTGTTCATGGTTACCCTCTGCTTATTGCATACAGTATTCAGTAATCTTGGGATTTTTCCAGTTTTACATTTACAACTTGCCACAAGCTAAAAATCTCTTTGTGTGCAGTTTTCACACAGGGAACAGCATGTGAAAAGGTAGAAATGTGTGTGTGTGTTAAACATAAGTTTAAAATCTATTGAAAATACAACAGGAAAACCAGCCCTTCAAATTCACATTTCAGAAGACATTGTCTTTATATACCCAGGAAACTCAGGAAGATCATTTGCATGATTTGCATTGTGGAGTGGTGGGCTGAAACACTCACTGGAAAATGGTAAACCATATCAAATTCTCAGGTCTGAATGGAGAAGGAGAGCACTAAGTCCCTCAGTTTGGAAATATGTGAAAATGAAATAAGGAAGAGAAAAAGAGGTGACAGTCGAGCGCCAGTTCTCTGTCTGAAGAGATAACTGCAGGCAGATTTTCCCTTCCATGTGACGTTTCGTAATTGGGTCATTCAGTAGCCTGCTTGCTAGAGAGGAGTTAAGTGCTCTGTTTGATGTGAATCTTCACAGTTGATGTTGATGTGGGGGCACGGAAACAGGCTCTGTCAGAGCAGATGCACAGGGAATTATGGTCTGAAGCAGGTCAGACAAGCTGTCGACTAAGCCAACCTGAGCTGCGTTGAAATCCGTGTAGCTTAAGCTGGAAGAGAGGGAGGAATGAAAAACACGTGAAAATCACGCGGAGTGAGCCAGACACTTTTCCAAGATGAAACTCGGCCTATGGAAAACAAGCACTTGGTCTTGACATTCTTATCAAAGGTCGTTATTAAAACCTTACTGTAAGCGAAATGTTATGGTATTTTCAGTATTTTCCTGTTCTTATAAATACAGTAAGATATTCCTCTGCAATCTCTTCAGTTTATATATTGCTATTATTATCAATGCACTTTTCTAGGTTTTTATTTAGGTTTAGTTTAGGTTGCAAAACTGAGATTTTCGGGGGTTCCGTATTTTACATTTCTCTTCTCAAGAAGCCAAGCTTTCCTGTCATCAGGTGCAGGTGTTGGCTGACGTTTCACGTAAAATGTCTTCAGCTAATGCCAAGATTCCCTGTGCTGAGAATTGTAAAGTGAATGGAAGGGAGGCCAGAGTTTTCCAAGCAATGCTAGAGTTGGGTGCAACTGAGTTGCCAAAGGTGTCCTCAACTCATTCCAAAGCATATGTCAAAAGGAATGTAGGACCACAAATTGGGTCGAGAAGGTTTGTTGAGTTTTTGGTCATAATCCGTTTTGTTTAGGCCTCTTGGCTGAGGGCAACCTCCTGGCCATTGGACGATGAAGGAGGGATGAAGAAGATGAATTTGAAGGAGAAAAGGGTATTGCATATAGTATACGTAGCTTATACACAAAGTAGGCTCCACAGCCTGTGTCTTCTTTCATTGTGTTTTCTTTCTTCTCTTTTCAGCATGGAATAAACTTATTACTTGTTCCTTTACATGTAGAATGTACATTTGTAAATGTAGGAAATAATGCCAGGAATGATTCTAATTTAGGGCAGATTAGGAGAATTGAAATAGGATGTTGTCATCCCTCTTGTACTTTCATTGCAAACTCTGTTTATTATCATATTATTTCACTAAAATTTTATTAAATGCTTTCACTGTATTTGATAGAGCATTAGGCTTATGCAAAACATTACAGATTTAAATTTATATTACAAATAACTGCAGGTTCCTGACTCAATTTTCAAATACAGAACCAGTGACTGAAAACTATTCTTATTGTGTTTGTTGTGCAGGCACTGCATTACGCCTTTGCAACCATGTACTAGATGGTGGCTTTCAGTTGGCCTGAGCCTTCGTTTTCACGTTCATGTATTGGTTTCGGAATTTGTGATTATAGGTGGGTAGAAGTCTGCATTTAATCTAATCTTAGCCTAATCACGTGCATATGAATTCTTCATGGGATGAGACAGAAGAAATAATCACCAGGCCATCAATAATCCACATGAGTTTAAGGCTTGTCTTTGATATTGCTTACTAAAAAACATTTCCCAACTGACATGCATTGTACACTGTGGTAAGATTTAATTGATTTAATTACAATGTGGAGAGATGTTATATACAAGGAACAGCTAACAGTGTCCTTTTCCCTTTTTCAGTGTGTTTTCTGTAGGAGTCAAATGGAGTTGAGTCCATTGCTCACTGAGGATTTGGAGAAGGACAGAAGCAATGTACTGTATCTCTGTGTTTCGGTTATTGACTGCAGGCTTGAACAATGCAACCTCGATGTTCCCATAGCGACTGTAATATAAAACTGCTCTCAGGTGATTTTTTCCACTTTGTTGCCATTTAAGACACACGTATGTCATCAAGTTAATTTTATGTTATAATAGGAGACATGCATCTACATGTCTTTTTTAAAT
Source organism: Lepisosteus oculatus (assembly GCF_040954835.1). NCBI lineage: Eukaryota > Metazoa > Chordata > Actinopteri > Semionotiformes > Lepisosteidae > Lepisosteus > Lepisosteus oculatus. The sequence continues at coordinate 4,247,767 of NC_090720.1, read as the reverse complement.
AGATCTTCTGTACTGTAGTATGTAATTGTCAGTAGTTCAGTCAACTCGACCAAACCAGACAAGAAATATAAAGGGATAATGCACTTAATATTTTGGCATAAATTCACCTAACTGAGGAAATGGCAGTCCCAGCTGAAGACAGTCAGAGCAGTCACAACCCCCAGAAGGAACTATTTGACCAATATTGTGATAGTTCGAATATAGAACTATTGGAATTGGAACGAGTTGGTTCAGCAGCCAATCTTCGCAGGAATGTGAGAATGGAGAAACGAGGAGGTGGACTACAGCATGGTGTGAATGAGAAGACCGCATGATGCAGGCTAGAGTGTTGTTTGATCAAGTAGATTCAATAACACAAGTCAGCAAACAGGTGGCAGTACAACCACCCTAGCCCACTTGAGACTGGAAGTCAAATGGCTGCATAATTGGAGTTCCAGGGATGGTGAATGACATCAGGGGGAAAGCATGGCAGGAGGAGAGGGCTGGTAGATGAAGATGATGACTTCCACAAAACCTTGACTCATTGGGGATTTGGATGTAGTGTTGGCAAGTCCATCTCAGGTTGTGCTGCAGCATACTCATATCACAGAGGAGTTGTTTGCTAAACAGGTGCTGCATACTGGTGCCTTTCTGTGATTTTCACCAGTCATCTTGAAGAAACATGACAGGAAAAATCACATGATCACCTGTGGCCAATTAACTCTTTCATAAGTGAGGTAATTTAGTCAGTAACGGAAGTGTATTACAGTCAGTGGTGAATGAAAATTATGCCAAAAAAACATTGAATCCATTTCCGAAATCTGTAGACTTTGTTTTTCTAAATCAATATCCCAAACCTGTGTGCTTTGGTTTTTCAAAAAAGACATATAAATAAACCAATTTTTAATGAGATTTGTAGAACAGACCAAAAGGGCATGTATACTGACTGGGATTTTATAAAAAAAACACACCAGGTGAAATTTTTTAATCATTTACTAGCAATCAGACTGTACAGTATTGATGAGCACAGGGTCTTCCACATTTTTCTAGTCATGTATTCTTTGTTTCCAGTTAGGTTTCCATTGGTGGTGATGGAGGGGAGTCCCCATTACCTATAAAGCGCTTTGAGCGGAGTGTCCAGAAAAGCGCTATATAAGTGTAAGCAATTATTATTATTATTATTTATTATTAATTAATTCGGAGTTCAGAATCTTTTATTTTCTGTTTTCTTTTATGTTTGTAATGCCTTTCATGATATCTCTGAATTTGGTACAACGAAGGAATGTGTTTGGTAGCTTTTATCTGCCCCAGTTAATAAATATGAAGGAAGAAAGCAGTCCTGCAGTTCAGGTGGGACTCATGTGTTCCACTGGAACACATTGCAGTGCAGATAGTGCTTTGATTACCAAAGTGTAATACAATTTGGCACAATCTTTTGAATGTCACTCAGATAAATGTAGTATGGAATAAGATAGATATTCTGAGTATTGAGGACTGTGGCTATTTACAGTACAGCACTTCACAGTAACAACTAAATTATACTGGCTTATTGGTCCTTCCAAATTCCTGGATACATACAACTTAGAGAGGGAATATAATACTGTTACTACTATAAGAAAACTTTTCTGAAAGGGAACAAGTTTGTTTTAACCAAATTAGATTCATAGATGGCCCCCTGTGGAGTTGCTCAGTAATAAAGACATTCTAGGACAGTTGATGTTTTGAGATTGCGATTCACAAAGTGGATGTGATGATGCAGTCTGGGTTAAATGTTATAACAACAGGGGAATCGGCACTGTAAAATCGAGACACAATGGGAGCCCTTTTATTTTTCCAGGGTGCCTTCTTGACTTCTTTTCTTACATACTACATGCATATGTTAAATGAAAATGAATAAACCTTAATACAATATTCGAAATATGTAAAGTAAAATTGTTCGATTTCTGTTCTCAGCATGTTGAAAAGAAAGAGAAGAGGAGTAAAGAACATGAAATACGTGGTCTGGACAAACAACTTTATTTCTGGTAATGCATCTATACACTGTACATTCAGTCACTGTGGTATATAAGCATAGCTATTTTCAAACATAATCTCATAAAGTCCTTTATTTTACAATATAGTCCGTGTCGTGACAGAGGGAGGAGGGACAAGGGGAGGGAAGTGGAAAAGGCGCAAAAAAAAAGACAAGGTCAAAGGGCAAAATAGATAAATAAGCCAAGCTTTTTTTTCATATATGCGGCATTAATAAACAAGAAAGCATACATTTATCTCTTACATAAAAATAGTTCTAGAACTGTAAAGTTTATATACTATTAGCAGCAGCATAGGGCTAAAAAGATATATGAGGATGAAAAATTATCTGCTGTGTGGTGGTATTTTTTTAAAACTGTCGTGTGACCACTGTTGAGCAAAAGTACGTTTTTCAGCAATTTGTTAAAATGATAAAAAAAAATATGTATAAATGGACTGGTGAATAAAAACAATAAAAAAGGTTCTACAGTGGAATAAAAGCCAAATAATGGGGGAAAGCTATGTTTATGTAGGGAATATTCACTAACGCACTGCAATAATTGTTTCGAAACTTGTTCTCTATGTTAAAACACAACTCATAAAACAAGACAGCTATTGTGTAAGAAAAGAGTTCTTTTTTGAAAAAGTAAACACCATATACAGTTATAATACACTTGTGTAAAATGAAAAAATATTTACATGTGTAAATTTATTTTTTTTCTTTACACTGGCTAGCTTGGTGAAATGTCAGGTAGCAGATATAGCTGTTCTTACTGTAACCTGTTATTGCTGTTTTATTGTCTTCCATTTAGAAAAACGTTTTTTGTGTGTTTAGAAAATAATCATGTAATTGATAACAGAACAAAATATTTTTTTGAAAAGGGGAGAGTAAAGAGCCTATTAACACCTCTTCTCCCTTTCTTCCTCTAAAAAAATGTAAAGGAAACTAAATGTAAGGTTTTCTTTTAGTGTAAATGAACATCTAAAAATACAGCTTGGGTTCTTCTGTGCAACTACAAGGATACAGAAAATTATTTGCACATTATTTGAGACTTTAAATAGCACTGCCTTTGAAAATGGAGAGTCCACATTGAGGTTTGATCTTAATGCCCTCTCACGATGTTTCTTAGCCTGAGATTACGTTTGGTACAGAATATTAGTCTGGTAAAAAAACATCAATTCAAATTACCTGGGCTTCCATATTTCTACACATCTAGCAGTATAGTTCGATATTAATATATTTAAGCCCCTGGAGTGAATAAAATGTACCTGTCATTTTTATCGATCACAATTCATTTTGCTACACATACAGTATAATTGCATCAATCCATTTTCAATATCTGAAACTTTTTTCAGAGATCTTTTGGCTGTACCATAATGTTTTTTTTCTTTCACAAGAACTGTTAATGGAAGTTATACCAGAAGGTAAAGCAACCAATAACTAGTAACAAAGGGGAAAAAAAAAACTTTGTACAGCCTAGGAGGGAAAAAAAGGTGGTTTTGTCAAAATCTGTTTTGTTGTTAAGTTGCACAGAGGAGCCCAGTAAATACCGAGATAGAGACAGCCAGTAGAAGATGCCACTTGATCTACAAAACCATTTACATGGGAAAGTAGGCGTCACTCAGACAATCCTAGTACATCCGAGGCATCTTAGAGGCTAGAAACGCAAAAAACCCCAAACAAATTAAAGGAAAACAGAAACTTCTGACAACTTCATTTTCCCTATTCTGGAAACCTTATGCCAAATTCCAGGCACTTGAGGTTGTCCAGCATTGTATTTGAACATTAAGCTATTATATATATGCATATATATAAAAAATAATAAAATATGTATTTTTTGTCTGAAACGTAACATTAATGAGGTTTAGTTTCCTTTAAAAAAATGAAAATTGTTTGAAATACAGATTTTTTTAAAAAGACAAATTTGCTTTATATTGCATAACACAATAAAACCCTTTACATATACAGTATTAATGCCCAATAATGAATATACGTATGGCAGAGTTTTCGTAAATTTCATGCATGTGAAAAAATATATATACAGAAGAGTTTGCTACTAAAAACAAACATACAGACAAGCAAGAAAAATGTCCCCACAAGAAAAAAAAAACAGTAAAAACACAACAAACATTCTGACTGTGTTGTACCCGCAGTGGATCTGGAGCATTTGGAAATACATATAAATAACCAATCAGACTTTTACAACCAAATCTGTAGGTCATGTGTTCTGTCACATTTAATGTTTATTTAATGCTTTTCCCTTCCTGTTTCTTACTGTGCTGCAGTAATGCATTTCATTGTGTAAAATAAACTTACTTCTTGGAAATAGTAGAATTTTAGGAAAGACAGGTACCCAGTATTGAACATCTATTGTCCTGGGTTTTCAGGCTTTGCACCTTTTATAGCTAAGAAAATGCTGCAATAAAATGAACCATTTCTTTTGCAAATATTCCAAAATGTGATTTTAAATGATAAAAAAAAAAATCAAACACAAAAAGCTTCAATTACAAAACCAAATCTTCAACTGATTTCCAGAAGCAGCCCACAAGTTTATGTGCAGACAACTGTCTAAGCAAGCAAACATATAGACACCTTTTTTTGTGTTTTTATTTACAATATTTAGCCTTTAACATGTAATTACACGGCATTTAAATGAGACATACTGATGAAGAAAAGCTTTTTTCATTTTTTGTTTTTCTAAAAAGCACATTTTTTTCTTGAAAAGAAAGGCAAAGGACAAGAGTGGGAGTAAAATGCAGTATACAGTATTTTGGACAAAGTGCGATTCATTACTGTAAAGTTTTAAGAAATTATACATAATATCAGAATTAAAAACATCATTTGCGTGGTTCTTAATAAAGGCTTGGCTTCCAGCCCCACAATTATTGTATTTAAAAATGGCCTTTTAACTTTTAACAGCAGCAAGGTATGTAAAGATTTTAGTATTCAAAAGAAAAACATTAAATGTAGTCATGCGTATTCTAGCACTGATTTCTTTTCAACAGAAATAAATTGATAAATACTGTATACAAAAAAGCATTTGTAAAGAAGGTACACTGACAAATTTCAGAATGAGTCCTATATGTTTTTGCTTCTTACACACAAACACACACAGGTGAAAATCTGTGTGGGTGTGTATTTATGAGAGTAAATTCTGCATGTAATCTTTTGGACATCCTGCAGACCATATCCCACTGAAGTGCTCATTTGTTTAAAGGGGGCCCTGAACACGATAACTGATTTTTTCCCCAAAATAAGAATGCTAGGCCATTTCTAAAACTCTTCAGAAAGTAAAGCCAGACAGCTGCAGTTCTCCCTTCTGTTTCTGGTGTAAACCTCATGTTTGTATATTTTTTTAATAACAAGAAAAAAATCCTTTTATCCAATGTCAATGTTGGATTCTTCTCTTCGAACCAAGAGTTGGAAAATGGTGGCATTGCTGGGAGTTTGCCTTGCTTGTCAAGTGTTTTTTTTTTTGAGGCTCTGTCAACACAAACGAACAACGAAAAAATGTCTTTTCTATATATATATAAACTCAAGTCTCTGATGCAGTCTCTTAAATAGCTTATTACAAAATTAAATCCTCAAAATGTTCAGAAAAAAACAAACAAACAACGACGAAGAAAAGAACCAGCACTGAAGGCCCTCTTAAAAAGTCTCAGCCATGTTGTCTTGTGCCTGTGACTCCTGTTTTACTGCTTCACTTCTTACACTGTGCTCCACGGGGGGCGTTTGAATTTCTTTTCATGTTATTATTGTAATTAGTTATTCATAGAAAAGTCTGTATCCAAAATTTTTTTTTTTTCAGTGAAAATAGGCACAACAAACTTCTTGTGCTATATATAACATTTTCGTGCCATGGATTTAACTTTGTCATTTTTAATTAGAGGCGCGTCTCAGTGCTTATGTTAGTAACATGTTTCCTCCTGGTACTGTACATGTACAAGTCTCAATATTACTTTTCTGTGTGCGGTGATGCACACGTGCGTATGCACATTTTGAATATATGTTTATGCTTTGAATATCATATTAAACTGCGTTTTCTTGTCTGTCTTCCGGTTTTAGTTTTCCAAGTCCTTTGCTGCCGTCTCCTTGCTCCCCACTTTGGGCCACAGTTGTTCCTGCAGCTCCTTGACCACTTTCTCCAAATGCTCCCTGGCCTCGCGCTCGTGGAGGAGGTCCGCTCTCAGCTGCTCTCTGTCCGCCTCCGCGTGCTGGAGCTTCATCTGCAGGTCTTCAATCTGAAGGGAGAACAGGGGGTTTCAATCTCACGCTGCAGGTGATGCTAAAATGGTGCTGGCTCTCTCTTGTGCCCGTCGTGCCATTAGAGATAAAGTATGTGCACAAACACACCCTCACCCACCCCCTACCTCCATGATCTTTGAAGTCCCCTTTGTGAAAGTTACATTGCTGGTGTAAAAACCCACTCACCCCATCAGCTGCTGTCTTAGTGGCCCAAATGCACTAAACTTTAACTCGACTGCACACTGCCATCAGCTAAAGGGAAATATCCTACTGTGCGGTATCCACAAAAAAAAAATAAGACCAGCATGCTCACAGAGCCTGAGTCCTTTTTTTGAGAGTCTATTTTCCAATTCAAGAAAATGGTCTAAGGCTTAGTAAACACTGGTTTTGAGGCCCAATTAATCCAAATATTACGACATTCATTTCCCCAATTCAATTCAACTTCAGTTTTCAGAAAGGGGAACTCTCAGAGCTGTCCCAAACGAGGTTTAAAAGTTGGCGTTTTCTTCGCTTTCATGTACAGGAACAAAAAAGGTTTAACTTTTATTACTGCCACCTGCGCTGTGACCTTTGGGACTGCCAAATCTTTTTTGAACAGCAAGTTCAGGGATTGGGGCTAGACAGGCGCTCGGCTCGGGGCGAGCGCCTGTGTTGTAATGCGCGGGAGCCCTGTGCGTGTGTAAATATTCTGTTCTTGGGCAGGGTTTAGGAGCGCTCTGTCGCAGGTGAGAGTGAGTGGCTCTCCGCCGCCGCAGACGTGAGTGCTCCTTCGCAACCTAGTGCCGCCTTTGCTGAGTCAGTCTCCCGCTGGGAGCTGAAATGGGCTTTCACTGAAAGTGCTTCTCTGTGAAAGGGCCCTCCAGCAGCCTGTGCGCAAGGGTTGTTGTGGTGACAGCCGGCGCGCGGGAATGATACCGAGGCTGCTGGCAGGAGGAGTGTGCCAGATCCTCCGCAGACGGGTGAGAATGAGAGGGTGGAAGGACACAGCAAACATGAGGGGCGGGGGGGAGGTGGGGGTGAGAGCGAGAGAATGAGAGGAGACAGACTACTTGCGCTCATCCAACTCAGGCAGTATCACTATGAATGGCAGGGTGTGTGTTCACAGTCCTGCTGTGTTACAAATGACTTTGTTCAGAATGACAGTTGAGGTCCATCTCAATAGTGATGTACTTATATGGAATTTTCTAGCACAGACCCTATCAGACAGTTCACATATTATAAATATACCCTTCATAAACATGATTTCATTACTTAAATGTAAGCAGATATGTAACTATAAAAATGCTAAGGGCTCGAATGCTAAGGGCTTATAGTGAACATTTGATGATTAATACTGTGTTTAGTTAGTGTAGATGCTGTAAAAATATTGTAAAATATTGGACAATGACTGGGTATTTTTTTTTAACCAAATTCGTTTTAAAGCAAACTTTTAAAGCAAATTCATCTAGAAACACAGGGACTGCGATCGCTCAAGAATATGTGAGTGTGACTTGCTTGTACTTGGAAGATGTAGCTGAAACACTTGTCTCACTCGCCTTTCCGTCTGTCTGCCACCTGTCTGGGAGACCAAGTTAGCGACACACCCAGCGTGCGGTTCCCTCTTGGCTCTTGTTTTGTCTCGTCTGCTCTTATCAGTAAGGCTTCCCATGATGCATACAAGGAAGTCAACTTCACTTCCTGTTTCCTCTTTAGGTTGCTGTTATCGCACATCAGTGTTCTAAAGGCGACACCCTTTACTTCTTTCCAAAATTGAAGGGAAAAAAAGCAACTGGCTAAGAAATGAAAGATTCTTGAAATGTGTTATTTTGGGGGAAAAAAAGGTAGCACATTCTCCTTTGAGAACAAAATGAGAAGAGCAAATCCATCGATTCCTTCATCCATTTTTAAAACAGCACTTAAGTAAAGGGTCAGCTCTGTTGCAACACTTGGAAGCCTTGGTGTATTTTATAGAACACTCTACATCTGTTTCCTTTTCATGTTTACAAAATCCAAGTTAACATGGCAAAGAACAATCGGATATGGAAAGTCTCCTTTTGTAAAATTTTAAATGTTTATTTGTAAAAAAAATTATTTCTCCTGGGGGCACAATTTGCTGTAAAGGCCTTGAGGTTTCAAGCCTGGACACCTGCCGTTTGGAAATACTGCGAGTGTGTGTGCGTGTGCAGTTAGAAGCACCTTTCACACCAATCTCACAGTGCACCAGCAGAGCAGGGGCCTTGCCAGCGGTCACTGTCTCCGTTTGTAAGTGTAGTTCTCACCTGTGCTGAGTATTTTGCCCGCAGTCTTCCGGCCTCACAGCCCTTGTCGCACACCCTCAGCTGCCTGGCCTGCTCCAGCTCCCTCTTCAGACGTATCCGTGACTCATTCGCCTCCTTCATTTTCTTCTCGTTCTCCGCGCGCAGTCGCTCGATCTCTTTCCTCAGGTTGCGCTTCGCCTCGGTGGCCTCTCTCAGCTTCTCCTTCTTGGCCACCCTCAGAAACTCCAGCTCCTGCAGGGGGAGGGCAGAGCGAGAATGAAGTCACCTCGTATCTGCGGTTGTTTTGTTTTGCAGAGAGAGGTGCTTTGAAATAGTCACCAAAGGTGTCAAAACACACGTCCAGTTTCGAGATATGCCCAATTTGAAAAAGATACATTTATGGTTGTGTTGAGATGAATTGATGTGTAGAACAGTTAAGGTGTCAACGTTTCTTTGCAGTAATACCCCAGCTATTCTGAAATGAGGTATTCTCATTTCAAGGTTGCTCACAGAAAGAAATTCAATAGAAATTTGTGGCTATTCCTTTTACTCTTATATATATCCTATGGTTTAACAGTAAACACCAAAGAGTTAAAAATCTTCTAGAAATTGACACCGAGACCAGAAGTTGGGCTTCCTTCCCTCCTGAAACCAACCAGCTAACAGCTTGTTTCTTTGTGGTAACACCCTTGGCCTGCTCATGGGAAATCCTTTAACAGGACAAGAGCTTCTGTTGACTACCACAGTTTCACAGCACCGTCTTCAACTGAACAATAAGGCACTTGGCCTTTTTTTTTTTCTGGCAGGCGTGTCATCTTGTGGGTGAACACTAGTTTGAAGTGTTCTTCTTTTTAGCTTACAGAGGCAGCCAGCTGCCCAAAGCTAACTGTAACCTTTCACCTCTTCCCCAGCCACAGCTTTTCACTGTATTGTACTCTTTCAAATTAACTGGAACTCTAAGAGGTAATAGCCACCAATCCCTTGCACATCCTTAATATGTATTGGGGTGCATTTTAAATACCCTGGTGCTTGCAAGTTCTAAGTCACATAGCAGATCAGCTTATTAAAAAAAAGCTTTAACCTGGTGCTGAAAAGTAACCCATAATCACGCACCTGGTGTCTATATTGCAAGAACTGTAAACAAGTGTTATAATCAAACAGAGCACAGGCCTGCTTTAGGCCTCCATTGGAAATATACTGTGTGTAAACACACGCAACAGATGTGGGCCTGACCTGCTGGAGACTGCGCTTGGCCTGCAGAGCAGAGCCCAGTTTCTCCTCCTGCTTCACCCTCATCTTCACTATCTCGTGCAGGAACTTTTCCTTGGCCTCCTTGGAATCCAGTCCGCTGTCCAGGGCCTGCCTCAGCGACTCCAGCTCCGACTCCAGGCCCGAGCAGTGGGCCTCGCTCAGCGGGCCTTGGCCCTCAAAGGCCAGCACCACCGAGGCCGGCGCCTGCATCCCCGGGGAGCTCAGATCCTTGGCTGAACTCGAAGAGGTGAAGGAAGGGGACGAGAGGGAGGACAGGGAGGAGGTGACTGCCGAAGGCAGAGAGGAAAAAAAGAAACAAAGTTATGGCAAAGTCCTGGGGTGAAAAATTGAGGAAATACATTATATATGTATGCTGTGTTGACTCTAAGGATGTAACAAAACTACTTGTAACTGGAATAGCGTTCTTTCATTGTTGGTAAAGATTTTATGCTTCTGTGATTTTAACTCTAGATGAACTCCCAAAGAAAAGATTGTATCTCTCATCAGCCATGAATGAAATGTGTGTGTCTCCTGCCAATACATTTTACAGTCCCGGTACTTTCTGACAGACATTCTACTCGAATGTTCGAAGGAAAAATGGCCTACCATTAAGTTTTCTTAAACATCTGCTGGCCAAGGCATGTTTGAGTCAAACAAAGTGGTGCAGGAATGAATCATGACAGAACTAAAGAGGCTAAAGCTACCCAGTTGTGATCAGTGTGGCCTAGACTGAAAACTCCAGTCTGGGTTGAGAGCAGGGATGTCTAGAGGACCTGAAGGGCACTTACATTCCTCACGGCTCTCCACCTCGATTTCACCCTCGGAGTCTTTGTCTTCCTGAGGGGCAGTGCTCGCTGGGGCAGGGGGGCAGGGCAGCTCCGCTGCCTGGTGGCTCTCATCAGTCAGCCTTCTCTTCCGTGGTCTGGAGTTGCCGTTGTCACTGGGGGCATCGCTGCCATTGGCATGGGAGACATTAGGTGTGGACGGGGAATGCTGCCCTACTTTCTGATGAGGCAGAGGGGTCAGGGCCACATTTGGTGCCACTGAGCTCTCTATACTTTTGTAATTGTAAAAGCTGTGTAAGAAAAAGAGACATTTCAGTGTTAGAGGATGGGAAAACAAACGAGGTGCCATTAATCTTCTACCGAGCAGAGGTCTGAAAACAGGTATGTGGTTTCTTTAAAGACATAAGAGAATGTCATTTTCTATGTATAACTGATAAGAAATTGTTAAACCACACTATATGAAAAAAAAGTTCACCCCACAACACAGTGCTAACTAGCACATTTACATCATTTTATACCATGGCCCAAATATATATGTGCAATACAGTCAGCTGTTAGAATGTCTGAATTTCTCAACATCTCAAAGATCTGCTTCTTAGAACCTAGGAGAGTCTGTCAGTGAAAGCTAAATAAAAAACAAGCAAAGATGCCAAAAAGCTGTTATCTCATAAAATGTATTTTCCCCCTTGTACATCTATTTTTCTGGCAAACACTAGAGAAACTTAAAATAAAATTCTGTCTAAAAAGAGATTTATTTTTTCCGAAAAAAAGTTTCAATTTATCTTCTCAGTGACCTTCCAAGAGACAGCCATATGTTAGCCTCTCCCGGTAAACAACTTTCTTAAGCATGCAAATATTAGACTCTCTTTCACTTTTTAATTGATCTTCAGTTAGTTGCAAGGGTCTATTACTTTTTTAAAGAGAGATGGGAGTATTCTCTATTCATCACAAGAAAAGGTTTGTAAATAGACTGACAATTGCTTGTGATCTGGGGACAAATCAAACATGACTTGCGTAAGGTAAAGTAACAAGTGTTGGTCCAAAGGAATGTTGCATTGTGGTTGTGTCTGGCATGAGAAAGGTTGGACCTAGGCTGACTTTTGACTCCCTCTGATGTTCCAGACCTCAGGATTCTGCACTCTCTTCTCAGGTTCTGTTCCCAGTTAGGGAAAACCTTTCTGTTCTTACTAAAATGCTGTGGGAGTCTGGGACACGACTGCCCAGCCATGCGGTTAAAGCTACAGTATATGAACTGAATGGCCTCATCCTTCCTTATGTTCTTAAAGGACACTTCAACAAATGAGCCCAACAAGTTCATTTTTTTGGAATACAAGAGCTAATGGATGAGTAACACAGTGTAGGAAGATTATTCAAACAGTGCCTCAGGTCTACAGTATTGACTATCTGGCTTTCCTAGACCCAGACGTATGTGTGGGTTCACTTCACACTAAATCCTGAAAGTCGGCTCCTTGCTGGGTTGACAGAGTTCACCTACCGCCTTTGCATGCTGAAGCTATAGACATCAGTCTCTCTAACACTGCTGGCTTGGAGATCGGCTTGGAAGCTGCCTACACTATACTCCATGGGAATGAATACAGATATGAAGGTGTGTGTTTCAAACCTATTTCAATGAACTTGCTAGAAAAATAAGCACAGAAAACAATTTTTTGTGAAATTTTATTTCTTGTGATATGAAGGCTAAAACGGATGATAATATTTATATTTTCACCCGATGGTCGACTTATGGACTGGAGTTTATGGACATTGCTCTGAACGTGTCCTACCATTTACCCCTTTTGTAAACCTACATTTTGCTTTCCATCTTCTTTATAGGGTTTGCCTACAGCATGTCTGCTCTCCCTCACCTGTCACGGAGCACAGCTGGAAGGTGTGCAGAGGTTTCCTTCTCGCTGGAGGAAATGGTTGGGGACCAAGGCCGGAAGGCAGACGGGCGCTGCCTGGGGTGGATACAGCTGAGACTCTGATGTAGAGAAAAGAGAGCAGAGACGTTGGCACTCTCTCTACTTTGTGCTAAGGACGCCATTTTAAAATTTAACAAATCAAAACGATTATTTAAGATTCACATTTACCTCCTTTCTGAAACTTGTTTCACATTGGTGCTTCAGTGGGCTAGCCTTAACATACAGATTTCCTGCTCATCAAGTCATATTTTCTTATTCGTATTGCAAGAACATCCTATTTTTCCCCCAAAGGAATGCATCTTACCAGTAAACCAGGAGTTAAAATGTTGTCTTAAAAACAGAATATTGCACCAAAGATGTGAAGCCCTACATTAGAAAAGGATGCCAAATTCTGACCAAGGTGTCATTTGAGAGCTACTGCCATTGAATATTAGAAACTCAAAAAACACTGTTCATTCCACTGATCCAAAATTAGCTGTGGCGATCTTCAATTTGATGCAGAGAGTACGTCATGACATGAGTTGGCTAAGGAGAGCGAGAAAACACAACTAGGTCTTTTGTTTGAATGCTTTACCTTATTTGCAGAAGAGGAGAGAGACCGTAGCCAGTCAGGGTGTTTTTCCTTATCAGTTGAAGGTGACTGAGAGGTGGGATCTTCATGCTTGGATTTCTTGGCTGGAATCGCATCACAAGACTGAAAGAAAAAAAAAAGATCTGTATGTTGGCAAAGGAAAAAACATGTATAGATTAAAAAGTGACAATTATGTTGCTAATTGAAAAATTGATTAAATAAAATGTTAAGTTAAATATACTTTGGAATATAAATGGTTTCTAATTAAAATGGCAAAAGTACCAAGCTTGTTTCCCATATCTGCATCTGAAGACAAGCCTTAATCAATGCAAAGTCTTACAGCTCAGCTTCCTGGCAGTGCTGCCAGTCTCAAAATGTCACTGAATTAAATATGAACCCATAACTGTCTGACGCCCCCTTTCAATTATCTATGTAAAATAGCTGAGTATAAATAGGAAGCAAATCTAAGATAACTGCTGAGACAGGTATATGGAAGACATCCAATTACTAAATTTGTCAGCGCTAACCTCAAAATGAAGTTAGTGGAGGTGGAGAGGGACAAATAGGGGACATATCTTCCTCTATTGTCCCAGCAGTGATATGGAAGCCTGCCAACCGACACTCCCATTTATACTCCAGACACGCAGCCTGAAGTCTTCAGCATTTCCCACACCTACTCCAGCTCTGACACTTCCAGTTAATAGGTCAGCTGTAGTGCTTTAGACTTGCCTGACTGTCATTTCTGAAAAGACTCTGCTTAAATCTGCTGAGAACAAACCAAATGGCTTGTGTCAGAGACTTTGCCAGCAGCAAGAAAGACACGAGTCTGGTGTGCTAAGGAACCAGGCAATGAGAGGAGGCACGTGTGAATTGGGGGACAAAGAATCAAACCAGTGCCCCAGTAAGAGGTACATCAAGCTGGAAACAAGACTGCACTTTGAAACGAAAGATTCAGGCCCACCAAAAACCATTTCAAAAACCGGCACTTTCAACACTCCTGTTTAAACAAAGGGACATGGCTCTGGGGCGATGTACAAGCCTGCTTTTCTCATGCAGCAGTCAACAATTTCCTACTGCAGCACAATTTGGCTGCGCTGCTGATTGCTGATAAAACAGGGCCTTGCAGCTTACAGTACATCAATGCATACACGGCTGTGTTAGACACTGCTGTAAAATGCAACACATTTCAACTGCTTCTCAAAAGAGAAGAAAAACAAGCGATGATAAAACTGACATGATTTCTTCTGTGGGTCCACACTGGCAGGACCTTTCTATAAGACAAGAGGGGATTTGTTGTACATTGTTTATCGCTGCTAGTATTTGGATGACTTCAGTATCTGCAGCTGTGTCTGTCGACAGACACGGGATTCAGTCTTCTTTTTCTCTTTTTTTGGCCTCGAAATGCTCGTCAGACATTTAAAGAGATATAAACCTTCTATTTTTTTTTAGAAGTTCAACTAGACTTATTTTTTTAGAAATTGTTCATTTTGCCCTTTAAAAATAAACCCATTTCAGAGCAAATCACTTGCTGGATGCTGTAGGAATGTAACTATATCTTGAAAAAAGTTTGCACTTAAGTGCAGAGGCAATAGTTATTAGAAGAGCTATTAAATGTTATTCTGTCCTATTGCAAGAAAGTCCTACTTTAATAGATAGCAGAAATATATACAATATATCAGTACATGACTATGATTAGACTAGTTTGCAATGGTACTAGGATTGAGGCCTATGGAGCTGATCTCTCTAAGGACTTGAACTGAATTGTGACTATAGAACATAACACATTTAGACACACCCCTTGTCTGCTATTTTAGTGAAGGGTTCCCCTTCGGAATTCCAAATACTAGAGCAGGAATGTGACTCAAATAGTATGGCAAATGTTCCTGTTTTAATATTCCTTTTCTCATGCACTAAAATATATCAACAGCATGTCAGTGAACGTGACTGGAGGTGCTGTGTTATTTTGACAGATGCCAGTGTCTGGATTTCATGCGACTTTGGGAGACCAGACTGGGTATAACAGGTTAACTCAATCCCCAGTCTCTGGCACAGGGCTGGTGACTGCAGCAGGATGGTATTTGGCAAGTTCCTGCTGACATCCCCAGTCTGTCCACTCTTGGGGCAGAGGGAATAAGAGTGTGTGTGTGTGTGTTCTGAGGGGGGAGGATTTGGAATCAAGCAGAAGAGCTGCAACAGGTGGTAACATGCTCTGAGGGAAAACCAGCTCTCTCCCCCTGCCCCCCTTCCCCACTCTGAACCATTACCTCGTCTGCAAGCAGTGCATTTTGTTTAGGCAGGGAGCACAGACGACCATTTTGGGACCTAAATCACATGCTACTATAATAGGACTTGTACTCTGCAGGGCAAAGTGTAAAGACAAACACTACCGGCCTAGAAAGGAGATTTAGCACACCATTACAGCATTGACACATTTAAAGAGATATCGATTTCATTTAATCGTTCACAGAAAGAACACAGAATGAATTCTGCAGCAATAGTTTATAGTCCCGTATCTTTAGGAGTCTGGCCACTAAAAGTAAAGAGCTAGTCTTGAGTCTGTCAGTACAGAACATCACAATCGGTTGCTGTTGGTTGTCAGCAGGAACAGATTAGATAGTGAGCTTATACCAGGGGCACAAGGTTATAGCTTTCAATCTGGCAAATCCTGCACTAATCGTGGATCGAGGGCCCATGGGTTAAAACACCCCAGCAGCAATTGAATGATTTTAAGGGGTGATCATGCCTGCCCTTTCTTGTCGGTTGCATGACAGATCTGATTTACATGGTTGTTAAAACAGCGGGATTTCAAGTGAACACCATCCTTACCTTGAACATGGTTATTACAATTTAACCCCATGCTGGTCTATTCTTTCCACTATGTTCCCAGAAACTGAAAACAAAGGCAAGAGCTACTACCTTAACAGCTCCTCGAAGATGAAGCCTGACCAATGCAATACTCTTAGGAAAGAGCAATGTAGTTCATGTGTAAGCAGCAGGGTAGACTAGAAGGGAAGGTTATTTTCCAATGAAAGCCCACGCAACAAGGTGTGCAAATGATTACAAGGCCACGGCTCATTGGTTGAGTTAGCACCGCATGCATGCTTCAATATGGGACATGCTGATGAGCAAAGTGTGCAATATGTGCAAAAGAGGCCAAACCCTGGACAAGCGCCAGGCAGACTCCATGGGGCCACTGGGAATGGCGCAAGAGGGGGAAGTAACATTTTTGGCTTGAATTTAAGTTAATGGAAGCAACTCATGGTGACAGTTAAGGTGAATCATTGAACAAATTTTAGAATCCCCAGTACTGCTGTACAGTAAGTGGTGAATCATAGATAGTTGTGTGTCTGTTGTCTGGGAGTTTTAAAAAAGGATACAGGGGAGTCAGTTCTGAGACTGTGGGAGGTACTAACCAAGCCTAAGGAGTAGGGACTGAAAGGTCAAAGGTCTTTGGCAGAATCACTAAAGATTCATGAAACCTTAATCATGTGCTTCACAGTGCTGTAATAAAGGCTCTGCCTATTACGACAAAATCCGGAAATTGCTGCAGAACACTTCAAAGAATTAACTCCCACGTTCCAGCCTCATAAGCACCCTGTGCTTTTTGTGCCACAGATAGGACGTTACGCCCTAAGATAAGCTTTTCTTTAACTTAGAGGTGTGTGAGAGATATGTTTCGACTTGTAAAAGCCCACATAATTCCTCAAGATGTACAATTTGGAACTGCATGCTATCCAACAAAATCTCTGTTAGAAAAAAGGTCTTGCATGCAAAGAATTTCTCATGCTCGCTTGTGGTAGTGAAGCGGAGAGGGCAGATGTGTTAGGGGGTGGCAGTAGCAGGTCATGGTGGTTTGGTCTGGGTGGGCGGCACATTGCATTCAGCAAGTCATGTCTGATCTGGACCGGGTGGGTACTCAGTTTGAAACCAGCAACTGAGTTCACTTCTTCCTTTTTCAAATTCGCTGAGCAATGCAAGACGAGTGTGCAGAAAGCGGAGGGGTGAGAGGTCATTTATGGCCATCCTGCCTGGTGATTTACACTGTGAGAGACACAAGTTACCCTTGAGATTATATCAGTGACCCAAGTGGGGGGAAAAAAGAAACTTCTTGCGTCACACGATTCACTTCTGCATTCTACAAGAAACCAGATGAAAGTCTGTTAAAGTCCAGGGAACAAAAAATAAAATAAGGAAAATAATCGAGGCCTGTGATCCCTTAGGGAAAGTGGTCAGTTCTGTACCCAGAAAGGAGAAAAGGAGGACTTGGAAAGTACTGTTGTTTTCCTGAACGCCAGTTAATTTCTGTAGGTCTGAGGAGAACTGACAAGCACAGGGCAGGTGCACTGACCCAGAAAAAGCAATCACTGCCTTGTTTCTTGCTTGCGGTTGGCAGACAATTGATGCTTGAAGGCCCAGTTGGCCACCCCTGACATTGTCTCTCTTCTCCCTCATCCTGTCTTTCTCTTCCTTTTTCTGCCTTCCCGTTTTGCTGTGGTCACTGGGGTCTGTTACTATTGTCTTTACAACTGAAGGCTGTACTCCCCATTAAGATGGCAGAGTGGCAGACTCTACTTCCTTTGACTTCGATCACAGGATGTCCTTTGCTAAACAAATGCTATTCCACTGCAAAAAAAAAGGAAAATGAAATAGTGATGGTGGCTCTCTAGCCATAGCTTTAAAGGTGCATGCCTAAACACAGGTTGAACTCTATGATTCAGGCATTGTGGGTTTATGTCCTTAGCCACGTTATCTGGGTCAGGTCACTAGCCAACTGTGACCAGGATTCTCCAAATGTGGAGCACAAGGGGCTCAGAGTCGCTGAAAGTACAAAGGAATTAGCTGAACAGGACTTTCTCAGCTCTAGCCAGTACAGTGACCCTTGTGACTTCCCAGGTGCTTCCTGACAATGCTGTCAGTGAGGGACACACCTCTCCTCCAATCACCACTGAACCTCTGGTTTGGGGATGTGAAGCCTGATATGTTAAAAGATGAGTGGCTTAAAGGTAGGGCTCATGAAACTGATGATCCTGAAGCAGATGGACATATGACAAAATATAATTGCCAAATCAAAATGTTCAAAACCCCAAAACCTGATTTATAATGCTCTGCATTTCAGGGTACTGGGGGTCATGTTGTTCCAAAGAGTTCTGTAAACTATCAGTTTACATCAGGCTGCCATGGCTGCAACAATCATGGCTAATCCTGTATTTGTTGCATGCAAGGCAAAATGCAGATATTGAATTTAGATGATTCTTCACAGGTTTCTCCCAAGTACAGTAGCACTGCAAGTATTCTCTGTCCCCTTGCAATAGCTGAGGAGGCAGCATCTGGCAAAATGAATGTTCGGCCTACGCTGACTAGATAAAGGCCTCAGAACGTCCCTGAGAGCAGCAGCCCTGTCAACTCTGTGCAGAGTCTGGCTGAGTCTTTGATATTAACAATATAGAGGCGCAGGGTGCCGATGTAACCGGGGTTTGAGCAGGCTTTAAATTTGCCTGTGGTGGTTAACGCTTCTCTTCTCCACCCTGCCCGTGACCTGCAGCTGGCCTTTCCTCCGAACGCTGCGGCGGGGCCAGTTGGCGGAAGGGAGGGTCTTCCTGTCACAAAGCTCTGCGCAGCAGCTCAAGGGTGAAAGAGATGGCAGTCAGGTTTCTCACTGAGCCCTAACCGCAAAAACCTAGAACCCTCAGTCTCCTGCCTCTTCTGAGAAGCCTACAGACAGACAGGGTAGGACGTGCAGGTGTGAGACAAGATGTTCAAAAAAGTATTGTAGAAGAAAGCCGTCATTTTATTTATTTTTTTATCTTGAGGCGCATTCCGTTGTTTTCTCCACGGAAAGTATATTAGTTATTGGTCTCCAAAATGTTTCAAAACTGAATGTGATTTCCCCTGCTCTTTAAACCTCCGGCCCAGCTGACTGGTTTTTAAATGTATCGCTCTAGTCGCTTGTTTCCAGTTTCGATATGTATTTTCACAAAACATGTTGAGTAGTGCAAAGGCCTTGAGAGCTGATGCATAAAGAAGCATTAGGGATCCTGTTTTTATTCTTGTGTAGTAAAAGCATTCACTTCTGCAGTGTACAGTTAGACACTTAAGAAATCCTGTACTGCAGTATTTTCTGCAATATTTAGGATCTAAGCTCATAACAATCTAGAACCTGAAGTTTCATTTGTATTCTAAGAGAATATGAAGCATCAAGAATCACTGTGTTTCAGCATCATGTAAACTGCATAAACCAGAGATAAAAATACAGTAGCATTCAGTCGGTATGGCAACTGAGATTACTAATAAATTGGGGGAGTTTAGTAATGAGTGCAGTATGCTTGTGGGAGAGCTATGTTAATAGGCTGGAGACTTGAGTGTAGTTACTCACACCATAGTACAAAGGCAACTTTTACATCAATTATTTGGTAAAGAAGAATAGGAAATGAATGTACTTCTATATATTGTAGAATAAATAAAGATGAAAGACCTGAATAAGGCTAGGAAATACTTTCACTTCTAGAGCACAGCCCCTATTTCTGCAATAGAAAAAATACACACATATGGATCTCGTTGACTCTGCATCCTTTACCAAACTGGCACCCACTTGGACAGATTTAATTTAGACATGGAACATAAAACATAGTTTAAATTAAAAAAATTCTGGAAGAGGTATTGTTCTTCCTAGAAAGCTTTGCTGTACGTTGGATCTACAGGAGGATTAAGCTAAAGAGTAACATCTGCAAATTTTTCAATTTCTCTATCATAACATCCAAGTATTGTAAGCATTTACATGGAATACACATTGCCTGGTGTGTTGCTTATGTTTATTTCAAACCGTTTGAAGTGCTGAGAGCTCATTTTCATTCACGCTGTTTGAACGGCTAACCTCGATGACTAGACAGCAGAAGTGATGCATCAGACGCTGCAACAACCATGTTCATTAGTGCGCTGTGTCTGAATCTTATCCTTCTAGACAAAACAGGAATTTCAAAGAGTCTGAGGCAGCATGGAGGCTGACACTGCGACAGATGTTCAGTTCTGCAGGTAGAGTGCTACCTTATGGATGATTATTCAAGACTGCAGACCAAAGCTGCTATTAAATATATCTGCGCACTCACACTGAGCAAAATGCCCATTTAGAAGCCCCCCCCCCCAACGTTGTCTCGCCTCTAAATTTGACTAATTGTTAAATGCAAATTGTCTAGCTCCTGAGCCAAACAGAGCTTTTCCAATCAAACACTGCCTCTTTCCTAAGGAGCTCAATGGAAATCCCTTTTCTTGACAATTTCTTTCCACATTGGCACATTTGTTTTCCACAGAAAAAGCGTATTGACATACTCATACAGTTCTCAATTTAAGCACATAAAGAATTTTTTAAATATATTTTGTATTAATGGATTCTCACTCAGCAGATTTAGAATTTTTCTATTACTGACATCTTCCACCGCATGTCTAGTCTTTACCTGTACCTCCAAGACCAAAGGCAATGACTTCTGTGAAGCGTTGTGGGCAGTGGGATGAATCTCTCATTACTGCGCTACCACATTTGGTTTCCCAAAAAGGGCCGTCTAGTGTTGTTCCTACCCTGAGGTTTTTAGTTCCAGGAAGAGTCCAAGTGCTAGACATAACAGTCTTTGACTGGAGACACTCCCAGACACCACAACAAGGGCTTAGCCAGCTAAATCAGGCTATGATCTCAGCTGAGAGGAACACTGACGTGGTCCTCACTCAGAGCCACATCAAAGGCTGCATGGGCTCCACAGCTGGGCTCGGGAGTTTTGGAAAAGCGAAACAAGACGCACAACAGACAGGCTGTGCCGTACTGCCAAGGACAGAACTGCACAAACACCTTCACTTCTCCCAAGCAAATTCATAACACAGAACGCAGGAACAAGCACATTCAAGTACCTTTTCTTATCATACTCAGAATCCCTAAAAAAGTACGATTAAAGCAAAAAAAAAGTATTAAATAACTTAGTTCAATTCTTACCATTTTAGGTGGTGAAGATGTTTTTCTGTTTTTAATAGCTTTTCCAGTTTTCCACTGTGTTGTTAACAGCTTAAAAGAAGTGCGAGACATCCTGCATGCACTGTAATTATATTACGTTAATTAAATAATGAAGGTCTGTACCTTAAAGAAATCTACTAATTTGTTTTCTGCTTAAATCACAGAGAAAAGTATTATAATCTTTGAAGCTACATGTTTGGCACCCTGAGTCTTAAGGCTCCTCCTTTTAATGTAACGGATACACATTGCTGCTGTAAGAGGAACTGCTTTCACATACTGTAAGGAGGTATGGAGACCTCCATAGGAGGGAGAAAGTGTTGACTTTCCAGTATACAAGACAACAATATTCACAACACAACAGGGACTGTGAGCTCCTTCAAAGTTCTGCCTGTCAGTCAGTTACAGCCTCCTCCCCTCCTTGTAATCCGACACATACACTATAGAACAAGCGCACACACAAACACACACATCAAACTGGATGTGAGCCACTGACTGAGACTAGTCTAAACCAGGTCTGAGGGATGGAGTTAAAGGAAAGGGCCCCACTTCCTCTCCATGAGTTTGCTTTGGCAAGTGCTTCTGTGGGAACCCTGCAAATCCGGTGCTTGTATGCAATGCGTGTGTGTTGGAGGGAGGGGGTGTAGAGAGGAAAGAGAGGGAGAGGGAGAGATCTACCTGAAGCCATTGTACAGCTCATACTTTCCATTCTGAACTAACACGGCGCGTTGAGACAAAAAACTCTTGCCCTGTACCCAACCTGCAAACGTTGTTAAAAAACACAGCTAGTATGCTTCTGGCCTCACCAAATGTGAAAGCCTATGATTTAGATTAAGGTTTTTGTTCTTTTTTTGTGATTATCCTAACAACTACAGATATCTTTAGTTCAGACTGACATTATTTGAAGCCATGCAGTAATTAGTGGCCGGTGACATGCATTTTTCCTTGGCTCGTGAGGTTTGAGGTTACAACGCAGCACATGAGAAACTGCCCTAGTTTTTCACACAGCACAGCAACCGAGTTGGACTGCGCAGCTGTGCTTATGGAACCAGTGGCACACCACTGAAGTGTGACCACCTCTGAATGGGACATGTTAGGCCTGTCCCGAAGAGACCCGCAAAAAAATTGTGACATAGCTCTGTGTGAGACCCAGGAGCAGAAACTGAGCAAAGAGGAAGTCATCAACCGCAGCACAAAATGTGTGGATGAGACAGGACCATGGAATCCGTTCTCTGACCAAAAATGGCACAAAAGGATTTCACAGAAACTTGAGGGAATTTGCAAAGATAATCCCTAATTGTGAAATTAGTCATACATTTTCCTCAGTATTGACATGCAATTGTTTCCCCTTCATAACATAAAATGGTACCATTAAGTCAAAGCAAATGCCTTTGTGAGACTTTGCAGGCACGGTGTACACAGTTCTTGTGCTCCAGTTCATATGGTCATGACAACAGAGGTACCAGCCGATATAATACTGGAAACTAACTTTGGCATTTTTTGCAACAGGCAAATTCTCAGCTATGACTTTAAAGGTTATTTCACGTAGAAAAATATTCAAGTACCATCTAAAAGCAGTTGAATTCAAATGCTGCATTAATGCTTCTTCTTACACTAATGCACTTGATATTGAGATATTGATCTGTTAGTGTCTCCAAACTGCAGTTATTTTTGCTGGGTAAATTGCAGACTCCTTTTTTAGTGAGTTTCACTCACACAAATAATGAGGGAAAATACAGAATATGAAAAACAAATATGAGGGGTTATGTGCTGAGTATCTGGTGCAAGCACTAATCACACATTGGCAATGTTTCCAGAGTTTTTAAAGTTAAAAATAAAAATTGGTTGTGTGGTCAGCTTGTGATTATTTTGTACAGAAGGTTCACAATTAATGCTGTGCTTGCCTCTAAGTTTAAATTCCAGGTTAAAATTTGCAAACGAAAAAGTATTTCTGACTTCCAGAAATTCTGCCATAGATAAATAAAAAGGAAGAGGAGTTGATACTGTAATATTAAATTAAAGCAAATAAAAACACTAGCTAAGCTTTGGAAATCCCTAGCAAATAGCAAATGGCAGAATGATCAATCTTGGCAATGGTCAAGTAGTAAAACACAGCCACATACCATGGGAACAGAAGGGCAGATTGCAGGATCTAAGTGACAGTTTTTACTGTGGTATTTTTTTTTTACGAAAGAAACACTTCCCCTACAAATGATAGGATGGCTGTCATTTTTGGAGAGTCTTTTCATTCCCTGCTGGTCATGAGAGTTCGGGAAGCCCCAGGAGCACAGATTTTACAGCCAAAATACTTTCCTTTGGCGTCAGAGAGGCCCATTATGTGAAAAGGCTCTTCGTAAAAATATTTAAAGAGGCAACAGCAAAAAAAAAGCCTGTCTTTATAGTTCTACAAAACCCTCTGATCTCCGAATAAGGAAGACCAGGAATGCAGGAAAGAAACACAAGGTCCTTGTTTGAGAAGACATCCCAATCATGTGATCCCGCCGAACTAGGAGATATAGTACTGCATTTACCTCCGTGTTACTATGTTTTCAGATATTCATTTACACGTTTTGAGAAAAGGAGTTTTCTCTGCCTTTTTTAAACGAAGTAGGGCAACCTACTCAAGAACAAGTTAATGAGTCCAACAGTCTAAAAGGAAAAGGTGATAATAACAGGAATGTGAGGCGTTAATACACATCTAAAAGGCATGCTCTAACAATATTCAGTTCCTATACAGTTCAAGATTTAAACTCTAAAGGAGTAAAGCTTGTATGCGTGCAGGCTATGTGTGTCTAGCCGGCTATGTTTGCAGGGCAGCACAGATATGCAATGCCTTTTTTCCTTCACCCTGTTACTTACAGGGCACTGGAACACCAGCAGGCAGGATTGGGCTCCTTGACAGGGCAGTGCGCACATGTGTGGGCATGTGACAGTAATACAGACCCGGTGTAGAGCACAAAAAAAAGGAACTAAACCGTCAGGCTAAGTCAGACAGACGAGCCTTATCCCATCACAACAAATCACTATCAGGGCGCTAAAAGGAAGCATCCAATGGTTACTCAGTGCCCTCTTAAAGTCCCAGCAACCAAGCTTACTTTAGAATTGAAAACGCACAAGAACATTTTCTGTCAGATGGAAAAGCAGGTGCATTATTATTTTCACAAATTGCTGCATGCCCCAGAATGCTTCAGTGAACTTTCTGCATGCTAAATGAAAAATCAGGGGTGAATGCATTTCTCAAATAAAAAAAAAGGTTTACATAACCTTCACAAGTGCACATTTGAAAAAGGAATACCATCCAACCATATGTAATGCAGAGAATATCACAGAAAGTGCAGGACCTACCTGACATGGTACCCAGTCTATTGCTAGACACAAGTTAGAGATAGACATTAACCTGGCCAGCATGTCTTTAGGAGATAGAAACCACAATGAGAACATTCAAAGTTCCCACAGCAGACAATCCAACCAGAATTGAACCCAGGACCTATGAGGTACTCGCTCTAACTGCCATACCACAGTACCACTCAAAACAGAAAAACCTTTTCTGTCACTATTTTCTAACATACAAGCCAAACAGGCTTTTGTAATACACAATACAAAGTGCCTACAACTAATAACAATACAGGGAACCAAAGAGTAAGACACAGGAGGAGAGCTGTGCTTTGTGTCTGCACTTTAGGATTAGCCTTGGCTTTGAAAATCCACACCAATCCTGCCTTCTTTAAGGAACTGTTATTACTTTTAAAACCTCCCTTGAGCCTGGCCTCGCAGGATGAAGACAGACAACCAATTACAGTCTTAGCATTTCAAAAGCCTCTTTTTCTGACTTCCTGATAAATCTCACGTGCCACATGCAGCAGACAATTCTTCCACGCAGAGTGAGAATAAGAAACAAAATCTCAGAAACACCCATGGGCTCTTGTGTTCTCTAAATTAGAGGACAGGAATAGGCCTCCTCTGTAGCTGTGATGTGCTAAACATTGGGTCTTGCACTAGGTACCAGCTGAAACAATTAGAAGTGTCAGACAGCGGAACTGCAGCCAGAAACTCCACCCAACAATTAAAATATTTTTTTATTTGATCTTAATGAGAAATATGGGACTGTTGACGGCACATTCCTTTGCCTATTTTTTTAATGCCACCTTCAAACTATTATGCATTACACTAATAGCAGCCTCTGCCGTTAATTCCTGTGCTTTTTAAGTGGTCTTCTTCGGCACCGATAAATGGAATATGTTTTCCTTCTATTAAGTAACACAGTGAACGCCACTTGACCCAGAAAAAAAGGAAATGCAAATCTGAAAGCATAAATGTATGTTTTGTCTCCCTGTAATTACTCAGTGCATGAAAAGAAGGCTGAGAGCTCACCTATAAGGCAGATCAGGCGAAGGAGAGCAGCACATGTTGGAAGAGAAAAGACGACGCTCATTAGTGCTTCTGAAAGATTTTCAGTATCTTCGTGGAGACAATAAAACATGGCTCTGAAGTAAGACATCCTGTTACAGAGTGAGCCTTACATACTCTACCTATATCTTATTCCATGTCGGTGCTGGAGAGTTAACTGGCATTAGATCTTTTCTTTGGTAGCTGTCAAAGGCTGCTTTAACCACATAAAGTATCAAAACAGTAACCAGATTTTATGAAGGAGGGGTTGGCTGCAGGAGGTCTCTGTGGTTTACCAACACCTTGACAACAGCCTCTCAAATGTGTTGCAGTCCATACGGAGTGACTCAGCAGGATTCCTCCATAGAATCCTTACGGGTTTGAAAGTTTTTATTAATTGTGTGTTACTCTACTGTGTTTGTCCAAGGAGCTTGGAAAATAGAGCCTTGTCCCTAATGTTCCCACCAGGTCCAGACCTTGGACTGAGATAGCACAAGCACAAGACAAACCACTGCATGATCCTATTACCATCCATTGCAAAGGGGAAAAAATCCAATGTGAAAACTGGGCTGTTGATTTTTCTAAGGCTGCAGAAGGATGCTATAGGGAAACAGCAATAAAATATACATTTTGGCTTTTTATTTGACAGGGTAGGCTAATGCCACTGACAGCTGGAAATCCTCACTCCTGAGCAGATGACAGGAAAAGAACAGGCAAGGAAAGGCACTCTGGATTTAAAGTGACAACTCAGCAGCTACATGAGTAAGTGCAGAAACTGGGGTACACAACTGTATAGGATGCATTTTTGTCTAAAAAATGAAAAGTTATTACTTCATATTGCAATTCAGTTTTATAAATTGGATAGAATATTTGATATATAACAAAAACTTTCAAAATAATCATTCTAGCAGTCATGGATTAATGGTGTCTAGCAGCATCATGCGAAGTACAAAGACAAATTGTGGCACTTTCTGGAATGCAGAAAATCCTCTTTTTTTCTCTCCTTTTTTCTTTTACGAAACTGTTTAAGAACAATAATCTGTGGCATTTAAACGGAACGCTCATCTTTTAATTATTTTTTAAATGCTGAGTGACAACAGGAATGTGCTCCTAGCTTTTCCAGGGCTTTTGTTTTTGAAAAAATCAATTGATGTTTATCTATGTAAACCAGGTGTTGAAACATGCCAAACGTGCTAGACACTTAAGTGTTTTAAAACCTCCGCATGGCGCTATACTTTGATTTGTATATTTTTTACCCTAAAAAAAAGTCACATTTTCACAGGTAGACTTTTTTTTTACAAAGGATGTAAGATGTAGTAAGTTGTCCACATTGTAGCCGAAGATATGTGTTGCAGCAAGCATAATTAACTGAACGAGCTAAGGCTCAGGAAACTGCATAGCAACAGGATACAGCAGTGTCATCTTGAGCCTTTCTTCTCTCCTATTAAAACCTTGACTTTAATCCAGATCTGCACACTAGAAGGATGTGCCAGCCTGCTTGAACGCACTCCTCAGCTGACATGAGATGGCCCTGGTAGGGGTTTCATATGAAGGAAACAAGGGTAGTGGCATGGCAAGGAAGGCCAGGAAGTGGCATTGGTGGTTCTGCTCCAATCACTCACACAACTGGTATTGGGGAAGCCTGGGCTCAGCTACCCTATCCTGATGCAGAACCAGCAAATGACCTAGGCAGTATAATTAGCTCTACAGCCACTGGGGGTGAATTTCTCAGACTCTTGAGAGCAGACTGAAATAGAGGTCTATTATCGGAGCAGCAAAAAATAGAACACCCCAGCACTGCGTGGCATGTCTGTCTCAGGAACTGGCAAAATCAGATTAACTGCACTGAATGCTGTGCCTGTGAAGAAGAAGCACTATGAAACTGGCCTTCTGTTTGCTGTTTTTGAAGTTTCCCCCCAGGAGAAAAGGTGTGGACTGGGGAGGAGTGTTACACCCAACACTGGGCCACACCGATTGGCACAGCACGGTGGAATTTGTCTCTCTCCTCCATCATAGTAAGACCCTGCTTCTCTACTAGTGTAAAGAAGAATAGAAAAAAATCCTGTGGATTCTACTACCTAGCAACAAGCAAATGTTTTGCAAGCAAGCATGTAAAATATGCTTGCCAAACCTCGAAATATCATCCATACCACACATCAGAGGTCACAATAATGCTGTACAATGAAACCGTGTTGTGAGAGTCATCTCCTGTGGAAGTAGCAGTACTCAGGAATAATAACATTATTAATTCAGTGTCCCGTTTCAGTAGACTGAATAATTCTGCATCTCTCTTCCTCACCATCTGACTCCTATTACCCTACAATAAAATGTAAACTGTAATTCTAAAGCCGAACCTTCACATTTTAGCTTGTTGTCTTCCACTGGATTAACTCTTTTTTTCCAGAATGACAAAGAATCCTGGTCCAGATTTACAGGATAAGGGATTGTCGGATTGCTGAGGCACTCTGTCTGCTTTTGCATCATCTCATTCCCAAGTTCACTTTCCCAGTGACAGGGCACCATTCAGCTGGCCTAGTTGTGCTTCACTTAAGCGCCTTTGGGATTGAGGTTCCAAAGGGGTCTGAGCCCTAACCAGGACTGACCCGGAGCTGTGGTTGTTAAGTCTGGGAGACTGTCTGTTCACATAAAAAGAGGAAAATCCAGGATGATTAAAAAGAAAAGCATGTCACAAGACGTTTTTTGTGCTTTTCACCCATGGTAGGACAAGTCCGGTGTCAGCAGAGACATAAGCCCTTTTGTATCCTCTGCAGCCAAACACTGTGGGAGTAGAGAGATTAAAAATATCAAGAGACTTCCATCCCTAAATCCACACGCATATCTTATGTGTTTCCCTTTTCTCTGGTTGCAAATGTGACAGGACATCAAAGGGTCATCTACTTAAAAGCAAAACAAGGATTAAAAACAACAATGTATATGTTGTACTACAGGGTAGAATCCAATTCAGGTCAGACTGAGTAAAACCACCATGTACTCTGCATACAGCTTCAATGAGACTTCCAAAATTGGTTCACCTTCATTGTACTCTCAATAAAAAAACATGTTCATTTGATAGGTAACTGAAAGGAATTCAGAGTCCAACTTGAAGATCGGGTATGACTGGTCTAATATTCCTTCCAAGTGCTATAGGTAAAAAACTTCCTGCTCATGTCTATTGAAGCACAGTTCAGGGAGAACAACATTCTACCAGCTGAATTGGGTTAAAGCTGAAAACATTTCAAGGTGATATTATAAGTGTGCCTTGAAGCCCCATTTTATTGCTAATAATAATACTGCACAATGAGTGATCAAAATGGTACCACATTTGCAGAGAAAGATCTCAGTGTACTGTGATCTCATCTCATACTGTAAAAAAAGGTAACTGAATAGGACCGGTCTGTATTTTCTGAGCCTTATAAGAAAGTGAGTGATTAACAAACTTTACAAAATAGAAAGGATTGGCAGGAAGCATCTTAAGAATTCTACAAATATATAACATTTAAAAGCAATGTAATATGTCATAATAGATGACTTGCACTCTATTACAATACAAATAAAAAGACCAGGGGTTTGTAGGGGTATCATAAACCACAAGAATGTGGGCTCTGTGGTTTGCAGTCATCTGAAACTCCTTATTTTTTATTATTCTCTTAATAATTACCCACACAACCCATCTGCTCTCATTTATATTATACAACCATTTTAAAAACCAGGGAAAGCACATAATTGGCCTAACTCAATGCTTAGGGGCAATGTTGGAAACAAGACACTTGCACAAGGCTATAGTTCATAGCACCCTGGTACCGAGCAGACAACGGAGATACACACCAGCCATTCAAAGAGCAGAGATACCTGTAAATCAAGAACTGCAGCACCTAGAATTCATGCTAATGAATCGGAAATCCAGACTAGGTAAACAAATCACAGCAGGAACTATGTCACTGACACCGTATGTACACTAAACAAGTATAGAGTACAACAGAAACGTTTTTTACCAAAATAATCCAATATTCACAAAACATGATTCTGGAATGAAATGTGCTTTCTTCAGTGAGGTCTGAAAACAGCATCATGCCACACACAAGGGATATTAAAAGACATTACCCTTGATTTCTGGGGTGTGGAAGATTAATGTGCAGGTTATGTTTGGAAATTCAAAATGTGTCCTTTAAATTGTACTTTGAGAGCAGAAGTGGACATTCAAAAATAATTCGGAACATCATTCGTTGTTTGGTTGTCTTTTACAACAGTGCAACTTGCTCATGATACACATGGAAATAAAAACACATGTTAAAAGAATGCCAACATGAGCTATTGACTTCATGGCTGTAAGAACATTTGCTTTTTTACTTCCAATCCAAAACCACAGAAAGCAAGCATGCTGGGGTTGCAGTTGTGTTGGAAATATTGCTTCTCATTTCAGTCAAGGGAATGTTGCAGAGGATTATCACGTGGACATACTTTGCTGTTTGTACTGTGAGCACTGGAAGTGAACAGCATAATTCCAGCATGCCTTTAGTTAAAATTGCCACACAGCACCTTTCCGCCTCTGTTAACATTTAGCACACAGCCCAGTCAATACCATTGCAGCTGTAGTGCTAACCTTACCCTGCCTGACGGTGCCAGACATGCAGTCGCTCGAGTGAAGGGCGAAAGTTAAAACTGAATTCAAACTCTTTCATCTATTTCTGTCTCGTCAGACACTCAAATTGTGTGGAAATGATCAGGAACTAAGATAGGAGGGGTGTGTGCAGCTTTGCATAGCATGGTATGGCACAGATATAAGATTAACTTTACAAAAGGAAGCCAAGGGACATTGCAGCCAGAAACGACAACACCAGGATCTCATTTGCAAACCACTAGAAAGCAGGAGTAGCGCGACACAGACCCAGACAAATAAAATGAAATGCAAAACTATAGGAATTTATCAGGCAGGAAATTAGCAAATTAGCAAATCTGCTCAAATTGGAAGGGGGACCCGGTAACTATAACAAAATAAACACTTTTGTTTTCAACTTTAAATCCTCTTATAAAAGGATTCTCTTTACAGTTCCTCTGCAAGCCTTATGCATGCATTAATCAGGCTCAGGATATTTTACGTCTTCTGTCAGAGGAACTCAGAGGCAGAGCTCCAGCAGGCAGGAGAGTTTACAGTGCAGAAAAGAATTCCAAGCACAGTTTTTTTGAATATATATATATATGTGTGAAAAAAGTTGGGGTCACTGCAAGGAAGACAGAGCTATCCCGGCATTTTTGTCTAGGGAGGGAGAGGTCATCTTGTGGATGCATCTTATAAATGTAACATGGACAAGAGCAGAAACATTTGGTAGTAGCCATGCTTTCAGAAACCACAGTATGGCTATGTGACAGCATCTCTGCACCATTTTAATCCATTTTACTGCTGGCCTATTTCCTTATATACCATGTGTTTGTTCAGCAAAATTACTTTGCCGCCTATTAGAAATGCACGTAATGCTGCATGAATATACTGTAGATACACCGACAACGGCATTGCATGGTATATTCTGGGATCCAAGTTGCTGCAGTTTGCTTCTCAGTTCCATGACAGAATTAGAAAATAAAAATGATTGTGGGGAGTTTTCTGTTGCATTTCTGTGTTTTTTTGTTTCAGTTTACACTAGGGTTTTTCCTGCCCTACCTTGCTTTGTCTCTCCTGCTTTCCAGCACACTGCTGGTGCATAGTGCAGTAAATTATGATAAGGGCTGTGAGCTGTGCAGGCGCTTTGCAGCAGTGCTCTTGGCATGCTAAATTTGTGCTCACTGATAACTGCTGTCGGCATCTGTCTCCTGTACGACTGGAGCTGTGGGACTGAGAAGGCAGTGTCTGGTCCCTGTGGCATTTTTTCTCATCTAAATACCATACAATTTACCCTATCCTGCAGACAAGCAGTAAGCCAGCCAGCAGCCCCAGAGCATCCTCTTTAGATGTCTAAACTGTGTCGACTCCAGGAGGAGAAATCAAGCCCACTGCTACCTCCCGTTCCAGATTCACACCATTAACTACTGCACAAGGCAGCCTGGAAGCTGATGTGCACACTTGTGTCAGGAATGGATCAATGTGCACTGCTGCTCAACTGAGGCAAGGGTGTTATTGTTAATCAATCACAAGCCAATTTATTTCCATTGATATGATTAGCCTAATGTCATGGAGAAATGAAGTGATAATTAAGCTTTATGAAGGAAACGAGGTCGCTAGCAGTTGTGGTGTGGATTTTGCAATTTCTCAACCCCTGATTTGAAATGGTGAACATTTAGCCACCAGGGCTAGTCCAAAAACCATTAAACGTGGAATGAAAATAAAACTTTTCAGGGGTCCCACGTGCAGAAATCTAGAGCTAAGATACTTATTTCATCCAAACTTTTTTCCTAACAATGACACGTACAAAAAGTCGCAATGCTCAAAATCTGCTTTAGTACAGAAATTGTAAACCACTGGATTTGTAAACAGAGCAAGGCTCCAAATCCCTTATTTCTATTTGTTTTGTTTTTTTTGCTTTGAATTGGTCATTTTCATTATGTCAGTTGTGTATCCTTAATTATCTGTGTGGTGCCAAGTTGCTTTAGAACTCATGTTAATGGAATCCCAGTGGAAGTCAAAGAGGTTATGGAATTGAACTGCATGAATACAGTCTTGCAGGTAGGAGAAAGCACACAAGGAATATAATCCCATACAGACACACAAGGAAGGAAAATCACAGAGCAGTTTCACTCTTTTCCTTGGAAGTTCACGTGCAGAATGCTGGAACGTTAATCCGAGAGATTTCCAGTGCAGTGAGAAGGCAGATGGGACAGAAAGACGATTAAAATATCACTGAATAACATCTCTCCAACCCAAACAGTAGTGATTTTAAATAAGGAGGGTTAAGACGATTATATCACGTTTTTGGTCAAGCTGGATTGTCGAGAAAGAAAAAACACACTGTAAATATATCTTTATATGGCGATTTATTTATTTTTTTTCCTAACCAGACACTTTCTTTTCCCCTTCCTCGGATCCACCCAATGCTGAAAACAGGGCTGGAAATTACAGAGTGGGGACAGAGTTTGAAGTTAACAAACGGGATACACAGCAGGCTATGGAATGAGATGAGGGAAACTTACACATCTGTCTTTCCATCCATATGTCTATTTATATGTATACATGATGAAAAAACTATGCATGTGCTAGGGACACATTGTCCTGGGCTGAATGCAGTTACAGACTTTGTGAGTTAAAAGACAAGCTATGGTTACCAAATTACCTTCATATTTGGTTCGCTTCCTTATGGGATATAGGCACTTTAATGCAAAGTGCTTCATCATATGAAAAACTGATAAATCCCATATACCCCCGACATTACAGCTACTTTGGTGCACCAAGTCTCTGCTTGGTGTATGGCACCAGCTGGGCACATCGTTACTGCTGTCTCATTAGACTCTATATCCCCTTCCACTTCTTGCTGGAGCTAGTTGATACCTTACTTAGCCACGTCTGAATCCCCTCCAGTGTTACCCTAGCCTCAGATGCTGTATGTAACTCTCTGGCTGCAAGTGTCTCACGTGCGTGTTTAAAACAGCTTGAGCCCCGAAAAGAGGATTGGTGGTGAAAACTCTTTAAAAGGCACGCAATGAAAAATGGGATTGCAGGACTTCGAACCATCGCGGTTCTGCTGACCCTCAACTCACAGAGTTTATATGCCCTGCAGCATAACTATAGGACCAAATCTAGCCTCCCAACCCCACACTCCCCCATAATTTTCTTAGATTTCATAGATTTAACCAGCACAAATCCAGCTGGGGACTGGAACGTAAGCGAATTAGAAATGTCAGGTCAGGCCCACCAGACTCTCACCAAAAGAATCAAGAAATGTAAGCACATACACTGGATATAGTAAGGCTCCTGCTACTTTAGACCGCTAGGCGTCACGTTCACCCAAAGGAGAAATCTGCTAATCTGTGTCTCAACAAGTCATTTTCATTACTGGCACCCTCTCATTTTTGGATTTTACTACTCTTCTGGGAACTAAAAAATCAAAACTATTGATTGCTCGTTTATTACCCCTTGTGCCATGCAGTCTGGGAAGCGTGTCTGGTTATATATTGGTCATATGCAAATGCTACAATTTAGTAGGATTATTTAAACTATTTATGCGACTACTAAAAAAATGGTAGTTTAGTGGTTGTAGCATACTAATTAATAACTCCGCAGATAACATCCAGACAGCAGGGATTAAATTCCTTCTTCTGAAATTTGAAGAAAGCTCGCTCCAATTTTGTGCAATTAAAGCTTCCAGAACAATCTTCTTAGCGTTTAAGCCCCCTTTAATACTTTGAAACAATAACAATGCTGACACTGATGTTGATTAAAGAAAAACGGACAGCATTCCTGCAACATCTCTGTGAGAAACACACACAAAAACGAGCACGTATGGATCTGTTTATGAAGAGGGTAGCACTGCATCTGTCGGCTGTGTCTGAGATCCTTTTAACGAGTTCCAGATATCTGGCTGTAAAAACTCCCCAGGTTGCGGCAGCACTTCAAATCTTTTTTTTTCCTTGTTTTTGTTTAGTTTATGTTGAATGCACATTGAATTTGTCTGTAATGCTCAGGGTGAACAGCCTTCAAGGATGACCAACGAGGTTGAATTGCAAGGAAGATTGCACGGTACAACAAAGCTCTTCATTCTACAGGAATGGCACTTCAAACACACTGAGCTGCTGACAGTGCCTTCACCAGTCTCTGTCTTCTCTGCTCTCCCTCCTGCACTGCCTCCTTCTTCAGACCAGAAATCAATTATCTGTCTAGCCTGCGATAGAGTGGAGGACACAGGGGAGTGCAGAGTGGAGTGGGAAGGGGGGGTTGGTTATGTGCCAGAGCCCTGTAGGGGCAGCTTTGGGCAGTGGTGTCTGAGGTATGCCTCCAGGCTAGAAGACTGAACCTACTCTACCATGTGGCACTGAAATTGTATTAAATTGCTGGGCTTGGGTATGGATTAAAAACAGCAGACAACACCAATTATAAACTGATCTCAATACCTCAACCCTCTCACTTCATGCAGGTGACCAGCAGAAATGATATCAGAAGAGGGAGCCCTGCCTGCCTGTTTGTTTCAGACACATCTGCACGTTTGCATCTCCCTTGCAAAACCCAGCACCTTTTCCAGACTTGCTGGCCGCAAACCCTCATACAGCCACGCTCTTCAGCTCTGTACTGGATGACTTCATTGATATCGTACTCTTAGCAGGCTCGTTCTTTACCAAGGTGCCCACAAAGACGCAAACCAGGGAGGGGGAAAAAGCCTTGCACTAAAACCACATCTTTCTTAAAGATGCAAACCTTTTATTGTGTGTCTTAACCACATAAATTGAAGAGCAAGAACAGCTGGTGCACCTTGTTTGGTACGGAATTTCATTTTGATTTCCACCAGCTTTTCCAGTTCCCTTCAACCATTAAAACAGCCGCACAGCTGTCTAAAAATGTCTATTTTAATAATATTCATTGCACAGGCAGTACGGGGATCCAATTAGCTGAATAAGGTATTACAAGCAATGGGGAGGGCAGGTGGGAGGCTAATTTGTGAAGATGAAAAAAAGTGGTAGGATGAATGTAGGGATGGGAGGGTGTAAAAGCTATAAAAGCTCTGTGAAAGGACAGGGTGAAGTTGGGGTCACTTTCTCCTAATGCAGTTTCACTTGGGAGAGCGATTTTGTGTCTGTCATGGGAGTTCACATAGAGGTGGGTGCCCAGACACCATCCCCCCCCCGACCATAAACAGTCTGAAGTTTATAGCCACAATTGTGTTTGTTGTTCCTTGGCATTTTTCTGTCTCACTGCTGCCCTGGATTAGGGACAGAGAAAACGTGGGAGCCCAATAAAAAAAGACATGTGGCAAGATGACAACTGGCCACCAGATTCCAGTAGGCAGGTCTGCAAAGAAAGCAAAAGGTCAGGAGTAATACTACCTACTCCTCTGGCTGTGGACCCTTCCAGTTTTATCCTAGCACTAATAACAATAAGGATTTTCCACAAAATAAAAATTCCAAGACTATTGAGTCTTCCAGCTGTAATCTTATCAGTGTGTACTTCTTCACAATAAGAAGCAGAAAGGTATAAGTAGCAGGGTAGTGCGCTCATGTGGAGGGGTGGGGTAAGTTTTGTTATCTGTTTTTTCCTGTATTTTTTAAGAAGGTTATGCCACTGGTGAACCTCAGGGTCCCCAGCATTCATCAACAGGCACAGATCTGTTCGAGACTTTCAACATTTCCATTCCAAATGACAGGAAGTGTCAGAGAAATAACAAGAACTCCCTGCAAAAAAAAGACAGGATGTTGCGGTTGAAAGAAATAAAAAAGCTTGGAGCTTTACGCACTGGAATTTGTCTTAATTAAAAAGGATTGGTTTTATGTTCCTGCCAGCGGCAAGAAGGGTTTACAGAAAATGTGTTTAGAAATTAGGGCTTTTCTTTCCTGCTGACTTGCTAACTGGCAACTTTGGTTTAATGCTAACGATGAAAACTTAATCATTAGGTAGTTTGAGTTTGGTGAGAAATCAATTAATGATTGGGTAAGACTTTACCTTCTATTAATCTTGCCCTGTGAACATGAGCAACACCTCCTGCAAGTCCCAGGCTTGCCTCTGGGGCTGGAAAGGTTATTGGTTACATTGGTTTGGGCTGATATGTCCCCCCTATTTCTACTTCTGCAGCAAACTGGAGCCCCAACTTCAAGGTATGAAACTTTCTCTTCTTTTC
Organism: Lepisosteus oculatus; assembly: GCF_040954835.1. Lineage (NCBI taxonomy): Eukaryota > Metazoa > Chordata > Actinopteri > Semionotiformes > Lepisosteidae > Lepisosteus > Lepisosteus oculatus. The sequence continues at coordinate 4,211,642 of NC_090720.1, read as the reverse complement.
TTCAAGAGACACATGCTACAGAAAGGTGGTCTGGTCACAAAGAACAAGGATCCTTAATGAAGTATCCGCCCTCTCATTTCCTTTCAACGCATTTTATACAGGCTTCCTAGAACTGTTCACGATACTCTAAATTTTCACTAGTCTTGTATTTTCCCTAAGGCAAAAAGCAATGCACTAACAGATATATGTCCATTCAAAGCTAGCACAACTAAAAATAAAAGTATTTAAGAGTCCAGAGGCAAACATGCAAACAAATTTGTTGCTTTATTAAAGATTCCTTGGTACCGTTGGCAAATAGGGATGTTAACCGAGGTGTCCTGTTTAAATTCTACTCTGAGCTTTTACGGTCTAGTCTTCCTAACTGCTCCTCTTCTTTCAAGTGGTGAAGTCATTTCTCACGTCCGTGCCCGAACTGCAGTGAGACTCCTTGCACAGACTGGTTGCCACAGGTCATGCACATGGGGACTTAACTTCAGTGGTGAATGAAGTGAGTCCCTCCTAAATGCACAGATCTTTGAAATCCTTTGTGATAAAAATGCAATACAAATGTGTAGGAAATATAATTTTTTTCTTTATTATTCTTGTTGTTGTTGAAAAATTGGGTTATTGCAAGCCAACTTTATTGGTTGCTGTATGTACTGTGGTTTTATCAGTCAAATCTGGTGATTCATGAACACAGCTTGCATGCTAGAAAGCCAGTAAGCAGTGAATTATTTGGCTTCGTCTTAGCCAAAAAGCAGAGAATTCTGTCTTATAAAACATACAATATATTCATGTTAGCAGCAACATGTGAGGTGCTAGAAATGCATTCTATCCCCTCTTTTTTATGAAGCTGTTGAAAATGCAACAAAGTAAAAAATAAATACTACCCGGCTGCAGAAAACCTCAACATGTTGTTAAGTTTACTGACAATAATTATGTATCCGTGTGTTTTTGAGGGTGATAGAAAGTTTCTGCAGATCATACCCACACTTGGTTTATTCGGGGCTAACAGAAAAGAGCCGCATGCGTTATCACTGCAGGATGTCAGGGCGAATTGCCCATAAGGGTCTTGCGTTCAGAACTGGAATGCTGTAGGGGATGCGTCTGGTGCGCTTATCTGAGGCTGGTTTATGAATGTGGATGCCTGTTGACCACCGACCTCGACCCCCCGCCCCCCCCAGTCAGTAAACAAGCTGGATCCTTTCCAATACATTATTGAAATTATAACAGAGTACCCCTGTGTGACTTAATTACCAGGAAATTCTTTTAGCAGAGACAGGGTGCTAACCCTCTGTCAGCACACCCACAGGATGTGGCAGGCTACATAAGCAGCAAAATCCCCAGAGAGAGGGTCTGCGTGGCCAAAGCCTGTTTATTAAGCTCTGAATGCTGTTTACATCTTCATAGCTGGCTTTCTAATGGAAACAGGAAACACATTTATAACATCTAAGTAAATTTGCTCAAAATCACAGCTCCTAGCACATGCAGCACTTCATTTCACCTGTTTTTAAAGAATATATTCACTAAAATGTTTGCTGCAAAGCCTAAAGTATTAGAGCTTTGAACAACAAGGTTGACTGGGTGGAATAGCTCAGTTCTGAGAGAGCCAAGAGAACACTGCCCTTGTGGGGAGCAATGTCTGGCTAGTAACAGCTCCATCTGCAGACCTAGGCCGACACCCATTGATGACTCTGTATTACTTATTGATCAGAAAGAGTACCCATAAGAATAGGGTCTCCACAGTGACACGTTCAGTATTAGGTTTCTTTAATTTTCTATCCATTAATAAAAAGCCATGTATAAGCTGGATCTGGGAAACAAGGTGCAACTGCCAAGTTTCTGTACAGAACAAAACCTTTTTTTATTATTCTTAAGAGCAGCTTCCTCTCTTTTTATCCTCTTCAAGTGTTTCACAGATCTCTACAGCAGGATGAATTAAACACAGCCGCTGAATTATGAAAAGATTATGAAAAGGCAAAAGAGAGATGTGGGGGGGGGGATTTAACCAATGGCTGTCCAAACTCCAGACCAAAAGGATTCACCATTTATGTCTCATATTGTTGAGTTTTGTTTCTATTGTCTTTTTACTGGTGTTGGGTGATTCTGGTTAACAGCAAGATTTTACTGTGCAGAGATGTCCTAGAATGAGGAAACGGTGCAGGTTCCCCAACACAGGAAATATATACAAGCATATATACAAGCACCCAGAAGGCTCTGCTTTTCTTCAATTTCTTTAATTAGCAAGAGCTTCCTCACTGTTGTGCATTACACAGGTGAACGTAACACACACTGCTCAAATATGTTGCAGGATAACAGCTATGGAAAACAGGAACAACCACTACTGACTTTCAAAGCAGCCCTCTCTCCGAGCGCTAGGACAAGAACGGGTAGATTACCTTTTTGGAGGTACGTGAAGCGTGAGGGTTTAAGTTAAATTTAAAAGAAACAAGGAACAGCACTGACAATAATCATGCTCATTTGCACCCAAATAAAAGATCATAAGGGAGTCCATTGAGCTATAAAAGCACTGTTTCAAAACTGCCATTCATAATTTTAGTGCACTTTTTCCCCAATACAGTTCAAACCAAAAACATACACATGCTTCTGAGCATCTGTACCTGAAAGCCCCTTCCTTCCTTTTGGAAATATCAGCACGGAAGAGCTTCCAGATAATGAGCCTTATGGCTTGTAATTGAACCCACTGGGAATGGAAGCAGTAAGGTGTTTATTAATGACACAGCATGCCTTTAACATGTTCTTGCAAATTAATGCTCCAAAGAAAGGCAGTTTCCCAAAAAGACTTGCAGAGTTGTGATTGTCTTTCTTTGGAGGGGGAGTTACTTTTATAGCTCCAGGTACTAGTCAATGCCAAACTATATTTCCATTCAAGCACTTGAGTTTAATTTTTTAGGATTACAAAAAGTATTTCCCACCCTGAGACTGGAATCCAACCAAACTGTGGAGAGGAATGGAAGGACTAGTGTGGGTGCAATTACTTGAATTGCAAACTGAAGAGGAGAGGTAAAATTATAAACATCATACTTCATGCGTTTTAAGGCTTCTGGGAACTCTAGAGTATTGACGAAGTTTTTAACATGTTTCACTCAGTATCTTGTCTGTACTGTGCAGAAATTAGTCAAGTGACTCAGAGCAGCAACAGAAGCACTGCTTCCCAGTTTGATTGTATAAGTGAGTCCATACAAGGTAAAACTAAGAAAAAAAAAGGAATTGGTAAACTTTACTATGTGAAGGCAACCCCTAGACTAAACTGTTGACATTGATTCTAACCAGAAACATCCAGTTGATCTATCAGCCGGACACAAAAAGACTTTCCAAGAACAGGCCAGTGACAAGTCTCCCACGCCCTTTTGGAAAAGGCTTCTTACCCTACTAACCCCGGATATCTAAACTAGCCACATCTAACAGCCAAGCCACAATTTTTATTTCTCAGGAAAAAAAGGAACTCTTTCAGGCTGAGAGAAAGTAATTTAAGAGTAAAAAGAATCGTTATGTGTCTCAGCAAGATCAGCTCAGCTACAGTAATCGGCTACGGATATACCTCTCTCCCTTTCTCCCAATCTCTCTCCTCAGTCTGTACATAACGCGAAGTGTTCACTGTCACACTGTACTCAAGGCTTCCTAATACAGACATAACAGAACGAAAGGTCACGTTGTCCCTCTATTGTTGCAGCACAGGGCAAGTCACATCTTGTAAAAGGCAGCTTCTTGGTGGGTCTGATGATTCCTCATTCCTATGAGTTCCTTGATTATATTTGTAGTATATAAACCTGAACCACTCTCTACTGCAGTAAGCCATGAATACCTGGATAAAACCAGGCTTCACAAGAAAAAGGCATGCAGCTGTAGGCAGGACCAGTAGACATTCTATGCAATCTGCTAAAACAATGCTGTACAAAGAATGGCAGAGCAAAGATAAACATGCTTATTGAAATGCTGCTCCAGCCAAATAAAGGATGTGATTTTCTATGAGGAAGGGTTTGCTACTGTAAGAGTCCCTGCAAATCAAATTATTAGCTTAAATAGTGACCTGACTCCAAAGCACGTACACATTAAATCATACGGTTCCTTAAAAAGTGAGATAAATGATAACACAACAGGAATGTCACTCCACAAATCTTTAGAATTAGCATTTTTTAAATGAAAGGGATAAACATTGACTTCTTAGCTGGTATCCATACACACATTTGAGCTCTAAGGCCCAGTACAGCATAACATCAGAGGTCATGCAAAGGAGCTTGGTGAAAAAGCTATGAAGGAAATGTTAGAGAGTGAAATACAATATCTCACATGCATTTGTCAGAGACTGGAGCAGCTCAAATCTAAGCTAGTAGAAATATCCAGCCATGAGTAACCTGTTCACTTGTGCAGGAAGGGACCATAATAAAATTGCAGGGTCTGAACAAAAGAGAAACGAAAAGCAAAATACTTGCTATTTTACAGAAATGTGACTATTTAGACATTTTTTTAAACATCCTTATAGCACCACCGTTACTTTACTGGCTTCGCATTTGTAACAGATACAGCTGAAGAAACAGCGTCTGTTCACTCTGTGTTGTAAACTCCACATCTATGTGCCTCGGCTCATACACAAATCAGCAATCTGCCAAAGGCCTGACTGGTGGCAGCCTCCCCCTGCTTAAATAGGTGGCATTTCAATGGCTTCCGCACGTTAGATTAAATGCACAGCATTCATCACATGTCTAAGTGTCATAACACCCCTTATCTTTCATTCATGGGAACAAGACGGCAAATGAGCCATAATTCATTAAATAAAGCATGTGATCAGGTCCCCCATATTACACTGCTTCCACAAATTTCCAAAGGACTGAGTGCTGTTCTAGTGGCTCTTTCTTGTAAGGAATGAAAAGACGGGGGGAGCTTAGTCTGGTACACAACATCCTTCTGCACAGACATGATTCAGCTTGCTCTGCTAATGGCCTGGTTTAAAGAGTTGGAAAAAAAACTTGCAGTTATATTACACATACCTGACACGAAAACAGCACTACAGGGAAGGGGCAAGGGACCCCTGTTTATATTGTAGCTAACATTTTGCAGCGGCCTTTCTCTTTGTGTAACCTCTGTTGCAAAATCGACAGTGAAAACTACAAATATCAGCTAAATGCACAGGAAAGTTGTGTTGTATGCTCTGTTTGGTTGTGATCCATTCTTGCTTCTTTTGCTTTTGGCAGAGCTGTCGATTTATCTTTGGACGGGGGAGTTATAACCCACTTTACTGTGTCTGCTAGAAGATTATTTCTTTAGCTTTTCTTCCTGCTGAAGATGAATGTCTGGTTTTGCCCAGATGTCTGATGTGCCAGACTAACTTATGAGATCTTTCCACTCTTAGGCATATGATGATTTCTGGTGACATAGCCTAGTTTTGTTTAACAAGGGGCAGTTATGTATCTTTAATAAAAAAAAAGATCGTTTTCATGGAATGGCTGAAGGAGGGTGTTATACTTTGTTCACTCCAATGAGAAGCACTGTCTGCTTTCACGCCCTGAAAATTCTTGGATCAAATTTCTCCCCCCTTTTTTTCAACATCGTTTTTTTTGTTTCTTGTACTCTCCTGAATCCGGCGCGGGCAGTGTTTCTCTCCATAGAAACCGACATAACAGAAAACAGAGCCAACCTCCAGCTCGACAAACAGAACGAAATAAAATATCTCATCCAAAAATTTAGAGCAAGATTTTTTTTTTCCTTTGCGCACACATGTGAGGGATTTCAATTCAGATGGGAAAAGTTTTCTTAGGAAGACGTCATTGCAAACCTCTACCTAGAAATGGATTTTAAAAAGAAAATAAATGAGTCATAAACTGCTGCAAAGCTATTCATGTTAAAGTCATATAAAGTGTTTAAACGCAATGACAGCTAGACTTCATTTCTCAGATACTGAGTTTTATTATTTATTTATTTTATGAGTTTTATGTACCCGAGCCCAGATAGGGATACTATAGGGAAAATGAGGTAGTGTTCAGAGAAGATGCCTTCTTTTCTTTCTCAATGTTGGTCAAACTGACCAGTAAGGAGGAATAATCACATCTACCACTCTAGCTCTTAGATGTAGGATAATCCATTATAATATAGAAAAAAATAATAAGGCCAAAGTTACATAAAAGTCTCCTCTGAATGTGCAGTGTGCAAAGGACACAAGGCCTGTACATCAGAATGAGCAGATTGACCCAGGGCAGGATTACAATTCCATCCTCCTGCAAGCCTGATAAGAAAACATTGTATAAGAGTGTAATCTGCAATCCCTCCCCTTTCCACACTCCAGTAAATCCACAATGACCAATGTGACTCGTCACCTAGTACAAGAGGCTACAAGCAACGACCAGTTGCCTTGGATTCAATTAACGTACTTTAGTTGTGTTTTGGTCTTCAATCTTGTAGGAAAGAATCTAGAGGCTCTGGAAGCTCTTTGGGATGATGTGGAAAGGAATTTTTTAAAGCCTATTTTTCTCCTCTAGGGCAAAACTTGCTCTAATTATTTCTCCTACCTTAAGTAAACTTAAGATTTGATTGGGATAATTTTACCAAAAGAGTTATGGAGCAAAACACTCAATGTAAAAAACTTTAAAAGTAAATGCTATTGTATTTTAAAGGAATATTCTGATTTACTGAATATATAACAAGCTAAGAACTGATTTTAATATTTTTGCCACCAGAGACCTACTTATCTCTTTATTAAATTTGATTTGCTTTTTGAAATTTTGCTTTGCAACACCACTCTTGGTCTTGAAGAGTACTATACTCAGCTGGCAGTGTAATTAGAAATTAGAAATGGCAGTGTCATTTAAGATAAATTTACAGTCAACACAGGCATTGACAAAATCAACCCAGAACAGTGAAACATGAACCAAATGACACAAACGGAAACTAAAGGGAAGTGTATTAAGAACAGCAGGCACACCATTACACAAAGGTTGGCGGGGGCATGGAACCAGATACTTACACTTGCTTCTTTCAAGAAGCGGCTAGATGCTTGATGAAATCCTTGGATCAATTATCTACTAACTACCAAATGGGCTAGATGGACTGAATGCAACCTCGTTTGAAACCGTTCTTATACTCTCATGAAGCACCAACAGCTATAAGTGGGGCATGACTTGCCTCACTCAGCACTACAGATGCAGTATGTGCTGTGCTCTGAAGAGCATGTGAAAATGCTCACCAACTGTGTGCTGAAGGCCTACAGTGGATTTGCAGGGATAGGGCTTAGAGTACGTCAGCTCTGGTGGAAACACCAGATGGTCTTATGGCACTAGGTAATCCTGCTAAACTTTAACCAACTGATGTAGCAGGCAGGCTTCATGTCTTCAGTTTGCCCGCAGACTGAAGAGCTTGGAAAATCCTGCTAGTGGAAAAAAAACCTAACTGAAGGCTACTGCAGCCTGTTCTTTCAGAACTAAACTTCAAAAGACATCTTGACTCTTGGTCTCCTGTGAGATACAATAGAGAGTGCTGACATAGTAAGGCGATTAGGAGTGAGAATTACAAGTGTAAGCGTACAGCCTGTATTGCTTTACAAAGGAGATCGGGGCAGCTACAAGCCCACGTTGACCCTCCTGCTTCAGCACATCTACATTCTTGGTCCCAGTCAACAGCACAATTACATAACATGATCTAATAAACAACTCGCCTCTTTATTTTAAACTTTGCCTGAGTGTTTTGTCTGGGGCAGCAGCAGCAAATTCCAGACAGACTTATCACAGACAGTTTTTATAACATACTGTACAGACAGCCTCCCCCGTCACTCATTTTTTTCTTCGCTTCACCCATCGTTTTTTTCCGCTCAAAGAGAAGAAAGAAAGGAGACTGAAGGTTTGCCTCCGCTTTCTGAGCCGACGCTCAGTGCAAATTTGACATCACTAACTGCGGTCTCCTACCAGGCTGGGTGTGAACCATGGCCAACAGGAGGGCAAACACAAGAGCAGCAGACACAGCCAAATGCTCAACCTTTCAAACAGCTATCAATGTGATGTTACTGAGGCCTTTCATGTCCTTTCCTGTGCTCTGTCACAGAAGGTGCACCTCATTAGTGGTCAGGACAGTTGCAATCCATAGGTATTACAAGAGACAGGGTGTCTGAAACATAATTATTATAGTACAATTTTGCTCGTTTGAAGCCATTCATGTCTCAGTTCAAAGATGGAATACTGGTGAGTTTTGTCTTCTATGTGAGAGATCCAAACACTAATAAAATATCAGAAGTCTTTAGTTCTTACTGTAAAGAAGGACACAAAACAGTTTACTTAAAAGGGTACTCAAGCTAATTCGGGGTACGGGCTAATTTTTGGAAGCGACCGAATGCATAGTTTATTGAGTCAAACATCTTTAAAGAAAGCTGGATGTAATCAGCCGGCGGGGAAATAAATCTCCCTCAAAACTTAACAGACTATTCCTCCAGCTTTCACTCATGCTCTTCCGAAACACAAAGAATGACACTTTTGTTTTGTTTCTAGATTCCTTGATAAGGGAAGTGCAGAAGAACAGACAGAACAGCATCGCTTCAGACAGCTTGAGAAAGAAGGAAATAGAAAAGCAGTCTCCAGAGCTAGGATGTACCAGTTTCAGTTGGCAGGAAAGAAGATTTTCCATTGACATGTTTCCCCATGGTCTGTGTCTCTCCCCCCCCACAAGCATCTCTACCACATCACCCTGGCCCAGCCATTATGCAGCTGGAGAGTGAGACCGAGAGAAGGGGAGAGAGAGAGAGGGAGCAGGGAGGGGGAGGGTATTTCCTACATTTTCCATTTTCTGAACATTCTTGGCACGCAGAGGGAGAGCGAGACTGGGAGACAGAGACTGGCTCTGTACCAAAAAGAAGATGGAAGAAGAAAAAGACAGAAAAAAAAATTAAAATAAAAAATGCATCAGCACTGGGACAGGAAGTAGCCTGTGGGCTTAAGTGCAAGGAAATTAACATCAAACTGTCTTGCTACAGCAACTCACCAGAACCGTTAATGTTTATCCTTTCAGTCTACATTAATGGAATAAATTAAAAAAAGGTTAAAAAGTACAAACTGCAAACCAAGTTCAAGTTGGAATTGCACGTATGTGCTGCATTTTTCATATGTAGTGTGAAAATAAAATGAATGATGTTAAGGTTTCAGTTCTATCAGTCAAGGTTAGTTAAAAAAAGAGTAATGAAATGTTTTTAAAAACAGATGCTGCACATTGTAGCCGCTGACAGCCACAAGTAAATGTACTCTTAACAGGGCTGAACCTGGTGGAATACTACAAAGACAGAGTTGCTTACATAATTCACACACCGTGTTCCAGCTCTGTGATCCTGAATAGAGGTGATTACACCTTTCCAATTCAAGCAGGTAGCGTGTGGCACAGAAGACAAAGCCTTCTCTGCACAAGTGAGCCTACAGTTTGATCAGACAGCTCTCTTACTTTGGGTCAGGCATTGTCAGCTTGTGAACGCTGCAGTCTGGCCAAGACCTTTCACAGTGTCACACAGGCCTCACCTAAACACTGCAACCTCTGCAGCTCATGATAAGGTGTTTATCTATCCTAATCTGTCTACTAGGTCCATCGTCCAAGATGCAGTGATAATACACCTGCCTGATAGTGAACAGCAGGACGGCTTAGCACAGTAAGAGGAAGGAGATTTTAATAAGCCACTCTGCTGCCACTCTACCTGTATTATGTCTGTACCACATTGGTGACCTAGACTACAGCAAATAGGAGAACTGAGAAGAGACTCTGGGCTGCAAGGCACGTGCAAGGATGGCTGTGTGAGTTTGTATCACCGCAGCAATTAGGCATTCATTGTTCCATTAGCCTGTTTTGCCACAGGTGAAAATGTGGTCAGATTAAGAAACCACAGCTGTATACTTGTGGCCAGCACAAATGGACTGAAGCCATGCTGTAAATAAGCAGAGCCTCAAACCCTCACGTCATCGGGAGAAATGAGGCCAGGAGTTGGCCAGAGGGAGCCGAACAAGACAAAGGAAATTAAATAAACACTTCTAAGGATATCAAGGAGGGGTAGTAACAGGCAGTTTTCGTGGCTTACAAACTTTCAGTGGAGTCTAGAGCACACTGAGAGAAAAAGGGAACCCAAAGAAAAATGATTTCCAAGGCATACCATCATCGTGAACAATAAATGACCTCCTTTTCTGTTTCTGACTCAGAAGGACATATGCAGGCCTTACACTGTGCAAGTGCAATCTTGTCCAACATTTTGACAGCTGTTACCATTTCTGAAAATTATTTGCACCAGGTTTAATTGTAAACAGTGAGCTCCCTCCCCTTGTAGCTATCACCAATTAACTTTTGCTTTACAATTAAAACTTAGGCTAGTCAAAAGCTTTCAGTTCACTGCTAACTAGAAAGCCACAGAATGTCCTAGTTTGGATGTCACATCTGTGACCCAGGTAGTGTTATGATTAAGTAGTATGATCTACCCTTCAAGCTGTGGTTTCTTATTATTTTGTTAAAACCCCAAACCAAGACAGTTCAGCAAGGGTCTGCATGAAAATCAGCATGAAATTCTGTACTTCTGTTATACCTGTTATGAATATGCTGGAACCTTTTCTGTCACAGCTGTATTTTTATTCATGACACCATACAACTTGTTTAATTCGTTATGGTCATGAACAATTGAGCCATACTTAGTAACACAGTCCACAGCAGGCCAGCTTGTATCTGATGACAACTGTACATCCATCTTTTCCCCTCTTGCACTTATTATCAGATTTTTTTTTCAGACACATAAAGCCCACTGAAGGGCTTTTACAAGAGGCTGAGCAAGCTGTCTCAAAATTTAAAGGCTTCCCAAGCACCTGAAACTTCCTCCTCCATGCAGACTGCATTCTAATCAGTCAGAAAGAGCAGTAAAATTGTAACTCATTATTACTTTATTGCACGAATGATGTGGAGGGCAACAAAACTGGGCTTGCATCAAATTCAAAGAAAGTGCTCTTGGTCTTTTTCATGGATACGGTTGAGTACATTTTCTTGTTTTTTGTAGTTTTTTTGTAGGTCAGTGCTGATGATGCAGAAGGGTACAGTGACCATCGTGTCCTTGTTCTCTACCTGGGTGCGCCAGGGGAGACAGGGTAGCTGACAGTGGGTCGCGTGAGAAAACAGACGATGTGAGCAGGTGGTGACCAGGTGGGGGATTGGAGAGAACCAGACGCCTCTGCCCTTTTATTGCAATACCATCTGCCTTGGTCTGCTTGTCAGCACTATGACTCACCTTTAAGCAGAGAAATCTATGGCACCTTTTCCCAAATGTCACCAGGCAAATTCTACTGAGCTAATATTAACATGTCTGAATGTCTGGCCACTCTGTGCAGAGAATCATCTGCCGCATTATAAAAGCTTTGAGAGCGAATCCTGAGTAAAACCATTCACTCTTTTTTAACTCAACAATTACAGCAAAATTCTTCTTTATGGGAAACTCATTTAAAGACAGCTCAGTTTATTCAATACCGTTACCCTTAATTGTAAGCTTTCACTTGTTGGGAAAGAATAAATGCAGAAGTCTAAAAATGGTCCGTTTAGCCATATTTTTACTAGCATATTTTATATCAGTTTCCTCTACAGTACAAAAGTACTTTTGTCTGTGTCTTTATGGATGCATTAGACAGTTATACATATTCCTATCCGGCACATTAATTTCTCTTTACATTTTGAGTTTAAATGGTTGGTTGTCAAACTGAAGCAATCAGGCCAATCAGCCTCCATTAATTAACCACCATCACCCAGCTACCTTGACGACAACAACAATAAGGTTATATATCCAGCACCAGCAGATACATGAGGCTTCAAAACAATACACTTGCATATGGTAGATTCCTCTGTAGTACACTTCAAGGTAGCAAATCTGTATGGGTTTCTACCCTTAAGCTAAATGTGTACTCCTACCAGGTTCCAACAGCTCCTGGGCACATTTGGTTATCTTAAACTGAAAATGGAGGCAGGCTAGACACCCTGCCTGCCCCTTTGTTAAGGCTGAGTATAGGTGTAACCTGGATATATTAGGGAGGGAAATAGAAGAATAGATTAGATTATTTTTCTGTTTGTTTTTGTTTTTTTGTTTTGGAAACTGCACTACGGCAAGCAGCCTAGTTTCATTCTCTTGGCCAAAACCACCCTCAACCTGCTGCCTAGCATCGCGGACATGAAAACAAGTTTTCCTTTTTAAAAGAAGCCTAAAATAAACTTCCCATGTAGATCCTTTGGTTTCAATTCTCATACAGGCCTATCTGCACACTCCCAGCTGCTAAGATGGGTCATCTAACTGAGGCACACTTTCAGCTTTACAGTGGGATAAACCCAGTTACAAATGACTCAAGTCAAGTCAAATGACTCACCTTTGCAAATACATCTAAACTAGAAACAATACATACATGCAAGCCCAGATTAATAACTTAGGGTTATTTTTTCTGTTAATTGGCCAATGTGTAATTAGTTTTGTGTAATTAAGACATGATATAAAATGATACCCTACAGACTAGAATTCACACAAAATAACCAGATTTTGCCAGAAAAACCTCCAGGTTTTTCGTTACCTAACACTTCCTCCATTGAGCAATGGGAGCCGTGACAAATCTTGGACACTGTGGTTGACAAAAAAAAAACACCAAATACACCAGAGAGAGGAGATGTTTTTCTTTGTATTGTTTTTTTAAGCTACTTAAAGGGAACAAGTCAAAAAATAAATGGCAGACGTCAGGTTAGCATCAGTACCCTCTGGACTAATGCCTGTTCTATGGCCTTAGATAGCCAAGTCTTTCCTGACCTCCCTGTCTGAACATTAGAAAGCAAAGTTGAAGAACCATGGAACCACACTTCAGGATTTTGTTTTCCTAAGCCTGTGGACGATTGTGGTCAATGTGACATCTGATATCAGTTGGGAGTTGAGCTTGGGAACAGGCTGGTCATGCGTGTGTGATCTGCTCTGAGACTTACGCTCTTTAAAGTGCTATCTTTTGTTTTGAAAACAGGGGTTATGAAAGGCAGTTGCTGGGGTTAAGGTTATCCCACTAGTCTTTCAGTTTATCGTGGGCTTTCTATTATTCCCCCCTTCAAAATAGAGAAAAAAAAATGAAATTCCTATGCGCTATTTGCAAGCAAGGTCACTGTGAAAGGGCATGGCGGGCCGCCAGCTCTTTTTTTTCTCTCTCCCTCCTCTTTCCTCACTCTCTTTCTGTCGAGCGCAGCGCAGCAGAGACAGGCGGCGGGGAGGGAGGGAAGGGAGGCTGAGCTCAGGAACTCAATAATAAGTTTCAGCAGTCTAGCCAGGAGGCTGGAGGCCCAGACTGCTGCTGTTCCATCCTCTCGTGCTCCCTCCCACCTCCGCTGCCTGCCGTCCCTCCAACCCCCCCCCCCTTCCCCCCACCAGCCTGTGTCCGCTCCACAGAGCTAATGCGTTCTGCAGGCAGCCTAACTCACTTAAAGCGACAGAAGCCACATTTTTGCCTGCTGAATCAGTTCAATTACTGTGACCACTAACTCAGAACAGAGCCACCCTTTCTTTTCCAACCTCTCTTTCGCTCCTTTTTTTTAATTTCCCGGAGCTCAAGAGACCACTACAGGACGGCCTGAAATATCTTAAAAGGTTTTCAATGAGTCTTGTACATAATTCCTTTCTTTGAAGGCCTTGCCACCTTGTTAAAGTGCCTTTTGATGTTTTCCTTAAAAGAAGACCGAAAACTTGTCAAGAGCAATACACAGCTCTGTCGATCAAAGGAACTAAATTTCCTTATTATGATAATTTTGGAAACTGAGGCCTCCAAAGCAATCCAATTAAACACTGGAGACCAAGCTGAGGACACCAGGGTAGCTGCCTCCCTGAATTTGGATAGATTTGCGCTCTCTTAAAAAGCAATAGAGGTCATGTTACTGGTGCCTGGTGTGCCAGCGATAATTATGAATCTAAATGGAAAGTGCTCTTACATTAAACTAGAAAATGGAACTCTCTCCTTTTGCCAGAACAATATGGTGTGCTTAAACCACAGCAAACCAGCCAACACACAGGCTTCTGCTGAAAATAAATGCTTCTTAATTGCAGACACAAGCAGTTGCAAGACGCAGTACCTTCTGTTTCCCCTGCACATGAATTGACTTACACTTCATTTATTGTTGAAAACTTCAGAGATTAATGGCAGGCAGCAGTCAAACAAAATGTAAAACAGGTTTTGCTTAACTACTGTGGGAGCTCAGGAACATACAGAGCATTGTGATAATTGAGTTCTTGAGAAACAGTTAGCAGGAAGTCTACCTTGTCTCCCTTCCAAACTGTCTCTCGTTCTGTTTTCTCCTCAGCGAGTGAAAAGTCGAGCTATATTCCAGAGAGAGGAAGCAATTAAAAATTAATAGGGGCTGAGTGATACAGAAACCTGCAAGGGCGTGCCCACTGAACGCACTTTCATTCTGTACTGTCAGCGCTTTTCTTCCTCTTTGAACAATACTGATGGTGTGGGAAGCAAAGAGGCCATGAACTCAAATTCAGACAGAGAGAGAGAACGAGAGAGAGAAATTCAGCCTCCAAAACAACTTCCTGAAAGGAAATACGGAAACGCATGTCTTATGTTCTGCTACCAGAGAATAAAAAAACAAGATTGCTCCTTATTCCTCTTCGTCAGGTGTGAGAAATGTTGTGACTGTTTTTTTCAGTATTTCAATAATCCTTAAAAAAAACACAGCATCTTGTATTTCAAGCGGCTTTGTCCTAACAGTAGATATTACACTGTTATTCTTGTAAGACCCTCAGCTTCAAGTAAAAGAATGAGGAGCAAAAAAAAGTCAACACAGAGAAGAAACAAAGTGTTCAGCGGATCTCTTTCATCTCACAACACAACTCAGACAGGAGCTTGGCACAAAAAACTCAATGGTTTTCAGTTCTTATTTAATGAAGAATTAGCATGTTTTGACCTTTTCGTAAGGTGCTTGAAAAGCAACTGGTCAAGCTTGATCCCTCTAAAACACTTACAACAACTAATGGAACAATAAACATACCAGCAACAATAATGCTGCTGGTGACTTCCTCGGTCTATGCCGTTATGCCTTTTAAAACGTCCCGTGACAACAGCAGGATGTATAAAAAGCAACACGGACTCCAAGATGAAATAATTCTTCCTGTTCTCTCAGCTTGTTACAGAGCAGAGATGTGTGTGGTAATATTTGTTTTGCAGATTTCATTCAATGTTAACAGAAAAGCGTACTGAAAAATAAAGAGGGGAATTCAAAGACACATCAACTCTTGATTCAAGATTTTCGCAAAGGCACACCCTCTGTAGCTTCTTTCTAAACTCCACTTGTCATCCATTGTGCATGTTTTGGGCTGGGTCAGTCTCTGTATTGACTGGGAGCTGCTGCGTTCACAATGTGATGCTCACCATCCCCCCCACCCCCCCCATACCTTCTCCTGCCCCTCCTCCCTCACCTCTCCTCAAGCTCACAGCCACCTCTTTTAACAAGGCTAGGCTAGGGTTTGCTCTTTGTGAAGGACGTAGCCTTTGACCCCCTATAGGGACCCATCACAATATCCCACGCCCTTAGGGACAAGCTACCCAAAGGACCCTCTCATTTCCATCAAGGACGCCTCTAAATTTGCCCCTGCCTCCTCCCCCCTCCCACCTCCTGTGCCCCTCATCCCCCTCTGAAGCCCTCCTGTTCCAACTCCCCCCAAAAAGGGTTTTCCTGGCCAGTGAATCTACAATCCCAAAAGGGGCTGATTTAATGATTGCCAGGCCAATTGTCCGAAGGGCACAAGAGCCCACAATCTCTGTCCGGCACCGTGCTATTTGAATTAGATGTGGATCTGCAATGTGCGCCCCACTGGAAAAAAAGACAGTCAAAGTGTTTTTCCCCTGCGGAAACAAATGTATTCTGAATTGAACTGACAATAAGAAGCCCAGTCCAATATTCTCTGTAACCCTTAACTCTACATGCCTGCACACCCAACAGAGTACACAAACCAATGTTGACAAGACTTAAAGTAATAATTCTGTGCATTTAAATAGCACTTTCCATCCCAAAGGAATTAACATATAGGCGGGTAAGTGCAGCACCCTCCTCAATGAGGAGAAACAGGCCAGCAGCCACACCAAACATGCAGATAAGGTGGAGAGGTGAGAAACAACTTCACCAATTGAATTACGCGGGAACTTTGGGAAGGCCAGATAGTGTAAACTCAGAGAAGAATTAAGTCAGCACACTGGGGTTGTCACTTCTACTGTTTTTTATCAGATCTTTGATGATCATGTTGTGAAATCCTTGCTTCAATGTCTCATTCAAAGGAAGGCACCTCATTCAAAACAGTGTCTCCAGCCAGTAAACTGGCAAACTGAGTTTGGAAATTCTGTTCCAGAGGTACTAGCGCCACCTACTGGTCTACCAACACCACTGGCAACAGTAATCTGACCTTCTTTAGGCTCTTCCTCTTCAGTCTGGAGATCCACTTGCTGATTCTGAGATTGGACAAGATCTGGCGACAAGTTGGCAATGCTGCTGCTAATAGTTGCCAATAAACAGTCAATTGAACCTTAGGTTCATCCAGGAAAATCACCACAATTATGAATAGATCTGTCTTTTAAAGGGAGTGCCAGACCTATAAGAAAACCTCTGCTTCTTATTGAGCCAATTTGCATTTAATTTCCCTTCATTGTCTGAATTACTGTCATTCTTGCTCTCAGGACTCCATATGGAGGGAGGGATGGGATCATAATCCATTTCTGCTGCTTTCTTGTCCAGAACAAAATGGAGAATAACATTTGAAAAAAACAACTGCCAACAGACGCTACACACATTGACTGCTTTCCATGAGACGAACACAAGGGAAAATATCAGTTGAGCTGCCATCTAGTGCAGCTAACACCTAGTGCCTTCTACTAAAGGCCCTGCTTGGAGTTGTCAGCTATCTAAACTCATTACCTACAGTCTGATAGGGTGACAGCAGCCACTTCTTTGGCTACTACTATTTCTTGACAATTTGTAGTTTTTTTTAACAGCTCCCTATGCAGATCCTAGTAGAAGATTAGACACACACCCAGAACTTTAAACCCTAAACAAGCATTTCAAGAGCTATCTCCCAGGCAAAGAACACACAAACACTGATAAGAGATAAGTTTCCAAGCACTGAGGCACTCT
The DNA here is from genome assembly GCF_040954835.1 of Lepisosteus oculatus. Classification (NCBI taxonomy): domain Eukaryota; kingdom Metazoa; phylum Chordata; class Actinopteri; order Semionotiformes; family Lepisosteidae; genus Lepisosteus; species Lepisosteus oculatus. Next base: position 4,194,524 of record NC_090720.1, on the reverse strand, counting down.
ATAGCTGATGCATCCTCCTCCATTCTTAACAAAGTCACATATTTACCATAGTCCCAAGGTGGTCTACATATGAATTGTAACTATTAACCTTCAACAAGTGTATTTTCTTATAAAAGTGGAAAACCTAAAGAATAGGTACTCTTAAAAGTGAAGGTTTACAGCCTTTCAGGACACTAGATGATTTTATTTTTCTCAAATGTCTTGCGTTTATTTGGGCAGTAGATAAAACACCTCCCTTGTAATTCACATGTAGGAGCCCGATAAAAACAAAACTATTTTTATGACAGCATAATTATGATAAGTGTTCTAATCCTTTATGGCTAACTAGTAGAATGAATGTTGAACTTTTTTCATGAAAACCCGTAACTGCCTTTCGGGTCATACTACTGGACTTAATTGGAACAAACAGAAGTTAGTTCTATGCTGAAAAGTAGAAAGGTAAATACAGAAAAAGCTGTCTTCAGGTGTGAAATGCTCTTAAACATGTGGCAATATAACATACCCAAATCATTAAAGTAAAAGGCTCTCTTCTAAGGTAGAACTGACCAAGCTAGGTATCTGCATCTGTGTTTCTTAAGGTAGTTGTGGAAAGTGCCAGAAACGCGTGGTAAACCCCAATCAGCCTTCTATCTGAGCTGCTGCGGTGCTATAGCCCACCATTTTTAAACCAAGATCCCTCTTGCTGGGTTTTTGTCGCAGAACTGCGCGTGTGCATGCTACAAACCCCTCACCACATCGTTTCCGCTTCCTCCCTCGGCTCAAAACACTTTTGAGAATTTTTTTTTTCGATTCTAAAATGCTCACAGTGTACAAGTGACTGAAATGGAGCAAAACTACACAGAGGTCTGTCACTGTATTAACACTTACAGTTTATGTTCAAATAACTTGTCCTCTCCCCTCATTTTATTGGCTAAACAAATGGTTGTACATGTAGATAATTCAAATCTTTACTCTAACTCTAACTCACAAAGACTTTTTAAAGCTGAAAAGTGCTTAAAAAGCCCTGTAGACAGTAAAAGTGAAAACTCAATCACACTTAATAACATGCCATTTAGCCAATCTAAAAACAACATTTTTGGTGTACGTATAACGCATCATACCATAATTTTTTAGAAAAATCAAGCTTTAAAATGTTGATCAATTACATATATTGTATTTCTATGGTATATTCAATGTTCACAATCTTGGTTCAAGTATTAAAAGATTACATTTTAAATAGAGGGTAAGGAATATGAAGTTATGAAATTACAGTTAAGACGTGGGAGGTGGATAATTTAGTGAAATAAGATTTAAAATGGCGTGGCACAGTGCTACACTTAGACATGCTGACTAAGTTAATTGTTGTCTCTCAAACAATAATGGATGGATGATTTCAACTGGTTACTAAGATTGCACAAAGCAACACTGTCTGTCATGCACTCCTTATGCTTGTCAACAGTTGACCTGACGTAGTCTGTGAATACTACATTGTAAATGAAAGATTGACAATTTTCAAACTTACCTGTTGTTGTCAAGATCCAGATTAAAGCATTTTCAAGGAATCATGGAAAAAAAAGAAAAAAAACTTTGTTAGAATAACAGCAAAAATATTAACACCCAACTCAACAGCTGAAGACAGGTTCTGGAGATGATACTGCAGATTTGTAAGTTGTAATGTTTCTAAGCAAAAAAAACAGCAAAAAAGTACTGGGGTTCATGGGGGCAAGAGCTTAACACAAAGGTTTATTTCTCAGCTTGTAAAGAAATATGAACTGTGCAGCACTACAAGCGACCCAGTCATATGTGAAGGAAAAGGTGCACCACATTACCTCTCTGGTATGTAGTAATCTATGATTTTTGTTGTTTTTTAGGAAAGTTTAAATAACATCATCAAGATGTCCAGTGAAAATATTCCTCTATTAAAAGCCCCCAACCTTTTCCACCCCACAACCCCCAAAAAAGAGAGAACCCCTAGCTAGGCTTAAAAGAGATAATGACCTCTGAGCTGGCTAATACCTTTCTCACATACAAACACACACACAGACGTGCAAACAAAAAAAAACCCTGGGTTTTGACTTTTTCAGCTTTGGATCGTAAAAAAGAAGGGTTGTGACCTCTTGAACTGAATAATTCCCCCCCTCCATTTAACAAGCCCGCCCTCCCACCCCCCTCCACTACATAACCATAGCCAGAGGGCCAGAGTGACACTGTTGATCTGCTTCATGAGCAAACCAGGGCCTGACTAATTAGCTGAAGCCTCACCAAATCTGTTTGCTTTTCACACCCCGTACTGTTAATTGGCTTCTACTTCAGACCCACAGTTAGTATAATCATCAATGGTGATACACAATTATTTTATATGCACATCTTGCAATACAAGGTTAAGAAGTAAAAGGCTGCTGTGCACATATAATCGACAGGCTCTCCACCTCATGACATAGTTAGCAGCATTGAACAACCTGTAATTTACTAATAGGAATCCATACCACAAACACAAGCAAAAAATAATTTAAGTAAAAATAACAAACTTAGTTTTTTTTCAGCCGAATAAAATATAGACATGAAAACAGCATACAAAACAAGTGCATAATCTTTGCATGCATGTATTGCAAATTTGGACCAGTTTATGTAAAACTATTCCAAGACTGTGTTTTCCGTGAAGCAGGGGCTTACAATATTTTAATTAGCTAATCTGAACATTTGGAATAGGTATTACTGTAATTCAGGCACTATTTACACGTGTTTCTGTGTTCTGAAAAGAATATGAGAAAAACTTGAGTTTTTTTCTTTGGTGAGCATGGGTGCACACTCTATTGCTTTATTGAGTCAAAATGTAAATTAGCTTAGATGAAATATGTAGCAAATAAATAAGTTCAAATTTCAAGGTGGATCACTGTCTTCAAAGGCTTCACTTTTCATGCAGATTAATCATTTAAGCAGATTGTCTTCTCTTTTTTTAAAGTTATGCAGCTAACAGGATTGGCCCGGCTAATGTTCTCTGTTTAACATATTTCCATCTCGCTGAAAAGTGTTTTCATATGAAGAGGGCAAAATCAGAAAGACAAAAAGAGATGATGGCTCGCAACTTTTTCTCTGTCTGAACAGGTCATCAGACCACCCCCACTGCCTGCCCACTCTCACCACCGCAAGGAAGGGGGCAAAACTCTCTCTTTGGCAAAAGGATAATCTGTAATAATGACAAAAGGCTGGCCAACCCACTAAGGTTTTTGAGACACGACATTTATTTGCAATGCAAAACTAGCAGCAAATCAGACTTCTGTCCCTCTAAAGTAACAATACACTGTCCCACAAAATATTACTAAGCCTGCCTGGCCTACAGTTTCTAGTCTTTTTTGCATTCAGAATTGTAAAGGAATTGTTACCCAGACAAATTTGGTTAAGTTTACTATATTTTCTCACAGCTTCATCGGGATTCTCTCCCTCTAACAAGGGAAACAGGCATCAGGGTTTTTAAGGGCATAAGGAATTTAAATGAAAAAGACAGCCTTTGTTTAATTTATCAAACTAACCTTTGCACTGTACTCGTCATTATTTATGCAAAGCGTAGTTATGCTACCACTGAGAAAGTTCACACATTTCCTTTCACACTGTCTTATCTGGCAGTCTACATGGTCTAGTCTAGTTAAATATGAAAGTGACGTTAAAAAAAAACAGCTCTTGAGAGAAAGACACTCTACAAGTGAAGAGAGGAAATGCTGTTCTTGTGAATTATCTACCAAATATGTCATCAAAGCATTGCACCCCTTAAAGACTGAAAGTAAAAGTTTGAAGGTTCAAAGACAAGAATGTTTTATTAAACGTTGACAAATAGATATGCCTTTGTCGATGACTAGTTTTATTAGATGAGACGCTGATACTGGAGAGCCCTAGTTCTATAGGCCGCCTCTAAATCAGCAATATCTAAAGGCTTGGAACAAAATAACTGCAATCAATTAAACAAGCAGTCTGTTCAATGAAACAACTTAAAGATCATCTGCAACAGTAATCAGAATATCCTACAGCCCTTAAGGACCAGTGTTCCCTTCACTGAAACTAAACTGATCTATTGCTTAAGTAATATTCCTAATCTTTAAATAACAGGTGATTTAGGTTGGCCTGTATGAATAACCCCCAAGATCAGTTTCGGAGACCCTGCTCAAGACGAAGTTATACAAGTCATATTTGTTGCATATTTCTGCACAATAAGCCACGTGTCATGGATGTGCCTGTTAGTGCAAAGCAGCTTCCAGGCGTTGTTAAGCGCTCTTATTCAGGGTTGGAAGTCTGCCTCCTAAAGCAGTTTTACAGCTTTTACATTCCACTCCCTGCCTGCTTACCTTCTCCACCTTCTCCCAACCCACACACACACACACATGCTCAGAATGAACGAAAAAAAATAATAAAACAGAAACCCTGAACTTTTGACCTGTGACCATGCTGCCTTGAGAGAAGGTGGCTGTTCAGGGGGCACAGCTGACACTCCACAGCCTTTAACTCACCTCATGCTCTCGCTCACCCTGCAACCCTATTAAAGCTCACAACAAAGTAAGGCTTACTACCCATTTTATGGTTGCCAGATGGTAAGAGAGGCCTTGTTGCCTGTGGACTCACCGCCACCCCTGTAAAATAGTGACCAGATAACCTCAACCACATAAAACTGGCATCTAAGACAACAAGACTCCACTGTTGAACTAAAACATACACCGCACTGGGTTGATTCCCATAACCAGCTGAGTCTTTCAGCCATCCTATTTAATTCTGTGTGCTTTCTGTCTTTATTTATTTTGGAAGCCCCAGAAGCACCAGACACACATGATTGCAAATGTATTCGCGAGAATTCTTTTTTCATTTTTTCATGTAGTGATAAATCCTGCTAAGCGCCCTCTACATACAGCCACCAATACATGTTTAAAAGCCATGGCAGTTTCAATGGGTAATTTCCTTGTTTCTTTCATCCATTGCAGTGAAGCTGAAGAATATTTCTTTCACCCCATTGCCTCCCAGGCACAATATCTATTGGCATGAAGTCCATACTTGATTTACCTTATCCAATGCTGTACAGTGCATGAGTTTTTAAACATTAAGTTTTGGTATATGCACTGGACACAGATGTATACGTTGCACACAAAATTGTGCTATTCAAACTGGTGCCATTTGAAATGGTACTTCCTTTTACAGAATTCTTCTAGCCTAAGGTTCAAGGAAAAGTCGCAGGATAACAGTCTCATCACAAATCAAATCCACATCACTCTAGGGACCATTGTCTGGGTTAATGTTGAGCAAAGCCAGCTTTTCTTTAGTCACACATTAACAGGTAATATGAATTTTTGATTATATTTTTAGGTTTTGTGTAGATTAAATGTGCAAAACATCTCTCCCATAAAAAAGTAGCATTGAATGAGGTCACAAAGCTGACAGAAGAAATTACCCATCAGTGGGGACTTTGCAAATTGGTTTAGCTGGCACTTTAGTGCTGTTGGAGCCTCACGTTCTAGACTTGAGAGACAGTTTCCAGCATGGACAATGACTGTCTGGAAGGAATGAAACCTTGTAGATCTACAAGGCTGGCCATTTTTGTAGAAATCTGTAGAAACTAAGAGGGTTCATGTATCTGTTTCATCCTGTACAGCAGACCCGGAAAGGGCTTAATGGCTGGGATCAGAAATTGATGCATGAGTGTACATCCACCTAACGTCAAAGTCATTCTGCTTTACCTGAGTTTCGTTTTTGGCAAAGTAGACCATGGCTAAGACTGAGCGAGAACTCAGTTTTTCTGCAGTTTTTGATTCAAACATCTGTGTAAAGATCAGGCTGTATAAGAGCAACATCAAGAAGAGACCTCAGAATCTGATCTGGTTCGGAAGTACTTGGGTACACTCCGCCCGTCTGCACAGCAGGGGTGGGGGAGGGAAGAGTTTATTGTGTTTTTCATGCTGTGAAAAATACAGCATAACAAGAGCAGAGAATGTTCTGTGTGGCACACTATCTTATAATTACACAATCTCTCTCTTTTGCCTTCTGAATTGCGTAGCAACCCTGACGTTGTGCTGTCATCCTGTATCATTTAAACAAGCACATGCATACATTTTGTGTATACAATCCAACATCAATTGCTATATTTTTAAACTTGATACTATGCATTAAAGTAGTCTGCCCATCAAAAGACAAGTGCTTTCCTCAGCTTCACAATGTGCATTGGTGGCCATTCATTTCAGATGGGATGTGCAGAGCTATGTGTGCATTGTTAGGCAAAGAAAACCCAGCTGTGTGGTACAGTCTGCTTAAAAACAAAACAAAAATCAGGAAAACCGGTGCATTTTACAGCAATGAAAAGGAGGTACACATAGGGCTTAAATGTGGTTAGAGATAAACAATCCATGGATTTATTTTATTCCAGCGTGTAATCAGTTGCCCTACTTTGTAAACAATATGGCTTCCATGAGTGCCAGGCAAACATGAGTCGAAAATGTTAATTTACAGTAATCCAATCCTGTACTTTTCAGTTTTTTTTGCAACATTTTAAGCTTGTCCTCGTCTGTGCCAATGCTAAAGGGGAGAAAGTGTCATGCAGGATGATACATGTTCCATAAATAGTTTCCCTTGTTTTGGTAACAAAAAAATCCAAAGTCAATGGATTACCATCCAAAGGCCTGCCTGTTTCTTCCTCTGGTGCAAAGCATGGGCACTGTAAACTCTTTCAAGGGTTCGTCACCTCCTGACCCTATTCTAAAATACCCAGCCCACTCTTCCCTGTGCTGTGACACTATTTACTGCCTGTCCCCTCTGTTGCTAAAAAAAAAAAACTTGTCTGGACTTCTTTAGAATGCAGCCTGAGTTTTAACTGCTATCTTGAAAAGTGATCAAGGGAGACAGTTAACCTTAATTACACCAAATGCCTCTTAATGACTGAAGTCACAGCCTCCTTAATAGCCAGGGAAATCACACAGGAGGGGTTGTGAGGGGGTCAGGTTGAATTGCAGGGCATAAACTTTGGTTCCCTTCCAGAATAACAAATCAAGAAGCAAAAAAAAGGGTGGACTAGTAGTAGCTGTGTGTTGGGGTGCAGTGACGTTATTAATGGAAATGAAAAAAAAATCAGTTTCATTATTAGTCTTTGGAGAAGATCATCCTTGCATTTTGCCCTTTTGGCCTTCCTGTGCTTAGTGTCTGAGCAGCCTGGTCAAAAGTAAACAGGAAAATGTAAAGGTTTGTGATTTGCTGGCCTGTGCTAGCCAACATAAAACAGTTATCCACTGCACAGATAAGCTTAGCTTCAGTAACTGGCCTGTAAATCATCTCAAGCCTCTTTTCTTTCTCATGTTTGTTGTCTAAGTTTTTTTTCATCCTACACTCCTTTAAAGGTGAGTTGAACCATTTTTGATCGTCATCCCCAAATTCTTTCCCCCAATTAAATAAAAATCAATCTAAATGAATCAGCTGAAACCATCCAATACAACAGCTTTAAACTTTTTCTTAAGAAGGTTTTTAACTTGCACTACCATGAATAAAAAGTCTTTCAGAACTTCAGTGGTCTTAAGGTAGTCTTTGCACTGAGACAAGTTGAATAGCAGACTTTTGTTAAACAAAGTTAATATTAAAGGGAATTGTTTTCAGATGTAACATCCCATTTCTGGCAATGTTCAATCACAGATGTTGTTTTAATTGCTGCTGGTACGCAGGTGATAAATAGGTTCAGACTTAGTCATTAGTTTTAAGTGATGGAAGCACAGAGAATAAGAGAGCCAGACATACCTACAGTCTGAGGAAAAATGTTTGCATTTGTCTTTTTTTGAAGACTTCTATCTTTCAGCACCCCTCCCTTCTCCCACCTAAATTTCTGAGTCCAAATGACACCATCTCCAAATGCATCTTAGTATTAAAAAAATACAAAGACATAGAACTGAGAACAGAAGGGGGTTCAGTTTGTTAATAAATCCACTCTGGAAAGGATGGTAGTAAATTCTTTGCACAAATGGCTTTCTGCAGTTTTCTTCCTACTCTCTGCCCCATGCTAACATCTGGTGAGCAGAACCAGCTCCCCTATCGACTTATTTACTGCGCTGACGTAATTTACATCCTATCACAAAATTGAAACCACATGAGTTGTGCTGCTGGGGGTGGGTCAGTGGGAGGGGTGGGGCTGTCCATTCTGAAATCGGATATTCACCCAGACGACCCGTCTTGCGGAAGGCTCTGCATTATACTTTTGGCTTACAAATGCTTGTTTCTGGTCACCTCCTTTGCGGTTTTCCAAATACCTCCTAGCCATGGTCAGCGGTAATACTTTTCAATTAAAATGTCCAGCTTAACTTTTAACGGCCATTAGTTTTCTATTTGTCAAAAAAATACTATCCAAAATTTTTAAACATATCACCTGATCAGCAAAAACTGGGAGTCGGGCAATATAGTCTTAAGTAGCTGAGCACACTCTGGCACATCTCATTTTTATACATTTTACATTACAGGTGCCAATTAAAACCAGGCCATCTCAACCAAAGCTTAATTTCTGTGTTTTATGGGGGGGAAAGTGCTGAATAATGTAAAAATTCTATAAAGTTCTCCTTCAGAATGAAAAACAATTTCTAATTATGCCCTTATTGTTTTTTTTTCTTTTGCCAAACAGATCTGCCAGATGCAGAGCTGTGGAGAACCATCAATTTATCGAGGGAGCCGATACCTTCTTTCTTCCCTCGTTTTCCCACCGCATCTCGGATCGGGTGGGTGGATTTATTTTATTTGGCTGAACAGTAGGAAAAATTTTAAAAAAGGCTGCACATTCTCAGGCTTATGCTTTTAACAGAACAGAAAAAAGTCCATTTATTTTATTTTGAACCCTTCAATCCACGAAGCCCTGCAGCCTCTTAAATGAAGACGTGCTAGACAAAAACGAAATACCCAGCAGTGCCCCGAGGAAGCAGAGGGCAGGAGATGATAATGAGCGATAACACTGTATCTCACCCAGTGTGTGCAAGCAGAAATCCCTTTGTCCAAGAAAGAGCCCATTTATAACCAGCCAGGGAGGCGGGGATCTTGTTTTCTCCAGATACTCAAACAGTTATTATAACACTGATTTGGCGTTTACCAGAAACTTAAAAGAAAGAAAAATGCAATTGTGCAGAGCCTTGCAGCTCTTCGATCCAGGGTTTGACTGTGGAGTGTGGCTCCTTCTCCTTCACTTGTAAGGTTTCTCCTGCTGGCTGGGTTAATTGTCTCTGATTTGTCCCTGTGTGTCTTATGATAAACTGACACCAACCAGGATTGGGACCCACACAGGTTGAACTGATTGCACTAGCCCTTACAAGGAATAAGCCGCTTTCTTATAGTGGATGGATGTTGGGTCAGTATGTAAAAACTGGAAAGATGTTTTTTCACAATGGCTGCGAGATAGATGGGTTAATACGTGGTGGAAAATGTATATGTAAAAACTGGTGTACCGCACAAAGTGCATAATGTGCACTGTGTCATAAAAATGTAACCTCATGCGCTACATGGGTACATCTTATATAATCTCTAAAAGCGCTTTTGTTGGCAGAACAAAATATAAAACTGCCAAATCCGTATTACTGATAAGATTTTATCCCTATCACAAAATGCACAAATAGCTCTTTTTAAACCATTGTTTTAGCTTATTCAAGCTTGCTAACAATCCTGTATCCTAACAGTATTGTGGTCCCCCTCACGTATTTACATAAAAGCTAATGAAAATGGTGTAGATATGCATATATATATTTTGTATATGAGACAAGTACATGAGGATGTTAGAGAAGGTGAATGGTTTCCTTTCATTCATGAGCTTTTCCTGTTTTATTCCATGCAGAAGAATGAGTCAGTGAACTAAAACTTAAGAAAGTGAGGTTTGCTAATTCTGAGCAAAATAAAAACTGACCAACGCATTGCCACACAGTTACAGTAGGGCCTCTGTCACTCACTGTTCAGAGACTGTATCTGCCTTACAGTTTACGCAAAACAAAATCCACCTCTTTCTGATATGCTCAGGCATTCCCAGTGCTTGACTTCCACAGCCTTTACTGTAACATAGGAAAGAGCCATCTGAAATTTAGTGTAAAAGAATAAGACTTCCTCAGACAGTTTCAGAACTGGGTGCAATCCGGGGTTAAAAAAAATCTATATTGATCAACGATTCTAAGGTTTTTAAGACATATCTCATTGTGCTGAAACATCTAGTGAATTTAGACTGTCTTCTGATTTCCTCTCATCTTATTTGCCTGAATAAAGTATCCGTAGTTGGCAAAATCTCTTAAAAGATGCTAATAATATGTTTGCCTCAAAATGCTTGTTTAAAAATTGCTGTCTTACGGTTGCTTACCTTTTATTTACCCTTTGGCCCTGGTTTTAGTTCTGGTTTCCATGAAAGCAGAACTAAGAAACAAAGTGTATTTTTCTCAGATGTGATATATACATTATAACCAAACTGTTCTGATAAACTAGTTGTGAATTCAAAGCCCAGGCTCTTTGTTTTGGTATTCTCCTTGATCAGCAAGAGATTCAAAAAATTATTCTTACAACATTATCTCAGAACACAGTAGCCTGAAGCCCATTTTCACATTTCAAAAGACCTGTTCAGTTTCAACCCCATTGCAAAAGACAACAAGGTTAACACACAAACATTTGTGTCCTGCTAAATCACACGCTGATTAGTGTTTCATCTGTCATTTGCTTTTCTGGTATTTTTGTCCATAATCAAGTCACACTTAGCAGTTAACTACAGTACTTACAGTAATAAATACACAGAGAAAAATCTTTGATCTGTCCGAATCCAAATAAATGCCTAAAATAAAACAAATCTATCCACATATGTGTGTCAATCCTTGCTTGGAAATTTCACTATAAACCAATTACTTCCTAAAATCTGTCCTTTATATGAAAGAACCACAAAAAGGGTATTTTGCACAAGTACAGTGGCGAAGAAAACCAGAGCAAAAAGTATGGTAAGACTTTAAAAATAAAGCTCACTGCAAGATCTGAGTGCGAAAGCACCACTAACACCACTGGTGATCTGTCTTTCCATGCTGCCCTCACAGTACATTTAAAGAAGGTAACAGCTGTCTAATGCAATATTGTTTGAGTGAGCTTAATAGGGGTTTCTCTTGATGCTGACAATATAAGCTTTTATAATGCCGTCCTAAAAATAAATTTAAAAATAAATTCTGTTGTCTCGGCTCCCACCCACCTGCACTGACGAAGAGTGACCCTGTCTTGTCAGGGATTTGTAATTAGCTGCAAAGCCGTACCACTCCTCTCCACCCCCTCTACAGGGTTCTGCAGTGTATCTAGAGCGTTCGCACAGCTCCTTCGTTCTCAAATTTAAAAATTTCGGGAGGAAAAAAAATCCACAACATCCTTCCATCAAAATGGAGATAACAATGGGTGAAAAAAAACTAAACATACCCTGATTATCGCACCTTACAGTGGGCCAGGGCTGAAAGCTGATAAGCTGTTCCTACCACGAGAAGAGATGATTACCTAGTTTGTGATGGTAATCTGAAAAGCAGCTTTAAGTTTTTAAAGATGTGGTAAAGCACATCCCTGAGTGTGCTCACCAGTAGCCCTGTGGACCGGGGATGATTATAGGACTCCCATCAAGGCGTAAACAGCACTGTTTTCGCGAGGCACTATTTTATGTCACAACTCATGTGCTCACTGGAGAGCGAGGCCACTACCTTGTTCTTGTGAACTCAGCCACCTTCGAGGTACTTTGGAGAAAAGTGTGAGGGTGGCGGCTGCCTCCATATCCCTCCAGGGCGGGGAGAAAAAAAAGTCTTTTGAAAAGCCCTCAGGAATCAAAGGCAACAGTTTCTGACTCTAATCTGTGAAACTGCCTTAATACACCCCTTTTTTTTAAAAAAAAAGGCCCCAAATCCATCTCGACAGGCGTAGGTATGGGCTCTCCCCTGCTGGAAAAAAAAGGGACATGGCCAGATTAAAAAATACACTGACGTCCTCGTGCAAACCCTTTTTTTTTTCCAAGCTGGTGAGACAGTTGCATAAACGCAGACAGCGGCAGTCCCAATCTCATGGGTGTTTTTTCCAGGGAGAGAGAGTGAAAGCGAGAGAGAGAAAGAAAGGATTAGAGGGACAGAAGCAGAGTCCCACAAGGCTGAGTAATTCGAAATGACAGGGTTCTGATGCCGCATCAGGCTTTTGAACAACAGGAGTTTCTGTGAGAGAGAGCCCCCCAATTCTTGCAGGGATGGGGAGGGGGGAGGAAAGAATGAACCACTAGACGCACGCTAGTGTGAACACAAAGGACTGCTAATGTTTTAAAATTGCAGAAAATCTGGACCAAAAAAGTCCAGAAGCCCCTTTTTAGGCAGGGGTGATGCTTTTGTGTTGCTTTCTATGTCATGTTGGTGATTAAAAAAAAGACAACATTAAGAATTCCACAAACAATTAAACAAACCACGGGGTCAGTTGTTTGGTGGAGCTCACTGTCCACCAAAGTCACTGGACCTGTGTGTTACACTACACAGTGCAAGGTAATGACAATCTCCTGTAGGTGTAATTCAGTACCCATTTAAGACTAGCAGACTAAATCTACTTCTCAATGTTACCTGCAAAAGACAGGCCAAATTCCTGCAAGTGTCTTTTCCTGCACTTGAATTCAGCGATAGTTCATTCTGGGCAAAAAAGGTGACTTTATTGCAAAGTGCATTTTCTATTAAGTGCATTTTCTATGGCTGAGGATGAAAGGAATACATGCATAGGCCCCACTGCACAGGCCCAAGCTTTTTTTCAGCTAATGCTTTTTGTTACACACATTGAACATGATAGCAACAGCACTTAGAAAACACGCCCGATGCGTACTGGACGGTAAAACACTCCACAAAGTGAAAAGGTAATTTGGCTTCATAGTAGTTAGTATTAGGCTTCGTTTCACTCAAGCATTATTAAGCTGGACTGTGTAAAGAAAAAAAGCATATAAGTAATTTACTAACATCTTCCATTAGGAAAATTTCCACAAAAGATAACTATTCCAGAAAAAAGCCTACTCCTTTTTCTTCTTAAATTCCCACATCCAGTTTTAAAAGTCATAATGGACATGCTGCATTGAAAACAAAATTAAATTCAGCTGAGATTGCCCATTTATGTGATTTTTTGGGGGGAGGTGGGCAATTCTAAATGCAGAAAAACGATCACCCTCATTGACATACTTGACATACTGCACTGACTCAGTGCACCAAACCGGACTTTATGTGCAGTAAAGGGTCAAACATTAAGAGAGCACAGCACAGGAAGGAAACACCATGCCAGATGAATTGACCTTTGTGTTTAAAAATAGTGCTTCCCCCCAAACAGACCTGCATTTAAAAATAGATCCTTCTTCCATGGCTGGACTATTCTTCTTCTCTTTTTTAGTGCTAATTACTAAACTGCTGCCTTGCTAAGATCTCTCAGATAGGGCAGTACAGTACAAGTTAAACACTGGCCCCAGGCATTGTCTGCTAATTTAATTAAAGGTTCAATGCGCCTTGCCTGACTGGCAATCTCTGATCTCACTGGACCTGCGGTTTTCATTCTGGAAGGCAACGACAGACCCCAGTCCTGTCTCACCTCGGCTGCCCACCCTCTCTGTAGCGGTAGCACAGATATCTGAAAGGCAACTATAAAGTGCAATTTCGAAAGGAATGCCCGCAAACTGTATGGCCATGGAAAAAACAATCCATGATGGGATTAAAAAGAGGGTAGGCTTTCAGCTTTCGACTTGTTTACACTGGACCAAGTTAGTCTTCCCAGCTGCCTGTGTCTTGATCAAACTGTACTGTAGGAGGATAAGTCATCGGTGCTGTTCAGCTCACCTGGCCATGTTAAAGTTCTCTAAATTTCTAGAAAATCCACACTGCTCACATTTACAATCACATGCAGTATGGTCCTCCATGAAAGAGAGATCCTGCCAGAAAATGACAGGATATTTCAAACAAAAACGGAGGTATCGCTGCAAAGGCTTTGGTTTTGGAGGAGAAATTTGAACACAACGGCATTTCCCTACTGTCTGAAGACCCCCTCCTTGACTCCAGCCCTTCAGGTAATGCAATTGCTTTCTGTGTTACTGCTAGTACAGGCAGCATGTGCACCATTATTGCCTGTAAAGCTAAAAGCAAGTCTGGGTGTCTGCAGCAGTGTTCTGTGTGCTCAAGCTGGCATGCTTTCCAGCCCACCAGCCAGGAAACAGCACATTCTTATTTAGCACAGGAAGAAAAGCTTTGCTTAGCAACCATGTTAGCTCTCCAATCACATAAGTATTTGGGATAATACAAGTTAGACATGCAGGCAGAACATTAAAGTGCACAGCAACTCATTTACTTAGACGTATTTTCCTACTGTTGGTCCATCCTAATTAACAGCAGCACCTTGTCTATTTAAAGGCATAGCAGGGAACTGAGTGAATCAAGTTTTCTTGTTTTGGGGCACAAACCAACTGTCCTTGAGAACAACGTATTAGGAAAATATTTGTCCAGAAAACAGATGGAGAGAGAGAGAAGAGTGATGGAATGATAAAACAAAGTTGTGCTCCCCTCTTTTCCATTGCTGAGGACGTGAAAACACACTATCTGAAGGATTTGTTTTAAGAACTTGGCAGAGCCTGAGAGAATAAGCTCAGGGATTTGAACTACATATACACATAACTCTTGGTTCCACAAAAGGTTAAAAACTTAAACTTGTAAATGATACAACATCAAGGCCTGAAGTGTTGTAGCAAAAGGGAGCTTTTACTATAAAGAACAGCTTGGCAGTCTTGTTATCAGTAACTAAATAAACATTTTCTCTGTGTATTTGTTCTGTTTACTACTGGGGCTTCTGAACTGATCCAGAGAACTGGCTTGTGTTACAAAGTTCAGCTTCACTAACATGACACCGAATAAATAAATACATAACATACATACACAGTTGAAGTCTGAACAAAATATTCCACAGCTTTTCTCCAGGGGTCAGTGAAGACAGGTATCTAAGAGCTGGGATAAGATAAACCCCTTGTAAAATGAACTTGTTTGTTGTTTTCTGGGAAATACAGACTCCTGGAATTCACTGTGCTAAGCTGTGACTGAAAAAAACCCTGGGCATCCTCAGTCAGCTCAGATCTAGATGAAAACTGGGCAACGTACTGCTTTGTAATTAGACGAAGATTACACTCTTCGCTATCTCTGAGCCTTAAAAAACAGGACAGATTTAAAGTATCAAAAAACATTTTAACTGCAATTAATTACAGTAAAACTGTATGTCCAGCTATACTTGCTTCCTATTTAACCAGTGTTTGACCTACACTTTAGAAATAATGCATTAGTTCAAGAAATTAGATCAGCTGGTTGATTATATAAAGCAAATGAACAATCGAGTGTGCCAACTCCAAGAAAAAGGCTCAGCTTCTGGCTACCTGATAAGAAAATGGTAAAAACTACAGCTACAAGTACAACACGTTCATACTTCTCTGTTCGTCTGGACGACAGAGACGCAGTCTAATTAAAAACTAAATTCATACCCCATCCTCTGCCACTGCCTTTGGCAGAAAGAAAAAATCAATTACAGTGGATGGTTTTAGATAGATGGGGTTATTGTAAGGCTGTCTAAGGTTTCCAAAATTTGATTTTTGTGTTGTAGTTTTTGGCTTCTTTCTTTATCCTTTTGCTTTCTAGCAATTTACTAAATTGTAAATCTGTATTGATGTCTGTATAATCTGTCTTTGACAAAATGCAGCTTTTCTCCTGTTTGTTTTCTAGGCAGGCTATCTCTATGATTGGACACACAAAGAGGCTTTGCTTCTAATGGCACTGGACAGCCCTCACTGCACTGGGGTGGCCAGCACATGTTGGTTCATTCGGTCAGTGCCTCGAACATTTTGTTCCAAATGAGTTGAACTCCAGGAGAAACTTGGCTCTGAAGCAAAATCACAAGGCTTACTGTTCGAGTCTTAATAATGGGGAGTAATGGGACCAGGACTGGAGACAGACCCTTAGAAAGGCACCAGGAGTGCTGGGTGTGGTGTGGAAACTATCTCCTTGGGTAACATGGAGAGATCAAATGTGATCCCTTTACAAATACCAATAGGTTGGATGGGAGCCAGGTGTTGTGTTGTCAACAGCTTTGCATCTGAACTAGGGTAGACTTGGATCCAGGAGTATTCACTAAGGCAGAGCAAGAGCCTGCATCCTGCTCAGCGAGAGCACACAGACTTTAACTCTGCATGCACCAAGGCCTTGACAGGCCGGCAGGGCCTGCTGCGCTCAGCAATCAAATGTTGCAGAGGTCCGTTACTAAATCTCCCCAGCCCTTCTAACCCTAGAGCCGCCTCTTAACAAAGGGGGAGGGGAAAGCAAGCGACAATTGCTGTCCAAAACAAGGAAACTGGCCGTGGCCCAGAAATTAAAATCTGCTAGACTATGAGAGAATCGGATATCAGTTACTTTACAATTCAATACACAGGCTGTCTCGGGAGACATTGCTTACCTGAAAAAAAAAAACAGACAGGAGATGACTCAGATGTCAGGAGATAAGCAGCGGCAGGCAGTGCTGTTGGACAGGGGACAGGGCCAGGATCTGTGCGTCAGCCTGCCAGGTGCCACAGACAATGACTGGCTTCATCCAAATATTCTGATAGGACCCTTTTCACCTGAGCCAGAAGGACCACCATGCACTGGGGTTAAGAGGTTATCTTCTAAACCACACTCCCTCACAGTGACCCCCCTTCTCATGTACTACAGTCTTTCTCCAAGGACCCTTTGCTTCATTAAAGCCATTTACTATTGCCAGGCACAGATAGTTTCCGCAGGGGTAGGAAGCAGGCCCCTTTAATTAAATAATGATTTCTGAAACGACCCCGAACAGTGGTGAAGCTGAATTCACATCTTAAAACCTCATAGCGCAATTTTGTTTGTTTTTCATTTCAGCACAGCACGGTCATATCTGGTGGTTTCCACAATCAGCAAAAAAGAGGGTACGAGATCTTGCACCTCTTCTGGATCAGCTTTTATCTATATGATTTATTGTCCCATGTATCTTTTCATCCAGTCACACAGTTAATGAACAGCTAAACTCAGCATTTGCAGTTAATGTTATAATATAATAGTTCATATATTAGTAATTGTCTATAGATCAGTGCTTGTGGAATCTGGAAAAGGCAAAAAGCAAATAAAGCTTTCTCGGTTTGGGGGGTTTTGAATGAAAATGGTCTGTATCTGTGAAGGCACACTCTCCCTTTAAGGGTTCATACAGCTGTGTGTCTGCTGTTTGTCCAGCAGTGATCACCCCACACAAGTCATGTGATGCTCGCACAAGCAGGACAGTGTTTGGGAGGGGGTGAGACGGCGTGGAGGGGGTTGGGGTTAGGATGGTGGCTATTGCACTTGACTGGAACAAACTCTCTTGTCGGCAACCTCTGTCACCCTTGAACTAGGGTGTAAAACAATGGACTTTGGTTCTTCCTGATCTAAAACTTTCAATCCAAGATAAATCAGGAGTTTTCAAGGCTTTTAGGAAAACAATGACAGAAATGCAATCATTTTCCCTACACTACATGGGATTAATTAGACTGTGGTTTTGAATAAATTAAAAGAAAAATAATCTAAACACGCAAAAATGTCATTTGGATTGGGCTGCAGAACGTCATGAAATGTTCTGCCATACATTCACCAGGTCCTGATCTAGGGCTTCCAAAAAAAATTCCAGATGTAAGGTTTGAAATTTTTAATGTCATATGGAATATATATTCTTATATTAATACTACATTATGGGTCTTATTCCAAGTTTATGAACATTATTAGCATACCACTTTGCAAAGTCATTCACATACCTGAACACAGATGATAAAGATCTTTGTAGTAAAAATATGTGAGTGAACAGAGGCTTTTTCCGTAAAAAACGTTGTGTTGGTTTATCATCATCTAAAAATCACAAAAACCATGCGCAGAAGTAAACAAAACAAGATCTTAAGCCCCTGGCCCATCGCCAATAAAGGTCAAAGGAAATCATACCAACTGGTTGTTTCCGTGTGAAAATGAATGTCATTCGTTAGCCAGCTTCATTATTTCTTCCTCTCTTTTTTCACTTGGCAAGTCACTAATGGACGCATTAGTTGGTGTTCACTCAATCAAACCAATTAGGTGCTACTGGAATGATCAATTTACTCCTGGCCTGATAACATCATGTTTTTAACACTTCATTATTGTTCCATGGTTGCATCAATCTGCTTAAAACTTGGTGGTGTTGTGATGGTGTTAATTTTAGTTTTAGTTTTCTGTGTAGAACAACTGAAGTGTGACCTAGCAGCCTTGTCATCAATTCACCTTTCAGCTAACTTTGAGTTCTCTTGAATGCTTGGGAAGAACAAGATAAGATTAAAGGCACACATTTCTTCAGTGCCATAGGCCACAAGCTGAAACAGCAGTCTCAGAACTCTGCACCAAAAGCTACCTCTTTGTGTCAAAATGTTTCCAGTGCACCCAATCTGTTAACACTTTTAACATGCAGAGTAATTCCTTGCTTTCATTTTAGACCAGCTACCAGCACATTCGTGAACCAAAAGTGAAAAAAGTAGGAAGAACCTTTTTTTTTTCAAATCTCAGTCATAGAAACACTCTGCAAGACTTGTTGTTCTCACCCCCAAACTGCTTAAACTACAAGGGCACTTTGTTTTTTCAAGACTCTCTTTTTTGGGGGGGGTGTGCCTGTGAATGTGAGAAGAAGACCCACAAGCAGAAGTTTTATTGATTGCAGGAGGAAGTGCAGTCTGATGTTACAAGGAGCTTCCTGAGTACCCATGATGCCTTCTCCACTGACTGTATATGGAGGCCCTGCCAAGCCTCAGTAATCTCAGCACAGAGCACAAGACATAACATCTCTCCCTCTGTCCTTCACTCAAGACAAAACAGCTATCAGATAACACTGACTACCGTCTAATTCTCTTAAAATAACACTGCTGAGCTACGTGAACGGAACCAATAAGAAAAACTCATGTTTTGTATTAAAAATGTGGACCCCTAGTTCTTCAAGCTGGAATTTATCTTAAGAAAACCATAAAGTGTTAGCTCTCAGAAACCATCTCTGAAGAAAACCGCATCTCCTGTCCACATTGCAGTTTGAGACATTTAAGATTTGACTTTCGAACTGGTGAACATGTGTGGTATGTAACCGGTATGTTCTTCCCCTTTTGATTACATCCATACAGTTTGGACAGGAGTATGCAGGTCATAAATGAATGAATGAATCAATGAATTAAACTGGTTTTCAATATGATCACCTGTTACACATCTCCTTTTGGATAAATACAGGTAGAAGTGAAACAGGGCTGTAACTCAGAGGTTCTTTTAATACGTTGATAAACATGTGAAGACCTACAGTATAGGAAATTATATAATTAATTATTCTTACCACTGAACTTCATAGACATAAAAAGGTGTTTTTTTACAATCGATACAGCACTTTTGCAAATCAAGTGTTCAGATTGCAAAAAGCTTATTGACAAATGGCACATAGCTAGACACAGTTTATTAAGACCACTGCTACTGTTTCATTTTATTGTTTTGTTTCAACAATTTATTATCCCATATAAGCAGAAGCACGAATGGAGCTTTAATATGTATTCTTTAATGTCCAATAGTAAGTATATAAGGCACTGTTCTCAGACAACGACAGCGCTGCATTTCAAATAAGATGCACAGGCGGCAGTAATAATGCCAGACATGGTATTAAATTATTGTCTGCTTATTATTGCTCTTTACTGTGAAGGGCAGAAAGTTCAGTTCCAGTCCTGACTCAGGCTGTGAGGCTGTCAGGAGCCGTGGTGCAGCGCCGTCTGCAGATAATTAAACAAAGCAGACAGATGGGTTGATGAACAAATAGATGTCGTGGATAAAAGTGATAACACAGAAGAGCTGGTATATGCATGCAGCTTGTCTGACAGGAATATATATATATAGAGAGAGAGAGACTTGAGGTAAACTAATATATAAATTGCCACTTACTTAAGGTATCCTTGACAACCTTTCTTATAGAAGGAGGAGTAAGGTGGAGAAAGCAGGTGGGTTCATAGAAGGGGGCTGATATTCTTATTCATATTAACCCTCTGTGCTCCAAGGGTGCTGCTTAAATGAGGACAGTTCAGTCATTGGATGAAAGTATAAGGGGTTCTCACCTCCAAACTGCTTAAACTGCATTTCTCTCCACGTGCCTGTGTGTACAGATGGAAATACAGGGAGGATGATCGCCAAAGGGTAGAAGTCAGAGAACTTCCTGGCACTTAAGAAAGAGGAACTTAAGGAGTACAGAAGAATAAAGAAAGGAGTCGTGCTTCCTTAACCTGAAAACGGATGCCTTGCCAACAGCAGAAACTCCAGTTTCAACACATTGTTTTATTCATTATCTCTGCTGCTGTTTTCTTTACAGACGTGGGATGGGATGGGGATTCATTGAAGAGATCAGTGACTAAGGGGATGGATGGAGGGATCTTTCAGGCAAGATGGTAATGATATTAAAAGCCATTGTTTCTAGCACTTAAATCTTGAAAAGAAAAATAAGCTCAAAGGGATCGCCGCCCCCCCCCGAGAAAGATTCCTTAAATCCCTCCACTGATCTCCACCTCCACTTCCTTTACTAAATCCTTTAAGGTGTGACAAGCCACAAAACCCAACTCCCACTGAGTAGGGAGCTATTCTCGCCTTAGTTGTTCCAACAATACCCTCGAACCCTTTCACTACTGTTACCACAATTCCTCATCAGCCGATGCTCTCATGGGTCCAAACCCTGCTGGAGCCTCAGATCTCAGCCTACTCACAGGAATTCCAGCGCCAACGGTGACAGCCGGCCATCAAGATCACGACTACATGACAATAAACTGTCTTACAGCAGGGCAATTCTTTAAAAAGCCCAAAAGATGAGCCTCATCAGAACCACATACTAGGACTGCCAAGGGTCACCATGTTTGGCGAAGAAAACAGATTCTCGGAGAAGCCAAAACTTCTTTCTGTTACAGTTCTGCCAAGGTGCTCTAAAACACTGGCCTATCTCATCAGCAGCACCCTTCTCAAATCTACAGCACCTGGAAACCAGTTTTTACTCCCTTCCAAATGAGGGATCACCTATCCCTGCTAGACAATTCAGGCCAATGAACAAAAGGCAGTCATTCCCTGCTCTGCTATTTCTGCCCACCTTTTCATGAATGGATTTTCTCCCCTGGTCCCCTAGGTCAGTGACATAGTCTCTGCCTCTATTTAGTATGAAGATTTTTAGCATCACAGCATTTTTTTAAAGACGAATAAAAATTAAAATATAAGGCTGCTTCCAGACAGAAACAGTAAAGTTGCCTGAATCCCTTCATTAATCTAATGGCAAACATTCCAGTGACAGAAACATAGAGTCCCTGGAACCAAACCTGCAATCTTGTTACTAGTATGTCTCAATTGGAAAGTAGAACATAGTAGGTGTATTATTACACAAAAGAATCAGAATTAACATTTCATTAGAAGTCAAGACCTTTTCTTATTCATCCATGTCTTCCAATCATTCCTATATCACACCTTTTGTATTATCTGCCTAAATGTTACTAATTCCGGCTGTCTTAACTTGTATATACATGCATGTCCCTTTAGATGAGATAAAAACAAATGCAGCCATTCTTCCACTGAGGATGCTGGGAGGAGGAAAGGAATGGTTAAGAGATTTGAGCAGAGTCCGACATTCTTTTGTAGCCTGTCCAGCAAACCACACAGCCCCAAGGCTACTGACATTAACCGCAGTGGCAAAAGAAGTCCTGTGAGAGGAGGGGATGGCATGTCTCCTTCCTCTCACTACACACGCATCTTCTTCTCTGCCCCTAGGCTTCCGAAAAATCCGTACTTTGAAAAAGGAAAACAGAGTTTTCCATCGATGCCTTCTTCTCGCACTCCTGACTGTTTTATTTGTTTATTAATTTTAGCTGCCGGGGATACACTGGCCTTAATTCAAATCAAATATTAAACTTTGTCTGAATGAACAATCACATTATGTCATGGGCCTTGAATGAAAATGAGGATCTCTGTGGACTGATCTAATGTAAATACATTATATGATACGGAAACAAATAAAACCATAAACAGAGGAGCCAGACAGCATTATGAGTCTTAAGGTGAAACAGAATGCAAATCAGAGAACATAGCTAACAAACCATTATTTCACAACACCACTAAAGTTATAAAATGACTTTCTTGGTAAAACAAGCACCACAGGAATCATGTTATCCCTCAACAGACAAACAGGCTAACCTACATACTCATAAAAAACAAACTACTCCCAATTTACGACAGACTTTCAAACATATTTATGCTTTCTGATGATCGTGTTAAATTCTTCTGCCCTGAAGTCCTATGATCACCCCCATTGAGAAAACAGGTATGGTCACGAAACCTAGTATCATGCCATTATTTGTTTATTTACCCAAGCCTGATCAAAGGAAGTTATTTTAATTTAATGCAACAACCCTCTTTTATTCACCCTGGAATACACAAATACAAAATGTGGATAAGCGTGTGCACTGGGATTTATGTTTGGTTAAAGTGTGCCTGATCATAATAGAATGCTCTCGGAAACAAAAGCAGATCAACCTTCTTAGAGGAAATTAAAACACATTTTTCACAAAAGGCACAATTATTACAGACAATTTTTTATTACCTTTTTTATCATTTTTAAAATCTCAGAAATTAAATAAATGTAGGAAAGACTAAGAAAATACTTTCTTTATTGAACAATTAAGATAAAAACTAATCTTGCCTGCCATGTAATGGTATGATTTGTTCTGGAGTTTGGTTTTTGTTTTTATTTAAGCATACTTTTACTGGGATCCTATGTCACCCACACTGGACAGAGACATCAATAATGTGGGTAAATATAGTTTATATATATAATCTAAGTATGGTATCTTAAAAATTCAGACTGAATTTCTGACAGTAGTGAGAGTTGTCTCTTATACTCTACAACCTACGTACTGGCACTTTGCTTTGTTCTAAAATCTGACCAAAGAAGGACCTACAAAAAAAAAAGAACAAAAAGGGAATGGAAGAAAAATAAAGACAGACCCTCAAGAGCACGACAACGTGCAATCAGCCGATTCTGTGGTTCTGAAAACTGACGTCCCGGGACAAAGGAGTTGGCAGGGACCTTTGTCTCTGCGAATCTGTCCCCGTGACTGTCTCCCAGCTGATGTCATTTAAACAAGGGATGACAAAGAGCTCCGGGCCAAGCCTGGAGAGGAAGGCAGGACCCTTTGCGTGCCCCCAACTCCCCCAAAACAATACCCCCAGAGACAAGGGAGAGCCCCTCCACGCTGTGGATGAACACACCCAGACTCCCTTTTTAATATTCAACAGCTCACATAAGAGACCAAACAAAGGGATCCCAGTACTCACTTGACAGCAGAATGCATCCAACTCTTTTAATATTATAATTTCTGCTCTGTGCTGGCTCCAGAACACTTGGGAGTCAGAGAAATGTCACTGACACCCATTTTAAACCCAGGGCACTGGGCATTTAAATGAGCAGTGTCCTCGCTTTTGTTTTGTTCCCAGAAGGCCCCGGATTCATTTCGTCCACTGGTCCTGTTGTTCACTGGACTTGGAGGGTCATTTGATCCCATCATTTCACGACACAAACAAAGACAACAACTCTAAAACAAGCCAGTGATGCTAAGGAAACTGGTTACACAGGTGGAAATTAGTGCTAATCCGAATCTTGCCCACCTAAATTATCATTAGGTATCCAAAGCATAGGGCTTATCAAGGCCTGTAAAGTTACTTCTAGACATTGTGGTCTCAGTCTTGATATTTTCTCCAGTTGCTTTCTATACTTGCACCCACCAGCTACCTATTCTCAATCTAGACTCCAGCCTCTGCGCTGGAAGAGGCAAAAGCAGAGATTAAAACCGAAATGGGATTAGGGAGCCTTTCTGTTAGAAACTGCAGATCAGGATCTTGCATTATTTTATCAATTAACCTGTTATCATCTTTCCCATTACCTCCATTACCAGACTCCACAGCCAAGGTGGCATGTTCTACCAATTTGTTCAGCACTTTTACACTTGTGTGTGGAGATATAGACTTACTACGACAGCGTTTCAGCGCTACAAACCTCGCTACTGAGCATGGGCTGTGGGACGAGAGAAGCCCACGTCACTGTGGGAGGCAGACAGATGGGTATGTAAATGAGTAGGCAGTAGGCTCACGGTAATCAGTTCACACAGCTGATACAGCAGTAAAGCAATACACAGGCTACACCACATAAAAAACGAACATGATTCGTTTGGATTTCGTGGTTTGGAAATTCTGTCCGTTGCCGAAATTTCTGTGAAATTAACATTTTTTTGAAGGAAGTAAAATTTTTTTTAAAAGCGACGGAAAAACTAGCTGTTTTTTCTATTTATTTTTGCAGCAGTTTGGATGAAAAAAGATTACACTCTGCTTTTCTAAACACTGGCCACTGCACTATATCTATCAAAGGGCTTTCAGTCCATCTGTGCTGTTTTTCCCACTAAGAAATACAAAAGAATAAAGCAATTGATAGAACTCAATAAATAAATAAAATAAAATGAAGTACAAGAAAGGAGTTCAGTTTACAATAACAGTACTAATTTTTCCTGCTTTTCATTGAAAAATAATTGTAAGTCTGGTACCATGGTGTATTAGCGCTCTTGTAAAATAAACCCTGTGGACAAAACCGCTGCAACAATATGGAAGATGAAATAAGTAAGTTCACAATTATAGACATTCTTCAAAGCACAAAAGCCTGAATCAGCACACATAATCAATCCAACTACCTTTTGCTTAAAACTGATTACTGATTTTTTTTTTTCCAGATGGCTTCTTCCTTGCTTTAAGCAAGATTTCAGAAAACAGCCTGTCTTTACAAACAAATGGTATTTCTGCATATTAAGACCCCTTAAAATCATACAACAAAGTTTTTTTTTTTTAAATCTATTTAATTTGAGGAAGCTGTGAAGCTGTGTAAATATCTATTCTGGTTGAGGCCTGTCTCCTGCACACAGAACAAAACATGCATGACTTAAAATCTAAAGCTGAAGTTCTGGAACAAAAACATGGCTGCTCCTTTTGACGGCAGCAAGTCTTTATTTTGTGTGTGTTGTTTTGTTATTTATCTGGGATGTGCTAGTGAACCCCCCCCACACCCCCGCCACCACCACCCTTCTTTATCAGCCATCTGTCCTGTGGGAGCAGAGTTTCTGCTGGAGATTGGATGGGATCAGTGAAAAGAAAGGGGGAAAGAGATGGGGGATGGAAGGACAGTGGTTTTGGAGCAGAGGTTATGTGTCAGTGGCCTTCTTGCCTGACAACACATGGGAATCTAAATCCTGATATCACCATACAAAGAACAGCCTCCGCTGACACGGCACAAATTCTCTGAATGAGCCCTGAGCAGCACCGTTCCAGCAACCCGCTACTCTTTAAGAACAAAATAAAAACATACTAACTCAGCCTCGGAGACTGCGGGACATCGGTGATATTGCACTTAACTACAAGCCCCAGTACAAGCAAGAACAGAACTACTTTGGTCTACATGAGTAGTGATGTTACTCACGATGTTACTCTACATGAGTAGTGATGTTAAATATATGCAGACGAAACCTTTGTGTAATACTAATACCAAAACTTTCCATTTTAAAAAATGAAACTAAAGATTTAGCTTCCCTCCTCTTAAACTGTGAATCACAATGTGATGCCTGAAGAAACATCTTTAAAAAAAAGGAACATGCAAGAATCAAGGAAACATTTTGTAATTGTTTTGTAATTTGACTTCTTTTACATAAGATTACTCAATGGACTTAGACCAAGAACTTGAAAATGCACAAGCTTTGTAATATACATAAGGTGTATTTAAAGTCAAGTTGAAAATCTAGATGCCATTTGCAAATAATTTGTATACAGTATATGGCATGGGCTATTTTAATACCACATGTAAGCTAAACATGATGAGGATGCATTATTTATTTCCTTCAAAAGCAAAGACAGCACAAAGCAGGATCTTTAAAATAGTGTGCAATAGAGATCTCTTCCAAAAAGGCAAAGAGTTACAGGAAGACTGTTCTCAGCGAGCGCTCTTTTCGGCACAAAGACTCTTCGGTCTGTTCAAGCCCAGACAAGAATGCATGAGCCACTGTGGTGCTATTCCATGGATAAAATAAGAAGAATTTTTGCAAAGCCGGGCCAAGTTGATGATTTTTTTTGCTTTTTTTGCAAGAACAAAATCTCTCCCTTGTCCATGTTAAATATAATTAAAGGGCAACTCTGTCTGGTCTTTTGCTGGTTCACCCTTGTCAGGATGATCTATTGACACACTACTATGGGCTCCCTAGAGTCCTGCTGTCTGCTAACTGGGACAGTTCTAACAATGACCCACGCTGGACAGACTCTTTTCCAGGCATACTCTGAAATATTGTTCTATCTATATCTCACACGCTTTCACACGATCCTAAGACATGACAAAGGTCGTTTGGAACAACCGTATAGAGTCTGACTTGGGAAATAAATGTACCAGGCAGTGCCTTGGGGCTGTGTTTAAAACAATGTCATGAAAAAACAGGTGAACGAACATCCACACTAGTACTAGTTCAACACTAATATGGACGTAAAATTAAGGTCCTGGGCCAGCCATGGTTTTCTGACTACATCATCGAATTTCCTATAGCAATCAGGCAGGTTTGACCATTTCGGAGCCAAACAATATCTACAAAAGTCAGGTGTGGACTGGGGGAGATCATTTTCAATTTCTTTTGTACAGATGGTGGGGGAGGGAAGGTGAAAGCAAATTCAAACGCCTCTTTTCTCTTCTAAAACCACAAGACCTGTGAGCGGCACGTGCTAACCTTCAGCAAACACAGACGCTAATCACTGCCTTATAATTATGCCTGTGCTAAAAAATGACTGTCCAGATGGGAGACCTTTTAGGTAAACTGTACCATTGCCTATATGTTTAGGAGAAGGTTACCTATTGCCACATTACTCAGTCAATTTATGATTCCACTATTTCAGTTAATGAATCCACTATTTCAGTTAATGAATCCTTTGAGCTAGACTTAGTGTCATTCCGTTAGAAAAAGTCCACCTTAATCCATGCTTGGACTTCTGGAACAGCTTAGCCATATAATGGAACTGATCTTTTGAAGAGCAAAGTTCTGATCAATTGATTGATTTTCTTGTATCAGATTTTCTAAAGAGCTGAAGGTCTTCTTCTGTCTGGGAGAATTGTATCTGTCAGCTGCATTAAAGCTTCCAATCCCACCTCTGCATCTCAACTGACAGTGTAAACACTCTATTCGCCTCCAGCCATACCTGCTCAGACAATGCTGTGCTCTGATTCTTATCACTTACAAACTCTCACGTACAGAGACATACCAGGAGACGGGCACACTGCGCACTCTATTTTTTGTGCACCTAGGAAAAACAAAAGAGCATAAGCTCTCTGTTTCAGCCTTTCCCCTGCACACTAATTGGTTGTAGCATTTTGCAACTATTCTTCATGTAAAAGGTTAAATATAAAAGCAAAGCCCTGAGTGTAAAGGGATTTTAGTGTTAACTTTCCAACAACAACCCATTAGCTGTGTGCTACATAGGTCTAATATACAGTAGCAACAAAAGATTTCAGGTGAAAATCAGTATGTAGAATTGAAATCTATCAATGATGTAAGGGATGAAACACACTTATGAAAGAGTTCTATTATTTTCATAGAATCACTTTCTTTAAGTATTATACTTCCAGTTTTATTTTAAGTAATTTAGAATTTACTAGGACAGCAATAAGGTAATGTGTACAAAATATCTCCCATTAACACATTATTAGGTTTAATGACTCCTCCAAAAGCAAAAGAAGATTCTCTTCAGAACATTATCCATGTAGTTTCTGGGTAGCTGGTAGAACAACTGTAAAAGTTTCAGAACCGAGGTGCGAATTTGCGTTTGATCTCTGATGGGGAGATCAACTCTTACTCAAGCTTAGTAAAAAGGATTGCAAGTCGCCTTTCAAAGAATGTATCACATTCAGTACTGCTACAATAGTTTTAGAGTGCTATGTAGTGTTTTGAATAAAACTACATACTGTAATCTAGAATTATAATGAGTAATACGTAATACAGCTGCAGATCAAGTGTTGGCACATGGTGTTTCTAGAGTACATTTTTGTAGGGATTAATTAAGGGTTTTGCAAAAAACAGATTTGCAATCTGCGAATCCACCAACATCACACTTGCAAACACTGAATGATCAAAGACGATGACAAAGTCAATCTAGTGGTTTCCTCTGAATTTGCATTTAAAAAATGTATTGGGAGACACAAATGGAAGAGTTTAAAATTGAAAACAGGAGACACTTTCTTTTTGCGCAAAGACTGTGGGAGTTTGGAACAAGCTGCCCAGCCATGTGGTTGAAATGGCTGGATGAAATCCTTGGATCAATTAGCTACTGACAACCAAATGAGCAAGAAGAGCCAAATTGCTTGTGACCTTTCTTATTTACTGGCCACAGCCATGGAGAAATAATGTATATGGGTTTATAACGTGTAGACGTGTCTTCAGTTTTCATTAGATTCCAAGAAAGCAGTCTCGAGCCCCAATTAAAAATGAATTAGATGTAACAGACTTCCACATAGAGAGGTTAACAAGAAAAGGAAACAGAGATGTACATATTCACCAGGCGGCAGACAGAAAGACGTGAATTCGGGCACACACACACAATCCAGGAAAATCTCTCGCCGAGGGAAAACCTGGTGGTTACTGACCCAGTTTTAAAAAATCCAGTTCAGGTCACAGGAAACCAGCAGGCCAGAGCTGGCTGGCTAATGGGTAGTGTGTTCAGTAAGAGAGAGGAGGTCAAAACACACACCGTGCAATCATGGAGGCACAAGTGGTCCTCTCCTACAGAGCAGCTTGCTAAGGTTTTAATTTACAAAATAAAGACTTCAAGGAAAACAACACTGGCCATGAAGTACTCACATGTAAAGATGTAGCTGCGTACATTTATGAGCTGGGTTAATTTTGCCTAAAATGTAATCACATGGTTAAAAAAACAGAAAACAATTGCCTCATGGGTAAAAACAATTTGTGTGGGATGGCTCCCGTTGGCTTAGTATCACTCAATGTGTACTTAATGCTGCATCTCCAGGTGCACAGGCATTTGTGTGATAAATATTTGAAAGCCTGTGACATCCCACAAACTATCTCTCTCATTAAATAAACAAGGGACACCTTGCTGCACATGGTAATTTATCATTAATAATAAATAGTGGCAGGGAAGAAAAAACATTTCTATAAGTCACGTACAACTCCATGGCCTTTTCATTAAAGAAAAGAGCTGCAGCTGCAATAGACTTGACACACAGTCTGGTGGTGATAAAAAATAAGTGTTAAATATTTGTATAAAGAAAAAGCATGCGCTATATATTTATGAAAAGGGGGAGGCAGAAGGGGAAACTGAATTTATATTTGTACAGTGTAATTGCAGTGTGTTAACTCTAGAGAGATCACTCGCAAAGACCTCTGGTGTTTTCAACATGTTAATCAGGAAAGGCAATGATCTCTCTGGGGCTGGAACTGATTAACTTAAAGAGGAGCCCCGAATCTGCAAAGGCAGTCAAGTGACCAATCCCCCTTTTTCTGGTCCCCTTTGTCTTCCCATGCTGGCTAAGGCCTTCAACCGAAACAGCGGAGGCAGATTTCAACACAGCTGTGGTCCCCTGACACAGGGGGTAGCCCTGGTAACCTCGAAGCTTTCAGAAGAGCTAGAGTTAACTTGTCCCCCCCCCTTCCTCTGTCACATACACAAAACATATATACACTTGTACAGCCATCTCCCTTCCCCCCTCCCAGGGTATATAAATGGATTCTTTGCCCCTCTTTGCCCCCGCTTCTCATAAACTATATCCTGGTGCTTCCATTTGTCTTCTCCAGATACCCTTGAATGATCTGAGAGACTGTGGTCTGCTAGGCACCAGCGAAGGCAGGAGTCGGGGGTGGGGGCCGAGACAATGGGCTCTGATGAATGCTTGAACTTCTCTTCTTTCTGTGAATAGGATTTCGGTAATTGACAACCAAGAGTGGACGGGACCCAGGGGATAAGCTGGAGCTCTGCGTACGTGTCAGAGTGCGCTTGTGTGTGAGGAGAGGGCAACGCTGGTGTGGGGGAGATGGCAGGGAGGGAGCAGAGGAGGAGGAAGAGAAAAAAGGGTTCCAGACTCACCTTTTGGGGGGGAAAAATGGATTGGGCTAATATAAAACTTATATAAAATATAAAAAATATAAAACCCCTGTTAATGGGAAATAATGAAAAGGTAAGTTGGTCACACTGCATCACCAAGGTGTGTGGAACCTGAAGTACTATTATGGAAGATTGTTGTTGTTTGTTAACTGCCTGTACCTTCCCCCAAATCAACTGCAAATGCCCAGAACTCCACACACATCCATCGCCTCCTGTATGTTTTAAATCCCCAGAAAGCATTTTCATGACAACCTTTTTTTTTTCTGCCAGAGCAAGTGTAAGAGGAAAAGTGATCAAACAACAAGTCTTTCCAAAGCTAACCTAAAAAAAAAAATTCTGTATCATCCCAAGATTTGTCGCAGAAACCCTTGTTAGGTTAAGATTAATTGTTTCCTGAGCAGAAACAGAGAAGCTTTGAAAGAACAAACCCCTTTTTAAGCATTTCTGAAGGGGCGTCTGATGAAATGGCTCGAGGCAAGAAAACACAGACACACCTAATTTATTTTCCAAATCATTTATCAAGCCATTTTAAAGTGTTCGCCAGATGCCAAATCCCCCCCCCCAAAAAAAGTGTCACCCAAGCCGGCATTTCCTCATCTTGTTCAGAGCATGGCCATGTGTCTGTGTCTGTGCCTGTGTGTGCGCCTTTTCTAAAGTCCAAACACTGTCTTAAAAGTGATAAGAAAAAAACTGCCTCAGAGCAGAATTTCATACTTAACCAATTCCCCTGCTGCTGTAACGACCCCAGGAAGAAAGAAAGAGAAACGCACGCCTGCACCAAACAAAATCACAGTTTTGATGGGTCTGCAAAAAAAGCTCAGCAAATTAGCAGCGTATGTGGCAAATAATTAGTGTGAGGCGCTTCACACATGAACCTAACTGCTAATTAAAAATCCCCCTCTTAATTGACTCGCATTTGCATACCATTAAAGCTACAGAGCAATTAATGTTGAAATTGTTCTGGGGAGGTTTCCCCATTGCTTCTACAGAGAACGGTGGGACAAGCTGAAATTGCCCCGCTGATCACCAAGGAGCCGACGTGGAGTCTGGTGGGTAAATGTCACATTGTAGCAAAGACCCTCGCTCTTGATTGACTTTATTAAAGCACTATACCCTCTTTTATATCCCATTCAGACCAGGCCAAAATGACAATACATGCCAA
This sequence comes from Lepisosteus oculatus, assembly GCF_040954835.1. Lineage (NCBI taxonomy): Eukaryota > Metazoa > Chordata > Actinopteri > Semionotiformes > Lepisosteidae > Lepisosteus > Lepisosteus oculatus. Next base: position 4,163,147 of record NC_090720.1, on the reverse strand, counting down.
TCATCCTGTTTATATTCAGAGATATCCAGGATATTTTTCATCAATTAACACCAACAGATCTATTAAAGCTGGCCTTCGTCAGCGAAATTAAAGGAAATGTGATGCACTGCACTGTAAACCGAACTGAATTCAACTGGAGCCTGACATTGCATCCACACAGTTGACCTTTACAGTAAAAAGAGTTCAGAAATAAAATGTTTAAAGTTTCATTTCTGCTTGTGAAAAGAACTGGAAACAAAACATACAGCATATCATGTGCACAACTAAATTCAGGTCCAAGTACGTTAAAAACTACAGCGCTTTCAATTACATGAATATCCACCTCTGCTCTGTGGTAGTGTTTTACACTAATTGTTGAAACATGCCCATTTTAAACAGTATTGTACACCAACACAAATTAATTAACTGGAATTCACAAACGGCAGCTTAAGTTCTTCTTCCTGACCAACAGCATTTTGGTATGCTTGACAGGTAGATGTGCGTAAAGCCAGAGGCAGCTGTATACAGAGGATTCCCTGGTGTCAATTTAAATCGATGCCTCTGAACTTAAATAGCAGTCCTGGAAGTGTGGTGAAAGTGGCACAGAGGGTAATAACAATTGTTTGGGGATTTGCGAGGGGAGGCTGATTTGGCCTAGGTCAACAAACAGATTCTCTTTCCTCTGGCCTTATTAAATTATTCCACTCTGTATTTTTCAGCACAGGGACGCTGTAATAACAGGATAATTCCTTGGGTATCACAGCAATACTTAAAACTAAATAAATGTACAACCAGATGGGACAGGGATTACATTTTACATGCCCGAATGAATTATGAAGAAGCATCACACCAGATTAGTATGATTTCGGGGGGTTTTTCTCCCTCTCTCTGCCTCCAGATTTCTCCATTTTATTATCAACAGGATTTGAGTTGAGAGCAGCTGTATCTGTATTTAAAAAAAAGAGGTTACTGCATTTTCCAAAAATTAAATAAGAACGGATTTCGTTGTGGCCATTGATATGCAATCCTGACAGCTGTTCTGCTATCCCCAGAATGGATATGGCTTTTTGTCGGGAGGGTTTAAGCCCAATGTGCCTTGCATACGAAACAGGAAATACCCCATAATCCCTAGGGGTACACACTTCCTTTACCCTCAAACAAGCAGCCCATTCAACTGTGGATGGGAAATCCCACAGTGCATTGGGACAGTTACGGCACAGAAAGAGAAAGTTTCAGCTCACAGTCCAGCAGGCTCTGGAAACCATCCATAATTTAGAACATGATAGCAGAAACAAAACAGCAGGGCCATCAAAAACCAGACTACAATCTGAGATTCAATTTAATTTGTCAAACAGAAAAGAAGGTGGAGATTAGAGAGAGATCTTTTTTTTTTTAAGTTTTATATCAGAATTAAGATCCCAAATGTAATAAGAACATACAATGGGGGGGGAGATAAAATTGCAAAACGCTATAAATATCTTCACTAAATTAAAACAGAAAACAATAGATACAAATAGTGTAAACATGAAATTCAACAATGAAGAAACAGAAGATATTTCTTCTTTAGAATATTGTCAAGGTCTTATTGCCTGCCATTAAGTGCAATTTCTTTGTCTTAACCTTTTGGTACCACACCAATAAAGAGGAGTGACTACAGGAACTTGATTTTCCATTACGAAGAAACCATAAAGTCTGCTTTTAATGTCTAACAGGTGTGTGGACACGTTTCATTCATGACTTTCAAGACACTTGCATTATCAGCCACCTCTCCAGATAGGGAGTGACTGACACTATTGGAATTTGGTGTTGCAACTCCTTTCAGAAGCTCACTAATGTACATTTGTCTACAGGGTATCAAAGTACAGTATTCTTTCTAACACACACCTCAAGCAGGCCTCCTCTGCCAATACTCATTTGGTACTGCAAAGTGATACCAGCTGACAGCAGACATGACACCAGAATTGCACCTATTGATCTCAAAACTGCAACATAGAAAGATTTCAGGCCACAGCCTCATATACTTCTTTCCACCACTACATGCCAAATGTTGTAAAGTCACACCATATAGCCAGGCAAGTCTTGTGACATAACTTAAGATCAAACAACCCTGATACCGGAAACGATAAATGTTAGCCACCACTTCACGTTTACTGAAGCCAATGCTTGTTATAAAAGTCTAATATTGGCTTTATAAGTTAAGAAACCAGTTCCACACCCTACTCAAACTTTGAGATGTTCTGCTATTCTGCAGGTCTGACTCATTGCAAAACTTAAAAAAACGTAATCACAAGAGCCTGCATCTAGAGACTAAAACTGTGTAAGCATGAAATTGATGGCGTTTTCGCTAAACAGAAAGCAGCATAAAATGTAGAAGAATTTAACATTGGTTACATTGATAGGAGGAAAAATGTCCGTCTATTTGAGGGATTTTTGCAAATAACTCTTGGGCATGTGATGTTGCAATAGGAGGAGGAAATCTTACAGTGAAGAGTCTTACGTTAACAGGCGTTTCACCTAAAGGAGCCCAAAGGCATTTATCACAGACAGGCCAACACGTGAAGCAAAACAATCACAGTGAGTAAAACAAAGCCCCTTTCATTCCCAGGGGCCCTTGACTAAAAAGGATTTCTAGAGGAGACCAATTTGACGCCCACTAATTACAGCCCACCACTGACCAAACTTAAAAATGACTCACTGTTTGTAGAATGACTGACAGCACTGCAAAAGATTATAATACTTTATCATAAAATATATGGAAATATAAGCAGATACACAAATATAGCAATATGTACAAAAATGCATTGCTCAATTTGGCTCTCGGAATACTAACTGTCTCATCTTTCGAAACACCCAGATAGACACATTGCAGCCATGGGACATCCTGTCTGCCCTTACTCAATGTTACAGACAGTGAGACATCACATGCCGACATGCTGTCAGACGTTAAGAAATGCCCTAGAAATCAGTGAGTATGTTTGTGACCTTTCCCTGCAGCATATCAGATCAGAACAGAAACAGAAACGATTCCAGGATCCCTCTCTCTCTCGGACATGACACAAATCGGCCTTTATACCCCAAACTCCCAATCAAGCTGAGATCACTGGCTTACTCTGTGCTCTTGCATTTTTTTTGCCCTTTCTTTGAAAAAGCCAAAGACACTTATGAGGAAATGGAACTGAATTGTTTGTACTTTTTCAAGCAAAGGATTACAGTAAAGTACAATGGATCCGATCCAATATACCACCCCCATATAATGCAACTGGCCAGTTGCCAGCTGGAACAAACGACCAAGTTCATTATCTCACTAGATTTTATGGTAGGAAATTTAGGTACACCGCAGACACTCAACATCCAAATAGGGTTTTTTCTGTTTGTTTTGTTTTAGTCTGGTGAGCTGAGCTGTGTCAGTTCGTATGTTAAATATTTAACCACAGCTGCTTCTAAACAGCACAATAGTCCATCTAATTAGTCTGCAGTGTTCTCCAACAAAAAATATTAAAAGGCATCACACCTTTAGAGGAGCTGTGAATGCTGTTCCTAAGATCACGCACAAATAAAAAAAAAACTACACAGAAAAACAAAGGCAACAAATGATGATCCAATATCAAGTGTATTTGACTTTCTTTATCACACAGCAGGGTCTTTGAGAATAAGCAAGACTTTCACGTATCCCTTCAATGTGGGCAACGCTGAAAAAAAGTGGCCTTTCCTCAATGAAAATAGAAATTCCAATAAAATAATCTGTAAACCCGTCAGATAACCGTGGCTTTAAAGGAGAAACAAACTTTAGGAATAAAATTGAATTGGGACAAACAGACTTGTCATTTCACAGATGCAGATGGGACATTAACTCCCCCAGTTATGCCCCTGCACTAAGACTCGAATGTAGGATATATAACACAGTGCCACAGGACCCTTAACCTGATTCCTTAACCCCTGTAACAAAATAACTCCAATGACTTCTGGCCTAGAACAGAAGCCCCACTCCTCTTGCTGTGGGAATTTGGAATTCCTGTTTGTAAACATTTACATTTTGTTTGTATGACAGACCACCGAGTGCTCTGCCACCATCACACCCCCTAGTACTCATTTCCCAAAAGCAGAAGTAGTGAGGGGGAGAGGAGGGGAGAGGGGAGATGAGATGGGGGGGTGTTGTGGGGGGGGGAGGGAGTCAGTGAATGTGAACCATTGTTAGAGCATATTATGTTTCGACCACAATACTCCTATCCCTGCTTCATCAACTCCATTCAAGTGTAACAGTTCATGCAAATGAATGTGCTTGCCTTTCATTAGAAAGGGGAGGGGGGGGGGGTCTTTATTTGATTGGTTTTATTTTGGGGAGGAGGGAAAAGCACTCTGCCCTGATCCCACTACCCACCCCTGTTCACAGACTTAATCCCCCTCTAACCCTGCAGATACAATTGGACTTCTGTCCTCAAGCTGGTAGCAGAGAGCTCAATGTAAAAGTCAGGGTTACATGGGCAACAAAGCAGTTAGAAGCTAAATAGATGTGAAGATGTGAGGGAGAAGTCCCATACTATGTGTTTGTGTTGTGTGCTGGGATGTGAAGTACAGCCAAGAATTCCACGGCCAACATACACGACACTGTTTATCCGGGTATCTCCCATTCCAAATGAAACAAAAGCATTCTCAAAGAAATTAGCATTGCAAACTAGAAAATGTTGATTGTGTGAATACACTGAACACAAGAAAGATGCTAGGTATTGCTTCTGCTTTAAGAAAAAACTTATCTTTAGCCACACTTGGACAGAAACTGACCACAAGTTATTACTCACACTTTTTCTGAAGCGCAGTTAGATTATCAGAGAGTATATGTGCCTGCTGATCTGTACCACAGTCGCTGCTATAGAAACCGCTGAAGTGAACTGTACAAAACAGTCAGAAAACACTCAGAGCGCAATTTCCTTGGCCCTGAAAGTGGTCACTTTGCAAAATAAAAACAAACCTCTTTCTCAGAACATAATCAGGGGGCCCTACTCCCACCCCCCAGGCCTTCTCTTCAGAGAATACAATAATAAAACCAGAACAGTTATGTTTTCTTATCGTAGACTTCCAAAACAGACATGGTAATCCTTAAAAATATAAGACACAGTGGTCCTAGTGTTGCAGGTAGCTAAAAAACCTGAACTTTTGAAAAGCATATGCTTCTCATTCTGAGAAAGTTCTTCATTCTGTCTCTTAAATGTGATATTTGATTCTTTCAAATGTGTAGCTAATTAAATGCAGACACATATCTTGTTTGGCTTACATATGTCAGATACTGTGAAGTATGCAAAAGAAATAAAAAGTAAATATGTTGTTCTTTTATCGTCGCCTTAGTGGACTGTTTTGGCATTTAAAAAAAAAATCAGCTTACACATACAGAAACTTTTAAGGACATTAATGGTGTTTTATGTCTTCTGTAAGTTTTTAAAACATTTTTTGTGGCTGAAACATTGACGTTTTATTTTCCCCTCGGACAATAGAGAGAACACAATAAAATGAGAAAATCACGGGATTCTGGGATTCTACAGTCAAATAGAGGGTTATGTGGGGCAAATAACCTCTGTGAGCTATCTATTCACCACGTTGTGTTAAACTAACACCGAGGTTCAGGACTTTCACCGAGCCCTCGTGGCAGACACAACATTTGGCATCTTTCCCACCAAAAAGCACCGCTGTTGACCACCCTCCGTGAATCCAACCTTTGCTAAGTAGCACATCATTAAGCGGGGATGGGCCCGTCATTAAAAACACATTCACCTCCGAATACCTGAGATTCCGATGTTAAACATTTTCACATTTTCAAAACATCGCAAAAGGGCGAAAGGCAATGCAGAACTCGGAGAAGAGGGAGAGGAGTAAGCGGGCAACAGTAGCACCTTGCAGAGGGAGGGTGAAAGTGGTATTTTTTCCATGCGAAGCGTTTTCAATGAAAATCTCCGTTGGTGTTCCTGATATAACATAACCAGCTGTCAATCCTCTTATCTCTTGAAATCTATGGAAAACCCAAACAAACTGTGCTTCAAGAAGAATCAAACTCTGATTATTATTAAAGGCTACTATTAGAATACATTCATTAATGCATACTTCTTCATATCAGATAGGCGTCTGTGTTTACCGCGGATTTGAACACTCTAAGAATACGAATGCGCATAAGAAGACTTTCACACCTACTAAGACAGGCTACTACACAAGCAAATAATGGCTTTATAACCGTAAAGGCGTTTAGTTATTCTTCGTAGCTAATTAGTAGCCATATGTTAACTTTAAATTAGGTCATTTCAGTTGTCGCCCGAATCTTACTGCTTCATCCGTTTCCCATTGAAACGTCATGAATGGTTACATAGTACGCATTTGTTTTTCAATGTTTTGGATTTTCAGTACCTAACAAAAAACAAAAATACTCAAAGTGACAACTGTTTGTTACATTTGATAATGAACTTCACCACAGCTTGCGCCAGCACACACTTTTAATGTTGTCAAGTGACCGCGCTAGGTGTTACGGTGTCCCGCAAAAACAACATCCCGACTCGCACCCGTCCCGGTGGCCAACGGCGAAATATCTTTTTTGCACAAATGACGAGAAATGATTTAAGCCCCCATGGTTTGATTCTTCTCGGCTAAAGCGACGAACACAGCACATCGGACCCATGCACTACGCGAGGAACGTGGAAGCCTCCGACGAGAAAAAAAAAGTAATACATTCCGTCTAGCAGGAAGAGCTGAAGTTCTGCACTGCGGTGCAGTATTGTTATTTAGTTAGGAACATTTCTTGATACGACTAAAAAAGCATTAGTCACATACATTTCGTGAATTAAGCTTCAGGTGAACATTTCGGCGCACTCGATCGGTATAATCGGACCAAGCTGTCCCGTAAACCCCGTACGGCTCCATGCACACCAACACGCAGCTCCCTGTCACAGCCCTTCAGTGCAAAAGGTCCGAGCATTTAACACGCCGAAACTTACCCTTGAGGCTTTCCTCTTGTATTTGTTCGCGAAGTCGAATTTCTCTTTAATTTCGTCTAAAAGCTGCCCGAGGCGCGCCTTCTCCTCTTTGCCCGTGTAATCCTGGCTGAGGAGGATGTATGCCCTCCAATTGGCGGAGTCGAAACCCCAGTGGCATGTCCTGTTTTCCAAGGATTTGTGACTGTGGACCACGAACTTGTGGGTCGGGTACATGAGCCTACAGTCCATGCACTGTATACAGGCTGCGTTCGGGCTCGTGTACAGCTCGGGCACGAAAAGTCCCCTGCACTTCCCGAAGCACTCGTGGTATACCTTGAAGCTTTTCTCCGTCAGCTCCAGCTCCAGGGAGCCGGAGAACTCCTTTTTGCAGTGCGGTGGAAAGGTACCCCCGTAAATCAGGGCATTACAGAGGCGCTCCGCATCCGTTTTGGTGATGAGGCCGCACGAAGGTGCCGAGAAGGGCAAAATCCCCATGACTTTAAGAATCTCCAGCTGGTCCGCCGTGCACCTGGAGCAGTAGATGTGGAGCTCGTCACACACGGAGTTGATCTGCTGAAGGGAGAAATCTCGCAGGACGGTGTTGAGGATCTGGGGCAGACAGAGCCGCTTCTCTCCGCCGACTACGAAACAAGAGATAGTCTCACTCTCCAGGACCGTCTCGCACCTTTCCGTGGAGCGGTCTGACGGGATGAAGAGGGGACCCGGCATCACAGGGGGCGGCTGCATAGGGAGATGAAGGACCGGCTCTGGGTCCTTGCCATCTTTCTTGTACAGCATATCCTGTTGCCATCTAGCTGAGAAGGCTGCCGGGCCGCCGAGAGAGCTCATAGAACTCAGATGAAACTGCTTCAGAGTTTGTTGCAGTCCTGGATGAGGTTGAAAGCTTGGTCGGGTTACAGTCTCCATGTTTTACTTACTACTTGAAAAGCGAAACTTCCTTTTGCCGGGGTAGAACTAAAGCAATAGATAACCCACACTGGTCCCGGTTCCTTGTAAATCCAAGGTCTCCCAGAGTTAGCAGAGGTGAAAAGGCGCTTCATCAAACATCCAGAAAGAAGTCCTACACAGTGCGCGTCCAATCCCCCGACTAAGCGTACGGTAACACCGGCGAGTCTTCCCCTGCAGTAGTAGGTTCCCTACTGTCCATATCCACACCAGTGCTTCTTTCTCAATCCACAATAAAGAAAAAAATAAGCGCCTCTCGCTTCCACAAAAAGTATCCACCTATACTTCTGAACTTTGTTTTTCAGAATTTCCCAAAACTGTAAAGTCCGTACACTCTTTGCCTCTCTTTTTCGTTTCTGTTTTGCAGTGGTAGAATTCACATCCACACTGTCTGCCCTTGCAGTAATGATATGCCTGTGCAACTACAGCCAGCCAGCCAACCTAGCTAGGCTTGCTTGCTCACTCTCTCTCTCTCTCCCTCTCCCTCGCAGCCCCCCTTTCTCAGTGTTTGTGTGTGTCTGGCTCAGTCATTGAATCCCAGCCAAGTATGTGACTGACTCCCCAGGCTGGCTCTTCCAAGAACATGTCGTCACTCCCCCTCTTCTCTTCTCAGCCCCGTGCTGCTGCAAAAGGAAGGAAAAAAAAGAGACTTGAGCACAGGGCATGGTGAATCACTTGGTTCACAGCTCAGAATGTCTGCAGCTAAACCGAGAGGAAGGGTGGAGTTTGCAACAGACGTCTAATTTAGACGTTAAGGAGAAATGCAAATTCTACGAGTGACTGCGGTTTATTTATTTTTATTTAAATAGACCAAAGTAGTCCTTTACAAACATTTAGTGACAGAAAGTAAAGCAATAAAGTCTGATGTTTGTCACATACAAGAATTTTATTTTTTTTAAAGTCGTGCTTACATATTTTTTTTCGTTTTGTTTAATCAGTTCCAGTGCTCAGTAGGTTCTATGTTCAAAGCGCTCTTAAACATTAAGGACACACGCGTGTAACGCAGAGGGGGAATCTTGGCCGATTTTTGTTTAATATTTTTTGCACGAGGCTGCTCCACCAATTTTCCACATCTTCTAGGTCTGCTAGTTCTGAACAAACCATTTTATTTAGTTGCAAAGTCCCTTCATGATGATCATGGTAAACTACGGGGGCTCATTTTGATCTTCAGGGCTTCATGAACCCCTGGCTTTTTTCAGACCCCTCGAATCTGAACACAGACCAGACAGTGCAGCAAAACACAAGGCGTATCAGCGTTTTTACATTCAAGGAAAACAGAGATTTTATTTCTGGATGTCTGTGCTTAGTGTGTACTGCAGTCTCAGCATGCACTTGCCCTATCGGACTGTAAACTGCAAATGCATTTGCACTCAAGGCATGTCTAACAATACTTTCCTTGCGGAGATTCTCCTTTGCTCCAGAGATTCTTCCAAAATGCTCCTGCAAAAAGCCACAAATAGAGCCGGAGTTCACAGAAAACCCTGTCTTGCCCCAGAGCTCCTATATGTGGTTGCAGGGAACAGAACTTTTTTGAGGTGGCACACCTTTGACTTCAACTGCCCTGGACTAACCATTCCTGATGACTTCTGATCATCACGGGGGGGCATGGAAATGATTCCCTGATATCAACAGCTGTTGACCATTCCGAAAAGGAGAAAGGATGCCTGCCTTTCTTCAAATCAGAGTGAAGAATGTAACTTAAAACATAAGTCCCCCCACCTACCACAGCACACACACACATACACATGTATCTTCAAGGCCAGCTTAGGAACACACATGGACTCTAAACTTCTGAACCAGAGAATGAAAATGGTGGGTGTTTGCACTTTTATAAGACCAATCCACCCACACATTCCTATTCATCTGAAACCAAGAAGAATTTGTTTGACTAAATACCTCCTAAGTCCTTTAATGGCTTAAAGTTTGGTACAGTTCCTTAAAGAATTCTTTATTTTGGAAAGGGCCTGGTGTTATTGTTATCATGCTCCTCGTTCTTTTTTTTTTTTAAATTGAGTTCTCTGTTATTGTTCTTGCTTCTTTTATTGTGTCTCATGGCCCTCCCCAAGTAGAGTTATGAACACCATAGCTAAGGCAGTCACAATGTACATTGATATGTGTCGCCTTTTCTTACCCGTCCAGTTTTACGAGTTACACAAAAAGGGGGTCACAGCAAGCATGGTCAAATAAAGCCTTAGAGCTGAAAGGTTTTAAAACCTGGATTTTGTCAAAGACACACTCGACTACCTGGGTGGACTGGGTGATGGATCGTGTTCATGAACTGCCCCAGAACAACTTGATTCAGGAGTTGCCCTTCCTGATGTGCTGATTATTGCAGTGGGGGGCTAATCTTATAATTAAATAGCATTTCTAGTGCTGTTTCATTTAAAGGATATGATTACACAAAAATACAAAACCGTGTCATCTCAGGATTTTTTCTTGGTTTTTAGGTATACCTTTATCACTTGAAAAGATTTTTATGCAATTAACAAGTGCTGCTATTTCTCAGATGAATGTAATCAATTTCAAAACTTTATGTGATAGTAATACATTAGAGTACATGTTCTGAGCTTTATTAAATCTACAATGTACAATTAAGGGAAATAATTAATACTGAACACATTCACACTTATAGCCTATTTTGTGCATGTGTTACCAAAAAAAACATGTAGAACATTTCTTTCAATTAATATTTTTAATGAAATAAAAGTGTTAAAGAGTTTGTAAGAAAAGTATTACCTTTTAATTAGATTTTAAAGCTTCACAACAACAAAACCATAAAAATGTCTGAGAAAAAATGCATTCCAATTTCCTCTATGCAGTGAAATCATTCCTTTCAGCCAGTTACACTGGAAATATGTCCAATTGTCAGAGACAATAAGTGGGATTGAGAAGCTAAACTGATTATTCTGTATCATTAGCTCCCTCTAGCAGGACAGTGATGTAATTGCACTGTCTGTGGCACTGGGACAGTCATTATGAGGAAATGGGGTCACCATGTCTAGTCAGGAAATACAGAGTGGGAGGAGTATATGGAGACAGATCCATATTGTAGTAGCACAGTAGGTTGATAAGGTACATTTATTTTTTATCAGGAACATTTTGTTGAGCTTCAAATGAAAATGCGCCTGTATAAATTCAAGTCATGTTTTGCCAGATTTGTCTTTTTCGGATATTTCAGGTGACACTGCTAAGCACTGCGCCATCATGCTGCCCCAAAATGAATATTAGTATTATTGATTTTTGTTACGATTGTACTGTTTTCACACATCCATATATAAATGATTGAGATAGCACATTTTATTGGGCGAAATAGTACATATTTCAGCTAAAGATTCTCATGACATTGTTTCTCATAACAAGATGTAAGTCACCACATGTTAATTTGTTCCTTCATTTAGTGATTACAATGTGCTTGAAAATGGTATTTTTATTAACATTGCACATGGAAGGCAACAGCAATAAAAACAAGCTTTGCAACCTCGTGGAATTTTTCATTTCATAAAGTGTACATTATTATGAAAATACTAAGAGAGACATACCCAGCAGAACACTGGGATTCACAATTCTCACATATCCTTTCACGAAAAGATAAACCCCTAATGGATAAGAAGAGTTAGAATCAGAAAAACCTCTGTTGCTTGGGACCACAACTTCAAACCAACTGGGGGGAAAATCCAAGCTGATATCTGTGGAGACTTCACATCTAAAATCTCGGATGTATTGCTTGATTCACATGAACTCATCACCCGCGAATAATACCCGTCAGCAATTATTATTAAAGGAGTGGGTTTCTTCACAGCGGTATATATATAGTAGGTCCCTGCTGAATGGATTTTATTAAAGAGAAAATAAATCCTGGTCAAAGGAACTATCATATTTTCTTCCTTTGTTCTTTTATCCGATATTTTATTGAAAACATCAAATGGCCTCCAAGCATTGTGTAAAACCGATGCAGAAGTGCTCCCAATTACTTAATAGAGGATAGTTTCTTGAATTGGAGCAAAGGAATAATTTTCCTGATGATAATGGTGATAATATTGTATGTTTCCCAAGGATCTAATGGGTCTTTACAGGCAGAAGAGGACTGTATCCACCACAGAAGTGTAGCTATCCCCTGTTAAATGGCAGCCAATTGACAGAGTTCCAACAAATTTATTAGCCAATTAAATCACATGTGGAAATTTAAGGGGTCGGGAATACAAAGATACTAGTATACGGATATCAAAAGCACCAGCTCTAGGCATTGAAATATCAAAGAACATAAGTTTATTAGTAAGGTTATAAATGAGAGGAGGCCATTTAGCACTTCGTTTCATTTGGTTGATATCAGTTAATTGACCCAAGGATCACTTTTGGGCTTTTCTTTGATGAAGCCACGTTATCAGCTTTGTCAGCCCTTCTGGGTTGCTTTTTCCAAATGTCCATATACAAAACATGTCCTCTATTCTCAGTTTTAAACACACATTCCCTGTGTGTTCCAAATGTTCCACTGTTGATTCTGAAGAAGTCCATTCAGTTTACTTTATCAATGTTTTTGAGAATAAAAATAGGGTTCTCCCATAGTCCACTCTGCTCACCACTAAAATGATGAACTTCTCTTACCCTGTCAGTATAGAACAATCCACACTAGAATACATGGGAATGTATTTGGTTGCACATCTCTGGACTGATTCCCAAGCAGAAATATCCCAGCTCTTCCAATTAATTCTTCTTCATTTAATTAATCATGGCGAAACTTCACCAAATACACCACAAATGTCTAAATACACCACATTGTTGTTTGTATCCATTAAAGCTGTTGTCTGTTGTGAAAACTCTTAACAGGATCTTGTTAAGCAAGATCTTTCTTTAAAAAATCCTGTTTCCTATCTAAAATTCTATTGCAATGAAGACGTTTGATCTAATAGTTTCTGTAACCTTACATCTAATAGAAGTTAAGGCTTATTGGTCTATAATTACTTGATTCAATTTTTATTACTCTTTTTATGCATGGATGCTGTATTAGCAATTTTCCAGTTAATGAATATTATACTATGTCTGTCTCGAGTGACTGTTGGTGTTTTTTTAACAGCAACATCTTTGTTCAGAAGTACAAATTGGGGAATACCATTAATTTCTAGAGAAATATTAAATGAGTGAAGTTCTCATTTTATACATAGTTTATTTCCCTGGCATTGTCTAACGTTGTTTGCTGCAATTGTACTGAAAACTCTCCGCTGCAATATTCTTTTCTATCAGTCTCTTGACCTTTCTACCATTTTAAAGCTGTTTGGAGTTCATTACATTACTTTTCTTTAACCAGATACTGCGATTTTTAATTACTTTATACAGATCTTTCTTTCCCCTTATATTTTTCTTAACTGATTTCGTAATCCATTTGGGTCACTGCTTACAAGACTTTGATTTACATACTAATGAGACGTGTTATGTGCTTCAAGCAGAAATCCTAATGTTGCCATCCATTATCTACTGATTCCTTCCCTAATCCCATCTACTTCTCTAAAAGCTCTGTCTCATTACTTCATAGTCTGCTTACCTGAAATTGTAAACCTTATTTTAGACTTCACCTCTACAGTTTCAAAACATATATCAGAGCAAACAATATTATGGTTAATTGCCAAATGGTTCTTTCATCTCTATTCTCTTTATTTTATCTTGAATGTTTGAAAAGATGAGATCAACTCAGGCAACGTCGTCGAGCAGGGTCTCTGGCCAATTGTGTTATAAAAGCTGTCTTTAGCCATGTCTATCATCCCATTTTCTGCTGTTGTCATCCGTAATGGGCATTCCCAATTTACATGAAGACAATAACAATCTTCCAAGATCACCACATCTCCTGTTCATATATTCTACTATATTAATTATATAAGACAGTATTATAATTGATATTTGAATCTAGTGTTCTACTAACTTTTTCCCTTTGAAAATAAAGAACAGAATTTTATGTGAATCCCCAGGCGCTTGAGGTAAGACATATCATATGTTGTTTAATGTTTCCCCACTGGAGCAGGTAGTAATGCATTTTAAATGGGATTTCATTGCTCACCAGTAGGCGTTAAGTGAATGCTGATTCTGGTATCTGAATGCTGCTAAACAATAGGCTTTTCTAAATCTGTGTGTTTTCTTTTATTAAAACTGAAATAATAAATCTAGGCCAACACTTATTTTTATACATTAATGCCATTTCGTGCCACTCTCGATCAGCTCAGTTTTGGAAAATTCCAACAACAAGCCCGACTTGATTCAGGTTTTTGAAAAAAATTAAGCGCACTTAATCTGCAACAACTGTAAAGTTAAAAGAGGGCTCAGAAACAAAACCTCAGGATTTGACTGCCTATTAATTGAAGCATTCTCATTAAATGCTGATCTGTAATTCAGACGAATATAGTTGCAGTAAAAAAAATGGATATGTGCTATTTTTTTCACATGTTGACACCAAATGTACAGGCCTAAGGGTTAGTTTCTGAAACACACACCAGCACCACTGGGTGGTGAGATACCACTACGACAAAAAACAACCTAAACAGAGTCAACAGACAATTGTTAATATGAAAACACATTTTCATTGCTCTGTGAAGGCCTCCTTTATTCTGTGGAATTATTTTCCTTACAAGCTAAGAACTTAAATCTGTTTAGACCAGGACTACTCAACATGAGGCCTTTCCAGTAAACATTACTTTAAATATTCCTTTGATACAAACAGCATCCTGAATCCTGCCCACAATAAACTAAGTTATTAATGGAGATGGTATGTAGTGCAATTCTACTAAGGGATGGACTGGAAGGGCTCCAAGATAAACTGCCTTCCTTCTTTAGGATCTTTGCTCATTTATCAATCTTATCTTTGGAGTTAATATTTGTTAATAAATGGATGCTGTTTTGCTGTTTTTCTTTTTGACCAGCAGTTCAGCAGCATAGTCATGTTTCATTACTTTAAAATACAAGAAAAGGGTAAAACATATGGCTAATAGAGGGGTTCATTTGCAAGGACCACTGCTCAAAACAATGGGAAACTCACTAAGTGCCAGCTGAGCATCACTTTGAGGAGAACACACAGTCCAATTTGTTCATGCAGTCTAATATTTGCGCCATAAAAACGAAAACAGAAGATTTACTTTGGAGACACCCTCAGTTATATGGATGTTAGCAGCTTGAGAAATAGTGTCTGTTTTCCCCATCACTTGTGGGTTGGCACAACAAGCCCATCAAGATATTCAATATTTCTAATCTGTGTGCTTATATAAAGGCAGAGACAGACTTAATCTTTCTGGCGGTGGGCCTGTCCCCACCGCTGGCCCGGGAAGCAGAAAGAGCCAACAGATCTTGGGTTACACACTGGCATCCAGGCGAAGGAAAGTGGAAAATGGGATGTGAGGTAGGTGCCTTTACTGCAGGGCTCACACCATGTCCTGCCTTTTCATTGCTGAAGATGAAAAACCCCCACAAAAGTCTTTCCTTGCAATGATTCGTATAACAGCTCTGTGAAATGGAATAGCTCTATTTTTTTCCTAGGCTCTGTCAGGAATCCTTAATTTTTGGTGTCATGTTAGTTCTGCTATTTGTTAGCTCCCCTCTTCCTTCCTGTAGCCATAGTGACTCCTCACAACATTGCATCACAGTTCCTAATGATATAACCTTTCTCTCCTGGACGCATCCTGCTGGTTACTTTTCCAAGACACCCCCGGCTTTCTCATCTGCTGTTATACTTTGCCTTGCATCTGAGGTGCAAGAGTACTGATGTCAGCATTCTGATATTCTGATATTCCCATTTCACTACAGAGCACCATTTCAAATTTTGCTTCACCTATATTTTACTTGTAGATCTCATTGTTCTTTTCCCTCTTGCTTTCTTTCCTTCCAGCTGTGCCTGTCTTTTCCATTACACATCTGTGCAGCCTTGAAGTTGGCCCACAGTTGCATCCAAGAGCTTAAAGCTGCTCTGTTGGATTATCATTAGCTTTCAAATATCAGCCTTTGCTGGTTTGGTAACTGAGGTGCTGCAGAAGAAAAGTTCAGTGTCAGCTCGATTGAACAGTTTGTTTTTCTGCAGGAAGTCTCAAACTCTTTCTTGTACTTTATGATCTCTTCATGAAATTATCTCTGAAAAGTTCTGGAGTCAAAACCAATGGATTTTTTCATGTGAAATTACATGAATTTCTGTGAAATATGGAACTGAATCACAATGGAAACAGGGGCAAATACAAAACAGCAGAAACAGTGAAAAACAAATGTCCATACCATACAGACCTGTAGAGGTTAATCAAGTTCCTAAAAATATGTTGCTTCTTTAAATGTGTTTTGCTTTTTAGAAGTGTTCTCAAATGGTGTACATGTTGTAAATTGTCTGTGTGCAATGGCCAATATGCCTACTCAGTTCGATGTTGCTTGTGGAAAAAGCAGTGCAAAGTTTCAATTGGGGGTATCCACACCTGGTCCCAGTGTAGAGGACCAGTGCGTCCTGAAGGTTTCTAGGTCTCTTTAAAGCAGCAGCACCAGAAGAGCTGGAAGAAGCTGTTCGATTGGCCCAGTTAAGCCAGTAACCAGCTGATTTAGATCATTAAGAGCCGAGGTGGACTGGAAGCCCACAGAAACACTGACCCTCCAAGCCCAGTATTGGACAGCTCTAAAAATATAACATTACCACTTAATAATGTTCTGTATTTTAAGAGTTTTACTGATGTACTAAATGGCAAACGACCTCTTTCTTTCAAAATGTCATCCCCTGGATGCTTTTGAGCAGGTAATGTGTTCTTGGAGCAGTTTATCTATTTTTTAAATTATGTCAACTTGTTGGACAATCGGCTTTCTGGACAATTGTCACCTGATCCCTGTTTACATCACAACAGGAATGTTGGAAATGAGCAATTTGGATTTTGCAGGGTCATGCTTCTTTCTGGGCTTTGAGAGTTAAACCTCGGACAGAAGTACTGAGGTTCAACTTCTCGTTAATTAAATGGTCTGTAAAGACCTCATGCGTGAGATCACATTCTTGTTTTAAAAAATAAAATTGAAATACTGTAAAAACACAGAAATGCTGTTACTTACAAGAGGAGCTTGTTAAGTGCTACATTTGTTTTTCATCACTAAAAAAGTGGGAAGCTCTTGGTCACCATGGAAACCATTTGCCTCAGAAAAATAAAATGAAGAGGCCGTTATTTTTAAGAGGGGTAAGCTCAAATATACCTGCATACAAAGGAAATTAACTTAAGAACATGAAAATGCACGCATAAAGAATAAAAAAAAAAAGCTTGCCAATTCATTATATGAACAATATAAATTGAAAGGAAAAACATTAAAATTATTTTAAGGCAAAAATCCTCATGCTTTCGGACTAAGTAATGATGAATAATATAAAATTATCTGTATATTCATGTCAATTTCCTGTTGAACTCAAAAATAGCCTAAAAATAAATAGATTTCTGTAGAGGAAGAGGAAGACAAGCATAGCAGCAGGAGATACATTTTTGCAATATTCAAGCACTCCTGTACATGTATTAATACTATGGTTTCTAAAGATAACAGGTTACTGCTACAGCTACTACTGCTACTATTTCACCTGCTATTACTGTCTATTCCCTTTTTGTAATGAAAATAATGATGATAAACTACTTGAAAAGAAGATTCAGAGGAATATCCATTAACTCACTGCAATAAATCCCATTAACAAAGGAAGAGAAAATTAGGGATAAGCACATTCTTGGAAAACGGCATGTTTTCAAACCTGCTATAGTTAAACCTGACTGAAAATACAATAAGATACCTGAATGAAGAATCCAGTTGCCAGGGCTGTGTAAGAGCAAGCCGCTGGGCCAGTATCGAAATCTGTATTTCAACAATTTGCTCTTAACGTTTCAAAAAGTAAATCAACTTGCAGTTATAATTAAAGTCATAAACAAGCCATTTGCTTGAAGAAAGTGTAGAAAGGCAAACTGATGGGATAGACTAAATCCGTAATAAAATATGATATGTTTTTAATCTTGGTCATAGGTTACTAAGTAAATTACATACTGTAAAACATGCAGACAGGGCTACAGGTGGTACAGGGATATCTGCAGATATTACACGCCATTTAATTCCTTGGACTTTGACATATCAATGATGATGACGTTTATTTTAGTCTTCTCAAGATACATTGTAATGCATTTGCCCTATGGTAAAAAAAGAGAATGGCAAGAACTTCTGCTTTCCCTTTGTTTGTTTTTAACACCCATACAAACACTAAAAAATGCAAACTCAGGTCTGCATTGGCAACTTTACCAGAAGAGCTGGAAGAAGCTGTTCGATTGTCTCAATGACAGTTGAGATCCAGAATGCAATTTTCAAAATGCTGTAATAAAATGGGTTCAATTTGTTAATTGTGGCTAATACCAAAGCAAATGATTATGCTGTGTATTCATTTTCTCATATTGCTAAACACAATAAGTATTAATGTTAACATCTAACCTCATCAAACTGCATTGACATTGTAGAAATTCTAGGAAAATGCCTTGCAATAAGATTCATTTCATAAAACAAATATTTGTTCAAGTATTGATAAGTCTTTGTGTTAAATATACAAACTATGACTTCTCTCCTTATTATGTTTACACCTTAAGAGCAATAATTTGACAGTATAACTGCAGTGAATACACACATCCCCTATCACATACACATATGTTTTGGACAGAAATTAATAAAATGCCTATGGGATCCCTCCATAGAAAAAAGACTCCTGGCCTCTATGCTCTGCCCAAAGCTTGTTGTTAACTATAAGTTATATGCACGATATTAACCCCAGCCTTCTGCATGACCAAGTAGATGAAGTCCCGTATGAGGCTGCATTGTATTACTGTATTATTAGATATGGTCATACTTGTATCTAGTCCATTTTGTTTTATGTTTTGTCACACCACTGTCATCTGTTAAGACTGATCATTTTAAAACATAGTTCTGTAATCTATACTCTAGAAAATAAAACCTTGAACTGATAGAGCCTCATGTTTTGCAGCTCAGATATAGATGTCATTTGTTTTTTGTATTTTGAAAAACTCACATTTCATACTAAGAAGGAAAGGTATTGATGCGGCTTATTACAGAAATGACTGTATCATTTTTTTGAGAGTTGTGATTAACCCACTGTTTTCTCCTGCTCCCTCCATAAAAGCATAGTTTCATTTTACATAGAAAATTATAAGAATTTGAGAATCTGGTGGGAAGATTTGGCAACATTTTTATTGTTAATCTCCTAACCACCACAGAACGGTTTGATTTCCATACCTCTACTGGCATTCCTGTGCAGGGTGATACATCTGTCCATTAAAACACGGCACAATTCAGACATTCAACAGTCTAGGCAAAAAACAACTTGTCAGGGAGCTTGTCAGTTTGTTAGGAGATTGAGTCACTAAAGATCTGCAGAGAAAAATAACCCACTGATTAGATTCATTAATTAATCCCGAATGGTGTGGCTTGATCTATCTTTTCCCAAAATTCTCAGCCTAGGTGGATTGCAATGGCAAACAGCAGCTGGCAAGAAAAAACATACTTTGAGGAAACTAGAACCAACTGCAGAAAGTGCTGCAGGTGTTTTCACTTTGTATTGTGAAACTACATGCATTAAAATTCACCTGTACACAGACATTCTAATCTTTATGTTATGTTTTTCTGGTCCACACAGTGTGTTGTCATAGGCAAATGCAAGGCATTACATTACAATGGTTTAATGGAAGAACTACCGTATATAACCATTGGCTTATACATGGTTTGAATTGTGAAAAACAAATACACTATATCTTGTATATGAAATGTCCAGGTTCATGTATCTTTGATGTGCATGAAATTATTTATGCCTTTTCCATAAGGACATCAGGGTAATAGTTTTTTCAAAAAGCAGCAATATTTATGCTGAGCTAACAGTAAAGCACAATTACTTTTATCCCATGAGTAGGAATAAAAAGGAGAAAAGATTTAAAAAAACTTCTGTATCATAATGTAGTTCACTTTCAGATTAATCATTAACTTTGCTTTGTTGAGCACATCCGTTTTTATGTATTATTAGGATTTTCTGTAGCATGAAACATCACACAAAACACTTTCTCCACATTTCTTGTAATATTTCAGAAATTAACTGATCTTGTGCACACTAGTGGAATAAAAGTTGGAAGAGAGTAGTAAGAAATATTTACAGGACAGTAAACGTTTCATGACTGAAAAAAAAAAACAAATACTACACTATACTAACATGACTTTCTCTGCGTCTGTCAATCAACGCGCTCAGTTCCGCTTCGGGTTGGTGAACTTCCGTAGCGCCAAACTTAAGCAATTTTGTTTTAATCATTTGTAAATATGGAAGTGACACCGTACGGGAGCACATGTAATTTAAAATGATACATATTGCATTAATTAACTTTGATAGAGCTCATTACAGCAGTACAGGGCGGGTCTTTCTAGAGTTTAGAAAGTCTAGAGTCTAGGATAGTAAACGTAGCTGACTGGTGGTGTTTGTGCTTTGGGCACACAGGAAAGTCTGCCTTCATCTGCAGCCGAGACCAGTGTTTTTCTAGCAGATAATATATACGTGCTGACATGATGGCCCAGGAGAAGCACGCAAAACTGAAACTGAAGAGAAAGAAATGCCCTCCACAGGAGTCGAAAGCGGCACATTCCGCTAGCAACCCGGACTTTGAAGGCTCGCCGAAAAGTTGCAGCGAAGAATTGAAAACATCCCGTCCAGACCGCGCACCGGCACCGTAAGTACTCCCCTTGCAAACCTCTGAAGCCGGGTGGGGCAATACTGGAATAATAATAATAATAATAATAATAATAATGTTATTATAATAACAATTCCAACATCCTTGTGTGGTTGGCTACATGATAACTAAACAATAGGAGTGAAACAACATTGTAACATTGTCAAAAGAAAGTACTTCTACAAACATTGGCCAGCCTAAAAACATCGGACTGCCTTTGAACCTACCTAATGTGTTCCCTCGTGAAACCCGACTTTATTTGAAAGGCACAGATATGCATACTGTATGAAGATCATTTTGAACTGCATGGTATATTCTTGGTACTGTAACTGCCCTGTCGTTGTTTGATTTGGAAGCTTCTTTGAACATGAGTGAACACATTTCCAAGCGCTGACTCTTCCGTATGAGTGTGTACACCAAAATGTCCTTGTTTCTGAGCGTTTGAAATGAACTGCTCAGCAAAATTTAAAATACAGTAAATGCAAGTCTTGCATCTTCGCTAAGTTACTGCTGACGATACGTGGGGATGTCGAAATGTTGGTATCGCCATGCATATTTATCATTTATGTGTGTAAATTTGAACGTTTCCTGGGATTTTTAAAAATGCTTACTTTTTTTCCCCTCACAAAAAGACGGGGGGATTGCGAGAAGAAACTTTAATAAATTTAATAAAGTTGTGGATCCCGAGGAAGAGGGCAGCAGTAATTCAGAATTTACTGAAGTTTACTTAGTTGGAGCTGCACGGTTGGCGCAGTGGTTAAGCATTGCTGCCTCGCAGCGCTGGTGCCCTGGGTTCAGTTCCAGACCTGTCCTGCTGGAATTGTCCGAAGTCAACTTTGTTCCTAACAAAATACACCTTATTTCACAATAAACATCTTACAATGAGTAAACACTCTAACAAGTCATGCAAATCCTACTATATTAAGTTCTTAAAGGGGGGGTTGTCCTTTATTAACCAGAGCAGGTGGATGCTAGGGCTGGATTTGCACAAGAAAAGAGTTCCTCCAAGCCCTACCACTTGCTGTTGTCCAAGCCTGTTCCCTGTCCCGGCTCTGAAACTGCGATTGTCCCACCGTCCAAAGTTATATACTAGTCAATTGGCTTCTGGTAATTTGCCCCTGCTGCGAGTGTGTGCACATTTGTGTGTGTGTGTGTCTCGCGATGGACTGGTATCCCATCCAGGGTGTACCCCAGCTTGCTGAGATATGCTGTAGCCCCCCTGTGCCATTGAATTGGCTATCTACTTAATCAAAGAAGATTGATTAACAGAGGTCAATGTAATGTATATAAAGTTATCTGACTCAACTCAGTTAATAGTAAAAGCACCCAGTTAAAAGTTTATCTTGCACTCAGGCTTCATTAAGTTTACTGATATAAAAAAGGGCCGAAAAGTTGCAGACCAATTTTGAAAGTGTCCACTCGCTTTACCGATTGCAGATTTTACTAAGCTTTCAGCAGGTGAAAGTCAGAGATAAGCTGAAGCTGGTACTTAAATAAATAATAATTTGGGTGGGTTTTTTTTGGGGTGGTGGTGGGGGGGTGTTAGTGGTTTGAGAATAAACAACATAGCAGGGGCCCCATGACAATAAAAATGACTTCACAGCAGGCTGATAAAAATGATGGCAAAATAATTTTGGCATATGTCCCTTAGCAGTTTTTGTAAGTTATTGTTTAAGGAGATAAAACACATTGTAAAACAAACTGCAGGATACACAGGAGGTGGGTGGGTGATCTTTCTGCTTGATCACGAATACTGCTTGAGAGAAGCTTTTGCACTGAGCAAGCAATTAGGCCCTACAGAGTCTTAAAGGCCAAAGATTTGCTTTATTATATATACAGTACATATCCTGCCTGCATGCAAAACATTTTTGCACAGTGTTCCAGAGCACAGATATAATACCTCCCACAATCTGATTTCGAACAGGCTCATTTGGATTGGCTTGCCACACAACATATGATGATTTTTTAAAAGATTTGATATTAAAAAAGACACCTATTAATTGGTGTCAAAAAAGCAATCCTCAAATGCATAGAATATAACCAGGTAAATGAGTCACTTTGGAATGTTTGTCCCTGGGGGGGAAAAAACAAAATAATTTCATCCAAAAACTTAAGGGACTAGAAAAAGCACAGAAGACTATTTCACATTGCAGCACATAATGTGATCTTTTTCCTCAATGAATTTGTGGTGGGTTTGATTGCAGCTCATGTATCTGTTAATTAACATTTTCGTTTCTGCCCAATTCACTGGCAGAATGGACATGTGGTGGTGGAACAAACCCGACCTCAGTGTGACTGAGAGTTTGTGGGCGGTCCTGTTGAAGTCTGCCTTCCCAGACCGCAGCCAGGGAGACTGGATACATGTGCCCGACCTCCCCTCGCTTGTGTCACAGGTGCGTACCCATGCCTGAAGCTGATACGGTAACCACTTTGCTTTTTTTCAGTACCATAAGAAACAAAGAGGGATATGATGGTTTGGGAAGCTGTGCAACAGGTGGTGCCAGGGGCAACTCTGCTTCCAACAGGCTGCCAGTCTGGTTTAACATGCAAGTGGCATTTCTAGGGCATGTATACCAGATGAGCCAATCAGTTTGACAGGTGGCTGATGCAAACTTATATTTGTTAAATTATTTATTTTAGGGCACGTCAAGAGAAAACCTGTTCAGACACAATCTGATGTAACCCTCTTGTAGCAGGCAGCGTGCAGGCTATTAAGGAACAGAGTGATGAAATCTTGGCCATTGGAACTGCAATCTTAAAAGTTTTTTTTCCCTTGAAATGCCAGTTCTTTTTGTTTCTTATTGCTGTAACAGAAGACTTTTGCTTTCTATGATATTTTATGTGAAACTCATCTGTGATCACTTTCAGGAAGGGTCCTGCGTATATTCTTTTGAAAAGGATAGGAAACTGAAGCCTTTCTCAGTTTTGACTCATTTGAAAGTTGCTGTAAGTCCATGTAGTGACACACACTTCACATGGTGCAGTATGTGTTTAATATTAAGTTTGATGGCTGACATGGGCTTCCATCTTAGAAATGTACTGTAGTCCTACAGTTTAATATAACCTCCTTGTTAAAATAGTCTGAGTTGAGATGGAAATGGTTTTGAGTTGATTTTAAGGATACATAATCAGAATTAGCTGGAATGTATGAAGGTGTGATTGTTCTTTATGACAAGAGGATGGAGTCCAGTACATTCCATGCTTAAATAAAAAAGTCATCATAATTTTCAATGTGATTTTAGGAATTAAAGTCTCTGCATGTTGTGGAACACTACAGGGCATTAAGAATAACAAATACAGGTGCTGTCACATCCCTGGATACAAATAAACTTCAATGTACTGTAAACAAGGTCTTCCTGTAAATCCAAGTAATACTCTTTTTCAATTCCAAGACTGACTGTAAATACAGCAGGAAATGTCAGCTATTACATTTCTTCTAGTACTTACAGTCAGTAGTAGAAAAATGGCTTCAGTATAAATTCTCCTCTATAAATACAGTATTGTAAAAAAAAAACTGGAAGCAAAAAAAATGATAAAACCCTTTGGTAGAGTCTCCCCATTGTCTGTCTTGTTTTGAAGCCGAGATTTTCAGAACAAGGGCATCCTGGATTGAAGACCTGTGCTAGCTGTGGTGAAGAACAGACCCGTTTTCCATCGATTTCCAAAGCAGCATCCCTTAATTCACTGAATTCAGACGTGGATTTCGATTCTGAGCCCTATCCTGGGACTCGGGACCAAATCCTGAGGGAGAAAGAGAAGCTTGTGCACTGTGACAGACAGCCTCCCAGTGCGACTCAAGCTGAACACGCTGAAAAACCACCTTCAGCTGTGGACAAAGTTGCAGGGGACACCAGACTGAGACATAACGAGGTGCCTGAAGCCGAACGCGACAGTGAAACGAGGCAGCAGCAACGCCTACGCGAGGCCTTGCCGTCGTCGGGGGCGACGGGAGACGGAACGCGGAGCGCGCTAACTGACGGGGCCGGCGCGGCGGTGGCTAGGCCTCGCTGCCGACGTGAGGAGACCTCCACCGCGAGGCCCCGCTCGTTAGAGAGAGCCCAGCGCGGGAACGAGGAAGAGGACGCGATCAGAGGGAAGCTACCTGCTCACGGGGGGGGAGACTCTGACAGCTGCATCGCCACCGAAGAGACGCGTTCGGCGAAACCCCCTCCGGAGGAGGAGCGTCGCCAGGCAGGTTGGCAGAAGGAGCATACGGCTGCTAATAACAGGAAAGCTGATGGGAATTCAGATGGAGGTGCAGCTATAGAGAGCTGCCCCATGTGTCGCACACAGTTTCCTGCTGGGTAAGGCTTTCGTTTCTCGTCCTCTTGAATTCTCCATTCTGCTTTCTAGGGCAGCCCTTCACTGAGGGCTTCACACACACAGAAACGTGTGCACAAGATGTTTAGCTGTAGCTAAACCATTAGCCCTAGAAACAACCACTTAGAGTAAAAGCTCGGTACATTAGAATAGCAGAATAAACGCATACATGTGAGTGGTACGTTTTTACAGAATGGCCTTTGTTTTCACACAGCTATACCCTAATTATCATACTTCTGTAGAGAAATCTGAATAGTTTTGTCCTTTTAATCATTACAAATTATTTTTAAAACGACCTATTGTTTCGCCTGGGGGGGGCACAGTAACATAAATTTGAATAGTCAATGGATGACAACCAAAAGTAGAGAAAACCTGTTTCGTCTAGTTCAATATTTTTCAAGGACATTTTTATGAAACATGTTTCTGCATTACTGCCACCTGCTTTGGATTGTCAGTGCAGGCGAGAAGCACAGATGTGTGGTTTACCTGAGTAATGCTTCTTTTGCCTCTGATTTCTGCAATGCAGAAATCCTCTGTGGATCTCAACCTGTTGGTACTATGTGAGGAAATCCCATAAGTCATTAAAATAAACCCTAAACCCCCTCTTACAATAACCAATCCCCTTTGAGGAACTCATTGTCTGACACTCCTGAGTCTCAGTGGCACAGATTCCTGAATTATCAAGCTTCCTGCTCTATAACCTGGGTGCAGAATGGCTGTGTAATTTAAATTGGAATGATCACCTTGACCTGTGGAGAACAAAAGGTATAGTCAGTGGGCGGCACAGTGGTAAGCAGTGCTGCCTCATGGCTCCAGGGCCCTGGGTTGGATTCCTGACCTGGGTGGCTATTTGAATGGAGTTTGTAAGTTCCCCCCGAGTGCTCCAGTGTCACACGCCAAATCAAAGGCATACTGGTAGGTCAGTTAGCTCCTGGGAAAACTGGCCCTGATGTGAGTGTGTTTGTCATTGTGTCTTGACCTGTGCTGGACTGGCGTCCCACCCAGGGTGTATCCTGCCTTGTGCTAGTCGCTTGCCGGGACAGGCTCTAGCTCCCCCGCGACCTGTATTGGATAAAGTGGTCAGTAAATGGACTGGATGCATAGTCAATGAAAACAGGGCAATCTTGTGTTTTAATGAGGCATAACTGGATCATAGACTAGTTGGCCAATAAAGAGCAGGAAAGCCACAGATCACTATGGAAACCTCGGCCACCTATTATGAGTAAATCTGTATTATGTAAACATTTTTAAAAATATCATTTCAAATCATCAAGACAAAAGCAGTTTCCCTCCAAAGCATGAAAAGATGGATGTTTTGTTTTAGTACATCCATCTGATCACGAACCTTTGGGAAGCTGCTGACCAATTGTTTTGCTAAAAAACAAAAGCACAATGTTGAGTGTCTAGGACCATTCGACCCTTTCCTAGCCCTTGGCAACCAAACAAGAAGCTGATAGTGGCTCCTGCAATGTCTTGGGTTCTAAAATTTGGATCCCACTGCATTTTTCTACTCCTAAAAAACAGTCAAAGTAGTGCAGCCAAGTCTATTTGTAGATAGCATTGCCTTAAACAACCGTGTCTTTGTAATTTGGAGCTATGTTCATGAATCTGAACCACAAGGGAGACAAAAGGTTGAAACTCACAATTGCAGGAGAATGCAAAAGGCATCTGCTTTAGGAGAAATTCAAAGTGCTGCCAATGCACTGTTTTGGGGAATCTACATTTGCTGAAATGGTCAGAACGGAGCATTAAGGCTACCAGGGTAGCAGTACATTGAAAGTGGCAGATTTCTGTACCGGAGGCAGAAACAATGACCTCATTCTTGCACTTCGGGGAAAGAGAAGAAAATCTCCTAGCGCATGCAACATAGCAAAACCTCTCGGAGCATTCAAGGAAAGTCTCTTGCACTCCTTTGAAAGAAAACAAATCCAGGGCTTTTTGACCTTGTCAGATATGTATTGCTTCAGGTCTTGCACTGAAACAGCTGCTTGGTTAAGAAACTTGCTCATGACAAGGATCGTAAGTGACGTGTTGTTTTGACTTTTATTAAATATCAAGGCAGTGAGGCTTGATTGCTGTGCTGGGGTTTGATCGATCAGCAGAAGGTTGGCAAGGCTGGAAGGCAATAATGGTAAAGGCACAGGAAAACCTAACAAAACAGGCATACAGCAAAGCTGGGCCAACAATGGTCTTGCCACTTTTGCAAGGTGTGCACTTTATTTCTGTTAAAGGTTCAAGTCTATCAGGCAGGTTAAAAAAAATAGACTTTTTTCTGCCTGCAAGAATTACTGTAAAGGGCTGAAGCTCTGCAAGTAGTGTCAACAACACCCTGCTGATTTCAGCATTCCTGTTTGTATACATCTGATTTGTCCACATTTTTATGTTGTGTGTCTGTGATGCATTAAGGGTTCAGAGAGAAAAAAATGCATATTGTGGGCTGTATTGGCCTTGGTAAAACTGTTTGAAGCGCAGTTCCATTTTTCACTTTTCCATGTATATTTAAGATCTCGCAAACCTGACCTTGCAGTTGGTTTAACATAGCTGAATATGCCCTTGATTTTGAGCCTGCGTGGAATTCAGCTGCAATGCCAACAAACATACAGATGCTTACAGGATTTAGGTTTGTTCTTTGAAATGTATAATGTCATAAATCACATATATTGTTTTAAATGCCACACTGTCCAGCATGGTTTATTCAGTTTTATTAAAAAAGACATTTTTCTTAATGCAATATGTTCACAATACTAAAATAAAACCTTCACACATATAAAGGCCAATTGCACACCATTCTTTTACTGTGTCCAGATCCCTACACCCACACAGAGACATAGTATAAAAATAGGACAGCATCTGAATGTTAGAGCACAGCAAGAACTGTGACTGGCTGTCCTCGGATTAAATTCACTTGTCCTGACCAGTAAGTCTTCCCCTAGGATAGATGACAGCACAGCAAATGCAAATTATCATGATGAGTTCTGGCTGCTGCAAGGGAGATTATACCAGATTTACCTTTAAAATGATCTCTGAAACACCCTTGAGTCCAAATCTCTAAAGCTCTATTGATTTTTGCAATGCCTGCTTTCTCCTAGCTTCTTAAAGACATTAGCACATTTACACATACAATTCTGCATGCTGGCTCAGACAACTTTTGCTGGCCAGAACATTATGACAGTCCATTTTAGTTGTCTTCCTTGATATTTTAGGTCAGTTCTAAAAAGTGTACTTTGATATTTCACACATTTGCAAAGCTTTCAAGTATGGTATACATGGAGTCTCTGGCTTTTAGCAGGACTTAAAAAACTGGTGCTATTAGTGAAAGATCTGAAGTATTTTTGTTTTATTCCTACATGAGCATTTATAATTCATATGTATAGACTTAAATGCTTTGTGGATGTTGTTATTTTAAACTATGGGCCATGTTTTTTGTAGTAATGTCTATTGTAAAATAATGACAAAAGTATTGGGTCAATACAGCCACTCTGAGTTTCTAGTCTATTCTAGGGGTGTTCTGATTTCAGTGTTTTCTTCAGCATGTAACTGGCATGCTCAATTGGATTTAAATCTGCAGATGGCTCACTAAGGATGGCAGCAGCAGAACAAATTTTGTAGTTTACAGAAGCATTTTTGTGCTTAAGTGGAAGACAATGTGTTACCTACTGGGCTGTACTTTGCCATGCAGCATGACAATACCACAAGATGTACAACCAAGGAATTCAACAGGTGAAAAAAATCTTAGACTAGACAAGTCAATCTTCAAATTTAACTGCAGGACCTCACAATCATTGACTTGAATACAGAATATATTTTAATACAATTCAATGTGCGCATGGAATTACCCAACCCAAACCTACATTGTGCTTATTATCATTCATCTAAATCTCCTGATCAGAAATACAAATTGCTTGACTCAGTACTTGTGTAGGGCAATGTATATCTTCCTGAAATATTTATATATGGACCGCAGTAAAAGTGATTTACACAGAAATTGAAGTTGTCTCGTAGACATCCAGTCAAAGCAGAAACATAGGTTTAGGCGAGAGAGAAGTTACACAAACCTGTTTTGTGTGGCTCTTCACAGTATCTCCAGGGTATTGATCTAGATGATTTCCCTCACGCCTCTGCTGAGCTTAAAAGGAAATAAACCCTTACACAAACCAGTGGAAAGGCATGTTTATACAAGGTATTTATGTGCTTTTCGAGTCTGTTGGGTGTTTTGCACAGTAAGCAGTATTAGCTGGTACTATACCTTGCAATAGAGATCTCTTTTCATTGCTTCAAGCTTTACATCAGAAAACTCCCGCAACAGAGCAAAAATTAATTTGGATTCACGTCCATTAGATGAGTCATTGTGCTTTACAGCGAAATACGAAACCACACTGGTTAGTGAACTTATCATATATTGGTACTTGGCTCGGCTTGAGAAATTTTACTTCTTCTATAGTTTAATCACATTGTTGCCTTTCCATTTGGCAACCCGTTCTGTACAGCTTACATGCAAATTTCTCCTTTTGTCTTCCGAAGTGGTTGTTTGGTGACTAGCCCATGACATTGTCCATAATATTCGCTTTAAATTTGTGTTTTTGCTCGTTGTGATTAGTATGTGATGAGAAGGGCTTGTAGCTTTCTATTATTTTGCAGGCAGGAACCATTTGATCTGATAGAAATCCTCTTTATGTTGATAAGTTTGCAGTTGCGGGCATCGGCACTAGAAATTTTAGAGATTTAGATAATCCATTTCTCTTCAAATTTGAAAGGAGATTCAAGCATGTAAGGCAACCTATTGTAAGGTTCTTTTCCTTGTAGAACAAGCAGAGTAAAACCTAATAGAAATGCTGTATTTGTCAGCACTCTACTTTAGGAAAGACCATAAACTGATTCAGTAAAATAGGCTTTAGAACATGGTCTAATCTGGTAAACAAAAGCAACCTGTTTTTATCATCTCTGGTTTCTGTGGTTACGGCATGTGCATTCTTGTAATGGCATATTGATATTTTTTGTTTCTTTGCTTGCCGATTTGTGCATTTTTTTACAATGGTTCTTTGCATAAAACCTTAGCTGTGACTTATCAAAGGGGTTTTCTAAACACATGTATGGTTTACCCGATTGGTTTCAAAACTCTAATGACATTCATCGTGGTTGTTGTTGGGGCCAACAACATAGCTGTATATAGCTACAGTCTTTCTAATTGGAATAAACATGGAAAAAAATGAAAAAATCTGCAATAAAAATCAAGTTAATTCAACTTCACAGAGAAGCTGCTGACTGGAAGGCTTGTATGCTTGTACAGACAATGAAAACAATTGGAACAGCTGGCCTAGGACCAATTTAATGTGAACAGTTTCAGTGGCTTAGGAAAGCTATTAATGCAATATAGTGAAATGTGCATCCTTTTTATTAGAAGACTGATAGCTTAATGAATGAAGTGGTCCAGTTTGAATGATCAAAACGCCTATTTCTTTACAGGGGAAAAAAAAAGTCTTGAAAGATGATACAGAATCGGTCAAAAAGTCATACAATTAGGAGGAAAACAAGACGTGGTGCTGCTGGATATGGCTGTGACCCTTCCCAGACAAGGCCGACATTGTAAAGCCTGGAGCTCTGGCGCTCTGTGCTGCGCAGTGCTGCTTCCAGCGAGCGCTGTGTATTTTGGCCCAGGCACACAACGTTGCTGTACACGTTCGAGATTTAACAGATGTGGACAATGAGCGCCCTTGTCTGCGAGAGGGAAAGGCAGAGTGAGCAAGCGACAGGGAAAAAAAACATTGCCGTCTATACATGTGAGGGCTTATTCTGTAAAATCATTCAGCAGGCCGGGTGCAGGGGTTCTAGGAAAGTATATTATTAAATATCTGCTCTAGTTTAATTTTTCCCTGTCGCCTTCCTTGTGTGGGCCTCCTGCCCGCATTTTGCCCCAAGGCTGAAGGAGTGGGTGAAATCTCAGCAGGCCTCTAAAAAGCTATTAGTAAACTTGTTTTAAAAACTGCATGATCCTACATACGTACAGGATGCAACAATACTCTTCAATAATGTGCCGTCAGTCAGCTAAAGCCCTCTGTACAGTTTGAGGTTACGCTGATGGGGGAATTGTAAGATTTCAAACAAAAGCTTAATTTCCAAGTCAAACAAAGCCTGCCAATGCAGTTTTATTCGCTCCTGCTGTAATTCCTGGTTCGGCTCATAGTTGCAGAACGGTTTTAACAATCGCGAGCCTTTGGTCGGGCATCACAATCAATACGTTTAAGATTCATCCTGTGAAACGTTTCAACCTTTTGGCCATAAAGTCAGGAATTCAAGGGCAGATGGCAAACGGTTTCTTGATGCACTACATGAAAGGCCTTTCTATAACGACTGATTTTAATGTCTGTACATTTAAGGATTCCAGAGTAAAGTCGCATTTGAACAAGATTTTTGCTTTTCGTTCCCCAGATTCACCCAACTGGACTGCGACAGTCACCTCGCCAAGTGCTTGTCGGAGATGAACGAGGACATTGTCTGGTAGCCACTCCACGAAGAGGGAGGAACACAACCCACTTCCGCTCCTCTTTAATCACTGAGCCCCTCGGGGGCTGCTCTCTGTTCCTCATCTGTACACGCGTTCAGTTCACGATCAGAGGACTCCTTTCTTTTAAACGGCATTTTCTGCTTTGTATGCACGAAGCATCCCCACCCTCGAGGCATCGCATCTTGATGAAACGAAACAAGTGCAAAGGAAGAAGTAGCACAGAAGACGCTGTAATTAAACATTTACAAGGGGGTCAATCTGCCGGTGCAGAATCTTGTCAAGTGGGTTTTATTTCCAAAGAGGTTCATTGGCTGTCGGAGGTTTATTGAATAAATGCATTGATTCTAAAACAACGGTAGGCATCTGAAATAAGCAAAATATTTTTTTTTGTTCTTTTAAAGTAATATGGGATTGGAGAAATGCAGCATTCCGTCCCCGATGACATGAATGACTTTATTGAAAACTCCCAACCGGTGACAAAGAGGTTTGTTTTCTCTTAACCCTTCGATTTAAGCTTCTGGCACTTGCTTCATGAAGAATATCCCAGGCATCATTTACGGAGTGAGAGCATCGGTAGCTTTCAAAATAAAAATACAAAAAAAGGCTGTTTTAGAGTCTGGTAAAACTGCCTAAAAAGCTGCAACATTTTTTTCAGTTTAGTGATAGACAAATGGATGTTCTCAAGCCCATTTGACATGGGCCATGTGGTCTTTATTAAACTCAAAATGAAACTTTAATATCCAAGGGGATTGGGATCTGAATAAAGCAAGGCCAAGTAAAACTGTTTTTGGCTATCTGGCTTATAAGTGGAAATTAGTTATTTAGAGGTACTTTCTTGTTTGTGGCTGTGCAGTAGACCAGTATTTCTGTCAAACAAAGGCTAAAGGGCCTTTAACAGAATGTGTTGTGATCATTATCGAAAGACAGCACTACCTTAGTTTGTTTTTCCTGTTAAAGACTTTAATTTTCCGATGTGCAAGAATATAGAGGATCTTATGTTATGTATTAGTTTCACCATTTCTCTGCACAGTTTAAATGTGCTTAACTCTGAGAAGAGGCAAGAAAGGTACAACTCACACCCATAAATCAACCAACAGAATATACAAAGTAACTACAATGAACATATTTACTGGTTTACACGTATCTAGAATCATTAATACTAATCCTGTTTGACCACACTGTGCCATACCAGACTTCTTCTCAATCCTGTTGAAGATTTGTTTTCCTTAAACATTTAATGATCTGTTTTTCATTTATAAAACAAATGCTTCAAATATAAAAATTTCCCCTAAGCACATTGATAGAACATGATTTGCTTTGGACTCTTAACACAATTAGCAAAATGCAGAGAAAATAGCTTGACATATTTGGCAAACATTATTAACTTATAATTCAATGCCTTTTAGGAATTTGTATACACCTTACCCGCAACTTAGAGACAGTATCTCTGTTATGTCCAATATTTCCACAGAAACCAGACTATGGCTACTATTCTGTTGGATTGCTTGCATGTGCGCAGACTAGTTGATTTAAGTGAAACCTAAAGTGTTAACATTTAAATTCAATTATTTACAGTAATGCTCCTGCTAGAGTGAATTCAAGGCTTTATACACTGGTAAAACTCTAGGGTATATTTTAATCATACTGTTTTTTGTTTCTGTTGGATTGTATTAGTGAAGGAGCTGCATACTGTATATACACATGTATGTATATACTACATCTTACATTGCATATGAATATACTGAAATATTCTGCCTCATGAAACTTTTACCAATATGTGTTAAATTAATACAACATGGCATTTTAACTACATCTAGGGAGAGATCTTTAATAACACACTAACTGTATATGCTCAGGTGGATTATTTTGATTTTGTACTGAGCCTCTTGTCATCATTAAAATGTAAACTAGTACACAATACATTTGTGTATATATACATTATAATTAAAAGCCCAACCAAATATCCTCAGTATTGACTCCTGTAGAAAACTGCTTAAAGGCTTACAAAAGAGGGAATGCCCTAAAAAGTGTCTATGGGATTTTTTTTAAAAAGAACCTCTCCACAGACCTTTTGAATATTAATTTAATCAAAGTGATTTAGGCACTCTCCTCTCTGCTATGCACTCTGCTATGATATCTAGGTTTTTAGTCTGCTATAACTAATCGATGCAACACTAGCAGATTGGCTGTCTAGGACTGGGAAAGTGTATTTAATCCTGTTACACAAGTTATCATATGAATGCAGGCCAGTCTTAATCAAGAAATGTCTACCTGTGCAGTTTCTTTCCTTTATCTCTTATTGTGAATGAAAATTGGAACAAGCCCAGAAAATCTACAAACTAATTTACAGTTGATATGCGGGTCCTTCTCTTTTTAATATTTTTCCCCCGTGGAAAGATGAGAAAACATACTATTGGCGATGGGTATTATTATGTGTATCAATGGCATTATATCTCAGTAGAACGCACTTGTGCCTCGGGTTGGAACTCCACTGATTCGGAACTTGTCAAGTGTAAATCGCCTCCCTTTGTCCCTTAGGACCATCAGCAGCATTCAGCTCAGCCCCATAGCACTGCGCCCAAGTCCCTGAGAGCTTTTATCGAGGGAATGTGTGTGTACGTGTCTGCCGTTGTGGAGAGGAGAGAAGATAATATTCAAGATAAAAGTGTTTTAATGTGTTGCGGAACTATGCGGTAGGATTAGAAAGCCCCTGAAATAAATGCATAAGGGATACTGTCTCTTCAGTGTGAGTTCAGCCATTCAAAGTTATCCACTGTGTAAAGGTTGAGTAAAACACATTAAAATCATAGTAATAAAAATAATTGTAATCTTGTCCTTACCTCACCTCCTAAACTGTAGCATTCCAGTGTAATGAAATGGCTCCTCACAAAAATGTGGGTTTATTTTTGACTTTACAAGTGAACAGATTTTCATTTGCTACCATTTTGTTTCTGGCTTGTATCTTCATTATTTTTATTTGACAGTGATTCAGTACTTTATCACTAATTCTGGAATCAAAGTGCCTGAGCTTACCATATCTGATCATCAGATGATTTAACCCTAGTAATCACCTTCAGTTATTGACCTTAAACGTCATTGAACAAAGGAGTTGTGCATTTACTAAACATTATGCATTTTCTGAATTAATCATAACAATGAAGTGCAGTGCAACTACACACCTTAATTTCAATAATATCCTTGGTCTTCATGAATGTGTGCTAGCCCCTTCTTTCACCTTGCACATTTCAATTTGAAAATGTTTACTCAATTATTTTAATAATGCTTCCACTGCAGAATTCAGACACCAGATTTAACTTTTGCTATTTTCTGAGACAAACTGCACTGAGGCTGGGGTAAGTGTTTCGAGTTTGGTAAAGTCTTTCCTCACTTCAGCAGTCAGGTGTACAGTTTTAGAAAATCAAACTAATTAAAACTAGAGCATTTTAAGTGCAATCTGGAATATGTGAAAAACAGATATTTCGGATCTTATTAGGCACTTTTTAAACATCCTGTCCTCAGTTTCTCCTAAGCCATCCATTACAAGTTAAATGCAACTCCTTTGTTTGGTGAAGTACAGCAATTACGTCCCCCCAAAATATAAATAAAACATGCCTTTTTGCATCAACAAAAGGCATAATCAATTTGGGATCTTCTACCTACATTATAATACAGTTTATACTTTTCCTTCATCATATTACATTCTTGTGTTATTAGGAGGCCAAACCCCCTCGAAGATAGCTATTGTCTTTAAAAAAAAATAGAAACAGCGGAAAAAAAAGTGCACATAGAATCAAGTTCTGTAGCAGAACTGTCATATTTTCCCAGGGATGAAATGAATATTTTAGATCCTTCATGGAAGCAGGCACAGAATGAACAAGCTTTCTTCTTCGGTTACAAAGTCAGTAGTGTTGACACCTCCGGTGATGAGTTTAAAAAGGGAAATAAACTGATTGTGGTTAGAGGAAGACTGCCCCCGACTGACCTTGGATGTGTTCTGTTATTCTGTAAGTTTTCTTTTTGTTGTTGTTGGTGGTGGTGTTTTAAATACCCTTGCCACAGTTTCTGAAACAATCCGGTGAGTTCTCCGGTCCAAAAGTCTCGCACCAGTTCTTCGACTGAGCATGCAAGCAGTTCAGCAGAGCCCTCTCCCACTCCACAATGTCAGTAAGAATTCATGTCACTGAGGTCACTTTGCAATGCGCAGGTGAAGAAAGCCGTCTTCACCCTCATACAGATTCTTCTGTGGTCAGCAGCATAGGATTAATGTACTCGAATCCTTCGAATTCCGACTGGTCTATTCTTTTAATGACATCTCTGTGGAGGAAAACAAAAATACATATTTCATTCATTTGACTTCAGTGTTTAGGATGATGGCTTTGCTTTTAAAGTCTTCAGATAGATGTGTGATCTATACAGAATGTCTAAATGCAAAAAATACTAATCAAACAGTTTCTACATTTAATCAATTTTAAATCTTATTGATTGTATATGCTAATGATGATCTGCATCTGGATGATTTAAAGTAATGATAATAATAATATTGCAGAAATGGGATATATACATATCTTATGTGCATTAACTGAATTTTATAATAAAATTTGACTTTTACAACTGCATTGCATATAGAAATCGTTTCCACAGCAGAGAAAACAAATTATCCTCATCAAGTCTTAAGTTGTGCTTTGCGTGTGTAGCAAGTTTCATATAAACAATTGTAATTATCTGCAAATTAGCCAACATATAAAAACTCATTTCAAGTGGCTGCATAAAAAAAGTGCCAGGGTAACTTCTCAGAAACAACAAACTGTTAATCATGTGCCATCATGCCGATCGCTAACTGCAGCTTCAGAGAACAGAAGACACATGCTGGGAAAATCTGGAAGGGAAGTGTCTGTTTGCTGAAAGCCATCACTGACTGATCTCAATTCAACAGCCTGTGCCAAGAACAACTGGCAGACAAGTGCCCTCCCTCCATTCCTCTCATCCACACACCTCCAGTGCTCACCCACGCACAGTAACTGTGCCTACTGGTTCATAGCGTGAGCAACAGAAGAGATGGATTATAATAATTATTATGATCACAAATGTATGTTAGAAAGGGCCTGCCATCGTAATTGCATCACCAAGTGCTGTACAAGCATGAAAAAGGCAATTCAATACAAACCCTTCTAAAAAATATATATATATACAAGCTGAAAATGTATACATCGACACTGCACTTGTACTGTATATATGGTTAGGAATAAAACAGTGCCCGTGTGCAAACACAAATAAGACC
Source organism: Lepisosteus oculatus (assembly GCF_040954835.1). NCBI lineage: Eukaryota > Metazoa > Chordata > Actinopteri > Semionotiformes > Lepisosteidae > Lepisosteus > Lepisosteus oculatus. The sequence goes on along the minus strand of NC_090720.1, from coordinate 4,126,424 downwards.
AGACAAAACTTTAGGCCACAGAAAAAATTATTACAAAGGAAGACCAAAAGAAACAAGAGGTTTTCCACAGCAACATAAAACTAATATTTTCAAGACTTTAAAAGGTTAACATACTGAATTCCTTTAGTTTTTTAGGTAGAAAACTCAAGTCATTTGGGAGCAGAGCTGCAGAAAACTGCAGTCTCTTTACTTGACAAGCTGGCCATAGGCCTAAGGAATAAGGACCACTAAGGAGAGCTAAGAGTTACAGCCTAGAAAACCTCTACCTGATCCCTCTGGTGACCTCCTCAGATGACTTCTCTGTGCTGTGGCTATGGAAGTCAACAGAATGCTGTTTCTGAGGTTTCTTTTTGCTTATCTGCCACTGCTTTGGTAATCGAACACTCACTGGCAAGACACTGCCATCTTGTTTTAATGTAATGTTTCTTGGCACAGTGGGAAAAGACATTTCTTTAACCAAGTCCTTGGAGAGAGAACCCCGCGCAGCTCTTAGAGGAATTATCAAAGCACTTCTTGCTGGCATATTAAAAAAAAAAGAGCTATGAGGCCACCACCTGTGTGGCAAGGCCAGGACACAAACATGTGATCACTCACATGTGAATGCAGTGCCATTTGCCATTTTAGTGAATCATGCTGCCTGAGAGCTCTCAAGACAAGTCATATTAAAGTTACTGCATGGTTTTAACAGCTGCCAGAATGTTTGCATAATGGCATCGCTAGTTCTGCCTCCTGCCCCAGGAGTACAGCAAAATCGTTCCCTACCCCTTGGTGTTGAAGCCCATGGCTGGAGACTGATGAAGTCATATGTCTCTTGCATTAACAAATTTCATCCTTTTTTCCCTTTCTTCTCCCAGCTATTGGGCAAGAACGCAGGGAATTGATTTTTATGCAGCAGACAGCCTGAATCTAACAAGCGAGGGGGTTTTTCTTTCTTCGCCCGCCAAATCTGTCAAACAAAAGGGGTTTACATCACTTGCCTCCCCCATTTCTCTGAAGTATAAGAAGCCAATCTTTTCAAGCGCTTTTGAAGTGCCTGGTGCAGTGTCTTTTGAAAGGCGGCTTGAAATCCCCAATCGAACTTAAAACCTGCCTCGTAGGAGAGCACAATAAAAGGAAGCCTGATATTGCATCATCTCATAAAAATATACCAGTTTTCCAAAACATAGGCATTAATTGTAAATCAGTTTAAACTGTAAGTTGAAAGAGCTTTAATACATGCAAATGAATATTAATTAGCATGACAAATGGGTGTAAATCTACAGTATACATTACAAACCCTGTAACAGAACATGGACAGCTCGGGCCAACACTACCAAGCTGATAGTGTCTCTGTCTGGCAGGGTGTTCTCTTGAGGGGCAAATTGCGAATCCTCAATTCTGATGGTTTCCACACTTGTTCCCTTAGGCCCACTGTGTTCTCATGCTTTTACTCCAGCTGAGTTGTTAGTATAATTGACCCACCCTCGATCATTAAGACCTTTGTAAAAAAAACAAATCATAATTCGCATCAGCTCTTTTCTTTGCCCTGGTTCAGGTAAGTGGAATATGAGCAGTTCCCTGGCAGAGCAAAGAGGAAAGCACGCTAACTGTGGGAATGTTTGATAGTCACCCCGCCTGGTTCTGGACAACATTAACTGGCCTCTCATTAAGAGCTGAAATAAGGGAGTGACCACTTCAGAAACGAGTTGGGGTGAGACCAAACAGTTTCTTTTGTTGCATTTCTTGGCCACACCACACCTGCACTGAAGCGATTTTGAAAACAAAGACGACTTGAGTATAGAAACGGCTTAAGAAGGTCTAATCAGACATGCAGGTTGATGACAGGGGATCAACTAGTCTAACCCACTGATGACTCACTTGAGACAAAAAATCAGATGGTACTGCAGTCTTAAGGCCAGGGTGGAGAACCACTGTTCTAGCCAACAAGACTGTCATGCCAAGCGAGGAGTGCCCACCCCAGTTGGTGTGTGTTGTACCATTGATGTCACCAGGCACTTGGTTCCATCATGCACTCCTGAGACTATGCCTGGCTTTTGGTCTTCATCTTTCTGGACATAATCAAATCACAGAGAAATTCTCTCCCAGTCCGGTTAGTGCTTCAAAGGAAGTACACCATGGCAATGAAACTCTGCACTCTTGAGTTCCCTTGTTGCGGCACGCCTGCATTATCACATTTGGGTGAGTAATTCTTGAGATGCAGTTAACTAAAATTCAGTGTGACAAATATAAGCCATGGAATACTTGTTGGCGCCATACCTAAAACACCAGCCTATGCATTTCCTCAGGCCACATAATAAAACCCTGACTGTTTGAAGTCTTTCTCACCATAGTTACAGGCAACTGAATAGGGCAGTGCCAGTTCTGTAGCTGAGCCAAGTCTTTATAGTTTTTTTTTTCATTTAAAAACATTAAATCACAAAAAATTATAGACCTGAGCTCCCAAGCGAAAATGCGTCTGCATTGATTAAGTTGGACAGACTGTTTGCATTGAATAACAAAGTCATTGAAAGCGCTGAGGGCATTTTTCTCCTTCCCATACAGTTTCTTTGTATAGTGAAGCTCAAAAGACTAGCCGCAAACCTTTCTAAACAAAGTGAGGAATACATGATGAAAATCTTCAGAGACCGAGGAAAAAAAGTAAAGCCACAAACTAAGCTGAATTCGCTGAAAGAAATTACAAATGTCAATCTTCATTTTCCATTCACTTCTGCATTATTTAACAAGTGCAAACAAGGTAGGTGAATCTCACTTCAGAGTTTTGTGCAGGTTTTGAAAAGGTTTCTCGGAAGTGTAAGTACTTTGAAAAGAGGCCAAGTGGTATTGTATTCAGTGGCTCAAAGGAAATCGGGACCTCCCAGCTTGCTAGCTTACTTGTACACATCCCAGCTGTATCAGCAGTGCTCATCAGGAACTTTCATTCCCTTAAAATCCAAAGCTTTACTCCACACTGCCCATCGAAGAACAAGCCAGCTTCTTACTGCATCAACTTTAATTTGAATATGTAGGCCAAGATCCAACCCAAAAGAGCTACTGGCCTTTACAGGTTACAAACCTAGCATGTGACAGTGGATCTCCACTGACTAGTAGCATGAAGTCTCTAGGAAATGACAAGCTGCTGTTTAGTTCTAATATTTGTTAATGATAAGTGAATTACAATTTTACAAGTTTTAACATTCCTATGTGGCAGAAATGCTGCAGAGGTTAAAATACATTTAAAACTCCTGTTCTGTTCCTGTCCAGACATTAGCCTGCGTTCTATCAACACCCCACACTTCAACCTACAGGCAGACTGTAGACAGCAGCCATTTTTCAGTTTTCACACTACTCAGCATGATCGCTTAACTTGACACTAGACATAACAAAGTTGACTTATTTTGAAGTCTTGTTTTATTCTTCCCTTTCTGCTTCACAGACTTCACACAGTTTCTTAAAATGCCAATGCTTTTCGGTTTGTCAAATGAGCAGACATTTGATTTAATTCAGATTTGGAATGGTGGTATGCACAGGGTCGAAAGTTCAAGCAGCCCACAGTCATAATAAAGTTAGCAAAAACCAACGTCATACATCTAAGCAGACGAGATGTTGTCATTACCATGCAATGTGCACAACTCTGAAAACCTGTTTATATTTTTTTTAATTAAAAAGGTAACCCTTTGGGAGCCCTCTAGACACACTGTCATAAATGTAACTTAGGCAAGATATTTTAATTAGTTTCTAGAGTACATCCTAATGCTGTATTTTACGACGGTGTAGTGTTGATCTACATTGATTTTTTCAACCCTCTGAGACCTACTCAGAGTAAAACAGAGAATAACCTTTTCTGCATCCAGAAATGAAGAAAGCAAAAACAGCTAGATGACATTATGTGGAAGCAGTTGAGGTCACTGTCATGAATACACTCAACCTGTTGGCACTTCATTAAAACATTTCCTAGGAGTGACCACTGGGACATTATGTGTGCACTGGTCTAGTAAAAGAAACGGGAGAACTGCTGTAGTAATGCAAAACATATACATTAACTCTCACAGAGAGGATTTATGCAATTGTTCTTATGTATTTGAAAGTTTGAGTGCTTTTCCCTACTACTTCTGCATTGCCATATGCCTTTGAACATGACCAGAGAGGCATACAACCTGCACGAGAGCAGTCACAGTAGGAATCTGCACAGGTTCTGTACCTGCCATACTGTACATCTCAAACTAATAATGGAGGCATTCTGTTTCCCCTGTAGGAATTTTATAATCAAGGTTTGCAAGAGGTTTAAAGGGCAAGGAGTTAACTTTATTGTTTCACACTGGGTATATAGTAAGTATTCAACACTTCAACAGCTGTGTTTAAGACTCTTACAGCTGATATTTTTAAAATGTATTTTGTTCCTCTTCTGTCTTTATTTTTTTTTCTTCCATGAGAAAATCTAAAGTTCCTTCAAGGGGCCAAAAAAATAAAATGGTATTTTTAGTGTGGTTAGAGAGACGATGAGATTAAAACTCTACATTACTTGATCCTTTGATATAGACAATTAGTTACCACTATATAAACAATATTCTTGGGAATAGGTATTGTGTAGTTATTGTAACTGTGGAAAATTATTAAACAAAATAGTGCTGCTTTTAGTTTATTTGGAAATGAAATATTCAAAGATTGTTACAATAATCAATAAGCCCCACTGTTTCGCTGTGTTTAAGCTAATCCAAACATTTTTTTAAATCTGGTCAGTCATGTGTTTCTGGTTAAGCTGAACTTTTGAATATACAAACTACACTTTAAAACCTGAAATCTATACGCACTTCAGCATTTCATTCACTTCTAAGGCTATAGTTACTCAGACGTCTGCCCACACAATGCTCCTATAAAAATATCGTAGGAATTTGTTCATAATTGATACTTAGTGAAATATGATAAGTTATGGAATGAGTTCAGTACCATCTTTTAACATTGACCTCTACAAGTATTACCAATATTAGTTTAAACTGCATGACAAACTCTGTGAAAATGTTTTATCCTGACAGAAAACCAGGGCGTAAATTAATCATATCACATGTGAACTCTTGGCAGAACCAAACTTACAGGTAAAAAAAATCAGCACTTTTTCACTCTGAAATAAAAAGAACAGTTGACGTCCGGAAGGTATTTCCATGTCATTTTACAGCTACTGTATTATTAGGATTATTTAAGGACCAGCAAAATTTATATCTAAGGCAACAACAAGGAAAGTGTGTCGACTGGATAAAAATCTCAAGCAGTAATATATGTAGATCAATGTAAAACACTAGACAGTTATCAAACAACTTTGAGAGAGATTGAAGTTAATGGGGAAAGATGTATGCTGCACAAACCATGGTAAATCAAGGGGAAAAAATGTAAAAAATTAATTAATTATCAGAATAGAAGTGTTACAGTTCATTTCGATAACATTGTTAATTCAATTATTCCAACCAGGGTTATAGTGTTCATTAACAGAATTTAATTGTGCTCCCATGCATGTTTTCTGTATTATCTAAGAGTATTAAACACCAGACCTGAAGAAATATACAGATAATAAGCCACATTTGAATTTCCTATATAATAAATTATGAACAGTACGTAATGCTATATTGCACCTTCTATGAGCACATTATATGAAAGAGACACACATCTATACCAGGGCTTTATCAAATCTTTTATTATTTTAATCTATTTACTTTTATTAGGGAAACTTATCGGCAAAGGGTCTCTTTCAGTGAAATTCAGGCCTGCTTCAGCTCAACCTTCCTCCATTTAAAACTGAGGCGATGTGCATAAATTCCAGGAAAACTACATCTCATTTAATTCCCAATAACTTGAAACCGTAGCCTCAAATTATGTCCTCCTATGAGAAATCTGGGAGTCTTGTTTGATCCCGAGTTCTGTTTTGATGCACAAATAAAAGCCACCTGTAAAGTCTCTTACTTTCACCTCAGAAACACTGCCCACATTTGGTCTTTTCTTGATTACACTGCTGCAGAACACCTGCTTCATCACATCTCAGCTGGGTACTGTAACTGCCTTTACAGTGGTCTTCCTACCCACCTCCTAAACAAACGTCACCCATTCCAAAACTCATCTGCTTGACATCTAACATGCTCAAGGCTCCCTGACCACATCACCCCAATTCTGACAGGTCTTCACTGGTTCCTCATTATCCAGCACATTCAGTTCAAAATGTTACTCTTTTAAAGGCCTACACATTAAATCCCTAAAATACTTATCATTTCTCATCACTCCCTATGTACCAAGCAGGCTTTACGTTCTGCTCAGGCACCTCTTTTAGTACCTTCTTATATGTACAATTGTCTCGGGACGCATGCTTTCAGCCTACTTGTTCCACGACCCTGGAATCTCTTACAGTTTGTAAATGTGGACTAAACACTTAACCTATTTAGTCAGGCTTTTATTTAGTCTGTGCCTTTTCTCTTTTCTCCACTTTTTCTATTTTTGTCTTTATTTCTGTTCAATGCTCTGTTTTTGTTTTGAATTAACCTGTCTAGTGCCCCAAGCACTGCTGGTGTACAGTATATGCACACCACAATAAATCCTTGTAAGGTAGGTGCCCTCTTCAAACAACTTAAAAAATGTGGAGGCATGAAATGTGTTTTATATACAAACTGAACCATGAGGCTAAAGTCTGCATAGTCACAGCACACCACAGATGTCACTGACACCAGAGGATATATACAATATATAATGTACCCAAATGACATCAAACTCAGACAATATAATGGTCTTCATTGGGTCTCATCGGTGTCCATGGTCCCTGGTGATATACTCACCAAATTTCATTGGTCTACAGTGCAGATACAGCTGTCTGAGTAGGCCAACTAATTTAGAATTACCCTCTGCAACCAAAATAGTATATTTAAAATTATTCAGAATGTGGCAGCTTAAACTGACAATGTCCATGCTAAAGCTTTTGTGCAAAGAAGCAGAGCAATCACTCATGATATGCTGTCACTCTTCACTTCAGATGAATGATTTTAAAACAGTAAGAATGTACTCACTCGTCATCCGGAGTTAGCTGCACTGGTTCATTGGTAAACTGAGTGTCGAAGTTATCTAAACCATAGTCATCCGTAATCTGGGGCTTGAAAGGGGGCGTCATCTGCTTCTTCTCCAGCTAAAAATGGGAAGTGTGACAGAACAACAAAAAACAAGCCTGTAATGGTGGTTTCATAATGTAGGCAGTTGTAGCACCTCAAAAAAGCAGTGGGACAAAGTATAAAAATGAAGATAGCTCATAGCTATCTTGTCATAGCTCTGGACTCTGGAACATCAGGGGTTCCAACTCCTTGTTTAATTTGTGCAAGGTAATTTAACCAGAGTGCTTTACCAAACCTATCTGTATAAATGGGTAGCACATATTGTGTAGAATATACAGTAGGTCATTTTAGGTCCTTGAAATAAAATCAACAGACAAATTAATAATTTCTCCGATTTGTACTCTGTTTTGTATGGTTTCAATTTTTGGTGATGTTGCTTAAATTTGTTTAAAAGCGTGACTTTTCCTTAAAGCAATCATTGGGGAAATAGAATATATCAGTCTTGGGCATGTTTCACCATGCCACAAAATTGTTCTGTTAGGTTCTATTAAGTAACAAGTACAATAATCTGAAGCACCACTGAAACACCCAAAGGATGTTAATGGAAAATCATGCAAAGACCAATAAACTAGAGCAATTTCAAATTACACTCTTTGTGCATACTGTAAGACTGAATAAAAAAAAAAAATTTTTTTTTACTGAAGTGGGACAGCAATGTGGAGCAGGTGTGGGATCTATCTAAGTATTACCAGAAGATTGTGGGTTAAAATCCAAAGCAGTTTGTTCAGATTGCTCAAGTAAAACAAAAACTTTATTAATGGGTATTTAGCAAGTCATCATTGTAAATGCGAATGTATTATCAATTTATCTGGTTTAATATTTTAAAAATTGCCCACAAGTGGGTTCCTCGATGCTCTTTTTCCATGGATTATTGGGACAGTATTCCCTCACTGCAACATATTAGTATAGAATCCACCACATTTTGCTTTAGATGCCAGATGGACATTCACTGGCTAACCCATCAGGAATCCCCAGTCCCATGAACAAACCCTCTGTGCACTCTGCTGGCCCGAGGAGCATGAGGAGCTACAGCAATGCCCAGTTCCCAATCCTGCTGAAAATGTCAGGAGCCAGAGTATTTAAATTTCACAACGAATTACCTGGCTGGAAACCCTACAAGAAGAATGGGATAGGGCAGGGCCGAGATATTTCAAAGCCTTGCAGAAGACAGGCTGGGTCTCGTTTAAGCTGTGTAAATACTTGGTACTCATAAAAATAAAAGTGGGATAATTTGACCAGTGGGTGAACATTTCGAACTTCATTTCAAATTGCATGTTGGAGTAAAAGGTTTGCAAATGCCATTGAATATTCTATCATTCCATTGCACTGGGAGCTTTTAATACAGCACAGAGTTTGGAGAATTCAGGCACTGCAAAACTTAGCAAGAGAAAAACCTGTTTTGCACCCCGGGCCATGAATATCGTGACATTCTCACTCCAGCAGCAAAAACAAACCTGAAGCTGATGGTGGAAAAAAAGACAGAGGTGGTAGTGGGGGGTGGCGGGATCTTGTGTACTGAAAAACAGGCAACTAATAACATTTCATCACTTGCGTCACAGGCAGGGGCAAAAGTAGAAAGGGAGAAAAAAAAAACAAAGTAGATGAAGTGGTTTTTGCGGGAAATGTAGCTGGTAAATGGATGAAGTGGCTCACAGTGTAGGAACACTCATTCGTACACGTCAACAATCAATGGGGAGAGAGGGAGAGAGCCATTATGGGCTCATAGGTACTTAAGTACTCGGTTGGAAATGTACAGCAAGGGTTACGTGGGGTTTGTTTTGATAGTTGTAGTTTTCCTTCATTTGTGTGCTTTTTCTTCTGGAGACAAGAATGCCCCCGTTCATAAGAAAGAGCAAAACAAAAAGTAAGCAGGAGAGCTCTCCCTTCTCACTTGTTTAACATCATCGGTAACCTGCTTCCTTCTTGTTTCGGTGTTCCTTTCTCTCCGCAACTGCATAAAGGAGGCACATGTTAAATACGCCAGGCCGATTTCCCACACTAGCCCTGAGCAGATTTGACATTTCAAATCTTTTCCTTTCCCTCAGGGAATATTACTTGTAAAATGAAAGCAGAGAGGGGTGGCTCAGTGGCTAGCCATGCTGCCTCACAGCGGTGGGGCCCAGGGTTCTGTTCCTTGACCTGGGGTGCTGTCTGTATGGAGTTTGTATGTTCTGCCTGAATTTGCATGGGTTTCCTCCAGGTGTTCCAGTTTCCTCCTGTAGTCCAAAGACATACAGGTAGGATAACTGGCATGTGGGAAAATTGGCCCTAGGTGTGAGTCTGAGTCTGTGTTTGTGTCTGTGATGAATTGGCATCCTGCCCAGGGTGTATCTCAATTTGGTCCCTTTACTTTCTGGGATAGGAATTGCTGGGATTAGAAAATGGATGGATGGAAAACAAAGAGGTGATGTCCACATTGAGTATGTTCTATTTTAGTTATATACAGACCATGTTCAAATGAACTGCTATGCTAAAAAGACCTTTACACTGAAGTCTGATGCTATTAGAACACCAGTTCTTTTTCTGCACTATTTTATATAAGGCTGGTCAGAAAAATACACCCCGTCCCCTGTCATAGTAACAAGAAACTAAATTGTGAGCCATGACTTACAGACTACACTAGGTTTTCACCAGACCCCTGAAAACGGGATTCAACATCAGCAAAATCCATCTTTTTTATTTTTCTCTTTTCCAAGATACATTTTTTTAATATAATGAGCCCTAGGCTAAGACAATAGTTTAAGAGAGCAATGCTGTCCTTGTGCGATTTATCACTTCCATTTCCCTGTGTGCTTAATTTATCAAGCTTGTGAGAAAGTAGAAAATATGGTTGTTATTCTAAGTTATAAGTTGAGGGAGTTCTGCCTGTTTTGTAACCCTGAAGCGGGTGGGATTGGTGTAGATTTTTCTTCATTGGCTAGCAAAACTCTCCAAGGCTTGTGAAGCATTAGTCACAGTCTGAAGCAATTAGACCCTAGACATTTTCACTCAGTTACTGCTTCCCTTTAACCTCTATGCAAGGAGCATATGATATATACTCTTTCTAACTGACTTCATACTGACTTTATAAAAGCACTGCCCATCCATGATCTTCACATTTATGTCTATTCAGAAAACACACTTCTGTTCAAACATACAATATAAAGACTTACTCTTTACTTGAATGAGACTAAATCACACAGTCATAATGCCTTCATGAACACTACACAGCAGACACTTCTTTGCCCTAAGGGTTGCAGGAGTATGGAACAAGGTATCCGGCCATATTGTGGAAGCCAGTGTTCTGGGTTCTTTCCAGAAATGGCTGGATAAGCTCCTCGGTTCAATTAACCTCTAACCACCAAATGAGCTAGACATGCTGAATGACTTCTTAACTGTTCTTATACATTTATGTAATACACCACCATAAAGTTTACCATTAAAGAGTTCTGTCCTTTTTATTTGAATTTCCTTATGAAAGGGAGTGCCATAACTATGGTTAATTGATTTTTTCCAGACAAAAAAGTATGCAGTGTTTAAGAAGACTTATTTTACGGCAATGTTTTTGGTCTCGTTCAAGTAAGGCAATACTGTATATGGAGCAATATAAAAAAATCTCTTAATAATTACTCTTAAATAATAATGTACGTAAGTAAATAAAGACACTAACCAGTCCAAACACACTTCTTATTCATTACCACAGAGTAAATACAAAGCTCAGCAAGTAAGGGTCTTTGAAAATTAATGTTCAGCATTTTGGAATTAAAGGAGTTAAAACACAGGATGTACTGTACCTACAGATCACTAGTTTTTGTAAACATCTCTAACATCTTCATGAAACTAAGATATTTGTTTACTACACTTACTTTACAAATGGCAAATTAGCTTCAGTGCAATGTCAGCACTTAGCTCTAATATAAAATTCAATGACTAAAAGTAAACACCTCTCTCATTCAATCTAGCTTCATTTCATTTAGGTATTTGAGTGACATGTACGCAAAGATTTCCGAGTGCTTGCCCTTTAACAGCGCAGGTTGAATCAGCTACCTTTTTTGGTTTTGTGTGTGTAAAAAAAGAGGTTTATACCAGGCATCACCCTTTTCCCCTCCCTGCTGTAGACAGTTTTGACACTGTGTCTAGGCAAGGGAACTGCACAATTTAATGATCTGCAGAGAAGTGGCTAGTTGCTTTTCGTCGCTTTCCTATGCAAAAGCAGACAAGTGCCTGGGGGCCAATGTAGGTTTAAAGAAAAAAGGCTGAGCACAGCGCAAGGTTGTTAAATTACCCTGGGCCTTGTGGGTTTTCAGCAATTTGGAAGGAGCCAGGTCTAGCAACTGAGATGACGCACTTTGCCACTGCAGCTTCACGACACTTGCCAAAATAGCATGATTACGCTCGTTGACAGAGCTGGAGACCAATTAGAATAAATCCAGTTGCACAAAAACTGACGCAAACTGTAAAGGTAACAGTATTTCCAAACGGCTGAAAAATGACATCACACCAGAGGTCTGTAAAATAAGACAGTGATAACTGGAGTGAGACAGAGGCAACACCACTGCAGGGTACACAAAACCAGGCTCAAACACCACCTTCTGCTCTCCTCAGACGACTGACCACAGAAATTAATACCTCAGCCTATGATTCAATATTGAATCCTGAACCATCCCGACTAAGGTGGCGATTAGTCTTCCCCAATCTGTGGGAACACTAAGACCAAATCATCCCACAACAGGTTCCCCTTTAAGGCCAGCTGTACAATGCTGTGTTAGCAAAGATGAGCCCAGACACTTGAAGATGTACTTTTTTCTGAGTTTGAGTGTGGTTATAACCTTTTCTGTGTTTTAAACCAGCAGGTGTCATGTGACTCAGGCAGTTACAGGAGGTTTCTAATATCAAATGACAGATGCTTTTAATTTCATTACAGAAAGCTGTGTAGGTACAGTAGTGCCTGAGAGAGTGAATACAGCTTCAGATTTGTTTCCTTCCCCAGGAGCACCTACACTGACAGTCCTAATGAACTAGACTATAGCTTGATCACCAACTGTTCCCTCCATTTTAATGGGTAATTGTTATAGAACTTTTCTTTTTATTGTACAGCGAGCATCTGTAAAAGTGTGCCCACTACACTTTTGTTTTAAGCAAGAATATCAAACCTAACAGAACAGCATAGGATAAAAAGTGAAAGAAGCTTTCAAGGGTCTATCATTGAGACGTAAATAGATCTCCTGTCAAATTCTGTACTTCACATCTGAATGTTTGTTAACCTCAGAAGACTTTCAAAAATCTCATTTTTAGGTTTGGATCTGCCCCCAAGAAGAGTCTAATTACAACTAATTACTGCTAGCAATGCCGCATCATCTTCTTGTATAAATGGCATTCATCAGCATGAGGTTTCACAAACACTGCTTGCTCATCATTTCAAAAGAAATCACTGCCACATTCTGTCATGACAACTGAGTAAAGGTATCACCACTATACCTTACAGCACACAAAAGAGCTTGTGCAGAAGACTCCAAATAACTCAGATATCAACACAGGAAAATTTTGTTATCAGTTTCTAACCTACTGGTTTTTGCTTATCAAAAGTCCTGGCTGGATGGTAGAAAGAAGGTGAAAAAGTTCTGCTATAACTCGTGCACCCTGTCAATCAAAGTCTTAATTATGTCCTAACAGACAACACCACGGATCCTGTTGGAGAATCCAGAAAGAAACCGAGGGGAAAACAGAGACACAGAAGGGAGCTCATTCATTTACCTTATTACTTTAATCTCAGAGCACTTGAGAAGCTTGAGACCGAGCACGGGGGCCGAGTGTATTTCCTGACTCAGAGCAAAAATCAAAACAGAGCTGAGTGCATTTCCTGTCAGTTTTTAAAGCTGGAGCTTTACCAGGTCAGCCTCCCACTCCACACAGACAACGCTCTCTGTACATTAGGGGTCTGGTTATGTGATTGAAGCACTGATGCCAAACATTCGCAAAATAGCAGATTAGAATTTAAATTTCCCAGTGACACACGAAAGCATGGAAATCTATAAAAATTGTATTTAATTTAATAGACCTTCATTTAATTAAAGAAGTAAACATGAAAAAGATGTTTTAAAGCTGAATGCACTCGTCCCATGTTAATATTTTGCTATAATCCAACAATTTATCATAGTTTTAGCTTTTGTTTTAATACTGGATTTAGGTTTTGCGTATGCTCATAATAGCAGGCACGCTAATCGTAAAATGACATTTAACCACAATTGCACATATAAACAACATTCAAATGGCTTACTGCTCTAGTAAAAACCTGCTCTCTTAGGGACAGATAATTAATATTTATACATTTAAACATCAACAAATAGTCTCACTGCTGTGAAGATGAAACCGCTACAGATCAAAGTGTGTGACATTTTCATGGAAAAACACACGTCCAGTTCCATTAGTTCAGCCAAGTCAATCAGATTACTCTGCACTGGATAAATCATTCCCTTTTGGATAGCTTTATAAATGATTTCGGTAATCCGTACTGTATATGTATCGCTGTCAAAATACATTGCCAAATATATTTAATTTCACTGTAAAATAGGCATTTACACCAATATTTATTAATGATGATTTTTGATGGATTCATTATTAAATTAGGACTTTTTTTTAATACACAGCTGTTGATGCAGCTAAAAGGTACAGCCCCCCACCCCCCACGTATCAGGACTGGACAGCGTTTCTGATCCCAGCTTGTTGACCAGCAGTGCCCTGCTGTCTGCAGTGAGGAACAATCCCTTTTCAACCAGCTGCATCTCACTGGCTGTGCTTGTTCATCTTTTCAGGCCATCACTCTGCAAATGGAGAAACTAGGGAGCTGGAAAATTGTTTTGAAATCCTGTTTGCGTCTATCAAATGCTCCTCGGGTTTCTCCTCTGCAGGACAGGTGTCATTTTTCTTGGCTTTTGTTTTTGGATTTAGATTCAGATCTGCATGCCAATTCCCAGGTCATTTAATCCAATTTTTAGGCAAGATAAACAAAGTGTTCCTTCTTGCCATTCTTGAGGTTTGGGCACAATTGGGGAGGACAAAGTCACGAGGAGAAAGGCTTCTCTGAACCAACATTTTAAGCAACTGTTAATACCCTTGATACCACCAGAACATTTTCAAAAGCTTTGTTCAAGGCCTTATTTAGATTTTTCCCACTTCAATTTTTTTTTCATCTCCTTCACAAAGGAGGTTAAAAAGTCAGACCAAGGCAGGAGGAAGATTTTTCACCTTTCTCATGTTAAACACAGAGCACAGTCAGTAAACCCCAGCAAATGCTATTATACAGGTGAGTGTTCTGGACCGATTTGTTTATTATACTGTTCAAGGATAAAAGATAGAGACCTGAACCATGTCTACCCATGTGCCCCGGCAACACCTCCCTGTTTTATAGGTAACGTCCAATTAGTTCCAGGCACACACAGGCACCAGAGACCAGCCTCAAGCCCTGCTATAGAGTCTTGCCTTTTCCAAAGCAAAACAAAAAATCAGTTTACTGCAGAACATTTGCAAGCTATTTACACTTTTACCGTGTGTCTCACGGCTTTTATCATGCTTTACCACACTGTAATGCTCTACAATTTACCAGGCTTTTACTATACTTTACTGTGCATTTAACATGGGGCACTACAGCATCTTTTGTAATGGATCTGCTGAAACTTAATATTGTTTGTAGAGCGAATGGTACATGGTACACATGAAATCAACAATTGCATATGTTGCTTTTTTTGTCAGTTACTTAAAAATGAAAAAGGAAGTCAGAAGCACTGCACGGCCTTTAAAATATTAATTTCAGACATGCTTCTTCTGAGGAAACTGCCCCCACCAGGCGCAACTGATATGAGAATCTTGGTATGCTGGCATGTACACAGCTAGAGTGCAGTTCTCCCGAGACTGGGGTGGGGATGCGCAGCTATAAAACATACATGGAAACAAACCTGTTACACTCCACTCCCAATTAAATTAATCATGTGTCATGTACACGCGTTAAGTTAATCATTAATAAATGGAAATTAAATACTTGAGATATCCGGAGTGTGAATGGGGGTAGTACTTAATGAAGAAATAATGCATTTACAATTTTTCATTCCTTTTTTTTTTACTTCTGCTGCTCTCTTTTTTTTATTTTTTCCCACAAAGCCGCTGTCTGCACAGCTCCCCAGGTGGTGTAATGGATTGGAACAAAATTACAGCCTGAAGTTGTGTCTCTGAAGCAGGGAAGCGTGACGATGATGACATTAGTGCGGGCTCGCTGAATCGGCTTCCTGCTCACAGCGTTTCTTCCCCGAGTGTTAACTATCCCCCCGTCTGACACAGGTGCTGGGATTTCTGAGTGCGTCGAACACTAATGCAGCTAACACCCTGAGACAGCTTCAATTAGCTATAGTCTTGCAGAGTAGTAGCATTTTTTTGTTAACTCTTTGCCTTGTACTAAGTGCTTTTCCAACCTCTGCAAAAGGACAGTGAGGACGGGGGTGAGGACCTTGAGTTTTAAAATTAGCGTGGCTTTCAGTTCCTTTTTTGAAGCAGAGATTTCACAGCATCGCAATTTCGGTTATGATAAAAGAGGATTTCGACACTTCTTAAAGGGCAGCGATCCATTTTTATGCCCTTCTGTTTCTAAGGAAAATGTTAAAATTTTAAAACCGCACAATTTCAAGCATTGCAGGAGGACAGCCAAGTCTACCCGAGGATGATGAGGTTTTTAAGAATGGATACACTTTAACCTATGGTGCTGAACTAGTGGCGGTCATCTTTTGCCACTGTGGAAATCAATTACTGCAGAGGCCTTTGCTTCTTCTGAATGCTGAGGTCATGACTCTCCCTGTCATAATTATGATTCCCAGAAGATGAATGCAGAAGTGTCTCTTTCATCACACTTCATCATTTCTCCTTTGCAGGTGCCCAACACAAGTTCTCAGGCCCGTTCAAATGCCATTTATTTAAAGGCAGCTGCCTGCCTGTGTACAAAAGAGCACCTCAAGGTTCATCAGTTCAGGCAGCAACACTCTGAGCTCAAATCAAGACCATCCATCACAAAGTTTCCAGAGAATGTGCAGCACAGCCCAAAAGGTCCTCATAATGTCCAGGATTTATTGGACATTAAATGCATGCCTCTCTCAGCTCCATTTCCTTATTGGGCATCCAGAGACTTTAAAAATCTCCCAAAAAAGCTAGCTTATACTTGAGGTTTTTTGTTGCTTGTTTAAGTTCTGAGCATGAAAAGTACATTTCTGATTTTTCTTGCCCTTACTCAAATGTGAGCTCTTTCATTAAAAAAAAAACAACTTCAGTGAATCTCAATGTGCTGGTTTTTGACAGAGTATTACAAGGAAAGGCTTCACTTTCAGAGGACATGGCAGTTCCTATTTTCTGTGCATGAATATCACTCTGTGTCGACGATACAAAGCAGGTTTGTGTGGAGACGGGTGCCTGCACGTGGGCCCTGCAGTTGTATAGCTGAGAGCAGGCCATGAGGGAGCAGGGCTGTGCTGGCATAACGTAGTCAGCCAGCCTGCTGAATGAATGTAGACAGCCCTGCTGATCTCAACTAAGAGACAAGAGCCCAGAAACCTTGAATTTCTGTCACATTTTAGTCAGGCTGGCTCCCATTAAAGACAATTTTCTTGATTATGTATGGCAGGGGTACCGCAGGCGTTACACTCAACCTGCCATTGTATCCCAGCATGCAGCCCAGCAGTGGGGGGGCTGACTGGGCTTCCTCCACTGGCAGACGCAGACTGACTCCCTGCTGGGCTCAGCCAGTAGGCGGTCAGGCTAGTGGAAGGCCGACAGAATGGAATAAGTCAGGAGGATTTGAACTTCCTTTCTCTTCTTGTTTGTTTTATCGTCGTATCAGTCTTCCCTTGCGGTGAGATTCCTCTAAGGGAGTAAGCCTGGTAAATACCACCTGTTCTATTCACAAGCAAAAAGGAAGAAGAGTTTTCCCCTTGTCGTGCAACAGGTTCGTGAGCATATACCTTTCATATTTGTACAATGCAGTCATCAATACGGGTGTTTAATTCAGAAATATAATCTGTAGCACATACAGGTACAGAAATGCGCTGAAAAAAATGACCAATCTCTTAATTGTAAAATGACCCAGACGTCGCACAGTATAATATTTCAACAAATAAATGTTTCACTCTACTTCTATCTATTCTAACAACATTCGAAAGAAAAGAAGAAGATTTGAAGCGGCGCACACAAGTTAATATATAATGCACTAACCCATGGAATCTAGATGAAAAAACAAAACAAAATCTGCCGGGCTTGAACAGAAACCAAGGCCATAACCCTCTAATTAGCAATAGACTAGTGTTTGCCAGTTTCATACGACAGCCTGTCTAGACGTTTGAAGACACGGGCGAGCTTTCTTACGACTTGGAATTCATGAGATTTAAATCTCTTGGTCTTTCCGTCTGCCTAGGCTTCCAACAAATTGGAGACAGAATGTGCGATTGTCTTTCTGAAAGAACAGAGTAACTGCCCGAGCAGGAAGTGCAAAGTCCAATTATTAAACAATAACACACTAAATGCATGCCTCTCTCTGCTCCCTTTCCTTATTGGGCATCCAAGACAACATATGCAGGCTCCTTACAACCAGCCATGCTTGTACTTGGTGCAAGATTTCTAATGACCAGCTATCCTTGAATGGAGCTGCAAAGTCTAACACTAAGTCTAACACCCTTAATTGTGGCAGTGCTGTGCACTGAACCAGCTGAAGCAGTTGGAACGGTATTGTTTCTGTTGCTGTGCTCATTAACGCACAACCCCCTTTGCTGCTAGAGAGGCAGGGAAGCAAATGCTCAGTGCTTAGTTTTCTTCCATTTCTTCCAGAGTCCAGAATGTCTGTCAGTCTCATACAGAGATGTTTTTATTCATGGAGATTCCATATCTTCCTTATGTCTTTTACCTCATCAGACTAACTCCATGCAATGACTGAATACAGTCCACAAGCCTTCACAATTCACCTCTATCAAGCTGTTTTCAATGTTTTAAAATTTTAAAAAGATTTAAACAGTGAAAGCAGCAAAAGAGCTTTGAAGATATGTGTTATTTCCATGATACAATTCCAGGATCCCTTCAAGAGTTTTTTGCATCTTTCCAGTTAAATTTTTAAAACATGTATATCTGTCCCATTGCAGTTATTTGAAAATCTTTAGAATTCACTTTTATTTATGTGGAAAGACTACAAGCGAATGCTACGCACACTGCCATCTACAGTCAACTGCATTGCATTTACAAATGTTGATTCACACCTCCTTAAGAATGAATGGCCAGCAGGGGTAAACTAATTTGATCATAGTGTCTAACTAGTGCTGAAACATAATTAAAAGAGAATGAGCTGCAGTTATTAACAGAAAACTAGTGCTCTTCTTGTTTGCTGTCAGATAATTTCAGGTAAACTTAAGTAGGAACAGTGCTGAATTGAAACAAGCATGACTGAAATATTTTTTTTGAATATCAAATGCTAAATATTTTATATTAAAATATAAGATTTAAAACATTTTGTCATAGGCTTGTATGAAATTGTTTGCTCCTTATATAAACATATATATTTATAAAACTTTGGATTATACATATATACTGCAGTTACAGATTATACATATATATTATGGGTAACAGTTTTAGCCATCCACAATTCTCAAGCAAACAGAATGTAGCATTTGAGACGAGAGGCTCCAGAACACCACTTAATATAAAAAAATGAATTAAACAAAATCAGCAAAGTGCTAATGTCACTATTATCATTTGCTGTGTGAAACGCAACATGAAGTCAGCCTGTCCCGGATCTTATCTGATTAATATCAAAAAGGCGATAACTAGACCTATCACACTAACACCACAACATCTCAAATGTACTGTAAAATGTCATAAACTAATTTCACAGCAGGGTGCAGGCTCAATGGATCTGCTTCACAAAGCATACTATGCAACAGTGAGGATTAACCATTTCATCCACTATATGTTTAATGAAGACCTTTAGAACACAGCAGTATAATCACAACATTATGACTTTTGATGTTTAATAAGGTCAATACCAGTGTCTACAATATTTTTTTCTTAAATGATTACAACCATTACTCCCATATCTTCATATTGTACATATCATGTAGCTCAAAGGTGCCTGTTTCCTATTTAAGAAAGACCCCCACTTTTCAACTTAGTGTTAATAAAGGAAAACTTTAAGAAACGTTTGAGTTAAATGGGCACAAAATGGAAAAAAATAGCATTCCACAACATGTCTGTTTTTCTTGTGGGTATAAGAATTATCTTTTGATAAGAAAAGAGGGCTTTAATACAGCAGTGTTTCCAGCTGTACCTCAGTGATGCGACTCCTAGGATTGAAAATATTTCATGTATCATGAGGAACAGATATTCCGGGTTTACACAATGATTGACGCAAATGAATTCAATGCTTGGGGTAACTTAAAGAGGACAAATAAATTGGATATTCCTACAAAACTAATATGCGGTCCACAGTCTCTTCAGAGAATTCCTGCTTGTACCACTGTCATAAGCCTTCACTGACAAAGCCTGCGAATTCGTCCAAATTGTCAGCCTTTTATCGTGTTGTTCAACATAGAAAAGCGAACTTTTTAATTGACTTTGCGAGTGCTGTGCACACGTTATGCGTTTTCTTTCGAGTTTTGGCTGCACCAAATTCTTAGATCTCAGCCTATTAGCAATGGCCCCTCATTAACAGGACCATATGTATCTCCATTACAGAAATCTCCATTTTCTCATTTGATTCAAGTGTGGAGGTTTGATATTTAATTTAACACTAGTGTTATAATGCATAAAATTATGCATTTTCACCCATGTTTTATACTTTTTCAGTGTGCACTCTGCTTCTGGAGTAAAGAAACCTTAAATCATTACTCTGGGCTCTGTAATGCATAGACTGCTAGGGTTATTTGCCTTCAATCACAGGAGGGTGCTGAGAGCTCAAATGGTGCTTTTGTCACATTGAGCAAATATAAGCATGCTGAGACATTAGCAACTATTAAGCAAGATGCCAAAAAATAAGCACACATCATCTACTGATTGACTAAAATGCATTTCGATACAAGCCCATTATCACACATCATGCAAAGAACCAACAGCTACAGCGACCAAAGAAGGACAGCCACCTACTGCTCCGAGTGATATGACAATCTATTGATGTCATTACATGACACATGCCATATGTAGTGTGAAATATTATGAGCCCTTGCACAAAAAAGATTATGAAATGAAGGCTGTTGATTCCTTTGATAAAATATTAATGACAAGCAATGTCAGAAGCAAGAAGTGTTACCTCAAGGTCCACAACTTAACCGATAAACCACAGTCTTACCTGGTCCCAGTCTATGCTGCGAAAGAAGGTGTGCGATTTGATATCTGAAAATCCAGTCTGCACCTGGCAACCAAGTCTCTCTTTAGGGTCCTGTGGAGTCAAATAAGTAGTTCAACCGAGGTTAGAGCTTTTACAGTGAACTAAACCCCCAAAGGCAGTGACGTCCGAACAAGGCTCCACAGCCCACAGCCGAAATGTTGTGTTTTCTTTCTTCTCTTTTCAGCATTAAATAAACCTATTAATTGTTCCTTTGCAGCCTGCACATGCTGACGCAGCTCCCCACCTGAACTACTTCAACCTTCTCACTAACACTATTCACAGCAGCGTGGTTTTCCTTAGAGACTGCTAGGCGTCTCCCATCTTAACTGACCAGGCCAAGTCTGGCTAATTTCTGAGATGTGATACAATGAAGCTACAAAATGGTTATACTTCCATCGATTTCTGTTGGAATTGCTTTTACTTTGTTTTTAGTTTTGTAGTACACTGAAAACTCTGAAAGTGAAAGTTCACTGAAAGTGAAGAGCTCCAATGTTCAACTGGAGCCTACAGTGCAGTCAAAGAAGTACATAATCACCTTTGTCATATACTACAGGTCTGCACGTTTCTAATACACAAGCTGCCTGTTCCTCTCAAGGTTTCTTTTTCATTCAACACTGTGAAATTCAATAACCTAAAGTCAAACTAAACACAATCAGCACAAAGTAATGAAAGGATTCATAATACTTTGCAATTGAATTTTAGTCACAATAGTCACAAGGTGAACAGAGATAAACAGTATGCTTAATGCCGAGGACAAACAAAGAGACTATAACTGGTACCTCTTCTGTACCACTGGTTCAGGAGTTAAAGCAGGGGTAAAAAAATCATTTCTCGTGGGCAATGTCACTGTACTGTATGTTTCACTTCACTGTAATTCCACTGCAAGACAGTTTTAGCCATCCATAGACAGGATTACATTGTACAGCACATAATACAGATGTGGCATTAACAGATTACAAAGGATGACATATTTATGATAATTTCATGTATGTTTATAGACATGGATTTAGACATAGTCTGGGTCACTATGCCCCTGTTGGTTTATTAAATAACATATTCCATTCTCACCTTATAGTGCTTCTATGAAACTCCTGGGAGATTCATTTTTACTTCATCAGTTTTTAATTTAATTCTGGCTTCAATGACCTGGGATAAACTGTCAAGATGTAAGCATTAGTTCTCTGAGAACTGAACCAAGATCTGAAATCTCTGCATGTGGAGAATCTGCAACTTTTCACTTGGCTTTGTGACTGAGCACTCCAGGTTGCTGTGAAACAGGAGTGCTTTCCATTAAAAGGGAATATATAATCTTCTAATACTGTGCACACTGCAGACGAGATTGTGAAGATCTGCCTCTTACCTTATTTAAAAAGCCCTTTAATACGCTGGCAGCCTTGACAGAGAGAGATCTTGGAATGCGAATGGGCTTTTCAAGAATAACTGGGGGAGAAGAAAACATTCATAAAGAGACAAGCAATACATGATTCAACATATCTGGACATATGGTTTCATTGTATGCAGTTTATGGGGGCACCATAGAGACAGTTACTTTTCGTACATAATTGCCAGTGTCTGTGAATATAAATCTTAAAAACACACCCGGGCAAAGAAAATGGGGAAATCTTTAAAAAACAATACAGTGGGGACCTTACAGAAACTTTAATTGCAATGCATCTTTTATTTTAGAAAAGCAAACCATCTATGTAGTAAAAAAAGACACAATCTGCTCAGAAATACCTAATAATCAAGGAACAAAGCTTTTAATTTTCATATGATTAACCTCCTGTTGTGTGCGAGACTGGGGATGAGGGGAAAAAATGCAGATACTTTGAAATAAAAAAATGGCTAACCACCACACATACACAGCAATCTTCTGGGTAAGATTTTTTTCCCCCATTTTCCATTTCAAAATGCCATTCTTTATTTGTTATGAATCCACACTGCATGTTTCTCTGGATGAAAACTTAAATGGATTTTGCTTTTTCAATGATCAAGTCGAGTCTTCTTACTCGACTTGTATCTGTGATGCACAGTTTCAATCGCCCCCCAATTCTGGAAGAGCCCCAATCCAGGATGAGAAAACATAACAGCATCTGCCTTCAATCTTCCTTGCCAGACACACGTTTGGCCCTATGCTGTACTGAAAGCATATGGCCAAGCAGCAACTGTGGAGAGTGTTTGTTATTTACATTCAGGCAGGATCCAGATCCCTGCTGTGTACTTCATTGGGGACTGAGGACAACTAAAGGTGCAGCTGACAGTAGGATGTCTTGGTCTGTGTCTGAAACACAAGGCACTGTCCTCTAAAAGCAACAGTGGAAGCACACCCAAATCGTGGGATACAGTCCAGGTAAAATTCTATATACACATAAATGTATAGAAGCATATAAATGTAAATGGACACATACACACTAGCAATGATCAAAACTACACTTAGATAGATTGCAAAACAAGTTGATAAAATTACAAAAAGGCAGTCTATTCATGAGTTAGCCTATTTTAATGCTGAGCAATAAAGATGTATAGAAGATCAAATCCCCGGTGAACTCAAAGAATGGGCTTCTTTAATAAGATTTACAGTAATAAGGGTTAATATGGAGCTGTGAAATGAGTCATTCAGAATTCTGGTTAAGAGCTCTGATTGAAATGTCATTGCTTGTGCTCAAGGGACAGAACTTGGAGAAAATCTATGCAGAACACAACGCACCTTGGAACAGGTACTCCTCTGTGTTCATGTCGGGATTGTCGGTGATGATGTCGAATGGGGATCTTCCAGCCATCATCTCAAACATCAGCACCCCCAGAGCCCACCAGTCCACGCTGAACCCTGACGAGACACAGCAGTTGTTATCCTCCCAGGTTTAGCCTTAGAGCAATTACATTCATTCAAGGCTTTTGGAGGGTACATATCCCTCCAGTTTTTATGTATGCGTGCAGTATATTTTATTTCATCGTTTGGAATCATTTGTTTTTCCCTCTTTCTGTTTAATGGGGTCCTCTGCTGGACAAGACTCTACTGTGTCTGGCCACAGGCCACCGTTCAGTGTGAAAAAGCCATGACTGTGTTAAAAAAAAGCAACTGAACAAGAGGGTATCAGGTTAGAATTCATCCAGATATCTAAAAAGTCATTTAGCTCATAATAAAACCAAAGAGGAGAGGGAAGGTAAATAAAGATTTTTGATGGAGAAACCCACCATAGTCTTCTCCCCGGAGGATTTCTGGTGCTATGTAATTTGGAGTGCCACAAAATGTACTGGTTGTGTCACCGGGTTGTATGCCCTCCTGACGACAAAAACAGGACATCAGAGTTGCACCTTAGTGATACGGTGAACAATTCGAACCTAAACAACTGTAAGGTTTTTTACCTATATACCGGAGTACACTCTGCTTGTAGTCGAGATATTTCGCAAGCATATTCATAGGTTGCAAAGGAACAAGCAAAGAATTAACCTCCACTTGTTCCTTTGCAGCCCACACGCTGACACAGCTCCCTACTTCAACCTCATTTACAGGCTGTGCTTACTGTACAACAAGCAGAGCTGGATTGGTACATCTTTCTTCTTTAGTCTTACACAAACAGCAATCAGTATTATTAACATGATAAAGTACACATTTTTGTCTCCTTTCATTAAAAAAAAAAAACATTTTTGTAGGAGAAAGACAAACCCTATGGTTTACAAAAGAGATGAAGTTCAACATATTTTGTCTAAAACGGCTGCTGTTGCTGTTGCCAGCTCTAAGGCTCCTTATAGTTAACAAGCTCACGGTAGATACTTGGGAACATTTTACCTTGCACATCCCATAATCTGTTAATTTGATATGTCCCTCTTGGTCCAAGAGAACATTGTCCAGTTTTAAATCCCTGTAGATGATGCCTTTCTCATGGAGGAAATTCAGAGCGATACAAATTTCAGCAGCATAAAATCTAAAGATTAAAGGGAACAAACGACAACAGTACTGACAATTTCAGTCATGAAATTCACCCCTCTGCTCCTCTCTGAAAAAAAAGCAAAATGATAACTGACAACAGACTTGTACTTGAGTAGATTCTAGATGTTTAAATAAAATATAAAACAAAACTAAATATGATGTCTGCCATATATATTTTTTAAAGTTTATACATTTATCTTCATACAGTAGTGTCATCAAATATTCAGAAGCCCAGTTCATTTTTCAATGTGGCACTGCATGAAAGCAGTTTTAGCCCCATTCTGGACATCTGTAATTGAGCAAATTTCAGCCAACTTCATTAACATTTAGTTAACAGTAAAAACTAAACTCTTTTTTTTTGTGAAACAATCTCTGTAGACAAAATCAATACATCAATTATATGAACATTAAAAAAATTAGCAAAACAGAAAGAGATAAGATAAACTATCATCATTTTTTTTAATATAGCTATTCAATGCCATTGCTAAGAGTGCAAAACATGCAATCAGAAAAAAAGTCAGCTCTCTTGTGTCACACCTGGCTGATTCTTAGCAATAAAAATTGCATATACCAGAAAAGAGTTAACTCAATTTGAGTTATGTGTCACAATCTGCTATTGGTAACATCTGTGTGAGGATATGATCGCAACGATTCCTCTCTCCCACTGGAGACGGTGGGGTGCACAACACAAAGCTGGTTACCGTGCATGTTCTTCCGGAAGTTTCCGTTGTCTCTGCATATGGAACATCAGATCACCCCCATTTACGTACTCAATTACAAGGAATAATCTGAAACAAAAAAACAACAACATGAGAAATGGCAGAACATGAGGTAAGCCATCAAAAAGCTGTGTTCTGCAGATAAAGTAGGTTTGAAGCACATGGTGTGCCTCACATCTTCTAGAACCAAGCCCTCATTCTGAGGCCTTCACAAAAATCAAGATGGCCAGGGCCTTGCAGAGAAAGGTGTGGGGAAAAGGCAGGGGGAAGCAAATATCTTAGAAAACAAATGCCAGGAGGCACAGTTTATGGTGCTGAAGTGGTTTTTATAAATGGTGGACATTTTGGGAAGACAGAGGCACCGTCTTGTCATCTAAACTGGAAAAATCTTTAAAAAGACATACTGAGGAAAACAAACCATAAGTAAAAATAGATCAGGGAAAACATCCCTGATGTTAGGACATTAGGATATTAGCCCCAGGAGAAATGCAAATGCAGATACAGTAGGTAAAAAGAAAACATTGGGATTTGTGTTTTAAGCCAGAAAATGATTCCTAAAGGATAGGGCACTTTTGCCAGCAGCAAGAAAACAGCTGCTGGAGAGGTCTCAGGTTGCATTAATTTCTGGAAAGCTCCCACAGGTCCCTCTAATTCAGAATAATAAGCAGTACATTTTTCAATAATTATTATATCAACCTTTTGTCACATGCAAGCAGAAGCCTGTTTCTCAGTGAAACTCGAATATTTACCATCCACACTGCAACTTAAGCTCACAGCCTTAGAGGCAGCGCTGTGATCATCTGAAGGTAGGGTTAGGAAGCAACATGCAGGAGCTTGTTCACAGAGGAACGTGTGCACAGGCTGCCAAATCTAGCCTTCAGCTTTGCTCTCTGTGGCAGAAGTCTGAGAAAACGTAACACAACTTGTACAAACTTTTCACAGTAAACTTCTCCTATTTCCTCCATTATCTCGCCTGCCAGGGGCAATTAGCATGGTCAATTCAGCAAAAGATGTTCTCAGCACTCGCAAGAACCTCAGCTGGAGTCACTCACCAGGTGTAGAGCGATTTGTCTGGCAGTACAACTCACTGGGCAAACCTCAAGTCATGTTTTTGGCAGCAAGGCTTGAAATGGTGGTAGTTTCCTGTCATATTCTTTGGGTATCATCTTTCTGTTAAGGGCTCGTCGAAGCAAGGCCTTTGGGTTATTTTTCCTTCCCACACGAAAGGAGCCAGCTCTCACACTTGGTAAGGAACCGAAACCTTCACAGAGCTTGAAATGACTAATATATTGCAAGCATCTGAATACTACGAATGCCTCTTGAATTTGTTTCGACAAATTATGACCAACTCACATAGCTTACATTTCACCATGCTGGCAGGGACAGCTTAAAGAAAGAAGCAGTAACTGCTGAGTTCTAAAGTAGATTGTGCTATACTAAACCTCCTACCCCCCCCAAACTGTGAGCACTGCTCCTCCTGCTTTGTTAAGGTCCAGAAGATGGCTTACCGACTCTCGGTTTGGAAACAGGAATGAAGGCCAACTAAGAACGGGTTGCTGGAAGCCTGCTCAAACACATGCTTTTCCGTCTGGACCCAGTCAATATCCTGCAGAGATAAAGGAAGAAACAAAGATATTTGAGGTCAGAAGATCTCACCCTCACCTACACTGTAACTTCAGGTCATTTACTGGTTTCATTTGCTGACTAAAATAGCGATGCCTCATCCCGTGTCTCAGATGTCGCTGGTTCAATCCTAGGTTATGTCAATGGCCAGTACTGACCAGGATTCCTCCAGCTCCAGAGCACAGCTGGTGGTGTGCCATAAGGGTAGGGTGTTCATCACTTTCTCAGCTTTCAAAAAAAAGAGCAGCTCCGGTGATTTCTTGGGCACCTGCAGGGTTGCAGTGATGTCATCGACAGCTGGTGCTAACTCTCCTGGGGGTCAGCATGGAGCTGTGTTTCAGGTGGGCGTGTCAGAAGAGCATGTCTTCACTCCCTCCAGAGATCAGAATTAATTGTATTCTTATATTGTGGTTGAGTAAATTACAACCAAGTCTGAACAACTGGCAATTCTGACCTGGGTGGGCATCACAAAACCAGCTTTAAATCTTTACTTAGTCACAGAGAGAGTTAAAGGGGAATTGAAGTCTCAGACTGGTTATTAAATCTCAGTAACAAAATAAATTCATTGACGTTACATAAAAAAATGACCAATTTTAAATTAAAGCACAAAATCATTAACTTTCTGAAAGTACTGTAAGTGGCCATGTTGGCACAACTCGCATTTAAATTCCCACAAATTGTGGGAAAATGGTGATACGGCTCTTCCTGCTCACTAGTCTCTGTAATGACTTATGTAATGTGATGTACAAGCAAATAAGTACAGGTTGTGCAGCAGACATTTCTTTGCAGAAATGGGATCTGCATGCAGAGTTAACAGGTTAACAGACTGCCTTGTTGGCAAAACCATCTTGAAAGCGAAAGCAATATTTCTATTTGATTAAAAGAGATGTATTCACAAGTCTGCTTGCTTACAATTAAATAAGGCCACAACACGTCACTGGAAGTTTTATTGCCTTGTTCTGAATCGCAGAACACAGCATTTCGCAAACCTGCAAATTTGGTCTATTTTGTGACATACTGTAAATTGGAGGTTTTACAAGTTACTATGTACATTTTACTGTTATTGAGGTTTGAAATGCACTGATCAATGCTGATTTTTCTAACCCTGAAATATGAAAATAGTGTCGCAGTTCCCTTTTAAGACACAGTGTGTGATGCTATGTAACCTATTGCCCTGCACAAGCACCTGAATGCTGATGAGACCACATACTGTTTCTTCAATGGGAGAGCTGTATAACTGGTTCATTAATATCATTTACTGTAAGTAAAAGAAACTACTGTTTTTCATTTATTTTGACATTACTGTTAAACTGACTCCAGCATATCAAACTTGAATCCAGCTTCTGTGTAGATGTATCTTTTCTATAGTTTGGGTTCTCAAGACACCACCTCCAGAAACTCATTCCTCCGCCGACCTAGGGATACGGACCATCACAGGCGCAGATTATAAGGTTATAAAGTTCACCACATCCACAAGTAAATGTAAAGTTCAAGAACATCTCTTGTAATAAGCATCCATTCTTATAATGCTTTAAACCAGAACGTATGTTACAGTACAGTTACCTCTGAATATGGCGTTTAGATATTTTTCTGGAAAGTGCTAAAGGCTTTATACAGTACATTGTAGGTACAAAGTACACATCCATGTACAGTACTACAGTATATGAAGATTCCACAGTTTTTCATTTTATGATAATCACTTACTTTATTCATATTCTGTCACTCAAAATGCAGCTGTTACCATTACCAAAAAGTAGCAGTAGGTATTACTTGGAATTGGGCATTACTAAAAGATTAACTGCTATTCCTGAATTCTAGAGGTATTACAGTCAATGCAAAATGTTGCAGCACAACAGTTTATGACATTGCACAAATAAATTGAAGAGATCTTTGTTGACATTAAACCATATTCAATTGCAGCATGAGTTTTCGCCTTGTTAGCCCAAAATGTCACTGCCCAGCTTTTACAGTGGGTGTACTCAGCTAAATCAGACCTAATTAAGGTGAAAAGAGGGACGTTATTTCACACCTCTTTGGTAAACAAGCTTGTGAAACATTTTAAAAAAGAAAGTAAAACATAAAAGACTGCCATAACCTTTGAGATTTCTTACATTTTTTCCTTATTTTGAACAGCAAAATTTTCCCTTTTTTCCAGCTCCTGACATTTGCCAGCAAGTGAGACACAGAACACTCCCTCCACCCCCTGTATGTTTTAATAAATTGCTTTGGAACATGTTCTAATGAGGCTCAGACTCAGGAGAACACAGAGATCAGCTTTATTAATCAGTGCAATTTCATTTCCTGCTGGAGAGCTAACAGAAAACAGATTACATGAAAGAATGCTTTAATTTTGAAGCTACAGAGGAAGACAGATGTTGAAACGTTCAGTGGTCAAACCTCGGTCCTGTTACAGTACACCTCACAGTATCTACTTTTTTCTGTATTATACTTTTTATTTATTATTAAACAAATCAACAGCTTGGTAGTGCAGGATATCTGTGATACATCCTGTGAACACTCCAAAGGCAGGCAAACAATGAACATTTTGTCATTGGCCCAGTCCATTAAATTACTCAGCGCATGTTAAAGATGCCAACACTTTCAGATGCTTGAGGACAATTTGGTGGTCTGGAAGTTAGCACTACAGGCTTAGAGTGCCAGGATAATAGGTTCAACTCCAGTTTAGGGCACTGGTCTTAGAGGAGTTTGCATGCCCACTGTTTCTGTCTGGGTTCTTTGCTAGTTGTTCTCATTTCCTTGTTTTCCAAAGACATGCAGGTCAGGGTGCAACTGCCTACCTGCCAAATTAGGTTTCAAGGGGATTACAGACTTGCAAGTGTTGTGCTGAGTACAACCAGTACTTACTAAAGTTCACAGAACCAAAATTAGTTTGATGGGGTGAACAGCCTTTTTTCATCTGTGACCTTTGTTATGTCCTGAATCCACAGACTCCATGTGCAGGTCAACATAACCCCTACACTCCTACTCCTACAGCCTACCCTGTTCATCTCTAATTTCCTCACTTCTTCAGAAAGACCACCTCATCTTGTGCTATAGGATTAAAAAAATCTTGGATCTGCACTTGCCTTCTTATAGTCATGTTCTCTGCAGAGAGGTCGGCTTTGTGTTAAATTTAGTAAATGTCCAGAAATCTGCACAGTGCACAATTGCCAGATGTGGTTCCATGCTTCCCTTCAGATTTCAGTCAGAGTTTACAGAGATTCTCAAATGTTACTATCTCCTCTCCCCTTAAAGTAATAGACTGGGAGATATCAGTTGGGCTTAGCCCTACCAAGAGAAAAATACACAATAGCAGTGTAAAGTCGGCTATCTGAGAAACTCCAGCATGTAAATATCAATGGCTTATTATGCATATTGAATAGTATTATAATAATGTACATTATATACAAACTTTATGGATCTCACGTTTACTGTATAGTTCACAAATTCACCTTATCTATCCCTCCTGACCTGTTTACAAAACATCAGGACACTAACAATGAGCCAAAAAAACAATAGGTCCAAAGTTCACAGAAGTCTGAATTCAGCAGAAATTCAGACTTACCTTCTGGCAAGATTTATTGTTCTACAACTTGATATTTCCAGGCTTAGGGGCTACAGAAAGAGGTCTGTAATACAATAGATCTTATTTAGGTCACCCTTTCGGAAAGACCTTCTTCCTCTAACTCTGGAACACTCAGCCAAACAGCGCGAGCACAAAGAGGGACTCTTCAATACAGCACAGGCAGATGAATTCAATTTTACAGCCGCGGAACACCAAACTGGTGAATGCTATTCATCATTCTGACAGATAAAAAAAGAAGGAGGGGAAAAAAAAAACAGACAATAGGAGACATCCTCATGCTTCCTCCAGTATCAAGTACGTAAAGGTGCCAGCATTTCAGTGGACTTGGCTTGGAAATCGTAACTTATTAAACAACAAAAGAGGAAAGTGGAACCAAGCTGTCCAGCTCCAGTCTTTTATTATTATTTTAGGCTTTTCCTTCAGTTCCACAGCCCCAGGACTGGAACAGAACCTTGTGCCAAAGCGCAACTGAATAGCTTGAAAGTGCATGAA
The DNA here is from genome assembly GCF_040954835.1 of Lepisosteus oculatus. Classification (NCBI taxonomy): domain Eukaryota; kingdom Metazoa; phylum Chordata; class Actinopteri; order Semionotiformes; family Lepisosteidae; genus Lepisosteus; species Lepisosteus oculatus. The sequence continues at coordinate 4,095,583 of NC_090720.1, read as the reverse complement.
TTCGAAGGAATGCAGCTTTTATAATCTTCCAGTTACCTCTGTTCATATGGCCAGCATTAAACATGCTGTACTCTATATCTTGTTAGGAAGAAAGGAGGTTCTTCTGCCTAAAGGCTCTGCACTTAACAAGGGCTTTGGAGATAGAGAGCAGAAAAAATACCTTCTTGTATTTCAGGGCTACCCAGGCAATCACACATTACATGGAGGAATGTGGCGGCATGTGACTTCTCTTCTCTCAAGGGGATTTGGAAATCCTTGAACAAATGAAGGCTAGACTTACTAATTAGACTGCTAATGATATCTTCTTACCCTGCTCATATGCCACCACAAATTCTGACAAAATAACTCATTATGAATGAAATCCTTCTCACACTACTATATGGAGAAAGGACATTTTTATATCTTTGCAGTTTTTGAATTATTTCTGTAAAATTTTAACATTCCAATTTTGATTTACTACTCCTAAACCTTCCTCATTGACCACTTCAACTTGAACCAGCAGAAAAAAAATTAAAACACACCTTCTGAAAAAACCTAGCATATAACAAAAAAAACATTGCTGAATATTAAATAGCACAACAGGTATGTGCAATCTCTCATTTATAATAAAGCCAAACAAAAGGCCTTTATATTATATTAATCCAAAAAGTATACACTTTGCACTTAACACCCACTCATTCGCTAGTGTTCAAATTCAAAGGGGGAATGGTGCCACCTACTGGTAATAACAATACTTGCTGTATGACTTAAAAGACTAGCACACACTAACCTCTCACTTGAAATGTTTTGAGAAAAGCTTTCCGAACCTGTAATTTAGCCACAAAAACATATCGTCATGACAAGTAGAAAAAAGACAAAGAAATATATCGTAATAAAAGATATGCCAGAGTTATTCACTGTTAAGACACTGTTATTCCAATCCAAATCTACATCTTTCTACCTGTCCAGATAGGATAAACACATCGCCTTCCCAAGAGGCCTTGCTGCTGGTGTACACTTTATTTATGTTCTAATATTATCTGGCTGAGCCATTAAAACTCCTTCCCATGTCTTAAGCGTCAGATGAACAGCTCCAAGACCGCTTCCCTGAGGAGCCATTGTGATGATGCCTCATCTGTGCATTGCTATCCGAGACATATTATGAATCTCATATCTCTGCAATGCTTTCCTTCCTTCGTTCACAGAAGCCTGTCCACACAGAGGAGGGTGGGAGGGGGGCTGGAGCAGTGCTATCCAGGCACTTGATGAATGTAGGTAGTGAAAAAGAAAGCAGAGAAATGTGCGATTTGACCTGCATGTGCAGCTCCCTCAAACACACCTCGTCGGTGTGCGAGGAGGACACCTCGCGGCCTCTTGCCTTCCTCACCTCGTCGTCGTGCACCAGCTCCTTCTTGACCACCTTCATGGCGTAGATCTGGTCGTTCTTCTTCAACCGCACCAGGAGCACCTTGGCGTAGCTGCCGCGCCCGATGACTCGGATCAGGTCAAAGTCCGTCAATCCCAGCCCCTGTGAGATCTTGATCCCGTCAATCCCATCCACCACAGGCTTGATATCCTGTCAGTGGAGGAGATTTGTCAATGACCTGATAAGGCCCTTTACATAAAGTTGTGTTACATGTGAACCATAACTGAACTGTCAACAAAGCTCAAGGGACAGGACAGCTGTCTTTATTCAGGTACCCCTCGGCCCTTGTACCCCATATTGTGGGCACCATTCTATTTTCAGAAACTGCAATGACAGTTTCACCCAGTTTACCAGCTGACCATACGGACTGTATTTCTCCCATTCTGTAACTGACTCCCACCCCTCCTGCCCGTGTGCTATGAAGAAAATAAGAGAGGCAACAGTGACGGGTGTTTTTAATCACATAGTCACCTTGCTGTAGCAACTTCTCTCCAAACAAACAGAAATTTAACATTGAAAACAGATTTCAAAAGATTCAAAAAATGTTTTCCAGTGAATAGGCTCAAACTGAGTCAGAATCAAAACCAAACACAAACAATGGAACAGGGGTGAGAACTGCATGCACAACCAACCCCCACCCACGCTCATCAAACCAACCCCCCCCCCCCGCTCCACACACACACTCCTTAGGAAAAAGAAAACAAAAAAACACAACCTAGACTTCTAATTAACAAGGCGAATGAGAATACAGCCAAACTGGGATTATTATAAAGCTGTGTCAACAGTAACCTCAGCGTGCCTACAGCATGATAATGAAGTCATACATGGAGTCTGCTTCTTTTCATCAGAGGAGAGCAGTGAACAATATTAACACTGGGGGTTATTAAACTGTGCTTATATTACAGAGCAAACAAATCCGAGTGCCTTCTTTTTTCAAAGAAAAAGAAAGCCAAGCTTCCTCGCCGACTCACCTCTGAATCATCCTCCACTTTGTCCAGGTTGCGATTGTGTGGCAGGAAAGGAACTAGAGCAAATTCAGTTCACAAAACCAAATAAAACAGAAACATTAGACAGGAGAATGAACATGAAGTGAGTAAGAATCATGTGGTTTTTTTCTCTTAAGTGGACTGCAATGATGTCCTTAAGGTAGTTAAAAAAACAAAACTTGTATCTATGAGGGTTTCGAATTCCAGGGCTTTGTCAAAATGTGTTAACCGATGAGCACAGAGCTAAAGTACATACAAGTACAGCTAAACTAGATTTAGACTTGGATGAAAAATGATTTTAGATGTTACACACAAGCATTTAATCTGAGTTTTTATGAACTGAGCAGGGATTGAAGAAATATGAAACTACAATGTGCCAATGGGATTTGAGAAATTCATAGTTTCCTGAACAATACCATGCCCTGTGCTACTGTTCAGTGATCAGTAGGTGGCACCACATCACTTTCTGACTCCAGCAGATAAAAACACCCTGCTGCTACTTTCCTTCAACTAGGTCACTTTGTCACCTGACAGCTGAAATCAGCCCAAGAAATCAGGGCTTGGGCTGTCTGCTGCCTGCTGCATCGCGAATGTCAGACTTGGAGCCCACTAAGAAGGCAAGACCAGAACAGAGCATGAGTGACTGACTGCACTTCTGAGAACAAAGGAGTGACCTACTTCCGTCCCTTTCTTCACTAGGGAGGTCCACTTCGTCATTTTTTTCATCTACTGGGGGCTCCTGGGATGGCATGACAGGATCCTGAGAAGAGCAGCAGAACAAGAACGATTATTTTTCCAGTCATTTTTTGACAATAACATTGACTATCCTATTAGGTCAGTATAATACTGATATCACCATGCATTGCAAATATCTTTAAAAAACAGAGAGGCGGGATCAGGGATTATTTTCTAGAATAACATATATAGTAATGCTAGATATTTTTAAATGCACCTCCAAAAAGCCTCTGTACAAAACATGCTTCATGAATTTGATGTGAACAAAAGCTCTTCAATGATCAGTTTCAATGGAAACTTAAAACATTGTTGTGAATGTTGTGTTAACAAGCAAATGAATCATACCATCAGGTTAACTAAAAGAGGTGGACTTTTCACATTTTCAGCGTCACCACAAAGTCACCACAAAACTCACAAAAGTGTAGCACCTTAGCCTTCCAGACAAAACTCCTTTGCTACTGCTGCCGCAACCAATAGAGCCCAGGTTCAGTGATCTTAGCATAATGGCTAACCCATTACTTACTGTCAATCAGTCATCACCAGCACAGGTAAACAAAGCTGGTTCCAGTAAACAAATACTAAGCTGTCCCATCATGTGCTGTTGTGTTGTTTTGCAAGAAGAATTTTACATCACCCTTTGCTTTCTTTTAAATCTAGATATTTCCATGCTTTTGCAGCAAAACCAAATTGTCGGGGGGGGGGGGGGGGAGGGGGGACTTAAAAGGTTTCATAAGAAGATGATTTGACATAGTGGAACAGGAAAGAAAATTGTGATGAAGCAACTTGTATTCATTAGTTAAAGGGGGGACATATCAGTCTATACAATACATATGAAGTGCATTTTCTTATCAATTAACCTCTGCACAGCAGGCTTGTTTTATGCACTGTTTTGTATAGTTGTATTTTGGCCCAAAATGGCATCTTTAGATACAATGTGGTGTAGTGAGCAAACTCTTAAATGCTTCCCAGTGTACAACTTTAGATGCTAAGGATGTTATGGCCATCCAGCAGTCCACAGTGCATGCTGGGAATCTCAGAAGTGGAAAGGCCACACTTGGGAGGTGTCAAGAGGAGAAGAGAAGATCAGGTGATATAGGGTAACTGGAATCAACATAAATACACACATCCTGTGGCAATATTTCATCTGCTGCAGCAATCTATGGAAAATAACTGCTGACTTGAATGCCCGGAGCTTTCGAAGCAGAATACTTCTCATGCCAATTAGAGAAGAATAATCTTCACTCCATTTTCCATGTGGGAGATTTAAAAAAAGAATTTACCTTCCAAACAGGAAAACTGATAGGGAAAGACACAGTGTTGACACAAACACAATGTGTAAAATGTTTAAATGTTTAAATGCTAGCAATCAAAGAGGGTAAAAGAAGTTCATTGTATTTCCAACACAGTATTGAGAATGTTTACGGTTAGGAAGTTTGTCAAGTTCAGGTCATTTGGTAAATATCTGGTTATGATATTAAAAGAATTATAAAATAATCTTTGGTTATTTTCACAAATGCAGGGCATCTAAAAATACTCTGTTAATATCTATTAATTAAAAAATGAATTAGGACAAACCAGAAACATACGATTTGTGTTCCTCCCTTTTGGTGGCTTAATTTTTACCCTTTGAATAAAAGACTGTTCTTAAAAGCGCGCACTGGAATCCGGGCCAGCGAAACACAAGGTGTGACAAGTATTCAAAAGCAGCAGGTGTGGGGAGATACTCGACAGCTCAGCTCTGCCTAAGGCGGCCATGCCGCAGTGTGGGCGGCTCGAGATCACTCACTCACCATATGCCTTTGGCAGGTCAGAGGAACAAGTTTGTGACAACGCTTATGGACCAGGAGTTTGCAGTTGATACACTTGTAGCCCTGCCTTCCGAGCCCCCATATCCTTTCACTGCAGTGGCCACAGTAAGCTTTCTGTGAGGCAGACGGAGAGAGGAGGGAGAGATGGGGTGGGGGTAAAACAACACATTGCATTAGAATGAGCTCACAGGGCTTGGGTGGGGGGTGGAGATCATCTGTTCTCCACACAGAGCCTAACTGCATGCTCTCATTCACCAGATTCTCCCTTGCCCAGGCCAGACAGTAGGTTCCATTTCGAAATCAGAAAATATTCTGATGAAGCAATAGGCCTGGAAAGAAGAAATGTTATGTTTCAAGGGAAAACAAGATGCTGTATCTCGTGAAAGAATTCAAGGGCGATTTAGAGGCAACGCTCCACAGGACAGACAACATTAATTAACACTCGGCGAAAGCAAATACTTCTCAAGGCTGGTGTGTATCTAAGCATGTAAAAACAACTTGGTTAACATTGCAATAAGACATCTGAAATGGTGTGGCAGAATTTCTTAAACTTCATGCAATTTTGTTCATGCGTTTAGGTGAATGCCTCCTTAGTTAGCACCAATATAGGATGATAGTGTAGTGACACGAGCCTAATACATTTGCAATAAACATTAAAATTGAGATCGGCTTCTTGTACAAGTGTGTAAAAAGATGAACCGTAGTGCACGAGTCCTGAATATTTAAGCAGATACTGCTGCCTCTGTAGGTGATTTTGGATTTCCAAGCAAGCCATTAGCTGTTGACTGCTATTCTTGCTTTTTAAATGACAGGAGGACGTGCATCTCATTTCTCCAGAGTGCTGGCCAGAGAAAAGGCCTTAAATAAATAAACAGCACTTAATGCTAACATGGCAGTATTAATACAGGAAAACTTCTGGCTCTGGGCTCACAGAGTGCAAAATAAATTAGTTTTATTGTATGTCTGTTGTAAGACATGTTCGTCTTTTGTAAATTTGCTAATTTACATTTGTAAATGTAAATTATGGTGAACCTGCATTTAGATGAACAATACATATAACGAAGAATGTGTGAGCGTTTATTAAAATACATTTTAATTAAATACACTAGAATTATAAAGAAGCATGTCCAAAAACTCTCCTGAGACCCCAGGTTTCCCCAAATGTTTACAGTTCCATATACCATATCTATGACAGTTTAACAGATTTGATGCATGCATCATTTTCTATTAACAGAACCAGGACTATTTTAGAACATTAACTCGCTCCTAAGTGATGAATAAATGAGATTTATAGCTGATGTAGAAAATTGTTCTTCCAGCCTCATAAAAGAGTACTTTGCATGTGATGAGACAGCTTTATCTGGATTATCAGCGTATACTGTACGAACAGCATACTTTACCACTGTGGATGGCTACATATAACAATGGCTCATTTTTCTTGTGTTTCAAGGGTGAATGGAGGTTTCTGATTCTGTGAAAGTGCCTTATGGGCAATTTCCATGCACTCCTATGGGGGATGTTCAGTCTTTTGAGACTATAAAGCTGCAATAAATGTCTACAATAGGTGCTGAGAAGAAATGGGAGTATTTGTTCCTGTCAAAGCAAATCCTGACAACTAAGGTTTTCATTTACTAAACACTGTGTAAATCTGAACTCCAAAAACAATTCTCACAGCTGCTTAACCATGAATGGTGTGATTTTTAAATATGCTCACTGGCATTGACATTCACTCTTTTGTGTATTACAAGGACATATTTCTGTTATTGTTCTTGAGAAATTTTACAGCTGCAAACAACTTCCAAGTCAACATATAGCAATGTTTTAGCAATTAATTTTTTGGATTTTGTTTACGCAGAGACAATTTCATTTAATTTCACATTAAGTAAACGCAGGACACCACACTTAGAAACAGCAAAAGCAAATTTGGCACTAAAGATACACAGCTCCCTGGCACATGTTTTAAATAAAAATATGGTCATGCCTGGACGAAACCTTGGAGGATAGAAATGCTTATTATGTTGTGGGAGACCTCTTCAGGCACAGAAGTCACTGCAGAGACATTCTTTTGTTTAAAAGAACGAGTCCCTTATGAAAGAAATTACACTTTAATTGTAAAACAAGCAATTGTATAAACACACATCTAGTTTGGAAGGCTGGTGAACTAAAATACGTGGGATTTGGCATTTCCTAACACAAGTGATCAAATTGTGTTTGGGATATTCCATATGTAATCAATAAAACTGTCAATTCTTGACTTCACCTCCTTTGTTTTTTATAAAAAATGTACTCTTTCTCCCAACGGCAAAAGTAAGCAGTCTAAGTGTTAGTGTTATCCATTCATACATGATACAGCACATATATTTGTTTATAATGTTCTTAATACTGATGTAGAAAGGCAGTTTTAAAGCTTCTAAACAGCTTTTCATTCTATTACTGGATAAGTAAATATAAGAAGAATGTTTTAGATATACTGTCTTGTGTATACACTGTCATCTATATTTCCTACTGGGCCTTAAGTTTCAAATAGTTTCGATTACTAAGCTTCAGGCTTCTAAGTGAACCAGTTATACACCTCATGCAATTAAGCAAAAACATTTATTCAAAATGAAGTGTACTCTTCTGTTAATAAAAAATATAGGTCTGGTGGCTGATTTTTAATGAACTGTACATGATATGTGGGTGTAAATGTCATTTGTTTTTCAGTGCCGTGACCTATTGCTTTGCTGCTACAGCGAGGTGGTGCATCTGTGCATCATTAGGATTAATTCCTAATCAATTACCAAAGTTGGCTTATTAACATGTGACTGGCAGATGAACTCTGTGCTGAACTGTGACTTATATAAAGTACGAAACAAGACAGCCTAACTGAAACAAAACTGCCTGGGCCCTTGCAGGCCGGGGTCTGGGGTCCAGTGGTACCACGTCAGGCCTCAGCCCGACCTCAGGCCGGAGACTTAACTCCACTCCTTCCTGGCCGTGCGCGCATTGGCGTCTTTCGCCTCCTTAAACGCCAACGGGCTGAGGGACGGAGCGAAGCTGGGGGCAGTGCTAGCTCTGCTGGGGCGGGCGGATGTGGTCTGCCTCCAGGAGACCTTCTGGGACGAGGAGTGTGTCCGGAAGGTGCGAGCACACCTAAGGCATGTCTTTAAATTTAATAGTGTTTAAGAAAAGCATTTATATATTATATTTATGAACATCAAATTATATTGCTTGGAGCTTACTATCTGAAGATAATTTACCTTCTTGTAAAAATGGCAAGCATGTCCACTGGTTGGCCTAGCCTTAAAGACATCAACGCCCACTGTGCCCCACCCACACAGCACTTTGGTGTGCACTGCACTGAAGATCACACAATAACCAAGAAACACATCAATGACCACCAAAAGCTGAACTTCGCGCATGACCAAGAAATTATTACCATTCTGTAAATCTGCTAGTCTCTCCTGACAAAATCCAAACATCATCTTGAACAGAAATTGATCCCAAGGAGTTTAGTTCCAGAGGATCCAATTTTCTAAACACTGCCTTTCAGTTCCAGACAAACACGCTGAAAGCTAAAGTTTTTCAAGAAAAGGAATATAAGACTTTACAACTTAATAAGGTCTTGGAGGCAATATAGGAATCTCCTCTGAGAAGAGAAGCAGAGTATCACAGTGTATATACAGTACAGATTGTTGAAGAAGCAATGAACAGGGAAACTAAATAAGGTTTTTCCAACTACACAAGTGAAATCAATCAATTGGTAAGTACATGTATAGTATCTCCAGAAATAGTGGCCGGGCTATTACTTGCACTGAAAGGTTAGATAGATGGTCAAAAATGGGACTCATTTGATAACTGGTGTCACATGACCGGATTGTCACATGTGCCTAATACTGTAGTAACCATTTCTATCAAAGCAGGTCAAATCAGAGCAGGTCAGGATTTTGGGTGATTGTATTTTATAAGGAATGGCCCATCTAGGATTTCAGAATTAGTCTTCCCTCACCTTTCGGGACTGCAGATGCTCTCTGTTAATAAATTCTCTGCTTTTCTTGTTCCTACAGTTTAATTATTTTTTTCAATGCCAAAGTGAAGCCCAATTATTAAAACTCTGGGATTCTCATTCACTGTGCTTTACCAGGCTAATCTGTACACCATCCTTCATGCAGGAGCATTGCAGGCAGCTTAATAAACTAATAAATACTGGACAGTTATGCTTCACTGCACATGCACAGAGCTTAGGAAACTATTTCACAGTCACAGCATTTAGATTCAAATTAACCCTTTCCCTGAAAGAAGCATCATGAATATGCTATTCAAAGAAACCAGCTTGTTTCAGTAAAATTCAGCATCACCCATGACTTAGAGTTGATTCCTCTTTTTCAGTTTCATTATTTTGTGTCATGTGACGTTGGCAAAATATCTCTTTCTGAGATACGCTTTCAAAAGATGCTCAAATATGTTGGTCTTGAGTACTGCAGGGAGATAGTGTTTCCCCTTAACATTGCTTTCATGCTTCAACAATCTCTGTGAAGATACCCACACACTCCCCTTTTTATATTAATTAATCATTTCCATTTGCCCCCCAGAGCATAAATGTCTTACAGAAGTAACAGGGGAAATTCAGGCAAATGGTGAAAATACGCTAAGATGTAAGTACACAACTTTGAATTCTTTTTGAATAGGACAGCAATAAGACCTTTACAGCTGGCAAGCTTATGACACCGCAGCTGAAGACAGCTTTCTCCTGCCAAGCTCCGTCCCCACAGCCCTTCAGCATACTTTGTTTAGAGGAGTGCGGTCTCAACAAAGGGCTCAGTGAAGGCCCAGTGTGCTGACATAAGCCTAATGAGCTGTAACTGCAAGCGCTCTGGCAGTCTAAAAGTCCGGCACCTCCGACAGGCTGAGCCTCGAAGCAATTCAATATTTACACCAACTCCCTCTTGACCTTGGAAAGCCCCCTCTTTTCAAGACCACCAGTACCTCAGCAAGAGAGTCAGAGCTAGCACAACCTCACCCTACTCCTGCCTTCCACTCCATAAAGCAAGCCAGGGAAGCTGAATGTGGGGGAAAGGTTGTGCAAGAGACAGAGAGAAACCACCATTCTAATCAAAACAACTAGATTGAAATGTCAGTGGGAAAGACATGATTTGTACTAAACACATTTTTCTGCTGAAGTCTCTCACAGCCAAGCCATAAAATGTGATGTGGCATGGAGTGCTTAAGCTTGTAGTGATTTTTAAATATGAAGCCAGTCTGGCCTTCCAGCCTCCACAAGACCAACACTGTTTGTGTATTTAGTTATGAGTGCCTCAAGAAGTAGATTCCTCATCTGATGCATGGATACCTCAACTGCCGAATTTTTTTGGATCTGTTATGCTTTATATGCCAAACAAAATTTTTATCTCACTTGACAGCAAACGATCACTGCTTTTTGTACAGGTCAGTTTTCTTTTGCATGTGTGTTGTATTTCACATTTAAACAGAACCCTGCCAGTCCTCCCTGTACTGTACATTATCAAGATGGGGAAACTAGACACCACTATTTCGTTTGGAAGCAGAGAGAGTGTCAGAAACGTGTGGTCTCATTACATAATTTCTGAGCGCTGGTTATTTTATAAAAGCTAATGAAAGCCTCTGCTGTATAATTTAACAAAAGATTCTTTGTGTGGGGAAAAAACGTTTCATCCCCTTGCAAAGTGCTATAAACCTGCCAGATCTGTAATGTTTCTGAAATGGAATCATGAGTTCCTTGTCTGTTTCATGTCCTGTCAAGATAGAAAAGAATCATGAGGTTTATGTTTGAAATGTTAGCTGCATTCCTCCTGGTCTTGAAACAGGTGGGAGGGATGACATTGGGAACATTACACCCAGGGTAATACGCCCCAGCAATCTGTCTGAAACCTACTCTGGAACTCTCTCTCTACCTCAAGATCTCATTTCAAAGCATTTTATTTTTGACAGTTCAGGGTTAACACTAGTGCACTGTGATCACCATTTTTAACTAAAATAACCTTTTTAACTAAAATGTTATCACGCAATTCCTTCCTGTGTTGTTCAACCAATATGGCCAGCCTGAGCAGAAATTCTAGCTTGTGTTTGAAAAGTTGTTCAGGTGCCTGTTATTGACAGCCACCCTCCCCAACTAAAGTAAGGTGAACAACACCTACTATACAACAGCTAATCTGTTGAGAGAGGACTGGTAATCTTGAATGAAGCAACTGGTTAAAAATCCAGATTCTAGTCAGGACATAAACCATGAAGTCAGGACATACACCATTAAGGGTTTCCATACTGTGTTGGGTTTTTCAACCTAAAACAATGTTAAAGTGTAAGAGTTATTTTGATTTTTAAAAAGTGCAAATACATGAGCCAAAATTACTTTCTACTCGTAGTGCACAAAGTGAACACCACTTAATCATATCTGACCCAATTTGTGAAATAAAGTATCTGCACGTGAAACAAGTTGTTGAGGCCTGTGTTTTAAACATAACAAAAAGCCAGTAAAGGAAGATGAACGTTTACTCATTACAACAACACTTTCCTCCATTAGAGGGGCTGACTGACACTTGTTTCCAGTTGTTCCTTTTGCCGTCGGTATGGGCAACACACCTAACATGCTGGCAGCTAAAAGCATGGGATGAGGAGGGCTTTTATTGATTGCCTGTAATCTCGGTGATTGAAGCAGTGTGGATGCTGGGAAATCGCCTTCCGCTAATCTTATTTCTGTAATGAGCTGTCCACCCCGTGCTGCCTGCTGAAAAATTACTCTTATCTACACACTGCCCAGGTACCAGGAGCTCTCACCCTCTCACATATAGGTAGTGTATGCTGTTTACAGCACAACATTCACAGGCCCATCCCTTGGCAGTAAAGCTGTACTACATTTTTTAAACTAACCCTTGCCCCATTACCCTTGGTAATGGGAAAGTGTCATTGGTTCTCATTACATACTCAAAACATACTATTTTTTGCACACTTGCTGCATGGCCACACAATTCACACAGACCAGAGGATATACATCACTATGATTTCACGTTCATTCTACATTACAGGCTCTCATACTGTGGATATAGAGAGTCTGTGCACATGATTTAACTCTGATTTGCTGCCTACATTGAGCATTTGTCTTTGCATGGCTTGTATAGGCCAGCATTGCTTCTTCAATATCACCGAGACACAGCATGCAAGTATTTTTAAAGTAAGATTTAAAGCTGAATACTGCAATATTTTTCATGATTTCACTAATCAACCCGGATGAGAAAGAATAAACACCGTATTCAGAAAGCATCTGGCATCAGATTATAATTTGCCCGCCTCATTCAGTCTGTAACTCAGCTACACACAAATTAGCTGCATTCCTTAATGGTGCTTTTTCTCACTAAAGTAGACCTTTATAATTACCTATCAAGGTTTGTAGTTTCTCTTTAATACATAATATTACCTTCAAAATATGTTAACATGTTAACCTCTTTCATCTCAATCAGGGCCCACAATTAGTTCATATCATAAGTAAATCAGATGAGAAATAATGCCTGTGTCAAGCTCAAACATACTGTAGAAGCATGAATTGTACAAAGGAGAACCAATTACTGATTTGGAGTAAAATGAAAGTTTAGATAGGAGAAAAAGACAATCTTTTTTAAAGACTTTAACCCATAGTTTCCTTTTGACAAAGGCTTCCACCTTTCTTCAAACCTGTTAGACCCTTCCAGAAAACCACACAACTCTGGTAAACCAAGCTGGAGATTTCTTTATTGCAATAAAGAAAGGAGGACAGACACAGCCAGTAGCTCTCCTCTCACTCACTTTCTCAAGAACAGCCACATGCTTTTATTTTTGTTGAGATGAGCAACATTTACATACAAAAACATACATTTCTGTGATTGGTCAAAATCAGTTTAGACAGTTTCACTGTAGTCAACCTTGGGCAATCAGCCAAATCCTGTACCAACAGGATTTGGTACAGAAATGGGACTGAGGGAAACCTGTAGAGAAAGATAATGTACGGGAGCTCAGTCTGATATGTAGAAGACATTTAAAATAATTCTAGAAATAACCAATGCAAACAGAACTGGAAAAATAGTCCCTTTAAAAGACTTGTGAAGATGACAAAAACGTCATCTTGTGTGCGGTTTTGCTTCTCTCCAGAAATCTGGTCAAGAAAAAGTGTGTGCGTAATGACTTTCTGCAGTCTGGCATAAGCTGAATGGTTCATGTGTATGTGGAGATATACAGTGTGCATAGCTACTGACCATGAGAACCTGGTTTCTCTGATCCCATATGTGCATGTTCCAAATTGAATTGCTCTACAATGCTGCTTTCATAGTATATTTCACGGCAAGGGGCAACCTACTTTGAACACATCCAGCACATTGACACCTCCAATAACTGTAGTAGTACAAATGCTTCTGGTCTTGCATGTGCAGTTGCAGAAGTGATGTCATGTGCTCAACTGGGAAGCAAAGACAACATGACATGAAGGTTCAGCAGACTGCACCATCTGGGGGTTTCAAAATACTTACAAATGAAAGTGAACCAGTATATAAGTGACAGGATCTAAAAGAATGGAAACTGAGACATATGTACAGTTACGATTATGGGAAGGGGTGCAGCCTTGAGATCTTTCCTAATCAAGAACAGTCCCTGTATAACAAACCGCTTTCCTCAATAACACAGCTTAACAATTCCTGTTGAACAGCTGGGTGTACTAACACAAGAAATCTAGTGTAAAACCATCACAATGTGGTAGTGTGCCACCAAAATAGCACAGGCTGAACATTTTAGTCCAGCTAATGAGCCACAAAAATAGACCCAGTGCTAACAGGATTAAACAATACCTGCAGAAAAAAAGAGTTGACTAACTTATATTAAAAACTGCCCCTGCAAATCATTCCTAACTGGCAGTTCTGATAAAGGCCCTCTCCTCCCACCACCACCATTTCACTTCCTGTTTTAGCCTCCAGTGTTACAGCTTGCCCCCGCATCTCCAGACTGACAACAATAAGGGAAACAAAGCAGTTTGAAATCCATGGCCATGCTGCTCCCCGCCAGCTCCAATCAAGCCTTAAAAATCCCTGTCTCTGACAGCTTTGAAAGGGGTGATGTGGGCTTGAAAGCAGGAGGTTTGACAACATGTATGAATGCCAAATCATATAAAACCCTGTCAAGGCTCTATGGGGCTATCTAAATCTCTGTGGGGGTTGGATGCATAACTCAGACTTCAGGAAATCTTGCAAATGTGTATCATGGTGCTAAGTAAGTAAGGTGCTTCAGATTTGTTATACCCAACAATTCCAGCATGAAAGTGAAGAAAAGCATACTGTCCTGCATGTCAGCTAAGCAAATCTTGTGTTTTTTTAAATGACACTGCACGTCTTGACAACATGTCAGCATACCTACAGGCTTTTTATTTTTCTGTGGAAAAGAGATCTGGAGCATTTTCTACTGTACAATCCATCTGCTCCATGAGACAGACCTGTGCTCGGACCTCACGTACTGTACAGTACGTGAGAAGTGACAGACCTTGCGTATTCAAAGAACTGCCTCTATAGGGTTTACTTCTAACAGCAACCCACTCTGGCTCAGGTGTCCCACTTACTTTTCGTCCTCTGCTTTTAGTTAAGGACCCCCTTGAGACTGAGTTTGCAGGGAATCATGGGTAAGAACAGTTCAATTTCTGGTGCTTTCTGTATGAGCAGAAAAAATCCCAAGCAGAATTAGCTGTGATTGCCAGAGGGAGAATGTTCAAGCTGACACTCCAGTTCTTCAGTGTGTTTCTTCATTGCATACGTCTTCATGGTTATAACAAGCAAACCATCTCTATATAAGCAGTCCTGTCAGGTAGCCACAGTTTTATCCATGGCTGTGCACGACTAGCCCTGCTCTTCATTTATATCTGACATCTGCTTTTCACTACTGATGAACTGGTTAATTAAATACTACAAATTATGCACACATAGATGTTTCTTTACAATCCATATTTTTAAATAATTTAATGCAGGCAGGCAGAGTAAATATAAGAGCAAAGTCAGCTACTGTATTAAGTAAACAGTGGTTCTTTTTGGAATTTGTAGAAAGGTACATTATCTTGATCAATGAGATGAAATTAAGCATAAAAGATTTTTCTAAATGTGGAAACCATTGAAAAGGGAAATATGTGATTGAGGGAACACTAGAGTTATGGAGTGGATTGTGTAATATTCTTTAAAGCCTACAGTGCCTGTCCTGCAGGTTTGGGGTCAAAGCTGGCTCCACATCACATAAAACACCCTTTGTTTTTTCATTGTATGACACCCCTGTGCAAACTCAAAGCCAGAGCCCATGGTCCAGAAGGCAGAGAAACCAAGGGATTCTCTTGTGCCCTTATTACTTGTCAGCCTAAGGCCCACTAGTGGGTGAAAACTGAAAAGACTGCTTTATAGCTTCTGCATCTGTGATGCACCTGCTCTGTAGAGAGCTCTTCAAATTCTAATTCTGTCAATGTTGCAACTTTCGCGAGCACTAAATCTCTCATGTATATATAGAGGGAAACATAAAAAGAGATAAAAAATAACCTTAGTAAAAATAAAATTCATTCCCCTTCCTAGATAAGCACAATTAACTGTGTGCAGTCACAGCAGGCATGTTGTCAAGAGCATGTTAAGCTGAAGTAGCTCTGTTCTCAAAGGCCATCTCTTTTTTTGCAGTCCAATAAAAAAAAATGGCTGCCCTGTTTTGAAAAGAGTCGGCTTCGAGCAGCACATGGGAATCGTTCAAGAAAAAGGCCACAAAGGCAAGAGAATAGGATGCAGACAGGCTGTGAGGGAGCTGTCTGCCTGGCATGGCAACAGAGCTGTCTCTTTATAGGAGGGTCTGACTCCACACTGTTCCTGCTCACAACAATTCACCGCAGTGTCTCTTACTACCAGCAGCGGACTTGTCAGAGCAGCGTGCACCTGAATGTTTCTCCAGTCAGAACAAACTAAAAAGAACCTCAAGAAGAGAAAGAGAAAGCAAAGAAGAAAAAATGACCTACTTTTCACTTATCGACAGTTTTTATAACACAAAATAACAGCAATATCTTTTATTGTAGAACAAACTAAAATGAGTTTTAGAATGAGGGGCAGTTTTACAAGGAACAACATTTTTACGTATAGTTAAAATGCCTCTTGCACTATCACCTTGTTTTCACTGCTTTGTACAGCATTTATTTTTTTTTCTTTCACAGCACTGGAAATTAGTGACACTCAAGAAGGCTGGTGTTCAAATGTCTGATGAGGTATCTTCTTCATCTAGAGCTTCAAGTGAAATACTTCTGAACATAGCTACCTGTACCTCTTGCTTGTTTTTCCTTGAAAATATTGCCAGTGGAATCAGTTAACACAGAATCTAATTTATTGTTCACATCAAGGAGCTGAGAAAGAGCTGGATAGTTTCTTACTCTTTATTAATCTAACCTTTCTCTCTGTCCACAGGCTGAGTTCTCTGCTGCAAGGGTTTGTGGACAAACAGGTGTATCTTGAAGCTGTTTAAAAACACCTCTCTTATAACTAACAATCGGTTTAGAAATGTAGGTGCCTAACTCCATTACACAAATGTTTCTCGGTCCCAGAATGACAGGCCAAAATGCTCTTTATGTCCTGCTCAGCAGAAACACGTGGAGCAAAGGTATCAAAAGCAGGTCAACTTTAATGTCAGTTTGCAACCTTTATCTTAAATCTTTAATTAGTAATGCACAATTATTACATTAATACAGAAATACCTTGAGCTCTGCTTTAAACAATGGTTTTTAACCATGGTGTATGGATTATAAGAGATATGATGTGTCTATTTCCATCACAAACTCTGCAAATGAGATAGATCCAAGCACAGGGAGATAATTTAATCTGGCTATGTCCGAGTGTGACACTACAGCCCTATCAACTACCAAAGGCAATTTCAGATGACACATACAGCTGTGACTCAGCAGCAAAGCAATAGAAGACCTAAGCAGGTTGAAGCATGCTTCACAACTGAGTCTTCAAATGTGTGGATGACCTACTTACATTCATCTTCAGATATAAGAAACATAAGAAAAATAGTTTTTATAAAATCTTGTAAATGTGCCATTGTGCAAGGCTCTATTGTTAAAGAGACCTGAGGTAGCCTTCAGTCAGTATTAACATTCTCATTTGTAAGCCTACAATGCTTAAAAGGCTTAATAGCAAATTATCTAGATCTTAAAATAATAGCTTTCTTTCTTGGATAAGTCTGATTTGGACAAAGGAGACAAGATGCCAAGATGATATTATTTATAACTGACTCATTCATTCAAATCTGTCCTCTTCTTTCATACAAATAAAAAAGTACTGAGATCTCCCAGACCAGAATTGAATAACAGTGGAGATTCAAGAATAAATAACAATAATACCTGCCATAAATACATCTCTCTGCTGTTTGAACCATTTCAGAACTCACAGGCTAAAGGCTCTCATGTGAATGTTGACACCAGTCCTGAAAACTTCATGTCTGTTACCTATTTTTATAAACAGAAGAGCAGTAAATATACATCAAATACTTAGACTATGTTTTTCTACATATTTTAAATGTTATTAAAAATATTGTATATTATAGTACGACATTACACTACAAAAAGTCATAATAAGCTGAACTTCATACTGCAGTGTAATCACTTCAACACCCATTCCCCATGTACTGTACAGCGATTAATTATGTGGGTCCTATATTTAGAACACGTAGACACTTAAATCCACATTGTTTTTCTAGGGGGGGAATTTAAACACCTAAGTGTTTTCAATATAAGGTTCTATGTGTTTTACGTTCTGGAGGTAGTAGAGTAACATTCAATATGTTTTCTGTGTGCATCCCTGTGAAAGTGATAGGATTCTGAAGGTGTTGGGAAGAAGAGAGCTTGGTTTTCAAGACATTTAGTGGCGAAACTTTTGCTGAGAAAGTCCATGAAAAGAAAACACTCTCGAGAGCAGGGTTCAGAGTGTAACAGCCTGAACTTGCCTTTCCCTCGAATTGAAAAAAAAACTAACCTTATAATGGGACTAACTGCATTAACTGCAGCCACTCACAGCAGAGCAGGAGCCAGTGTGCACAGCAGAAACAGGACCAGAGCCATTAAAATGAAATGAGCGCTAAGGGCATCTGCAGACAAGCACTCAGTATCTAAATCCAAAATCAATTGTCTAGAAACACCAGCCCCAGGAGCACACAGCAAGGAAAAGAGGAGAAAAGAAAAAAAAAACACATAGGCTTAAACTAAGCATCTGTAAAATAGGCCATCTACTTTTAAATAATGCATCAAAATCTTGACATTTCAGCACGGGTTCTGCATGTGCTGAAATGTTTTGCATCCATTATTCAGCCACAGATGTAAGGGAAAAGCATGCAATATCACGACAGCAAAAGAGAATTTTTTAAGTTTTGATTTTTGGGGGGTTTTTTTTGGTCGAAGGGAATGCGGACTGCTGAGGTGCGATTGCTTTCCTGCTAGCCCAGCAGGGAAACCTTTGTTAACCCCTTCACCTCCCTCGTCCCACCTAATGGGATACTCACCCTGTTAAAGCGCTTGGCCTGAAAAAGATGCCCATTCACTCGATAGAGCTTCCTCCATCGTCTGGCCCCGCGACGGTAGATCGATTCTACGAAAGAGATGAAAAAGGTGTAAAGAAGCAGCATGGCAAAACTCAAAAAGATGAGAGGCGGTGGGGATGACTGGAGGTCGTGGAGAGTAAACCCCAAAAACTTGATGGGGGGAGAGAGCAGATTAACAACTCGAGTCCAGCTGTCTTCCTACGTGAAATTCTTCAAGTCCTCTGAAGAGTCAATCACATCAGAGAAGATGTCAGGTTTTCACAGAGAGGGAGAGAGAAACACACGCACACAATATACACACTCGCTCTGCCTCTCCCCTTTCTCTCTCTCTCCTTTCTCCCATGTGACTCTAATCTTATTACTATTCTACAATGTCTGTGTGTGCTGGAAAGCCAGGTGAGACAGGGAAGGTAGCGAAGCATGCTGTTCAGCTGTTTATGGGCTTTTGTAGTGATTGTGAAAAGGATCAGAATTAGAAATAGCCCCAGCCTCCTTTTCTGCTGCTGAGCCATTGTCAACAAACCCTTTACAAGAAAAACCTTAACAGATTAGTTCACATCATTGCATTTAGCTGAGAATATTTTTAATAATATTGGATTTATCTTTCTTATTTGCTCCTTGCCATCCTTTACACTTTTTTTGTGTATGATGTCAGGTGAAATAAAATAATAAATATTTAAGACAACTAATAAATATGAATGTCATGTTTGCCTTAGCAAACATTAATGAACCACTTCTTATGACGTCGGCAATAACATACACCAAGCACAAATGGGTGTGTGATACCCTGTATACAGTGACATAAAACAGTTTATTGTTTTTGAAGAATGCAATAGCAAGTCCAGCATGAGGAAACATTTATTTCTAGGACTGTTTGTCTGTGTTTACAAGCGTAAGTACATTATTTTAAGGCATCTGGATGTGTTACTCTGATAAAATTAAATTTAAACAGGTTACATTACATAACACATGTCTTACTTTATTTAAAAAGGTTAAAAAAAGAAAAGGAAGGTGTGATTTATCAGTTTCTGTTTTATGGAAGCAGCCGAAAACTGTATTTGTAATCATTAGATTTTATATATCGGCGATTCCAGATGAGGTCCAGTGTGTCTGCCAGTTTGCAATTCACCGAAATCAGCTCATTATGGTCTTAATTGGACTCATTTAACAACTTCCCCAGGCTTTTCAGGTGCTGAAGTTTAAAGAGACTTAGAAAACCTGCAGATTAACTGGCTCTCCAGAGTTTTAAAGCATTAGATTATTATAGAGAAAAATGTCTTGTTTCTCAATAGTTACAATTGTTTCCTTCTACAGCACCGATTCTACAACTCCACCCCCACTTTCTGACAATCTGAATGACTGAAAGACGCCTGGAATTCTGCCACGAAAACAAAGGATTTTGATTCTCTTCAAAAACATTATGTTCACAGCATGAAGAGAACAAAGGATTCCAAAACATAACAAGAAATACGAAAAGTTTTTAAGTAAGGTGGACTGATGATGTTTCCAGAGGTTCTGCAACAATAGAGTCCTGAAATGAAACTATATTTTTGAGCCAAAAAAAAGAATTTGACATATTTGTCAAAATAAGAAAGAATAACAATTGACAACCAATAATAAAAATAAAGGTTGCTGTCTATGTCATTCTCAAGACCGAAGCTGAATAACAATCATATAAATACTCTTCAAAACTGCCAAGGATAAGAAAAGAGGTTATTTGGAGATTTCCCTCCAGGAGAGAATCTGAGTACCCATGCAATTCAAACTCAGATTCACATGATGCACACACAAGAGAATTTCACAGACATGCTCACAGCACAGTCCTGCCAGATTAAGTCACTCTTGATGATTATTGCAACGATTCTCAGGAAACAGTAAACTGGGGCTTGCTCTTCTTGTCTTTGGTGAGGCATGGAAATACGAGACCAGAAAACTGGCACCTTGAGGCTCCAAACAGAAGATAAGGGAATCAAAGCCTTCCTAAAATAATATCACCACTACATTACATTACTGCTACTACTCATAACAATCACTGCTGTTAACCCATTAATCAGTTAGCAAAGGTCAGCTTTTATTCTCAATTATTGATTTTTGTTCCATCGCCTTTTCCTATCTGCTGTACACTGCAAGTCATATAACGTCACTTGATCAAAAAAAATGGATTTCATTGGATGGATTGCGGAGTTTTATTTCCTCTGTGGAGGCAGATCTCCACTGTGTTTCATTAAGTTGTCCTCAGCAGCAGCATCAACATGCCTGGAATTGAGTGGATAACAAGAACTTAAATTAATGTGCATTTCCAGCCATTCATTCCTGTTGCACCTGTCCAGCAGGGACTGTGGATAACTGAAACTGTAACTTTGATGGGAAACATCCAAAATGCAGTTAACTGTTTCCTGTAAAGCTTTAAAAATGTGTGGTCTGTGAGGGAAAACAGAAAATCACGTATATCCCTTGTTTACCATGTTCATTCAGGACTACAGACACCCAGTGGAGGATGATACTATCCTTTCTTTCCCTTGCTAGTTAAAAAAAAGTATAAACTCTGCAGGTCACAACTCAGAAGTCAATGTAGACTTTGACAAGAAGAATGTTGTAGTTGTATAACTTGCAAGTCAAAGTAAGATTAAAGACAAGTAATTTGTCTGTAATTTCAAGTTTTTATGTTAAAATAAAAAGAAGACTATTGAATGCAAATTAATCTAATTTATACCCCAGAAACATCACAAGTAGAGAATGTACTTTAATTCTTTAGGCATTTACAGTAAAGCCTTAAATATTTCAGCAAGAAACCTTTCCATGGCTGTTTACTTCAGAAGCCATACATTAAATGTTACTTGTTAACTTAAATATTTAATATTTAATTTTAAAAGAGGAGGTTTAGTTGAATATTACAGTTTAATTATAATTTATTACAGTAAGCATGAATAAAGACAGAAGTAACTAGGCAGTACAGCAACAATAATGAGAAGAAAACATTGATTTAACAAAGAGAGAGGAGAACTGGCCAAACAGTTTTTGCAGAACTCAAACACCATTACCATACAAATGAAATATGTCTTTTTGTCTTACGACTTCTCTTTCTCACTTTAGCACTGGGAAGTCACAGGTTGACTCGATCTTTCATCTCAGCTGTCTTCCTCCCATTCCTTGACCAACTGTTTGTACCAGTGCTTCCTCTGACTGAGAAGTCATCTGCCACCACTGCTGGCAGCACTGTGTGGTAAAAGTAGTGGAGCTGTTCTGTTTGTCAGCTACTGTATAACACTGCTGAAACAAGAAAAGGCAGGAGGGCACCTTTAAACAGAAACAAAGCCAGCGAAGCAGGGATACAGAGATGCTTCTGACTTGACCGACAAGCTAAGAAATACAAGGCACCTATCAAAGGAACTGAGCTCATAAATGATTCCCATCATCCCTCTTCTGCTCACTTTCTTTCTCTCTAGAAAGCAACAATAAACAGAGCTGCTCAGGAGTCAACTTTTACAAAACTAAGCGATTTTCTTCAGTGCTATGAGACGATGTACCATGAAAGGCACTATATGAAATAAAGGTTATTACTGTTCTGTTCCATAAAACCCCTAGGCCATAGAAATAATAAAATAGCACTGCTGCCTTGCTACTTTCAGCACACAAACACTTAAATAATAAAACAATAATTAACAATAATTCTTTGCATTTCGATAGGAGGTTTTACCCCCCAAACACCTGACATACTGTACAGTACAGGCGGGCAACCAATTCAGCCACCATGAAGGGCTGGGGGCGGATCCCGCCTGGACCACGTTTCAGTCGTTCTACTCCAACAGCCCCACTGCAGCTGGAGCAGAGAAAAACGACTTCACTGTTCGAATTAAGGGAGCAGATTAGGTCAACTGGATTGTGCAAAACCCAGAGTGGCAGTTAGAAAGGACAACAGGGTTCACACCAAATCGATGAAACGTTCTTGCCTTTTCTCACCGCTCTCTGTAGATGAGTCTCAACCCCTGCCAGAGCAGGAATACACCAGAGTGATCCCACAGATCTTTTTTGCTACCTTCATAACCAATTACTTAATCACCCAGTTGGTTATTTTTCAGTCTTTAATTAGCAGCTCGTCATACATTGTGAAGAGAAAAACATTAAATCAACAGAACAGAACAGAGTTACGTGTAACACACGTGGGACTGAAAAGCAGACCAGAGAAACCCAATCATTTCATCCAGAACTCACTCTGGATCTCCTGGCTGCCACTCAATTCATTTTTTTAATTTTAATTTTGCTTGTAAATTCATTTTTCCCGCTTTGTTTTTGTTGCTCACCCTAGGTCTGCTTTCAGAAGTGGAAATCAGCTCAGTCAACATTAAGTCTTTTGATCAAACTGACATGCACACATGAAAAATGCAATCGCACACATAGGCCAGGAAATAGTGAAGCTACCAAAATCTGTCTGCCAGGAGTTATCTCTCTCTCTGAGTAGTCCTGCTTATGTGCTGTTGTTCTCACATGTGATTTGTGTGCAGCTAAATTGACATATTAGATCATAAAGTGACTCAGAATACAATCATCACCATGCATGGATCACATATCTTTCAATGCTTGTAGAAATGTCTGTAACATTAGCACATCTGTGACTACACAGACCTAAATGGCATCAAGATGGACAATGAACACCATCAAAATATAATATCCCACTCATACTACCAACTTATTACAGAAATCAGAAACCAAAGAAGGAAATGCTGCAATTTCAAGAAAGTTTAGAGAGAATTGGAAATGTGGGTTTTACATATATAAACTAAATGTTTTATGAAGAACATCTTACTTGTCACAGCAGAGAAAATTGCTACTGAATGCAATAGATCATGAAGAAAAACAAGACCAAGGGCTGAAATCAAAGTCTTTTTTGGGTGCTGAAGTCTGAAACGTTACCATATCAACCACAGATTTACTAGCTCTGGAACCACTTACATAGTTATTGCCTCTTAATTACTCCAAGAAACACCCATGAACAAGATAGGGGGTTTATAGTTGAAAGTTTTCTACACTATAACCTGATGTGCCACAATATCCTCATTTAAACTTACCTGTCTAAGACAGTTTAGGTAATTAAAGTGCCTGCAAAAGTGCTCTATTCATGCTTATATATACTTTACCATAAATTCCTGCAACATATCTTTCAGAATTCCATATTACAAAGTGGTTACAGCAATCAATCCTACCTCTGGAAGTTTAGGATTCCTGAGCTATTCAAACTGAGATCATTTGGATTTTTGAAATAGAGGTAAACCACATAAATATATTTTTTTTTCAAAGAAAAGTTGTGTTATACATTCTCTACTCGCCTTTATTTATCTCTCAAAGCAAAGAAAAAAAAAACAATCAAAGCTAATCAGTGACTCGGGTATCCACGAGATGCCTCCAAACCACTTTCATGTGTCTTTCATACTGGAAATCTACATAAAACAAGGCAATGTGGAATACATGTTTAAATATTGGCCCTTTCATGTGAAGGCTGTTAATGAGCACCACAGGACAAATTCTGCCGTATGAGGATTAATTTTTTTGTAATTTAAAACCACCAATTATTTTTGTTAAAAAGCTCAGCCGACAGCTCTGAAAGCCTGCAAGAACCCGGGAAACAGAGAACCCCTGTTGACTAATCCCTCCCCTCACCTTTGGCAGCTCTCCGTCTGTAAGTGACAATACCCAGGCTCGAACCCAAGACTGCATCTCACCCCTTCTTCTAATGTATGGTATCATGGAACAGTAACTTGATGAATGCGGTAGTACAGTCTCTAATTTCGTTTAAAAAAAGGGTTCTAAGATCATATTAAGTTGGATAAATTCTAATCTGTTTAATTTACTTGTGCAAAATACTCAGGTGGAGTCTCTAAGCAAGATAATAATCATATCTATAATATCATAAATAAACATATGTATAATTTATTATAGACTGCTCTTTGATTTGAAACAACTGCAAAAATGAGTACATCTACTCCAATATTGTTTACTGGTTGTAGCAAATTAGTGTATTAGTAAGTGCTTGCTACCTCACAGCTACAAGGACCTGGGTCCAAGTCATGATTTGGAGACTCTGCGTGTTGCCTGATGTTTGTGTAATGTGTCTCAGGGGACTCGGTTTCCTCCATGTTCTAATAGGCATGTAGATCTGGACTGGTTCCCTTTAAATTGCATGATAGATGCCAGGCCTTCGTGGTGCACATTGGGAAACCGTAGTGTCCTGCATCACCAAACATGATGCAATTAAAGAGGACAAAACTAGCAAAGTCTGCCATGTGCATCAGAAGCAGCACCTGTGATGTGAAAAAAAAGGATAAAACAACTTCCAGATCTTTGAAGAAGTATGCAATACATGTGGTGAAAAAAATGCTGAGATGTTATACAGAAGAATATAAATGATCAGTTAAACCTAGTGATGTAACACTAGAGTTGTCACTCAGATTTATTAAAACATACAATACTCATATCATAGCCCTTTTCAAGAGCTTCCAGCACACACTGTATATTTTATGTATAGAACAATTTACACAAGCTGCGATCCCAGCAAGAGGCACTCATGTTGTCTGTGGCACAGAGACTTCCTAATTACCACCAGTCAAAGCATTATTAATAAATTGATTTTTACCATTTGATGACAAGCAACAGCAGACATGATTTCTACACACGGCCATAGTTCAGGCTGATGTAAATTATTGCGCTTTCTAAAACACTGTTTTATAAATGGGATTACTATACATTACCAGCATGAAATGTAAATGGACCGCTGTTTAAATGATTTAGCGTGGAATGACATTACACACTGAGAAGCGAGATCTGAACTAATCACTATCATTACTCTCATGCCTCCTGCCAGTCCTTTTCTAATTGTCCCCTGGGACAGTAGGAGTAGGAATAATAAAAGCAAAATTAAAAAAGCAGGATATTTAACTGTATATAACTGAGCTGGTCAATGAAATATAACGATCTGGACCTCTTAGCTGAACAACTGAGAAAACTTGCATCACCCTGGAGCATAACGAGCAATTCATGCCCAACAAGTCACACGCCACGATGGACCTCAATGCACAACCAGCATGTAGAAAAAGGTCCAGAAATTGTTTCTCATCTGAGAA
The DNA here is from genome assembly GCF_040954835.1 of Lepisosteus oculatus. NCBI lineage: Eukaryota > Metazoa > Chordata > Actinopteri > Semionotiformes > Lepisosteidae > Lepisosteus > Lepisosteus oculatus. The sequence continues at coordinate 4,069,968 of NC_090720.1, read as the reverse complement.
ATCAGTGAGAAATCCTCATGAACACAATGTATTATCGTATGAGGGATTCCTTGGGTAGCGGATTCGACAAAAAAAATGTGTCAGAAAGGTGTACAGTAAGTGCACAATAATTCCAACATTATGTGAGCTTCAACAATTCTGCTAAAAGACCAGGACCAGTTATAAAATAAACAGTGATTGTTACATAGAATCACTGGGAGTTTTACATTATTACATCATTTATGCATTAATTTATACCTTATGTACACACTATACATTATTTTAAACTTAGGATAATAATTGCAGGTATCCTAAGCGAAGTTGCTTGAGAGGGAAGAGTGTGACCTACTGGTCCTCCAACAACACTTTCATCCACAAAGTTTTCCTTGGATTTTTCTTAGAGGTGTTGTATCCAAGCACTGACCAAGCTCAACTTTGTTTAGCTTCTGAGGTAGCTCATGAGATCAGGCTACGAGGTGGTAACACCAATATCAAACATACTCAATAACCTAAACTTAACTGTGGATTGAACCCTATCTTAGCTCTGCTTAGTTAAAAGTTGTATTAATTATTTGTATCATTTTTTTACTTTGGGACGTTTTATGAAAAATACACTTACATCAAACCAGCTCAACATTTTTTCAGTGTACTGCCTAAAAGTTCCTCTACAAATATTTTCTAAAAAAATCTAGTATATAAACAGTGCTTCCTTCTTCAATCATGTTGGCCAGTTAAGAGCAATCAGATGAAGCTATTTTGATAAGAAATGAATGACAGCAATGATAGCAATTGCTAGACTGCTAGAAGGAGGATTAGTGCTTAAGACTGACTCATAATTTCACATACTCTTCAGATAGAAGAGTATTCTCATTTGTATTAGAAGATACAATGTAGAATATAAATATACGATAGAGAGATTACAAGGTTCAAAAGAGAATGACAGTAAATAAGACATTTAATATATATTTATGGACATGAAAAGGAAGGGGATTTCCTGTTCTGCTAGTCTAGTGGGTATGTCATCCCTATATTCCCTTAGCAAAAGAAAAATGAATCCTGCTAAGAAGGAAAAGGTGAAAGAAACACAACCTCAAGGAAATAAGCTCTACACTATACATTTCTAGAAACAAACAGGAGACACCACCATATTCACGTGTAATCACTTTTTGATTTTAATGAAATTTCAAGATCCAGATTACCCAGATGGATAAAAGAAGAAATTTTAAGCCCTGCACTACTTCATGAGGTCAGGCATGAATTTTAATTGCATTCACCTGCCAGTGTTAAGCTTCAGTCATGCCATTCCTTCCAGCCAGCCCTGGCCTACAGTGGGGATCTCTGTGTCCGGGGATGTTTAACTTGACTGGCAACACAATCCTCCCGTCCTGGAGTGTGCGCGGGCCTTTGTTTCCTCTCTTTGAGGCCTACAGGGAGCTGTGGGGACCAGCTCTCTTTGCCACTGTTTCCATAGCAACTCAACACACCAGGGGCGGCCTGAAGTGTGATAATCAGGGAATTCTGCTCAACAGCAAGCCTGCCTCCAAAACTGTATACATTTAAAGAGAGAGAAAAAAACCTCGTTGTTATTTTTATTCTGTCGTTCCAACAAAATAATATTCTATAGCCGAGGCAGAACCAACACCTCTCATGTGCAGAATATTATTGTCAGAAATATATGGTAAGATTCAAAGTGATGTGCACACCTCCAGCCTTCAGGCAATCTCCAGCTGGCCTCGTTACTTGACTCCAAGATAGGTGCCATGTCCAAAACTCATTTCTAGACATAATGACAGCACTCCAGCAAGGAGCCTTTGCCTAAGCTTAGTATTGCATTGTATACCACAAAGCTACACGTTAGCATTGTATTGGTGGAACCCTTTCAGTTAACTCCTGTTGACTTCATTCGCTTCTCCAGTCGATTGGCGAAGCATTAACCACTGCAATCCAGTGATGTAATCCCCTGTCGTCTAACGCTATGTGTTACAGAACCTAACCTGAGCAGTTTTGATAAAGATTGGATAAAAAAAGGTTGAAGTGCTTTAACATGGCTAAGTATGCACAGCAAAGACAAAACTGAGCAAGAGCAAAATCCCAAATCTGTTCAAGACATGTCAACGTACATTTCACTGACACCACTAAACGATGCAAAGCCACATGAAATCCAACCTATTATAACTTGTTTGTTGCGATTGGAAATCAAAGATTTGGCAAGTTTAAACTCTGCTTGCTGGCCAACAAATACTGACTATCTGTAAATTCATTTTACTTACTAATTAATCCATCTCTCAAGTTTCTACAAACGTGACATAAGGAGGCCATCTGAAAAATGCAGATTTCAGGCTTGGTAAAAGCTCACAGAACTCCAGAAGTCTGGATTTCACAAGGATTCTTTAGTGTATGCCTTTCTTTTCAGACGGTCACATACATGAGATTATATTACAGCATAAAAGTGATCCAAATCCTCTGATAAAGTTTTCCTTCAAGACAACGTCAAAGTGTAATTTGGTCTCAGAATATGTTTGCCATTATAGGGAAACTGTCACACAAAACATTCATCTTTATAATGTAAAGAAGCTATGTCATTTTCCCATGTTTATATGATAACCGCATATAAAGACACATTAGCAGCTGCAGTCCCTTGAAAAACAGGCAATAGGACTGCTAGTGGCTGCTGGGAAAGTGATTCACTGCTCTGTCCTTCTTAAAGAACATGTCTTTTGTACAGACCTTGTTTCCAATTGCACTTGTCACTAAAAGTTTTAAGTAAAGCGTGTTTAAAAATTGCAGGAGCAAAAAATTGTTTTTTGGATTACAGGCTGGTGCAAACATTTTTTCAAATGGCCGGGAAAGACTGGCACTCACCCTTGGCAGAGTTATGCAGTGCAATGCTCACAAATCTACAACTCAATTCCTACCTGTTTTGCCAATAAGAATCCCACAGGCTGATATCTGGTTTATATATATATGACGACTTTTCTATTATTATTTGCTTCTGAGCATAATATTAAACAGTGTTTCTTTCTCTCAGTGCTTGCTTAGATGCAAAAGCCCAAGAGCACTTGTTCCTGTTCGCCCTGAAGGCCTGGGATATACTGTAGCTTGGCTTCCAAAATATTTACCTGCTCCTGAATTTCAGTCTGTTGTGAAGTCTCATCCTGTACATTATCAAGTCAAACCAATTTTTTTTTTTAAATCGGCACTTTAGAGCACTCAGCATTTGCATCACAAACTAATCCTGTTAACTTGTGGCACCCAAAGGAAATAGGGTGCAAATCAAGGAGCTCTGTTTCCATAGTTACCCACTATTTTTTATGATTTTTCTCTGTCCTATCACTTCAAGTGAATACTACTGCAGCAACGCCGTGATCATCACAGCCATTATACTGTTGTTTTACTGATCTGAACTGGTATAAAGCTTTATACTACAAATGCCGTGCCATGTGGTATAATGTTATATGTGGGCAAAATCAATATGCCCACTGTTGGGCATTGCACTGTCATTTACGTACAGTTAGAGCATAGCCAGAGATACTGTATATTTTATGTTTGTGAGGGATCTTATTTAAAAACAGCAGGCCCAATGGCGAGAAGATATGAAAGGTGTCAAGAGTTATTTGCCCCATGATAAACAAGCCACTCATGGAGCACAAAAGTAACATGAGGCTGGTCACCAATGAGCCTTCAATGGCTCAACTGCAGCTCACCAATCACAGCCAACGTCCAACCAAACCAACTGGCCTGCTGGCGACAGCCCTGCACTCAAAAACATGGCAGGTTTTGCCTAGTTGCTGTGAACATCTCAGCTGGTGCATTTACCACATAGGTGCACTCACTCTACTATGTAACTCTCTAATTCAAAATGTTGGTCACATTTCTTTTCTCACTCTGTAAGAAAGCCAGTGTCCACAAATTATGCCCTTACTCTATTGTTAATGAAATAATCTCCCATTTACTCCTTTAATATGATAGTAAAACATGATTTATTACCAGAAATGATCTTTCTGGAAGTGAACTTTATTTGACTCAGGCATCCATCAGCAAGGTCCAGGTTTCAGTACTCATAAATTCATAATGATGTGCATGTGCTTTCAAGAGTTTTCAAGACTTAGCCATGTACAATATAACATCAAGATTCAATGAGGAAAACAATATTTTGTTCTATTCCTGGTAAAAAGAAAAAAGTGAAGCCCAGGTGTGCATTACTTCAGATAATAACAGCAAGCATTACTCACATCTCCCTTTCGACGCCTCAAAGACTAGACATAAGCTTTCTTATGTGAAAAATGGTGAGAATAAGAACCTCATCCATCAACACCCCATTCAGTCAGCATTAATTTAATAAAAATAAATTTAAAATAGCTGACCTTAGAGTTTAAATAACAAACTCATGTGACTAGACAAGGTCAAATGGGATTTATGAAAAGTACCAGCTAGTGCTTGCCTTGTATACCACAGCAATGAATGTATTTAGATTCAGATGTAGTTGACTTCATGCAGACCTTCATGGTGAAAATCTATAGACTGAAATCACTGCTGAGAAAACACTCTCTTTTGCAGCAGCATTAGTAATGCAACCCAATGTTTTCCTTAAACTGTAAAACTGATTTAGATTCTTAAAACTTCAGAGAGAAATAATGGAGGAGGAAAGAAGATTTATTTCTCAGCAGTAGGCAGGATAATAAACAACATTATTTCACTCAACTGTTCAATCAATACTAGTTTCACTGTTCATTGCATTCAAGAGTCCTTAATTTCATGATAAATCCAGAGGATATCACAGGAGTCCATCCAACTAGAGACTAACAATGAGACCTGCTGCCCAGCGCAGGCAGGAGAAATTCTCAATTTCAACTACCCTCAAATTCATACTTAAGAAATGCCTACAATTGTAGTTATGATTTTAGAAGTAGTACCCTATGAAAGATAAAAGACCACATTTACTCTGGATGAATTTCAGTAGACCATGCTTTTATAAAGGAAGGTTTTGGATTATTTTTAATACCGAATTGCACCTCAAGAGAAAACAAATTAGAATTAAAAATATCTTCCCTTCACAGCGAGATATTTATTCACTGAAAGTACCCACAGGGCAAAGTTGATTCCAGCTTAGTAGAGATATATTCCATCCAGTGCTGCCCCCAGCTTGCTCATTAACCACAGTTGCATATTAATGTTCTAATCTAAGAAGGTATATCAGTATACCTGAGAAGTGACTTCTCCCTTGTTCAGGGCTTGTTCACGTACAGTAACAACCTGCCATGAAAATGCTGACCCTCCTGAGATACTCTCTGGAGCCTGAAGGCAAATCTGTAGGGCCATTTTCCCAACTCGAGAAAGCAGAAAAGTAAGAAAACAATCCTGTCTGGCAATGAAGCAATGTGTAACGAGCCCTTGTGGTCTGCACTTGGAGATCCAGGATGGAACCTAAAATGAGCAGCCATTTTTATTCTTGAGAAGTTAACACAGCTGTGAAGGTCTTCTCTTTTCTGAGATTACTGCAGGTAAAAAGGAGCTTTCTGTGAGGCCAGTTAGCATTACATTAGCATTTTAAACATCAGGCTTTTTTATACTCTGACTCACTTCTATACATTACGCTGCCACGCTAAACAGCTTGTCCCACATACTTCTTCTGCATTCCAGATAAGAAGATAGACTTTGTGGAGTAGCAGAACATGTTCAGAAACAAATGTCAAGAGCAAACAATTGAAATGTCAATCAAAATTGCAGATTAAAACAGGGATTTGATGTTACAAACACGGTAAAAAAACATTCCTGGCTTTCATCAAGGTAGGTAATATTAGAACCAAAATCAAAATACTCAAATATATAAAAATGAAAGAACAATGAGCTACTTACTATATGCAGAACAGTAGTTTTATAAAACTACTATGAAAGTACAAACATTGCACAATACTGGGGTTATAATTGCTCAGGATATGAGATTTTGAGTCTTGTATCTTTTGCTGTTGTTTGGGTGGACTTAAGAAGATTTTTGAAACTTTAAATGCTCGATGCGTCAGACAAGGCAACAGATTTTCCAATTCAATTTTGAAGTGTCCTGAACTAAAAGTAAAAGTTTTGAATGAAAGCCCAAGTCATTTTTCTCACTAGTAATGCAGTACCTCCTACAGAGGACACTAATGCCAGGATTAATTTAAAAACTTGCTTTGTTTTTTTCATGTGTGCCCATTGACTAAGAACACATTGGAACATTTTCCTGGTCATCAGCAGTTTTCTTTTTGAGTGGTGTCTATAGAGGTGGGTGGGTAACATTCTGCCCACAATATAGTGATAAAAGTAAACTTACATCTTACAAATAAACAAAATATTCCTATTTGGGTTCTGAATACTCATCTTTGAAGATTGAATCTAGGCCAAAAAAACTGATCCCATTTTGTACAAATCCTTTGACTAACCACCAATGCTAAAAATGATACATTTCTATCCAAAACTCCCATTACCCTTCCTCATAGAGTTGATACCTTGATCTGGAATTTCCAGCAACGCTGCCTTAATGAAAGCTATGTATACAGTGGAAACAATGAACATGAATCTCCCTTGTACTCAGTAGGTTGTGTAAATTCACAGCAGAATGGCCTATACATTGTGCTAAAAACTCAACTATTAAATGACTCTGCATCAGCCGTCTCTTAAGACTCTCTTAAGAGTGGACTTAAGACCACTTTTCAAAGAGTAGTCTGTTGAGAAGTCTGTACTTCTACTGCCTAGCACAGCTTCTAAGAGGAATCAAGCAGTTTGAGCTCAACATAGGATGTCAGACATATTTAAATGTATGTACTGTATATATACTGTACTGTATATCTATGGATTTCAAATTTTCTATAACAACCAGGAAGAAACAGCTGGGTGGGACCTCAAAAGCTGGTTTTTAATGGCCACAGATTTTTACACTACAAAGGGGCAGAATTGAGCACCACTCTTTGCAGTCACCACAGAACCAAAGCAAAATGAGAGTCAAAATCTGCAGCTGAACACCTAGAGGCACGACTTCAAAGCCGGGCTTCACAGCAAAATGCTTCGCCTTTGTCAGCTCAGCTAACAGCAGATGTAAAGAGACTCTGGGAACTCAATTACTGGACAAGACTCCCGCAAGAGACTGAGTCAGCCACCAAGGTGTTAAGCAATTTATTGACCAGGTCCAGCATTAAAATACTATAAGTGCAGTCATTTATCTCCCCGGCATTTGGAGACATCAAACAGCACCTGAATTGAAAACCTTTTACTTCCCATTGCTGTACATTAAAAGGGAAGCTCAGAGCATATAAAAAAACAACCCAGGCAGAACCTTTACAAGTCAAACAGAAAAGCTCAAAAGCGTTCTGCAAGAAAATATTCCTACTTGCCTCTGCAATGGGGAAGTGATGCATATTCATCACAATAATGAATTTGAAGAGGCATTAAAAAAACAAAGATTGAATTCCCTTTGTATAAGAATTTCAGCTTTCCACATCTCCATACCAGTGGCAAATGCAGCAGAAAATCACAGCAAGCAAGGCCTGCACGCACACTGCTGCTCAAACTGAGTCTCTCAGGGGGAAACAGATACTAACCCTGTGGCAGAAAGGCCCAGGCTGGGTTTATCATTGTAAGCCAGACTGATACAGCTGGTTTATACCTTAATTTCACCCTGCAGAGAGTTCAGTCAGGAGAACAACCACCAGGAGCTCTCCATAATGCTCCAAAATGACCAATCTTGCAGGAACAGTATCTGATAGTGGCATGGAAATTCCATTAACGTTTTTGAAAAACAAATTCCAGGGCACCAACTTCAAGCAGGAGGAGGCTTTTTTTTAACACACACATAGAATCAAAGTACAGACAATCATCATGTGTCATCTCCCTCCTTGGGAGGGGCTTTTTTTTTTATGATGATCACAGTGCTTCTGCGATTCGGGCCATCAGGGGGGTGGGAGGTAACCTGAGTCAATGTCTTCCTGGCATTCCTGTGCCCAGCTGAGTAGTCAGCACTGTGACTCAATCTCAAAGTTCTAAAGCCAAGATGACCTTAACCCATATCATAAGCTCAGCACCATTAGGACTCTGACAAATAGCCTTCTCAGTCCAATAACACCATCTGCATCACACGCAGGTTTCTGTTCTATTATGGTAAGAGAAAGAAAAATCAGGAGAGCATGCATCTAGGTTTTTAGTTAGCAGTCTATTTACTTCTGTCAGTGGCTGTACCTTATCTTCAGTCCCTTTTGCTGTAATGTAATGCACTCTTTCCTTTGGCCAAACTGTTTACACCTGGCTTGTTAGGTTATTTCTGTTAGTACAGTACATCATTATGTGGTTTTCCTTTGCTTTCTCTCCACACCTGAAAATCTCCACTTTGCCACGTGACACAATTACCATAGATAACAGCTTTACTTTTTAATTAGAAGGTTGTAGCTTTAGGACCTGTTCCTTTTTCTGTAATTATTTTTAAAATAATGAATTAATTTAATTGCCCAACAAGGTTCATGCCATCAATTAAATATGTGCCCTATTCTTCAAGTAATGTGAAACTATTTTCACAGCACACTTCTTAAAAAGCAAGGGACAACCAGCCTCTATCATAATTTTACTTGACCGTTTGCTTGATTAAACTAATTCATAACTGAAAACTGTTTCTTGTTACAATTATTTAAAATAACAGAAGCAGAGGCCATTCCATTGGCTGAGGTTTTACCATTTATTCATAATCCATCAAGTATTTAAGTCAATTAACAAAATTATTAGAAAATGGTAATCACTCCTATGATATACTCTATAGGATATCCACAGTGTACTTTCAGAATACTCTCAGCAAATATTTATTGCTTTACGGCTTTTTTAAAGATTTTGATTGGTTTTGAGAACAGATGGATATATTTCATCAGCTCTATACATAGTTAAATATCCTCTATGCGGATTTCACACTTGTCAGTTGTTCATGAATGCAGATAATTCAATGTTGCTGATCAAGGCTTCTATGTCATTAATTTTCCATTTGAGAATTGAACCAATTAGAGTGCTGTCACAACCAAAGCAGATATTTCCTATGTTATCAGAGAGTTGTATTTTGAGATTTCCTAAGCATATCCATGGTAACATATCACTTTTGGGAACTCTACTGTAGCTTGAAAAAAAGCGATATTTTAAATCTTTTGTTTTTATTGTGAGACAAAAGGAAACTTTCCACTTTCAAACATTTGGGTACAGTCAGAAGGTAGAGGCAGGCTGAAAACTCTTCCCTGAAAGAGAAATTAAATTTGACAAACCAATCCCCCTGCAATTTCGACCAGAATAATTGTCAAGAATTCTCATTATCTCGATTTTCAAAACCACAGCTCTCACCATCTCCCTCTCTTGGACTTCGGTCTCCTGCTCTGCAGTACTTCAACTTTGTAGATGTATAATGATGGGGAAAAAAAGATTTGTAAGGAGGTTGTTTTTTTCACAGCTCAATTGTGAAGAAAATATAAGTTGAAATAGTATTACACTTCACTGGCAGAATATAAGCTATCCACCTAGAGATGTTCTGTTTAAAGGATAAAAAGACAGGAACAAAGGTCTCTGAAAAAGCTTGGATAATGAAATATTTATTAAATACATTAAGCTGCCTCTGTTCTATGTCCTCACTTAGACTCATTAAACACTTACCCAAATGAGGAACTAAGGGGTTTAATATTACTTCTGCCTAGTGATATAAATTCATGCAGTCTTAACGGTAGTAATTCAATTCAAACTACAGGATGGAACAAGCCAAGTTTTTAGCATTCTTCTTTAAATGAAACAAAAGCAAGAATTCAAATGCCAAATACTGAACATGTAACACATTGTAACATATGACGCTGGCCACAAACCTCCTCAGTCCTTGCCAAAATATTGTATGTCCTCTGTATCCTATTTTTCCAGTGGCAGAAGAAGATTAATTAAGATTCTTATCATTTTAAATAGAAGGAAAAATGAGATATTACCTACTCTTGTTAACAACATATCATTTTGGAGAAGTATTTCTATTGCACCAACAAAAATACGTGGTACATAATATACATATTAAAGTAATGTTACAGAACATGTACGTAGAGTGGTGGTACAGTGTTTCGACTGATAATAATATATATAAAGAAAATACAATTACTTTCCCTCTGCTCTCCCAAATCGTCTCTCACAAGAAAGAGTAAACTAAGCGAAAGGCCAGGTCAGCAGCAATTGCAATTTTTACATCACTTTAATTTAGAAAAGTGAAAAAAATCTTATTAACTCAAGTACAGGGAATGAAAAGAGCACCTGATTTAGAAACCAGTCTACCACAAGACACTAAGCAGAAATACTGAATTCTAAAGTAAAGAGATATCAGTATGTTTGCTATAAACCTGATAATCAGAGGTGAACAGCAAGAATACAAGTAGAAAGCCTCTTGATATTGCTGCCTTAGGAAATGCAACATTTGAATAAAATTTGCATCCTGAATTATAGTTAATTTTATTCCAGAGTAACCAGAAAAAATCTGCCAACAACAGGAAAAGAAGCGAAAACTCTTCACACTAAAAATGACTATCGAAAGGTCACAGCCTCTTCGGAAACAACAGGAAGCGAGCATCTGAAGCTGTTGAATTACAGGTCCACTTCATATCAGAAGAAGCAAAAAAAGAAATAGAAGTCTCAACACAACAAAGACTGTGGCGAAGAAAAGCGATTTTGAGCTGACAATACTTAATTACCCCATTGAATTGTACACTTTGAACTGAAACAGCGAGCTGAGCTTAACGCATAGAGAACAGCTAATCAATATCTTTATCTTAAAGATAAAGGTCTGATGGCAGCCAGATCTTTTCCACTTGCTGCTGGAAAAAAAAAGGAAAGGCATGCTTGACCCACATAAGGAACGTTTTCTCTTTAACACTTCTAAAGCAAAAGCTAAGTGAACTAAAGCAATTAAAAAAATGCCCAAAGCAGCACACAACACAGGGGAGACATAGTGACAGGGAATAGGAAGTTCAGAAACTGAAATTGCCCTTAAGACAAAAGAAAAGGCACAGTTCAAAACTACTGCCACCCGGTGGAGATGTGTGAGCATGAGGACATCAGAATCACACCTTCAGGGGTCATTTGATTTGAATGTTTTGGTTGAAACTAGGTTTTCTCCCAGTTGGTGGTTGATACTATACATTGACATCACTCTCAACAGCTGCTCACAAACTGTACTGCATATATGGCAGAGTCAAATACTGTATATCTCTAGACCCGCAAGTCTTCTTCAAACTCAACGCCGTCTCGGAGAGACAAATCCCACCACCGCACTGAATATTTTATGCTCATCAGAACTGAATGGCATCTGTCTGCCTCTTGTCTCCCAACAGCGCCGAAAACCTTGGCATACCACTAACTAGTGCCAGTCCTCAGGCACTGCACAGTCACTGATCCACAGCTTGACAAGGCAAATCAGTAGTGAGTGAGGCTACAGGCTGCCCCTGGCTAATCAGAGGCAACAAAAGGTCCTGAGAAAATTAAAAAGGCTGCTTAAACTAACCACGACTATAGTACGAAGCGACAGAATGCAGAAGCAGCCACTGATACAGCTCAGACAGATCCCTGGGTAAGAAGATGAACACTGACAATTAGCATCAGGCATGCAGGATGGAAATCACCTGCCTCATATTCTGCAGACTCTACTATGATCAAAAAGGTGGTACCTTTTAAACGCAGATAGAACAGAAGTGTCAGTAGCATCACTCGGGCAGGTGACGTTGCCTCGTCCTTTAATCACAGCCCTCCTTTCATTTTAAATATGTTTCCCTTAGGTGCTGTCCACTGAAGCTTCCTTTCCCCTCTCTCTGTGCAGCTCAGTTTCAATGGCTGTCTAGCAAGCTGGCATTCCTCTTCCTTTTGGTCCTATCTGGAGCATGCTCAGTATACACCAGTGCCTTGTTAGATTATTTTCTGAGGCTCCTGAAGCAAGCCCATTGGTAGGGGGATTCTTTGTTTAACTGATTTATTTCACCACGCTTACACACATCAGTGGGCTTATTAAAAAGGATCCACAGAAACCCCCCGCACACTGGATGCTGTGCCCGGATTAAAACAGCTGTGATAACACAAAAGCCCCACTAGATGGTGGTCTTGAATAACATTCAAACCAGCAGTCACACCAAAGACTAATGATCACCTAAATGGATTGCTCACAGTGGTGATGCAGCAGGTAAAGGCGACTAACTAACGTATCAAAGACATCAGAGCACGTTTATGCAAAATATAGTAAAGTTGGTATATTGTCTGACTGCCTGCTAGTTTTTTCGTTTACCACCGATTTTTCAAAATTACACCTTGTGCATATCTCCTAGAAACAATACCTCTTCACATATGCTAACATAACCTTTATTTTTCAGAATACCTATCTTGCATTAAAAAATCCCATGGTACAGTACATCCTCCACACAACGAAAAACTGGAAGAATCAAAGAGTTTAGGACATATTTTAACCTTATGCCATTGTAATTCCAGTCAACTGGCTATCACTGTATCAACGCTGTCTTTCCCCTGCAGGACTTCTGCTATCTAGACTCAGATGTCTCAGAAGGTTTTCAGATTCAGATATATGCAGATGCCTAAGGGAGACGCTATCTCAACTTGTCAATCCTGAACATGTTTTACACATCAAGAGAGAATTCACAGATCAGATTAAGATAAAATGACAAACACAAACTCAAATTCAGGATGAAGGACTGTATCACCATGAAGAATCCATTGCAAATGGTTATCTATCACAGCAAACACTGCTGCAGACAGGGCGTAGATGAGGAATCATCCAAGTCAGATCCAGGAATAAAGAACAAATTCAGAAATATCCTTGGGCTCAAACATTGCAGTATTCTGAGCATATGTGCTTTACAAAACACCACTTCAGTAAATAACTAGTACAGCACTGAGAGGAATCCCCTAAGGTTCTCAGTGCAGTTTCCATACCATGGGGTTAAAACTGAGCAGTACATTGTTTTCTGCTGCTTTTTGAACTCTCTATTTTCATTCTTAGTCAAAACTACCAAAATAATTAACACAGAAAAACAACAGAGCTGACTTAAAAACATGTCTTTCTCTGCTTAAATGTCAAAAATATTTTTCTCCAAAAGGCAAGATTTCTGGGAGATCCAATTAGTCAGTGCTAATCTAAATCATGTGTCTAAATCACCCCAGTTCTTGCAAGGAACCTCTTTCCAAAATAAAATACAAAGGCTTTCTCATACTGTACCTCTGAGGTAAAAAGCCCAGACCTGCTCTTGAAAAATGACAAATACAAAACACACTGAAGCAATAGAAATCAGGTATTTAGTCGATGTCAGAGACTATTAAATGCAATTAAAATGTGTTGGAGGGTAACCTATTTGATTAATGTTTTAAATAGGTTACAATGTTAGAATCCATCCTCCAGGCTTACAAAGAAAACTGAGGGCAGTGTAGAGAGAGCTGTTTTAAACAGAAAATAGAAGACATAGTTTTACGTTACAGAGGTTTACAAAGAAGCTTAACCTTGATTGCAACAAAGCCTTCACCACAGGCAAGTAATTGTCAGCCTTGCTAACTCAATTTACAGAATACAGATTAATGAAAGTTATATAAAATGCGGGGATGGGGTCTGAATCATGCTCGTTCAACAGCTGGGAACCCGTCAGTCCGGGGGCTGGTGCTGTTCAACCTTGGTAATTTGCAGTTTATCTTCAAGGGAACATGGATAGCGATGAGAATATGTGTGCAATTGGTTGGAAAATGAAGCAAAGCACAGTGAAACAGGAAAAAAAAGACCAACTTTCATTTTATCCATCTGGTCAGAGGGTGAAGTGTGCCTCAGACACGTGCCTGGATAGCTCTTTTTAGTTTTTAGAGCTGGTAAAGACACATACATTGCGAAGATGTAAGCGGTAGTGGCCAGTTTTTCCCAGTTTTATTATACAGTCATGGAAAGATTAAAAGCTAAATTATAACCTTTTTACCACCTGAGCCTGAAGAGAAGGTATTAAGGTTCCTCATTTGTTTCGTTTCTGAAAGGCTTGTCTGCTTATTATCACTGTAGCTGGCAGTAGTTAAGCCACCTTGGTTTCCTAATTAACACAGCAGTATATTTCTGTTAAAAGCTATATGAACCTGTGTCTTTCTGATTCATACACTAAATGGGATCTGAGGCAGATTAATAGCTTTGCAGGTGGTCTGAGGTCAAGACCATCCTCAGCATCAGATTGAGTGGTTGAGAAAAATTGGAAAGGGGAGGTGTTGGTCTAAATACGACTCACAGTTAAATGTTAAATAGCATTCCCTCTCACTGTCTGCCATGACTGCAATCCTTCTAAGTTAATTTCAGCAAACAAGACCAGTAACCATGGAGACTCTACCCTCTGTCTCTACTTAATAAAAGTAGGAAAATGAGATGACACCTTTAATGCTTATTACTTTTATAATGCTGGGAAGATTTCAAAAAGGTTAAAAAACACCTTTCTGCATATATGAAGAAACATCACACTTGACTGGGCACTGACACTCTGACTTCCTATAAACAAATGCAATAAAATATTAGGAATGATAAAGAAAGGTCAGACAGGGATCACAAGAAGTTTTTAACAGTTCATTAAATGTCTGACAGCTCAGCAAGAAGCCACACATTTCTATGGAAAATCCTGTGCCTTGTGGTGCAGTACCAGCCGAGAATAGTGACTTGATTTGGAACTGGGAGAGAATAACTCTCTGCCCTGCCAGACTCCATTTGCACTTTTCTTTTAGAGAACAGGAGAGATTCGATTTGCTAGGAAGTCAAAAACAAAATCCTAATAATCTTACAAAGGTTACAAAGTCCATAATTTAACATTAAGCTTCATGTCTGAATCCTGAAAATGAAAAAGAATACATTTTATTTAGCCCCTTTCTGTCATCTGATTAACCTTTACAATATTCTGTATTTTATAATGCATTTATAGTGTATATAAATGTGTACACTTCCAGAGCAAAACAAGAAGCTAAAGATGGGGCTTGTGAGTACAGAATTTCCTTTCCTGAGCTGTTATCCCCTTGCTTTGTCCCCAGTAGTGCTGACTGCCTCTGTCTTGATTTTGACCTGCACTGATAGTTTACTGCCTTGCTCTACTTACTCTAAACAGCAGCTAGGTGTTACTGTGTTTAAACTGGTCTCCCAATACTATTTTGTTCCAGTTCAAAAGAGGTAATTCAGGAAGCCAGAAAAGAGGACTGTAAATTGACTGTTCGCTCCTGGTATGCATATCTCATTGTATTGCTTTAATAGTATTAGCTCAAACTTCATCATTCAGCTTAGAATTCCACACTTGTCTAATTCACTTCATAACAATGTACTTGCAACGCCCAGATATAACCATGATTGTAACCAATAGAACAGTCCTTCGGATGGACTGCCAGTGCTTTTGAGGGTTTTGAGTGCTTGCATTGGGTTCCCTTGTAGTCTTCTCTCTAAAAAATTGTTTTAAAAAGATTTTTTAAAATTCAACTCTTTTAGCCAGTGTTGATCATTCCTTTGGGTCCAGTAACGTACTTGCTAGCTGTTACATATTGAATAGCAAATTTCTATTCAATAAAACTTACTGTCTCACTCCAGTAGCTACCAATTGTGAGTCAGTGAGCTAACAACTACAAGGCTTTACTATAATTTTACAGCTTCAGTGTGGTTTATTTACCTCCAAGGCAGCTAAGCAGACAACAATAACACAAGCCTCACCTGCACTTTCATAGACTCTTTAAGGCCCTAGCGCTCCTGGGTTTGTCAGCTTAACTCTTTTTTTTTTGCAAACATTTCAAGTTGCATTTGCTTGTGCAGGCAATTTTTAACTGCTGCAACAGGGAGAGGAAACCTTTTATTAAGATGAAGGAATTTACTAAAGAAAAGTAAGGCTAACCTATCCTCACCAACATCTATGTTTGTTCTAAATCTAACAATACATTTCCATTGTTCCTTCTCCATCAGAGGCAGTCCCACTTATTAATGATATCCCTTAGGATTTCTGACTTGCTGACTAAGCATTATGTTATTTACCATGACTTTTCAGGACATTTGTCTCAAGTGGAAATATACACATCATAGTCAATTTGACTTGCAGAAAACAAATATACATTTACAGTAATATAAACTGAACATCAAATATTTAATTAACATTTATTAAAGACTTGGGTTCTGTGGGTTTTGTGTTGTTTCACGAATCAACATCTATGTTTTTTCTTTAGTTATATGATTTTAACATCATTACCTGTATTACACACTTCAACTTAAAAATTGTTTTAACTTAAAATAGCTGTAATTCACCATTCATCTGTATATAAATCAATAAGTTCAAATAATATTGAAAGCTTAAAATCTCAGAGTTGAGAGCCTGGGTGCTATTTATGGGAGGGGATATGATTTCAGTTTACACTGAAATAATGCTCAACATCCCTAAAAGCACTGCTGGAAGATTATAGTCTTCTCCAATTTAAGCCTTAGTGGAGCTCAGAAAGGCAGTATTTATGGCACTCTGAAAGTCTGATCTTTTTTTCCTTTGAAAATCTAGGTTTAATCTAAGTACACAGCCAGGAGAATTTGAATTATTTTGCTTTTGCTTATCCAGTCAAAAATGTTTGTTTGTTCAGTGAATTCCTCCCTTTCCTGGCAAAACATTTAAGTCTCTTCACTGTGTCCTTGGTGTTCAATTTAAAAGAAATGTAATGCATCTTAAGCCAAGTACTGTTTAACGCGAGTTTCAGAAATCAAAGACTTGATTGAACAGAGAAACGCAGCATTAAAAGAAAAACCACCTATTTTTGCCAAATGTAGCACAATAAATTTGCCATCCGTGCCTTTAATTTTTAAAAACACAGTTTTCTTTTTTTCCTACGGTTTCTAATTATACAAAGGGATTCTGTTAACTGGCACAGCAAGAAAAGTCAGATGCCTTCCTGTGTAAGGAAAAAATACACTGTGCTAATTAATACAGCACCCAGTTCTGCTACTTTGCTGTACTACACATCTCTCAATGTTATATCTAAAAATAGGATGTGAATAAGTTGATAATAAGTACATGATGAAAGATGTCAATAGCAGTTCTCACTTTACTCTTTTGCAGACTTATTATCATTGTGGTTTGTTTATGCTTTTCCTACCATTCCTATACCCATTATTATTTGGATGTACTGTAGAATAATGATTCCCCATAATGGTGTATTTGTCTCACAGTGTAGTACTAATTTAGCACAATTTCTACAATCTGTGGCAGTAAATTGTCTTATTGCAACATTAATGATAAAGAGACCTTCCTAAAAATAATAAACGCTCTATTACAAAGAGGTCATGTCAAAACATTTATGTAGCAATTCCTCTGTACAAAGAACGGAGTTAGAAAATGTATGTTTAGGCTCCATAACCTAGTTTTGTGAAGATGTGAAGAGGCCACATACTTAGAAATGAAATGAAGTGACCCAGGTGTTATCAACAGTTTATTATAATAAAGACTGTGATAAAAAGGCTTAAGGAAGCACATTTCTTTGTGTGATTTTTTTTCTGTAATGACAGGGTCATGACTTAAAACAAGCTGAAGGGAATGTTAAATACTGTATAACCCCAGCAGCAGGAAAAACTATCTGCCATTGTCCTGTTAAAATACATGAAAAGCCTTGCTTCGATCAGTCTCAGGTTGTTTAACATTTACCACAAGTCACCACAATGGATGTATTGAGAAAAAAAAAGATGTATGAATACTTTGGTGCATTCTTCATCACTGTTTAATTCTCATTTTTCACCTAAACCTGCTCCTTTTCTTCACAATACCCAGAGAGCAGAATAATTACACTAGTGAAAACAAATTATGAAATATTAGGTTTTGAACTCACCTTCTTTAAATGCTTTTGAACCATTTATTATTAAATGACTGAAATTAGAAACTGAACTACAAGCATAACACGAGTGCTAAACCTTGTACCCAACACTGAGGAAGACACAAGAGGAAAAATCAAATCAGAACTATTTGATTGCATATTCCACACACTTCCAAAGGTCCCATAAACGAATATATTACAAGACTAAAATGATGAATTCAGTCTGAATATAGGAGGTATGAAGACAATATATAATAATACACTGCACAATCACAGTATCAGAGAATAATATTTCCATAAAAAAACAACCTGTCTAAAGAGGAAAGAAAGTTGAAGCAAACCAGGTTAGAAACTGATAAAAAATTAAGCATGACTGTTGGTGATCCTGCCTCTGATGAGTTGTTGAAGGCAAAAGCAGACCTGGCTAATGTGTCACTTGAGATATGAGATCATCAGCCTCAACACCTTACACATACAGTGAGCAGTAAAGAAAAACAATTATCAGGAAGCACAATTCGGGTCATGTGTAGATACCAAACCTCTACACATACCTCAGGCAGAGCTGTGTTTACAGGTTTTGAATGACTGGGCTCATAGCACTACACACATCTGTGAAAATCTAGTAGAATCAATTCTGTAATGTACTGCAGATGTACAGTATGTGCTGTTGGAGATGGACCTGCATGACGTTAAGAATACTGTCTCATTTTTTATAAAAAGTAACATTACTGTATATATATATATGTTACTATAAAATAATTCTTCTTCCATATAATGTATTAAGTGATAGTTTAAAATCATTCTTCATTCTGACATCCACCCTCTACTCACAGTGAATGGTTGTCTGCATGCCCAAATTCATTTGTATTCATTCAGGAATACAGATTCAGGTGTCTTAAAATGCCAACATGGTACTGGTAGCTCATGAATAATGGATAAAGAGAAAAATGCTCAGTTTTTCCACACGGCAGCAAATGCAACTGAACATTTACCATGGTAGCAGCATCTAGCTCAATAATTTGTGATTACACAGTATTTTACCACTTTGGTCCTGGGCTAGAATCAACCTCATCTCATTTTAAGTGATCGCTGACTGGGCCACATCACATGACAGGGAATGTTTCAGTTTTACTTAAAGAAGCTGCAGTGAGGATCATATTGGAGCTGTGTAACTGCAATACAGAGTGTTATAACTGTGCTTTACTGTAATGAGTGACACAAGCCCAATTTAATCATGAGAAACTGGGGCTCATTACAGGATTGACTGAGACAAAACTGACACAAAAATCAAAATAGAATTAGTATAACCCATCCTATGACTAATATTTTATTTTCTTGTACCAATCTGAACATACTGTATAACTAGATGGACAGTAATAGAGTCTTTCAAGGTAAAATGTAATTTGCTCCTTTGATGAAGAGCAAGATATTTTCACCTTTGAAAAGACAGGTGTTTGCTTACATTTATTAATCTTTTAAAACTGATTCTATGAAAGTCTATTAAACCCTTTGGGAATCTTGACAAGCAAATAAATGTATTTGTTACATTTAGTGGTGTACTGTACATAAATGTTATAATCAGATATTTAAGCCCTTTGTGCAGAAGAAACATTGGGTGTTATTGTATGGATTTTTTATTTACAAAGTTTTCATAATTTTAAGGGCATCAGAGAAATTCCGGATAGGTTTTCTGATTGAGCGGAGTGTCCTTTAAGCGTATTTCTTAAATGGACAATGAGCAGAATTAAAAAAAGGTTTTAGACGTATCAACTCTGTCAACACCTAAATCTATTTTGAATTTTGAAAATCTGCCTGTCACACTAATTATATGAGGTAGCAATGGATGGGCCGGCTGTTTATTCCGAAGTGCCAGCCCAGAGTTCACACAGAACAGAGACCAGCTCAGCTCCCATGCGCTGTGTTAACAAGGACACTATGGCACACCCAGTGCCCAGAGGAAATGGGCTGAGCTCTAGCACTCGTTAAAAGGAAATTGCAGAATATCAAAGCAATGAACAGCTTGAGCCCACTGTGTACTGTGGAAAAGTTTCACCCAGATGTAGTTTTGACAGAGCCAGATAGTGTCATAGGAGCACTTCAATAGCCCTCAAGATAACCAGTACTGTATGACCTTTACTTCCCCTCCATTGGTTGCACAGAACACTTGTAAATCTTGTCTCATTTCAGTCTTCTTCACAAGCCTCCTTTCTTTAACTATGTTTCATTCAATTTTCCAAACGTGCTTCACAAATAGCAGCACTAAAATGGAAAAAAAGTAGCAAAATGTTCATATTTTCCACAACTACAACAAGGTATAAAATAAATATAAATCTCAATATGCTTTTACCTCTTAAGAGTTTAGACAACATGGGACATCAACTAAGCAGTAAACTTGGAATCGCTCCTACCCTTGGATATTTTATTAATTAAACTGATTAATAACATGCTAAGTATGGTTTTCATATTCCAGTTTTCCACAGAGATTTGTGAACCCAAGGTAACTGTTGCAGAGCTCAAATGAAATTAAACAAAACACAATACATTTGTTACAAATACCGTCACATTCACTGTAGATTTCTCACAAAACATGTAAAAGAAAGAAAACAACAGACTTTTAAAATGGATTGGCTGTGACCCCGACAAGACTCAAGAATCACGGCCACAAAATCTAAAACAAAATAAACCCTAACCAAACACAGACACACATACAGACAGAGAGACAGAGAGACAGACGGACAACACCTCTCATTGCAGTGCAGGCCGCACTTGACTGAAAAAGACAGCTGATAAACACAGAACCTGAAGGGTCTGTACCTTTCATGAAAACAAATCTGCGCGCTGGAGATGCAGACGGAATTTCTATTGCCGTGCAGGGCAGGCTGTGTTTACCGATTGTCCCTGCGCGGTCTGTCAGGAAGAGGCACAGGGAGAGATGATTTCCTGCAGTGTGCCCTGATGTCCAGGAGAAGCCCAGCTAGTGTTCTCCTACAGGACTGGCTCCCACAGCACCTGACGCCTAGCAAGTCACGGACCTAGCCTGTGCTCTCTCTCTCGCTCTCCCACTCTTTCCTTTTCACAGGCGATGCTGCAAGATTTGTCAAACTAGAAAAAAAACAGACCATTAAACCACTAACTCCCTTATTGCTTTTCTGTAGAGCAAAGATAGCATGTTTTCAAGTCATTACCAAAGACTCTCTTCCTATCTGGAATGAAAGAAAGTCATCAATTAAATTCTGTACCTAGTCACAGGTACACCACATGCTGGTGTGATTTGCTGTTATTTATATACATAAACATTTACTGCAGGAAGGGCTGTGGAAGTGATAAAACTGTAACTGTAAGGTGTCCAACCAAAAGATACATCTAAATCTAAGACACGGCAATAAACTGAGGGCAGCACTTAAATATACTACTACAGTTAACAATAGATCATTCATGCTTCCAGAAAAGAACATGAAACAACTAATCATATGTAATCTGCATCACCTACACCCTATGCATTTCATCTTCATTTTTTACTCAGCAGAAACTGTGTACTGTGCAAGTACAGCTATAACAGTGAAGGACGTGATAATAGATTCACAGGGAAGTTTCATTTACAGTAGATTTGGATTTTAAAAATGAAAAGGCAACAGATACTATACATGTCTGAGTACATTGCTGGTGTTGGTGAACAACAACTTATCTAAGGGGATATGAAATAAAAAATGTCATGAAACAAAAAGCACCAGTTCTGTGTCCCTTATTTTGTAAGGTAAAGCATTAAGAGTTCCTTAATGTCACTGGGGTGAAAGTGCTCAGGACTTCTTTGTCTCTCCTCAAAGGAAAAAGAGCTCAATCTATTCATGGGCTTTTCTGTTCCCTGCATTTTACGTCCTTAATCACACACCATTATTCTACTTGAAATGGCACAGAGGGATCCGGTTCGCACACTATGCTGGCCAAGGAACTCTCTGCCCAGTGCCAACACTGACTCAGTCCCTGCCTTCCCACCCATAATGAACTAATTTCACTTCAATCTGCAATACATAGCCAGATGATCAGAGAAAAATCATTTGTCAAGCAATAGCACAGAATGCAACACGAATTCACAGGTCCTTGTTTTTTTTTTATACAAAATGCATTTTGCCGTTACATGTGTGCACATTGCCCATAAAACAGATTTTCTTTAATGAGTTCTACTATTGTGTGATGAGGCCATGAGACTAATTAGAATGAAACCAAACTACAAGAGCAGAGTGAATTGCTGTTTAAAATGCTTCTTATAGACGGGGGAAAAACTCTTGTCATGGACAGAGCCAATTCTAAGCTTATTAAATTCTTCAGGAAATGTGCCTACTGCAGTGTTTTTCACAGCACGTTCAAAAGACCATGACAGTGATTTTAAAGTGGTAGTTTATTCACAGATGGCAGCATCCAACAGGTAAGTTAAAATTGATTCAAGCTCCATGAATGTAACTGATCCAAGCAGCAACTGCAGTTACACTGAAGTAACCTAAAATATTAAATTGTTGTGTGATAACAGTCTTAAAATATAACTGAAGTGTATTTCATTATACAAACATCCAGTAACAAATAACAAAACTAACAAAGACAAAAGCAGGATTTGCTGGAGCAAAGATTTTTGGATTCTTGGAATTTGTATTCCTGATTTTATTCCTGATAAGCATTACAGCTCGAACCTGATTCTAGATATTTTACAGTTGGAACTTGATTCTAGATATTTTTTAGATTTCATTTCTTCTTGCCAAATCACAAGAAAACTTCAAAGCTGTTGATAAAGGACATCCATTTTTCAACTGTAAGCACAGGTTATATTACGTAAACCACACAGTCCTGTCATTTTCTCATTCATTTTTAAAAAGATATGAATAACACAAAGAAAAAATTAAGACATTCCTGGAACAGATATTTAATCGCCAAAAGTTATGTTCTTCTTTGATTCTTTCTTCAGTGATTGTAACCAGTAACATAAAGCTTTACTAATAACTATTCATTCTGATATCCAATTTACCCATAAAAACAAATATACCCCATAGAGATGTATGCAGTTAGCTTCTACAGATAGCTTAGTTTTCTATATCTGAAACTCGCATCTGCCTCTGTGCATTATTAATTCTTCTCAAGTAGACCCAGCATTGCAACAAAACGAAATACACTGGAGTAAATTAATCCTTTAGCCAGACAAAAACTAAAATGCTTGAAAAATATATGCCATTACCAGCCATTATAAAGTCATCAATAGGATTTGGTTTTACATGGAGAAATTGAAATAGTCGCCTCGTCTGCAAGCAAAGCTACAAATACTTGTTGCACTCTGTCACTCAGTTTTACTGGGCTATTACAGTGATGCTTTATGATGCTTTGATGTTTTATATTCAAAGGATACTGTGCAGGTACTAGTTCCGTATTGTCTTTTTCATGTTAGGTTCGTCCTACAGCAATCCGACAAGCTTAGCTCACTTTCAATGTGCGTGTAACCAACAACTGTAATCCCCTCGGACTACACATTTGTTCTATTCCTGCTTTGATACCCCTCACAGAATGCATTCCAGGATCCAGAGAAAGTTAAGCATGCCCCAGGGATCGCTCTTCTGAATCTTTAAATGGGTATCGACTTCTGTCAGGTTGTTGAGGCGATGGTTTAGTCGGAGAATTGCACAACCAGCAGAAAGAGAGAAAAGGGAGAAAAACAGTTCATCTGTATGACGAGATACCCAAGCAGGACATCCCTAAACCCCTCTCACATATGCACTGTCTTATTAAAACTGGACCAGAAGCTACAGAATGATATTGAAAGGGATTAATTGTATTTTCTTTTAAATTCAGTTCATCCACTTATTGCACTGATTGTTATCCATTATGTTAACTTTTGATTGTTCACCATTTTGTTATCCAGTATGACGCAATCTGCAAAACAAATAATTCTAAATGATCATAATCATAAATAATAATCATTAATAACAGATAATCATCCTCACACCTGAAGAAGGCTCCACGTTGTGTTTTCTTTCTTCTCTTTTCAGCATTGAATAAACCTATTACTTGTTCCTTTGCAGCCTATGCATGCTGACGCAGCTCCCCACCTGAATCATAATCATAGCTGACCAAAGCACATGCAAATAATTCAATGACTCTGTATGTTACAAACATAAACCTTTATTTGGTTAACATGAACAGAACTATGTTTAAATCCAGCCTAATCCTGAGAGAATGAGTAGAATCAAAGCTATGAACTCATGTTTTGGTATTCTGTCTTAAGTGGTCTTTTTTAAATAAGAAAAAGTAACGTCACTTCACATTTGCGTGATGGCATGAAAACAAAGTGTCAAGTGTCATATATTATGACATGAGACAAATACTGTCAGATGAGCCAGGAAACAAAAGGTTCTGAAGTACACTGAAATTAAGGAAAAGTATACTGTATAACTAAGTGAAAAAATTTCAGAAACACTGGGTTCTGTTATGGGAGGTATACATTTGCCTAATAAAAAGGAGAAACCAAGCAGGCGTCATACTGACTAACAGTATCATCCTAGGTTTTTAATCTACATCACAATCTGCACAGTGCTACAGAACCACAACAAAGAGTAGCTGCAGTAGCCAGAGAATAAAACACCATAGGCAGCCTTACTCCAAAGAGACAAAGGAAGTGAAATAAGATATATAGAGTGAAAAAGAAAACAAGCAAGCAGCGGAGTTTTCCTGTTAAATCCAAGCTTCTGTTTAGTCTTGACAGAACATTCTTGCATTCCCCGAAGAAGCCTTTAGCTAAACTGTTCTCCTTAGATTTCCAGTATACAGATGACATACCTGTAGGACCCCCCATCTCATACTGCATTGTGGGAGGTAATCTCATCCCCATTGCTTTCAGAAGAAAATGGTTCAAAGCTCCAGTGAAGGAGCTCCCTTTTCTACAAAATGTCACTGGTGTCAACATTGTAATTAAACACCACTGACGTGCAAAGTTGCTGCTGCAAATAAGCACAATTTATTACTTTTTTATCCAGGGATACCCTTTAGTACTTAAATTCATATGTTATCATAAAAAAGAGCATGCACATGAAAATAGGACATGCTTCATGTCCTGTTTACTATGACAAACTGCAGTATTAAAAGCATAGATATATAAAACTGCTAGAGTGTAGTATATGTGTGTGTGCTTGTGGGGGTGGGGGGCAGATTTTCTCGTATACTTTAGTCAAATATATTATAGTTCAATTATGCATTTGGTATTATGACTGGCAATACCAGGACTGAATATACTGTACAAGACAGGACAGGCACAAGTTCCAAAACCCTAATTGTTTAATCATATGCACTTAAGTTATCAGGTTGTTGGTGATGTTTCACTCCCACCACTCCCTCCCAATACCTCAACTGTCTACAGACACAAGATCCATGAACACAGCATCTTTTCTTATCTATGATAAAGCTCAATGGCCAATTGCAGACAAGGGAGAGAAAGCCAAAGAATTAATCGATTCTTTAAAAAATACTACTTGCTCAGCAGACAATTCAGCTGAACTCCCCCAAAACTGAAAATACAAGTAGCTCATGATTCTTTTAGTTTGCAATCCAGCTATGAAAATGGAACCCTTTTTTTTCTTTTTTTATCCAGTTTTCAAAAAAGAGATGTGCAAAAAATGAGGACAAGAGTAAACAATGAAAATGAAATTGCAACAGTGAGACCATCCTCTCTTTCACAAGTGCAGAACCCAAACACTCCATGTATGAATGAAATGTTGAGATTACACGTAGGTGCTAACTTTCGATGAGTTCAAACAGCTCAAAGAAAGACAAATCAGATGTTGACGATGTGTCCAGCAGCCATTCCAGATGGCTTTCAGAGTGGTGGAAAGGACAAGCACTTGGAAGCACTTCACACAGCAGGAATCTTCTTTATACTTCTTTAACAAAGTGAAGTGTAAGACACCTGCATTAACAAGATGGTTTTATGAGCTAGGAGAACTCTCACAAAATATCTCCACTCCACTGCCTCTTCTAAACATTCTAAAGTGGTAAGGGATTTGGCCTTTTCAAGAGTCTTCCCTGAACAATGTTCACACTTTCCTATAATCACAGGAACTTGTACAAATTAAGCATATAGGGAAATCAATTAACTTAAAAAGTGTTTTTTCACCATAGCAGAATACACAAAGCCCGAGAAAAATTCAGATGGTTACTCATACATTGATACCGCTGGCACCCTCCTATTTATAGTCTTTCCAAATTAAAATCTCTGCAGCCAAAAATATCTATAGCTCAGACCCTTCCAAATGTCAATTTCCCCCTGCCAATATATCTGCTAAAGGGAGCTAGCTGTGGTTGTAACCGCAGGAGGCTACATTAGCCTAATTCAGACCAAGCAAACTTCTTATCAGCAATTTCTAAAACCGAAAAGACAAAAAAGAACAATTAAAATCCATACATCCATGCCAGCTAAATAAAGCTGAATGTTACAGCAGTGGCTGATTTTCTTAACAGAAAGAGAGAGGTAAGGAAGGAAAGAAAAGAAGATCGGTAATAGCCAAATTTTAATAGGAGTAAAAAGCTCATATTGATTTTTGGCTCAAGACGAATTATGAAGACAAATGTGCAATAACAGACACATACGCGCATCCTGCGATCAGATGATTATCCATTTATTGGTTTCAGGCAGTTATTGCTCTTTGGGTGTTTGCCCTTCAATGCCACTGACAAGGACTTTTAAATGGAATGCAATGCAAACACAAAGCATTAAAAAATATATTAAATATAATAAAAAATATTGGCCAATATTCTACAGCTCTCTTCCATTCCAAGTCTGACCCGAAATGTTCAGGTTTGTTTTTGCTGCTTGTCCATACGTGCAATGCAATATGCTTTGAGTTTTCCAAAGCAGGACTCTTGTCCTGTCTCAATTTATCAAGCTGTCTCCAGGCAGTGAACAAGGCCGATATGTGTTCTGCTGTGCCAAGCAAGCAAATAATTCATAAGTCATTTCTTATTTCCCCACAGTTACCCTATGGCATGCAAAATAAGATTGTTCCTATCCACCGACTTACAAAACATGAATTCATAAAGCATGTGCAGCAATAATTGTACCATGCAATGCACTGTTAGGGTGAAATTGATCTATAACACTTTCACGTGTGGCATGTAGCTTGGAATTTTTCACAACTAGAAAGTAAGCAGATTTATGTACATAGGGCCTTAATGTACCAAATGCATTCAAAGCCCCAGACACCAGCTCACTGATCTTATGCTACACAATGGGCTCATGCAACTTAAGGATTTCAAGGTTTCCTTGATATCGTGGTTTAGAGTTTAAGAAATCTAACTGCCCATACTGTAAAAGGGTAAGAAAAAAGTGCATGCCAGATTTTTTACCTAGATTTGAAAGATATACGTCATACAATGTACAGTAAGAAAAATATGTTTGAATAAAAAAATAGAGTAGTACTTAAAGTAAAACTATCCATGCTATTCTTCATTTAAAGTTGCTCATTAAGAATATATATATAGTTATATTTACAAATCAATGCACAAAAGAAAAACAATTATTCCAGATAAATAGTAAAGTTTAATTCCCTGGCAGGTCCCTCGTTATCTGTCATCTGCTATTGTCTGCATTAACACCAATCACCACATCACATTTACATAGTACTAATTTGTTAGGGTAAATGATTACATTTACTGTTTGCACTGGTGAACTGACAGAATGATTGCCCAGGATGCTGTGCCCCAGTGGAACTGCTTCTGTTCTGTGAATTAAGCTCTGTTTATGCTACAACAGTTAAGTACCGTATAACAGAGAAGGATAACAATTAAATTATTCACCCCACCTATTTTAAATCTTTCAAAGAACACAGGTCTACCAATAATAAATCACATCTAAAGAAAGCATTTTTACATATAGGAACAACCCCACTTCTTTAACTTCTTTATGTACTTTAACTTCATCTGTACTTACGTTTTCAAAAATGTTTTAAGGGATCTTTAAGGTAGGAGTCAGAACCTGGTTTTGACGTCTTATGTAAAGGATATCCTCTCCAGTCACAATACTGGAGCACTGGTTTGGTCATTCTGGTCCAGAGGGAGGAGCGCCACCTACTGGTTTAAGGACTTAACTTAGTCTGATGCAGTAAACTGTAACTCTTTGTGTTAATTAAGACTCCACCCTGAATGCCGTGAATGCTGGTTAATTAAACTTTTCACAGTCAGCTAACTTGAGAGTATTTAGTACCCTTTTCCTATTCTAGAACCAATCAAACATTTTAAATTGACAAAAGAGATGTTCAGGGACTGGTACAAAATTAGAATGTGATTGATTGTCCTTTTCTTACCTTTACGGCATCAGTAAGATGCTATGTTTGATTACTCTTTGCATCCAGTTTATTTAATTATAATTAGTTTTCTAATTTCTACATCAAAGAACACAAGACAGAGGTGACAGAATGTGCCACTTAGTATTCACATCTATTAGCTTTCCTCTTCATATGAGTTAGCTAACTGACATTCCCCGAGGCAGCAGAACGTGGCCAAAGAAAAACACCTCACAAAATGTCTTCACGAATTTTTAATACAGGAGTCATCACTTCAACCGTGTCACAGGGATGAAAAGATCAGCTGCACTTAAGCAACATGACAAGTTTTACAAGCCCGGGTTAATATAATATATCCAGTAGGTCTTATGTTGCTGATGACTCAGCAGCCTCTTTCTCTGAAACTGCTAGACAGACTCTGCAAGAACAAGGCACAGAACGTTCATATATCTAAGGTAGTCTGAGCTTACTTCGCTCTCACCTGACAGGAGTCCTATTATTTTATCTTTGCTGTACTTAAATAACATCACATCACGGACTGATGTTTTCATCATAAACCAACAAAACTCACACAATGGCAAGACCAGATATTAGGAATCATATTATGAATTACAGATTATTAAGCACAGCTTTTAAAAAAAAATTGCAGAAAAACAGCATTAAGTAATTATTTAAACATTTGATTAATTTGTTAAAAAAAAACATAAAACTCTTTAATGTACATCACAGATCATTAACCATCATTTAATAACGAAAGACTAACAGAAAGACTTACAGATCATTAAGCATTGTTTATTAATGAAAATATACAGACAATGTTTATACATTTCTCACAAATCATCAATTAATCACTAGAAACTTTTTGACAAACTATGAGACAGTACTTTGCAAATGACTGGACTAAGCCGCCTGGTACTTTTGTGCGACTTCATTTAGCTTCATTGTTTGTGTAGCACAATGTTGTTATGGGTAAAAAAAAGTGGTCAGTAAAAGACAAAAAAATATTCTGTAACTGATTAATTATCATTTACAGGACCTAATGGTAACAAATGCTCCCATGACCTAAATCTGTCCTGCTATACACTTTTGCTTAAGCAACTAATATGAATGTACACAAAGAAAAACAACACCAGGAGCATGATTTAAGAAACACAAAAAACAAAATGCTGAAGGAGTGGTACAGAATTCATCAATTTCAAATATAAACTGAACAAATATTCCATAAACTGTGCAGAAAATGTTCTAAAGGCTTGTTAAAAAACAATAAACTGAAGACCTAACAGACTCAATTTTACTATTTTTACATCACAAGTTTTAGGCTGAAATTATCCCAACTGATCACAGCTTTACGGTATAACACTACCAGTACCCCTACCAGGTTACTTATGGTTTGGGTTCACATCTGGGACCCAATTGAATACATTCTAAACATAAGTCAGTAGAAAAATACAAGGTTTAATTTATTTTTGGGAAAAAAATACAAAGCACTGCAAAATGCACATGAAAGCAATAATCACTCAGGAAATGAGAGAATAATAAATATTGTTTTGAAATGTACCTGTTGATTTTTATTTCCCAAATACTTTATTTATGCCAGGATATTTAAAGATATATAAAGATATTTCTAATAAACTCACAGCGGACTGAGTGAAAAAAAACAGCAATGCCTTGCAGTTACTTTTTGAACTTCTTTTCATATGTAGGCCAAATAAAATCAAACCTTCTACAAACTCACTGCCTGAGAGCACCAGCCTCCCCACGTTTACCATCATGGAAATTATGCCTGTGCTTAACACTGGAAGGTCGGTCAAAGACTGGCTTCAGCGTGGGTCAAGCCACTGATAGCTCAAAATCAAAATCACTGATTACTGAATTATTTTATATCCCTGCAATTACATCCTCTTCTTATAAAAAGAAAATGAAATTTTCCAGTATTCCAGTAAGGCACTGTTTTGATTTTCAAAGACTATTCACCTGGGGAACCAGGGATCAGGGTGGATAAGAATTAGACATACAAGCCAATTAGAACAACTCCACTCGGTGTCTGTAATGTTCTTAGGATTAGAACGGGCTCAATAAGCTTGTAACACTGCAAGAAACACAAGGTTATGGAAATGCACACATAGTGTGTTCAGATTTATTGTAGAGATCCACTTATGACAGAAAGTGCATAGCCAGATACTTTTACATAGTACATAGTACATATGTACTGTGAACAAGTAAAGGTTAATTCCGTGCTGAAATGGGAAGAAAAGAAACACGTTGTGGCTGTGGAACCTTCTTTAGGTATACATATATGTACACAGTCATGTAGTTTTGTCATCCAAAACCACAGTGCAGAATGTAAGAAAAATACACAAGAACATGTAACCTGAAATCTGCTAAGGTTATATTCCCATTAACTTGTTTCTAACACTCAAGAGATTTTGCAATGTCTGTGACTTAGTGTCAAACAAATCGGATACAGTCCATGAGTTGAAATGACAACTGTAACAAATGAGGGAAATGTTTCTTCATTCCTGTCAGTTGAAGGTCAACCCAAGAACAAGAATTCTGAAAGTTTGCACATGAGAAAAACTGAAAGGCATACATGAGCCACGATAATGTAAACAGTCCATTAATGCGATGAGACACTGCTTTTCTGTGTAGTGAAGGAGCTGTGCTCAAGGTTAGCACACTGGAACTATATAGGAAAAGCAGAAATAGAAAAGCAGTGATGCACTTTTAGAGCAGGCTTTCATATTCATTTAGCTCTCGCAGCAAAGATGCATCAAAAGCCACAATTAAAAGATAAAAACATTATTAAACGTGGCAGAAGTCATAATTGCTTTAATAAAGTGCAGAGATCCCGAGGCAAAACCAAAAGACGCTGAATCTCTTGATAAACTCTTAATTCATCTGATCCTTTCAGACGCCTAAAGAGCACAAATGGAGGTAGATGAGGGCGGCGAAAAAAATGAAGATTCTTAGTGAGATAAACAGGTTCCTTTCCAAAGTCAAATTCCTGATAACATTTTTTTATATAAATATATCATTTTCAGGAAGTGTATTAAAAAACTTTACACTGTCAGTTCTCCACTTAAGATGAAGAATGTGTGTGAATGTTGTCTCATGACAACAGAGCTGGGAAAACACAAAAAAAGAAGGAAAAAATGTTCAGTTGTTCAAGCGTGGCGATACATTGTATTTAATCACAAGATTGACAAAGGCACTTATCTTGGATGAAGGTCCCGGCCAGACCTTCGGCTGAATAAATACTTTTATTTGAGTTGAAAAATTGAGTCACACTGAACAGTTCTTATTGTATTTGCATTATATTAGTATACATCTGATCTGCAGGATTTATGTGCTTGCTAAGTGAGGGTCGAGCTCTGTGCCTCACTGCACACTGTCCTAATAAAAACTTGAGTGAATGCTGACAAGCACTTTTGCACAAACTAGCTTATTCCTTCTTTGCTGTTAATTTTCCCCCATACAGACACACTTCGGATGTTGAACACAATTATTTTTCTACATTCAAGCCCTCAACAGCCTCCATGACCACATGGAACACAGTAAGAAAAGGGAGAGAGAGTCTAAAAAGCAGGTGGCTCTTCAATGAGAGCAAGCTGGGGTCAGACCGAAGAGTTTCAGACTCCAGTTGACTGTGTCGTTCTGGAACTCTCCACTGCAACACTCAACTAAACTACTCTGATGCACTTCGGATCACCCCAAGTCCATGATCACACTGGAGCTCCTCCATCGTATTTCCTAGCTGAGAGCCCTCCTGGTAAAACCAATATGGTCCTGAACAGTTTCTGCCAAATTCTCCTATTATGGATTTCTGTCCTGGAGCTCTTTAGTAGCTACCTCTAGATTAAAGAAAAAAAACAACAGTCATGCATCATTTATACGTAATATTTACCATGTTTTAAATACTGTGCACACACGTTTCCTTTTGTTCAACAACTTTTTTTGCCACAAATACAATGTTTTAACAGTGAAATTTGATTTTCTCAATATTCTCTGTCTCATAAAACAACAGCGTCCTTTCTTAACGATGGGGTCACGAGGAATACAGACACATTAAAATGACAACGAAGGTGCTTGCTGTTTTTTGTGGCTCTGGCACGTGTAAGGCTTGAGAAGTAATCAAGCCAAGCAATTAATTTTGCTGATGAAAAATCACTCTGAGGACAGTGTGATAAAGAAGGTTAATTCATTATCATGGGCGAATAATGTATGTCAAACTGGAAATGTGCACTCAGTCC
This sequence comes from Lepisosteus oculatus, assembly GCF_040954835.1. Taxonomy (NCBI): domain Eukaryota; kingdom Metazoa; phylum Chordata; class Actinopteri; order Semionotiformes; family Lepisosteidae; genus Lepisosteus; species Lepisosteus oculatus. The sequence goes on along the minus strand of NC_090720.1, from coordinate 4,037,588 downwards.
AAAAGAATACCAGTCCATGACTGTAGCATATCATCTTTGATAGAGTAGATGCTAAAACAGCAAAATCACTAACTGAACCTTCATGTCATTCACTGGTCTACTGCACAGTGTAAAATTGGTCCCTCCCAATGAACACTTAATTAATAACTTCCCCAAAAAAGTAATGAGCTAATCTAACCTGTTATGCTATATAAAAGCCAACACTGAATCCCCCTAAGTGACGTATGGAACAGAGCAATTCAAAATAAGAGAGAACAGAAACCAGAATTCACGAGGGAAAAAAGCTGTTTTTATTTGAAAAAAAACCTTTGTTCTCTCTAGTCATTGTATTGTAACACAGATACTAATACTAAGGTACTAATTCACCTTTCCATTTTAATGGGATCACTACCCCTGTTTTCTGAAAAGACTTGACATTCATTGCCACAGTTATTAGCATTCCTAGGCCTAGTAAATAGCCTCCGTTGCTGCTTAGATTTTATTAAACTTGGACCGGAGCTTAATGCGTATTTATTTGGATGAGTGTTGCACAGGTCATAGTTCCGACCCAGCACTTGCTGTAACCCAACCAAAAAGACTTGTATAATAGTATCCTCTGTACTGTTACAGAGAAAATATTTCAAACCCTTCCTTGGTAAATTGCAGCACCTTTTCAGCTTGTTAGTGATGTCCTTTACGAATGTTTGCAAACATCGAATACATGAATAAAAAGTTTTAAATTGCCCTTTGAAGGACTGGTTTCATTATAAGGTAGAATATAGTATTTACTGTATATTAAGAGCTATAAACTTTAGGTATGAATATCAATTTGATCTTACTGATCACCGCTAGGTGCAAACAGTCTAGGCTGGGTAATTGGCCTCCTGTTGTTTTTAACCATTCTTGTTTTCTTAGATACAGCATATAAGAGGTATGCAAAAGAATTACAATGAATAAGATAAATGAGTCTCTTTAGAACGTTCCAACCTGTCAGTATTGTGAAATAAAGCAAAAGCTTATGTTCCTGCATCTAATATACCTATATACTGTATATAATTTATACTGTACACTAACACTCCTAAAATTCATGGTAGCATTTTCAGGTGTTCTACTTCATTTTACATTCTTGGGTAAGAATGCACAATTTTTCATAAACATTTGCCATACAGGCTCTGTAAGCGTAAACATGTAGAAGAGTGAATCTCTCATGACAAGCCTTTAGTTTTCATTATAGCTTTTCTGCTGCAATAAAAGACTTATTTTGTGCCTTTAAAGTCAAAAGCTTTGCTGTAAATTTCGCTACTGCACTACTGATAATGATTCTTGTAATACTGCTGAGCCATGTAAGGGTGAACGTAAGCACCTCACTTAGAATTTTTGCTAAATTCCTGCGCTGTTCTCCTAGTCAGAACACCAGGAAATAAGAAAGACAGCAAATAAGAAGAGGCCACACAACCGATTGTGTCCCTTTGAATCTTAGTGCCTAACAGAAACTCTCAGACCAATAAGCTACAGAAATTCCTGTAAGGAAAAAGTGCCAGACTGCGTACCCTCCATTGCTACCTTTTTAATAAATTACTAGGAACACACAGCAAGCATCCTGAGCATCAGATGGTGATACAGTGCTCAGCAACATAAAATTGCCATGTCCTTCCCAACATCAAGGTCATTATGCACGTGGGATTCCGCTGCTGTAGTGGTGTGGTTTAGAGGGATCTGTTGTGGTTTTATCAATGGTCTATAACCATGGTCCCTTTGGCAAATGTCCTGTAAGATTTCGAAGGATGTTTCAGTCAACACGTACTGAAGACAAGGTTAAGAAAATAATTGGATATGTTACACAGCTGAGTGGTGCTACAGAATGAGATGAACCAAATGAGGCTCTGACTTTTCAGAGAAATTGCAATTCTACGCAACTTAGTTCTATTTAGGTCTAAGAATAACATATTTGTTATTCATATCAGATAATGTTTTTTCCATATGACATTTGTTCTGATTTCTCTGGAAATCTGAAATTCTTTGTGAATAGCAGGCATAATGACTACTGTGTAATCATCAATAACAAAGCAGAGGGGCAGTTCGCAAGTGGTTGAACCAGTGAAAAGCCTAGATGTCTGGAGGTTAACCCTGGGTCATGTTAGTTGACTGAAGTGGGCCAAGTGATGATGGAAGGAGAAACAATTCCGTAGTTATGCTTTGTATATGAATTGGGGTTTTAGTCACATTTTTAGTAACTGTGGAGCTTTCTGACGAATGTTAAGTACTTCCATAACTTCATCAGAACATCAGGTTAATGACTTTTTCTGTTTTTCAAAGTATTTTGTATTCTAAATTTTAATTGAAATGCTTATGGAAGTCTACGTGCATGCTGATTCTGTTATTCTTTGGGCTGGCAACAGAGTCTTTCCTGGTGCTACAGTAGATACTGTAGACTGATATGAAAATAACAGCTCTGATTCTGAAACCTTCCCATAGCTGATAGATGATAAAGCTCCTTCCAGCTATGTTGAGTTTAAACGGGCTGCGATGCCTTGGGATTATATTGTGCACAGAACAGGTGTAATAAATCTCAGCTGCCCTAGGTTTTCTTCTCAAGGTTTTAACTGGAACTGGTGCTCCCTTGCCTTGGCTGGATGTCCCTAATGCACAGATCTTAATTCTCCTGACACTGCTCCTAATTCCTAACTCAGCTGCAATTCCACATGCTGTTGTGCCGAAATATCATTGCTTAGGTCAGGCTCTATCCAGTTCTGAGGGGACAGGACAAATCTCTTACCGGGAAACATTAGAATTCCAGAATGAAAGATGAAAGACTTCGCAATAAGGACACAGAGGCGGCATTCAAACTTATAATGGAGAAAGGGTAAACTTAATATTGTTATGTTGACTAAACATTCAGAGTATCTCAATGACAAATTTGCACTTTCACAAAGCTCCCCCAACAACTCTGTAATACTGTCATTAGCAGGTGCAGAGCTACAGCCTAACCCAGGCATTCCTGTATTTCAAAGGACACAGACAATAACGGCTCAGTTTTTACTAGAAGGAATGAGAACTGTCGCAATGGTAAAAGCCCTAAAGAAGGTCTCTGCAGAGGTTTCTTGATAAACCACTGGGAGACAGAAAGAAATGAAATATTTTTTTCCCCATTTAGTGTTTTCCCCGTCTCTTTTTGAAAGTCATTTCTGCCCTCCTCAACAAGCAAGGACTGTGGAGGACCCACACAAGCAAATAGGTGTTTTAAATTTTTGGTCAGCTTTTTATGTGACATTTTAGTAAACTCAAAGGATCTCTTGTGAACTGGGGATACCACTGGCCAATTAGTTAACTACAGTAATTCTACAATCATAGAATAAACTGTTTGCATACCGATCATGACCAAAGTTAATTGGATAAATAAATATTCAAAATGTCTTATTTATATTTTTTAAATACTGGCAATAAACATGATACAATTGATACTGTTTATCGGAAAACCTCTAGACTGACAGGTGTTAGTTTGGACTTCTGATCAAGATACAGTACAAATGATCTTCTTCATGGATTTTACAGCTGCAGTGGTTTGCTACTTCACCATGGAGCACAGCTGTTAATACTGGAGGTCAAGGCCTTCTTACAGCAGTTGACCAAGTCAGATAATAAGGGAAATGAGAAGGCTCACTGAGACATGAAGCAATTTTATAGTAGCATTAATTGCCTTATCGTTCATTTAATTATGTGTCAAGGCAACTCTGTTGCAGAGTATCTAAAACCCTAAAAGTTAATTGCAATGTAATTCCGATTCATATGCTAATTTAAGCACACAGAAAATGACTGCATTGTTTACAACCGCTCCAGACATATCCTCTCCAAGAGATGAGTTCTTGTGTAGAATTTTTTTTTCATAAAGCATGCACTTTTTGTTCGATATTAAAACGTGAAGCAATGAACCAAAAAAATGAAAGACAGCTAAGGGATCGTTTAGTCAGGAGACTTGATGGGTAGGACATTTGATTTCACCCAACTGGCTGGAATAACTGAATAAACACCTTTTAATACATTTGGAATTGCTAAGTATTTTTTATTGCCTATCTATCACATTTGAAATTGACGAGTTTCTAAGACACTTCTATACCACTACGACTCCTGTAGTGCAACTAGAGAATGAGAGCCTGCAGACACACAGCTCCTGCATGAACACCTGTTAGAGGCATTCCCCTTTGAACATGCTGCAAGCTCCTCGGTGCCTCACAGGGGTTGGAGTGCAGAATCCAGGAGCCCCAGACTCCCACTGACTGCAGGAGCCTGCCAAGTAGAAACAAGTGGAATCGCTGTCCTGCCACAAAGCCAAGAGCACCCCAGCTGGCACATGCTGACCATGCTCTGGGGACTACCAATTATACACAGCTGCTAGGGAGCTATCAGTCACAGTCCGCTAGTAACAAGGTGGGATTTGAGGGTAGATTTAAGATGGGGATTTGTACCTTAAAAGATAATGAATCCCACTATAAAATATATTCAGATATTTAATGTAACAATGATAAACACATTCAGACAATAAAATGGTAAGCAGCTTTGTACAGGAAGATCCCTATAAATTATTTGTTTTAATGCTTAATCCAAGGGATAAAAACAATTGATCCTGCAAACAGAAATTCACAATGGAAATACAGCATCTGCAAAAATCCCATTAAGCACACAAGTTAAATAAGGTTCAGATTTCTATGCCCCCAGTCTCGTTGCTTTTTGCGGCACCACTTATCTAATTCAAGTTTGAAAAGAAAGCAGCAGTCCATTTTTAAAACCACCATGCTGAAAGAAGCTTAACATTTAAACACTTGAGACAAAAACACCATGGCAGTTTCTTAAGCCAATGAGCTATTGATGGTTGAATGGCCCAAGAAAGACTGAAGAGTGGCTTATGAAGACAATGTAAAATACTATTATTGGTTAAAAATGTGCCAGTGGTTATCAGGTTTGTTTCACCTGATGGGTTGAACTCCATCTTATCCCTTAAAAACAAATACATGACACACACTAAAAAAACAAGTTACATGACGCACATTGAAGTTTTAAATGAAGCACAGTGCTCTCCTGAGAATCTCAGCTGCAGCAGTGTGGATGGGGACCTGTTGATTCAGTCAGTAACTGCCAACCACAGATGTTTGTGCTGCAGTTAAAAACTATACCTTCTGGTTTTACACACAAACTGCCCAGGGGTACTCAGGTTTGTGAGAAAATCTTTTAAAAGCTCAATAACACACATATATCTTGATTTGTCTAATACATAAAAATTAATGTCCAAACATTTCAAAGTAAAAAGAAGCTTTTTTTCTTTTCCTTAAACATGACAGAAAGCTAGCTAATGCAACATTTCGAAGTATTTATTTTGTAGCTAATGCTTGCAAAGGGGAAAACTAAACAAGTACGCCAGTCACTTCTCTATTCCAGACGAAGATTCTCTCTGCTCTGAAGGGAGTGCAGTTGGGCAGATTCAGGGACAATTTACAGCAGCATTTCAACAACTTCAGTATTTACTTAAAAGTGCCTCCGTATCCAGCAAAACGTTTGTTAGTCAGTTCAAGAAGTATGAAGACAATGAACGGAGTAGTTTGGTTATGCTCCATTTGTTTTTTGTTATATCAATGACTGTGAGAGTAAAAGTCTACAATCAAATTGCTTGTAGTTTCAGTGCCTGCATTTTTCATTATCTTAAAGGGAAAGAAAGATAATTGGACAGACAGTCAGGAATCGGCGTGGAAAATATCTAAAAATTGCTGTCAATGGAATTCTCTCAAGTTGGCAATGAACAAATTGAGAGCCCCTTCGTCTGCATTTAAAAAAATAAAGATTCCCCAGGGACATATTATTTTAAATAGCTGCTCCTATAGTATATTCTTCAAATAACCCTGAAGAAAAAACAAATGGGAAATGTCACTTAATCATGCCATGTCTATTGAGAATATGTTCTGTACCCACAGTACAGGGGAGCACAAGCTCTGTCAGTGGAATATTAACACTGTCAGTCCCCACACAGATTTCTCTAAATGTAAGAACAAAGCAAGAAAGATTGCCTGTAAAACTGAATTAAACTGAAACCTTCAAACCCTGAAACATTTCTGCTTGGATAACATACTATGGAAAAAAAAACATTTTTTATTCCCAAATATTTTAATTCCTACAACAGATCTTCCTTCATTTAAGACTTAAATGTACAGCTGGCTAGGCTGTCTTAATAAATTAAGGCAAACGCATAGTAGATCAATTATTTATATCCATGATATAGAGTATTTCTGTTTTCTGATTGCAATTAAGACTAATTTCAGCTGGAGAATTTATTTCAGCCTTCTTAAACACTGCACACAAACGGGTTAATATTCCTTTTATATTCTAGACAAAAACGCACCTCACTTTCAGCTCATGATAAAAACAGGACACGACACAAACCAAGCAGGCTAAAACAAAGCACTCTCTCGCAAACCCTGAGGCTTCTGAACTTAAAATACTCCTCATTAATACAGAGGTGAGAATATGAAGTTTAAAAAGATGGATTTTTTTTGCTAAACATGACTTTATTGAACACTTTGAAATGAAGAGGTGCAGATTTGTTAAAAACAAAGAATAAGGGAAGGTTTTTGGAATGAATATGTTTACATTATTGTACTAAGGTAGTTAGTACATTTTACAAAGTACAGCAGACTATGACAAAAACTCCACCTAACCACTCCAGCTCTATCAGCTTAGCCATGTTTCTGCAATCCAGCCAGCTCATATGTGAAATGAAGTCATTCACCCTGTACATGTTTCAAAACTGAAGTGGGAATTTACTGTGCTACATTGCAGAAGGGAGAATGGCCCATCATGTTTATTTCTGACTCAAGGAGACGCCATTCTGAGTGCATCCTATACACCTGGAGCCACCTTCATGGGACGCCTGTGCAGCCCCCCGCTGTCAGGACAGACAGGAACAAGGACCCCACTGAAACAGAAGCTGTCGTCGTCATTTGAAGCCCACCCCAAAAGACAGACTCCTATTCAGACTGAGAAGACCTCCTGTGTAGACTGTGTACTCCATTGTATAATCTGTGGAAAGACAGCCGAGAGCAACAGCCACACTCTTTCACTACATTTACAGTCGGATATTTTAACTCTTGCCCTAAAGGCTCTGCAGCAGGCTGTGGTAGACTTTATTACTGTGCAAGCATAACTGACTGCCTTGCGAAAATGAAAACACAGGGCTGAACACTCTACTAAGAGACAACCTACAGCACAGGAGAGCAACTCCAACTTTTTCAAAAGCTGATTTGAACCACCCCACCGCCCAAAAAATAAATCACTGGTGCACACGTTTCCTCTCCAGCTGTCGGTTCCAAGGCTCACAGAAACTGGCGTAGTTAATTGTCCGCACCTTGCTCTGTTGATACTCCCTTCGCATCTTCCATTAGCAGGCCAAACAGAACATGGCAAGCCATGCAATTGGTGCTTATTAATGACAAGACCAGCAGGGGGAAAAATGTTTTTCTTTCACAAACATTTACCATTCATTCACAGGGTAATCACTATGCCATAATGCATGGCATTGAATGTACTGTACACTACAGTTCTATTCAGCTTCAATAAGCTATTCCAACGTCCAGGATAACTAAAGTGTCAAAGCTGAGAATCTTGTGAGTGCATGAGCATTGCATACATATTATATTTATGTAGCACACTGATTCCAAAGGAAATGACATTGTATTGAGAGTTTATAATTTCCACCAATGAAAATTATTTTTGCTGAGATGCAGAAGGAAAGTTTTTTGCTCACTCGTGGCCTTGCTAGAATTCAGGTGCTACATGTCTTTTCGTTCTTCAGGGTCTTTGGTTTTTGACAAACTCTTAATAGATTAAAAACAGACTTGCACTGGAGTTTTGAACCTGCCTTCATTTGCCAAAGCACACTGAAACAAAAGAAGGTTGTCAAGATGCAGCTCCTAAACAGTCCTAGAGATTACACCTGCCAGAGTAAGCACAGCTATTGTGCAACCTACATTGACAAGAGGCTTGCCGTAATGCTAAAAGTCATTATTAAACAACTAATCGATAAATGGGCTTTGTTGGGATGTACAGGTGTAATCTTGTAAATTCTGAAATACAGATTTGAAAAAACTGGCATCATTGCTCTGGCTAGATTTGTTAATAAGTAGTACATGGTCAGTTTCTCCTTGTTTTAAAAAACAATACTTTTGGTGTTATCTGAACAAGAACCTCCCTGAGCACTACTCTTTGAAAAGAACCATCATTCATCATCCTTATTCATAACCATCTTAGGAGCCCAAATTTGTATTCTCGAACGTCTGAACTTTTAGGAGTTTTCATTCTATGTTCCTGTCATTTACAAAACCGAATAAATGTTTTTCGTCAACATACATCTACTCTAAACATAGCTAAAATATGGGTTAAAAGTCTACAGCAGCACGGTGAAAAGAACAAAAAATACAAATCTTTAACCTTCCAGCATTGGAGGAGGCTGAGTCCCATGTAACCGCAATATCCATGGAACAAGCGGAGAAGACACTGGGCATTTATCTTCTCTGAGCACAAATCATACCAGTGGGAAAAAGCTTTCAGAAAATCCAAGGAAAAGGAGCCTAGAAAAAGATTAGCAGCTTAAAATGACTGGAGGACACGAACCACTGATAAAACATGAATAAAAGGCATGAACATAGCTGTTGAAGTCTGAAAAGTACATCATGTGCATAAGGAGCCTTGCACAGCATTTTCACCTATAGATTTATTTTGCTTATTATAAAGAGGGGAAACACTGTTCTTGCAACAGACAGCAATCCATTCATTTATTCAAATTAACCTGACTACTGCACAAGGAGCCAGCTCTCGTCTTGCAAAGTCACCTTAAGTAAGGAAAGGAAGATTTATTCTGAGGAGTCACTCTGGAATATATTAATGGAAATGATTAGCTGGCAAATGTCATCAGGAGCAGAAATGGGAAAAGACAGTCAGGCATTCTCTGCAGCTTTATAAAAACCTTGCAAGTTCTTTAATGCCAGCCAGGATGAGCAGCACTCCATACAAAGTCTCAGTCCAAAAAAAAACAGCTTTGCTAATGAATCTATGATCTCTGCCAGGCCAAGCATTTTGAAAATGACACTGAAACCAGAAAATAAAAATTCAAATGAATGATGCACAAGCGACAGCAGGTTTCTGCTGTATAGTGGCCGTCACGTTTGTCTCACACGTGAAAGGTCCCCAGTCCAAAACAGAGCAGAAAGATAATTTAATGAAATGTTACAGCAGTAGTCAGCAATATTGTAATATGCTAGTCAGCAATACTGCCTTACAACTTCAGGGTCCAAGTTTCAATTCCAGGCTGGGGTCTCTGTGTGGAGTTTGTAGATTTTTCTCGGATTTGTATGGTTTTTCACCAGGTGGAACACATTTCCCCCACCTCTTGGAAACAGGCAGAGGAGGGCTGATAAGCTTCTCTGAATTGCCCCTTTTGCAAAATCCCGCAAGAGGATTTTGTTTTAAAAATAACATGTATCGCTAAAAGAACATGTGTCTAATGAGCTTTAAATTTAAACATTAAAAACAATAAAAAGCAACAGCCACAAAACACAGTACAGTGATAATCGCAGTTGTGCGTGTCTAATTATGGGAATCGATTTACCAGCGCTCTCGACAGAAGTGTGATGTTATGAAACCATATGCATGACATTATTCAATTATATGAAACATTGACAGAATATTTTCCAGAAACCCTACCTTAAATTACATTTTTCTTTTTAACATTGTCATATGTAACTGTCCTTGTTACATACAGTATGTATCTATTCTGGTGTATAACCTTGCTTCACCACCACGCCTGTCAGTAAGCGTGCAAGTGAAAGGAACGGTGCGCGGAGGTTTTCTTCTTGAAAGAGAAGCAAGATGCCACAATTTCTCCAAACAGCTAATTAAATCTGTTTGGGTATCCCTCTCTACTAAGGATTCATCCCCTGGTCTTTTTTACAAAGGGCTTTCACTGCCAGCTCAGTGGCCACTGCCTGGACCTTCCTGGGCATCAACAGCAAAAGCTACTGTGTAATGCTTTGGACATACACTGAGCTTATTGAGATGCAGTGAGATAGAAGACAATAAGTACCTCAGATTCCAATTCCAATGCCAAATCTGCCATTCGCCATTCAATCTGAACATCAAGCCACCATCTTCTGCAAGGAGCGGAGGCGAACAATGGACCGATAGTCAATGAATGCAATAGTGTTCAAAGCAGATTTTCTAACAATCTTACAGTCTCGGATCACACAATGCTACACACCATCACTGGGAATTACAATACCATAGTGGTGCCCTGTAATAAAATTACACCAAGCCAATGGCATTATGATTAGCCCATAGCTGTCCTGGAGGACGGAATGCAATACACTCTCCTGATAACATAATCCCTTCTAATGCTGAGCAGTGCCTCACATTGCAAACAAACTCCTGCTTTTGAAAGAAAGCTGCATCTCATTAGAGAATATTACCTTGCTGTATATTAGGAATTAAAAAAAATACATTTTGAAGATAAAACTACGTTTCGGCAAAATGCAGGTCTTCAGACGACAGCTTTTTTGCGTGCACAGAGATCTTTACAGCTCCTTCAGCCTTTTATCACAATGGAAACTTGGACACACATAAGACTGGTTCTGTGGTTCTAAAGAAATGTAAGCACATGACTCCTTCCATTATTTATTATCACAACATTTACTATTGTATTTTTTTTCAGTTTAGGTATCTTCTTAAAGTGCCTTGACTGAACAAACACTCCCAGACTGAGCCATCAGTTTTCATATGGTTTCATCAGATTGACAGCCCGGTCTTCCATCACTAATGGACGAGAGCACAGTCCCTCGGCAGGTTTAGAGCAAGCCAATGGCAGGCTGTGTTTTCATTCCGACTCCCACCCATCTTCAACCTGATTAGCCCAAATGGCTCACAAGAATTGCCAGAGCCTCGGGGTTTCTTTGTGGAGGAAAGCAACTTCTCGAACCGCCGATAATGGTATTACATCCGATATCTCAAAGGCTGTCAAATATTCAAGAGATATTTTATTTTCCCCCTTCTTATACACGTTTGTTGAAAAAGAAATATATAGCAACGGACAGATAATTCACATTTAACTGAAAAGAAATGCAAGATAGTTTTGAAAGTCAACAAAGCTAAAAATACAAAACAAGTCAAAAGAGCAAGCAGTAGTTACCTCCAGCTGCTCCAGTTAACTATGACTTTCCAAAAACATACTGCCAGGTAAATTTGCCCAGGTGTCATTGTGTACATGTCTGTATCAGGCCTGTGAAAGGACTGGTGTCCCATCCAAGGTGTGTCCCACCTTCCCAGGATAGGCTCCAGTGCCCCACAACCATGAATTCGAGAAAGCAGTTAGAAAGTCATCATCATCATAAAAAGTGTGTTCTCATTCGTTCTCAAAAGCTGTTCTCATTCGTGTAGGAGACTTTAACCTGAAACCAATAGTCTCTACTTGTTGTCTATCAGGCTTGTGCTGACTCCTCCCCCATTGCATTCAAACCTTTACAATGCAATTTCAATTACTGAAACAAATCAAATTATTAGAGAAGCCACACTAACTGCTATCTGGTAACACAAATTGTTATCCCAATAGAAACAGGTCATTACATGTTCTTCTTTCAATATACAGTATGATCACATATTACCTTAATCCTAGAAACACAACTTAAATGTCTGGGTACGTTCCTGCATGTTGCAAAGATAAAAAAAAAAATTTTCACAACACAACAGAGTTCAGAATCTGTAAAATGTCTAATTAGTCTGTTTGAATTTATAGCACAGGCAGCAGCTAATTAAAAGGATCCAGATTTACTGAACAGCAGAACACTGCATGTTCATTTGCACTGCTCTGCACCAAAGCTACAGAAATAGAGCGACACTTGGATTTTGGCCCGTGTTGATAAGAAACCAGCCCAGAGCTGCAGTAATATTTTTTGAATCTTCTGGTGTGTCAGGGGTGGGTGGGAGGGAAATGATTGTAACGAATACTGATCACACACAGGATCGGACCTTCACCAGAATTGACCTTGCTGAGCATCTGGGATAAACTCTAGAGGCCCAAAACAAACACCTGACATCTGATTGCGAATCAGTGGCTTGAAAGACTGTAATCTGCTTTTTTTTTATGGAATCATATTTTCATCAAAATCAAGCTTCAGATTTTAGGCCTTCAGCACATGCATTTGTATTCTTGTAACTAAATATATCTGGTTCCTGGCATTAATCTTCACCTCCCACTTTAAACAGTGACAAAGCTATTGTTTATTTCATAGAGCTAGCTATCTCTCAAGCTCAGTTACTGCACAAATAAAGATTATTACAGGACAGATTGTGCTACGGAAGCTGACCTCCAAAAAGTAAAAAAGCAGTAAACTGCCAATCTGTAAAGAAAATCTTGGCATTCCAGATACATTAAATGCATTCATTCATTGCATACACATTTTTTCCTAAATGCTGGAGTACAGACTTGCTTTGCTGTACGGACAATTGCGCCACCACTTTCAGAACAGAAGTAAAATATTAAGACATTAAGATAAAAGGGCTATTTTGAACTTAAAGCCATTCTTTTGTGCATGTTTCCAGACACATCATAATCAAATTCAAAATGACATCAAACAAAAGGTGGAATTAACCCCACCACAACAAACCATTTGTGGTTGTGCAAATGTACAGTAGGTAGTTGTGACTCCCTTAGCCCACTGTATTCCAGGTTTAGCTTCTTCACTATCAAACCACAATGAATCATATCCACCTCTTTTCAAACTACATATTCCTTTCCTGGACTGCATGCTTCTGGTGTTCAGAGGCTCTGTATTTCTTGCCCTCTGTTTGAGTGTTGCTCTGGGTGATTTAGTGAACCCCCCCACCCCCAACACCACTGCTCTGGAATATCTGTCTGTTAAAACACGACCAAACACCTGCCACCCCGATCTTCTATGCTGGAGGCAGGAGACACAGAACAGCTTGTTCAGAGGGATGAATTCATTAAGAGAGCAGGGACTGAAATGGGCATTAGCATCAGAGCTCCAGAAAGCAGTGAACACATGCTTTTCCCCCTTTGTGCAACATTTAACTAGATTATCTTAAAAAATGCACAAGATCACAAAGATTTACCACAGTCCTCCAAGTCACTTAGCAGGATTCAATACAGCGAGAGTGTAAAATTTCAGCATGTTGAAAGGCGTAGACAGAAGTAATTAGCACTAACGAGCGTCCAAGATGATCAATGCAGAGTGTGTGCCCTCCATCGTACACAATTACCCCCTTCGTAAGCTGGCACTACTCTCCTGATGACATACAAAACAGCTATGCTGCCAGAATGCTGAACACATTTTATCCCATTTCATTTGTCCTTGTGGTTTACTGTTCATAAAATTAATAGCTCTTAAGGATCTTCTTTCTAACGTGGTTTTTACGAAAGGTCCACTGGCTACAGTTCAGGAAAAAGCATTAACAGTAAGCTGGCCAAACAGAGAGAGAGAAAAAAATCACCTCAGATAAAATCATATTCCAGACAGAAAATGACTGGATTTTGTTTCACTGAATGAACTGCTGAGAGTTATTAGAGACATTGTTTTTTAAATGGTTAGAAGATAAAAGCCAAAGGTCAGTGGGGAAATTTCACAAGTTATTTCAGGCACATTCATTAGCTCTAACATGTTCATCCACAGCACTCTCACATGAAAAGAGATGAAAAGATCTGTGGCACACTGGCAGCTGTCTGCAGCAAACAAATCTTCACATCTTATTACTGTAACAGATTTGAATTTCATAAGCACTTAGTGATGTTTTAACATTTGCATTTTATTTTGCAAAACGTAAAAATACTTATCCCTTACAGGTCTGACCTGCACTCAAGCTGAACTCTAACTGACTGAAAGAGTCATATTGATTATGCATCTTAAAATAAAGCTCTGGGTATCCCTAAAGATTAAATTTGATAAGGAGCAGCCTATATGTACAAATGTACAGAATCACGGTCTTTACTGATCCAAACTGCCTTAGTCAGTCACCATGCATACACAGGAGGGAGAGCAATGAGTTCAAGCAATGAGGTAAAGAATGATTAAAGTTGGTGGAAAAAGTTGGGACAGGTCTGTGATGACACAACCTAGGATTGTCTTACTTCTTAGAGATGTGGTGAAACAGTTTGTCATAGGCTTCTCTACAACACGCAGAGAAATGATGGATGATGACTACCAGGGTCACAGTAAAGGCTAGACTTCAAAGATTTATATTCTCAGGACCATATTAAGCTTTCTTACACTAAAATGTGACAGCATGTATTTTAGGATATTGATGGGGGAGGGGTTAACTGGTTAAACTAGCTTTTCCAATTTTATTATCTGCCAATTTCAACCATAGGGACTTGCACGCTTTTTATGTCGCAGGGTAATTTCCTAGAAAATTTCCCTTGAATTATGTAGCTCATGGGTACAAAAGCAGCATGGGATTTGAACCCACAGCCCCCCAGTAACGAGTCCAGATTAATTACGGACTTGTAACTGGGAGGCTTCGGTTGCCCAACCACTGCCTCACACTGCTGCCCTTTGTTAAATGAAGATCCATTTGTTTAGACTTCTCTCCCACATACAGACTGTAATCCTGGTGTCCCACAATCGTTCACAAGGAAAGACGTGTCGCACAACTATCATAACCAAATCTAACCCCACTCAAGGTCAGTGTAATATTTGCATAATTTAAGACGTCTTTTAAATCAAATACTTATTCATTTAAGGTTTTAGTACAAAAATGATTGAGTTGGATTACACAAAGGAATATATTTGCATAGTTCAGCCAGACAAGAATGATTCTAATTACTTGCAAATTGTCCAAAGGGGGCAAAACATTATTGCTGGATTCTCACAATTTGTTTTTACAGACCAAGGAGAATGACCGTGATGCCTCTTTAAAGAATATTTAGCAGATAAAAGATGTGAGGGATAAAAGGGTTATGCAAAAGATGAATAAATGGTTTTATTGTTTTTTCAAGGTAATCTGCACATAAAAATTAAACATTTGTCAAAAGCTATATTATGGATGCTTTGGAACTGAGAGAAATTGAATAATAAAGAAAGTATTTTCAAGTATTATAAAGGTAAAAACAAACCATCTAGTTTCACTGCAGACCTAAAACAAAGAGTCTTTCAAATTACATTCTGAAAACCCAATCTATAAATCCATTAATATTCACTGTGACCTATTCAGATGATTTTTTATCAATAATTTATTGCTACACCAGCTGTCGGCCTGCCAGTCTGCCCCAGCTGCTAAAATGTTACACCTAAAAATGGGGATTTCCCCAGCTTCAAAAACAAAACCAGGTACAATTCTTTAATTGTCCTATGTGCCAAGTTAGCACACTTCATATTCACTCTCCTGATTAATAGAGAACTCCCCTGCCAAGTCTTTGATTAGAAATCCCACAAATGCACTGCTAAAATGGGAAATTTAAATATTAATACAAATGGGTTTGCAAGTTGGGTCACCCAGTCTGTGTTTGCAATAACCACATCAAAACCATCAGTGCTCTTTGTCTAATATATTGTTCCTTGTAAAACTGCAGAATACAATTTGCTGTGGATTGGTGAGGTCTCTTAGGTTTCAGCATGTTGAATATACAGTAAGTGCTTGGTAAAGACACGATGTTCTAACAAAGGAACATTGAACTATGCAATCGCAATCCTGCTACAGGCCAAGAAGGTACACGACAACCAATCTGGCTCAGCATGTCTCTCTTTGCCTGTCATTGCGTCCCTTCTCCGATGTCCAAACAGTACATGATGTAAGATGCGGAGAACAGTACAGAGTGAAGCAGGTTCTGTCAAGACACAGGCTGCATGATTAGCACAGTGGGGAAAACTGACTCTCATTGGCTGCAATTCCTGCTTGGATTTTGGTAATCTTTGCCATAGGGATCAGGTTGTCTCCTAGCACTGCTGTTCCTAGAGAAGTAGAGATGACTGCCTTTATGGAAAAGCCTTCGGCAGCAAACCCTGCAGTAGAAACACTCCCAGGTACCCACACAGGCAGCCTAGCTCTGCTGCCCGTTAGAGAACTAATAGAAGACTATGACTGTCTGTACTTCTATTTAAAGACTATTGTGCACTGCTGTGTCTTTCATGTTCTGCTTCTGCTCTTGCTGAAGGCATGCTTTACTCACGACCTGAGAGAAGCATTCCTATTGAAATTCACGTTTTGGTGATCAAGAGGTTTCTGCAAAGCAGGAGAAAAATGACTGCTGGTAAATTAAGTCAATAATGAAACAGGAAGCCACCTTAGTCACAGCAGATTAACACTGTGTGGAGAACTCTTCTATTCCAAAGGAGATTGCTCTAACTTTTCATCATGACACAGGATGTTCTATAGGGCAAACCATTACATTTTTATGTAGTTACTATGATGAAGAAAAATATTATTTTCTTGTAATAGCCTTTGCTTTTTTTCCAGATTGCCACTGAGAACAATCTGAAGACATTGGAAATGCCTACACAGCCTTTATTTCTATTTCTCTGACCCCATACAAAGGCACTCTGCATGTGGGTTTTAATCCTAGGTTGTGTACAGTATGTTACTCCTCCCTTGATAAGAGAGCATATGAATATGAAGGAATACTGTATGTCACACTAATGGCTTCTTTGAATGCAAAGGTTAGATAAATAATTTGCATTCTGGTCATGTTAAGTATTTAACATAATGCCAATCGGAATCAGGAACATTTTTAGCGAAAAGAAGGCACTTTGCCAAATATTGACTCAGGCTTTGTTATGATCTTTGTTGTAGCAATCAGTAACAGACTCACTTACACACCACTGACAAACAGCTAGTAAGCCCAGTTGTTTCTGTTCAGTTTAGTTTCAGAAAAAGATGGGGGAAAGGCATTGATACTTTATTGCTTATTGCCATAACAACCAGTTGCATGGAATTTGGTGTACATGCAGATACTGTATATAGTTTACATGTTCCTTTCATATATGCGCAATGTAAACACTTCTACACATGAATCAATTTGACAACTAAATGAATTTTTTTCAGGGCACCTTTCTCTTATGTGATAAAGAGGAGTGTGTATTTCACAAATGTTTGTATAAATTCAATCCTGTTCATGCCAGAATTTATTTAGAATTACATCACAGGCCTTTATTAAAGGACACAGGTTACAATGGCAACATTCATTAAAAATCAAAAGAGCTAATGCTCTTCGGTTTCATGCAATTAAAATCCACAGTTGTTAATATCGAGAAGCTATTTGTTTGCTTTGTGGCCAGCAGTGGCAATAAGCAAGCATTTGATGATCAAAGCTAACACTGCCTATAACCTGATTGATTGGAAAAATCAATTTCTCATTTCATAACACTGATCTAATGATTTACGAGGAACATGTTCTTAGCATAAATAGCACAGCATAGCATAAACAAGGTAGCATCAATGTACTACTGTACTACATCCTATACATCAGCTGTGATCAACTGATCTCTTTGGCACTGAAACTAAAATAGGCTTTTTGAAATGTACCACAAACATTTACGTACAGTAACACAATCTTTATACAATGTAAAGTCCCAGAGCACTGGTTAGGCAATTCAAAGTTTTAAGAATTAGTCTGGTTGTTTATAATAAAATATCCGAAGATCATAAAAGTGTCTGTCAATGCCTTTAGTTTCCCCACTTGAGAAGGAAATGAAAACAAACCCACATTTGTAATCATGCCTTTCTAATTTTGTCATTTCTGTGTGACCCTGGCAGGAAAAATCTAAGATCAAGATTTGACTGACAGGCACTCCTAAACTCATTCTAACTCATAAACAAAGGGGAAAAGCATTTCTAGGCCCTGCCAATCATTCCGATTTGATTTAAAGATGAGGAAAAGCACAGAGTGACAAATGCATTAAACTGGAGTTATTAACTGATTTTTTTAAAGCAGCATAACATAGCTACTTCATTTCTCTCACAGATCTTAATAAGGTGTCCCGAAGACCCAGTACTACCATTATATGGGAAAAAAACATGTATTAGACTAAATCCAAGTACACATTGTTACAGTGCATTAATGCTTGATCACAGCAGCTTAATTATAACCGCCAGTGATACTTTTGCATTGCTGAAGAGGTACTGTCTTTTTTTAACAATTTAATTCTGAACCATGAGGTTAAAATATTTGAGCAATAAGAACTGACATATATGCAAAGCCTCGCAGACTTAACTGCTTCCCCAGCAGAAAGCACAAAACGTTTCTTATGTTTAATAAAAACCATTGATCTTAATATATAAATACAATAATGTAGGGGACAGGAGCATACAAATGACAAAATATAGTGAGTCTTCATCATCCCTATAAAAAAAGATATTTTTAAAAAGGCAGTTCATATTTATTTGCTATTAATTCGTCTAATGAGTCTGCAGCCTCTTGTTTTAAAATCTAACTGTTCAATTTAGCTGTTATTGTAATGTCAGAAACTTTGCTACTTGAAATACTGTACTGGCAAAGTACATCCAAAGTACATGTTGTAGATCCTCAATTATTCCCAAGTACCAAGCAGAAAGTTAATGTTTAAATAAGACGTTTATGCTGATCAAGTAACATATTCTGCAGCACAAATAATAAAAAACAAAATGTTGCTCAAATTGGTACTTTTTTATATTTCTTACATTCACTACATTGTTATGGGCATCTTCCATTCAAAGCTCAGGACTGCATACGTGAAAGATTAGTTCAACAAAGTCAGTCTGAATCTTCCTGATTCCTGATGGGTTCACCAGCTTAATCAGGTACTATTCTAGTAGTCCTGCCATGAATAGTAGGCTTTTCTGAATTGACCCAATAAATCAGTTTAGTCTGATCACAACAGAGGATGTGTTTCTCCTACTGTGACGTTATGTGATGAGGTACTACTCACTGAGTTCATGAAGAAATTGCATTTTTTATCCAATTCAAAAAATAACGAGAGAGAATAAGTCTCTGTGTCCTTGGTGTACTGATAAGTTCTAAGATAACTTATTTCAAGAATACTCTTTGTTTTTTCTTACATTATGCAGGTTTTGAATTAACGTGCTCATAGTGTAATAGTTATTAACAAATTAAAAAGTTAAAAATACATTGGATAAATATAAATGCTACTGAGTCACGCGGTGGTGCAGTAGTAAGCATCGCTGGGTTCAATTCCAGACCCGGGATGCAATCTGTATTGACTATGTACTGTATGCTCTGCCCATGTTCGCATGGCTTTTCTCTGGGTTTTCTCCAGTTTCCTCCCTCAGTCCAAAGACATACCGGTAGGTTAATTGGCTTCTGGGAAAACTGGCCCTGGTGTGAGTGTGTCTGGCCTGCGATGGACTGGCGTCCAGTTCAGTGTGTACCCTGCCTCGGTCCCATTGCTTGCCGGAAGAGGCTGTGGCTCCACCACCACAACCCTGAACTGGAAGAAGCCGATAGAAAAAGGATGGATAAATGCTACTATAAGGAGAGAGCATTATTTCGTCTTAGAAAAAAAGGAAAGGAAATTTATGCGGTGGCATTTTTATTAGTGTAATCAAAGGTCTAAATATTTCAAAATAAAAGAAGATTTTGAACCTGTTCCAAGAATTCCAGTCTTTTTTCAACAAAGCCAACAGTGGTTAACATGCTGCAGTTATTGCAAACAGTGCAGAAGCCAGGAACTACAGTACACATTCGTGCTTGCTGCCAGACAAATCATCCAATTACTAAGATCATTACAGGACTGTTGCAATGGTGAAAGGGGAATGAACTACTCCACATACCAAAGTGACAATGTGAATTCAGATCCAGAGTGTGGGATGAGCAGTCATCAACATCTGCTGATCAGTTTACCACATGCAACAAATCCATATAACTTGGCTTTTTCCTAAAACGCTGATGTCTGTTAGTTGTCCTTGTTGCAGAAAATCTCACCTTTATAATGTACAACAGCTAACCCATTATACTGTGACTCTTTTGACGATATGGCCAAAACTCGTATTCCTGGGAATTCAGATATTTATTAATATAATAGGTATAATGAACACAGCAATTCTGTTTTAAAACATGAAGAACACCACCATCAAGGGAAGAATTTCACCTGGACCAGCAAAAATATGCGATACAGGAATATAACCTGTGCAATGCTGATAGCTTTTTTTCCTGCTGGATTAGTACAAGCTTAAAATGGGAGCTGGCAAAAGCCCCAGAGTGCTTCTGGTAGGTGATGTTTACAGTCGGGATCTGTGTGGCTGTTGAAAACTCCCCAGTTCATCTCACACGAGGATGCACATCAGAAATAGAGCTGACCCTCACAACACAAGCCACGGTACCCTGATATATCCACAATTAAATAACAAACACTTAACTGGGACTTAACTGTCGAGAGGAATTGACGACAAGGCTTTTTTGAAAATCAGTCAAGTGTTTTTTGAAAGGGAATTACTCTATTGCAACACCTCGAGTTGCCCGAGCCCCCATGATAGAACTCTCACCCATGGGAAGACAAAAATAAAGTATGGGCTATTAATCACATGTGAACACTTTCTGCATTTTGATACGGTGATTAAAGTCAGAAGAAAAATCAAATACAAATTTAGAGGGTTAAAAACCTGGACTCAATAAAAAAAAACTAACGTCTACAAAACCCAATGACTGATAAGAGGATTTCCCATCAGAGAGAAACAGAAGCCCCAGGCAAACAGGCTGCCAACCAAAACCATAGAGCTGGAGTTCACTACAGTCTTCAATCAAATCAAAAAACTGCTGCTACACCAGTGTACGATCTGCACGTGGTCTTCACATCTCAGAAATGTTATACAAAGACTCAAAACAATGTTTACATGTTCATACTAAAATACAAAAGTTAACTGACATCATTTTTGACATCCAGATATAAAACCGACTGGCCAAAGCTATGCACTGTAATGTTATAAATGCAATGGAATATATGACAATAGATTTCTAATGGAATTTGCAGAACCCTGTTATTTGCTAGGGCTAGGGTATGCGAGATTCATTGCTTCCAAGATTGTTTCAATTAATTTTCTGCTAAATGCTACATTGTATTCGATGAAAAACCAGTAGTATTCATGAAACTAATCATTCTTCTAAGCATGAATTATGGTATTCCAGTAGCAATGACAAAAATTAAAGAAAATATTGAGTTTATCATAGTTGCCATCGAAGTCATATTTAGTAATGAAAGATTGATCTACTCTGTGATCTCCATAGGATTTGATTAAAAAAAAACAGATGTATAGGATTACAGAATACTATTTACATTTTTACCTTATGTAGATGTATGCTAAAGCAGAGGTTATCCAAAATCACAAAACAACGCAAACACAAATTACAGCTGATGTAAATTATTTATTGCAAAACTCATCTGAAATTAGTTTTCACTGTTTCTCTGGCAACCAGTAGCAAGAGTTGCCAGTATGCTAACAGCCACCCCTAGTCTCTAAAGGTTAAGGTGTTCATGACTGGATGATGCATGTACTAAAGGAATCACCTGCAGTCTTAGTACACCATTTAAGCAGAATGACATGCAGATGGAAGTTGCTCTTGTGAGAGACTGGTGTAAAACACAATGATCTCATGAAAGATGGACCATTATGCCTCCTGTGCAAAAATGAATGAACAATGCTCCTTTGTCGACTTGGACAATTTCTACAAAATAATCTTGGCTTGTAATGAAAGGAGTGCCTTGTATCAGTAGCCTCGCCAATCTCTCACCACTCCCACTGTAACAAACAAACATTTTTTTTTACATCTGACAAACTAAACCCCAAAAGGAGAGGAAAGTCTGTAGCTGAATTACCGAAGCCACTGTTAATTATGTCAAATAGGCTTAAATTATGCAGGAGGCATCTATTTTAACCATCTTACTACAATGCACAACATTACAGTGTATAATCAGATAGAAATATCCATCTCCACTGGGCACCGACATACCAGTTTAAGCTGCCTCTTTGTTTTCTTATTGTCGTACCTAAAAATAAACTTGCACAGCAATAGAAGCAATGGTTCATGTAAATACACCTGTTCATTCATAAGATTAAGCACTTACAACAAAACATACACCCCAGTCTGTTTATATATTTACAGTGTGGGGAACAGCAATTTTATAAGACCAGCACATACCATCACTCTTTTTGGGTTGCATGTTCCTCCCTGAAGGAGCCAGCAAAAAAAAAAATATCTTTGAAACCTATTCACTGTATGTCCTTGTCCCTTCAATTTAAAAATAAAGCTAACCTTCTTGGGTTTTTTTCCTCTCTTTTCCTCTAAATCCCTCAGCTAGCACAGTCAGCCAGGTATGTCATTACTTTGTAAATTCGCCTTGCAGGCACAGCACAGCACAGCACTTCCTAACAGGTTAAAACCCCTTTCAGATAACAATAGCATGATGGGGCAGGACAAATGGAACGGTGCTGGATGGACCAAGTGGGGTGAGTTGTGGGGGGGGGGGTGTGGAGGGTGGAAAAAGCACACATTTGATTTTTACAAAAAGCAGCCTTTCAAGAGTCTTCAACCAAATACGGCATCTCACAGAACACAAAGCACACACAGCATACAGCCGCCTCCGATACGCACATTCCATGTCACCTAAATCCTGCTAATGACAGAGGCACAAAATCTACAGCCAGACCGAGATGTATAGCTCACCGGTTTCCTTCTTCCTTCTTTTTGCCTCCTTCAGCACATTATCCTGGCTGCCTGACGTTGCACCGGCTAGGAAATGCACATTCCCTCCTCACTGGTGCTTCTCCTTTCCTCCCTTTTAATTATTTTTTTTTTGCTCTCCTCTCGCCCAGCACCGCTACTCCTCTCTTTATTTTGGGGGGATTGTTTTTTTCCTTCTTGCTGCTGCTACTGTTGCCTCTGCTGCTTTCTGAATACTGATCGGCAGCAAGGACAAAAGGAGGGATTGGCTTGAACATTAAGAGCAAATATTTTCTGGTAGAGTGCTTCCCTCCTTGCTCTGTCTCATCCTTGCCTCATGTATCCAGGCACGGGTGTTGCTCACTCCCTTGAGAGCCAGTGGCAAACAGCTGAGGCACAATCGAAAATGCGGCATGGAAGAAAGCAATGGATTGAAGCCTTGCACAAGGCAGAACACATCCCAGTTTAATCGCTGCCGAAACACAGAGGAGAGAGAGAGGGAGACGGGGAGGTCTGTCAATGCACTTTAGAGGATCTGCTCTTACCAACCTCTTAGTGTCCTTGATTCAGGAGAATGGGATTTTATCAACCCAAATACACGGCTATCTTTATATCAGCACAGCGTGTTTTTAAGTCACCGGGAGCATCCATCTAAAATATTAAAACTGCTCTTCCAGAGGTGCACCTTGTGATTTAACCTAAATTGAAAAAGCAAGCTTTCATGATAGAAAAACTGGTATTTTTGCCCAGGACCGGAATTATTAAACTGAGGGTTGCATAGCTACTGCTAAGCCAGGAGTGCTCCATCCTGAAGGTTAACAGTTCTATAAAGATGCTGTCATGCACTCATCCCTTTTAAATCATGATGAGGAGCTGGGAATGCTAATGTTAGCAGTGTTACTGGCAGTTTTCCTTTTTTAATGTGGTGACTCACTGCATCCCAAAACACTGGGTCTTCAATCTCAATGAAGTCGTTTTGTTTTTGGCACTTAAGACATCCACTGGATCAGTTGCTATTCTCTTTCAGAAAATGTGTTCTATTTTGGGTTGCATTCTTTAAATGCTTAAAAGCCCTTGAGTACAGTACATGAGGTAAATGTAATGCACCACTCCCTTAAATCTTTAACCTATACACACAATTTTGAAAGAAGCAATATGCATAAATATAAAAAAATAGTGTCACACAGATGGCAAATAACCCACTTTCTTCAACAAGCTGATGATTTCTAGAGACCACTTTAAAGAAATGAAAAGGTTTCTAAACTTCCAGTTCGCCTTGTTCTTTTGGCAGGTTAGGAGTTAAGTGAATCGACAATTAAGTCCAGCCATCTCTTGAAGAAACCCAAAATTCAGGCCTCATCCGTCTGACTGTGATATCTGCTCCAAACACCCACAAACCTTTGTGTAAAAAAAGTGTATTTTTTTTATTTTCTATCTAAAATGCATCCCTTTAAGTTTACAAGACTGAGAAAATGTTTCAGGAGTCTGAAGTAGCTCGCTGCGTTGACTCTTTTTTTTTCTACCTGTATCATTCTAAATCCCCTCATATTCATCTTTTTCTGGCTTAAAGAAATTTAGTTCCTTTAACTTGTCTGGGTATACGACAATCCCCTAAAACCAGAAATCTTTCTAGTTGTTCTTCTTTGAACTCATTCTAAGGTCACAATACACTATTTGTGGCATGATCATTAACTGCAGTCTTGTTAAAGCACTAGAAAGGTTACTTGCCTTGTGTTAAATTCCACACATCCTTTCAAACAATTCTTTTAAACATTTAAAGCTTTAAGAAGTTTGAAAACTGAAACCAAGCAGCAAGAGCTAGATATGAAAATACAACAGACATACTGGGAGCTTTTGGAAAGCTATGAAATATTCCTATAATACATTCCCACGACAGCATGAAAAAGAGTTTAAAAATCTATGCATTGAAGTGTTAATTTATTAATTGAACCAATGCTTCACTTTGCTGTAAAGACATTTGACTGCTATAGCTGTCCTAACTGCAGCTCTTAATGTGTGGTCTCTGCCATCCCTAATTGGTCCTGAAAACTCAGAGATAATGGAAGAAAGGCAAAAGAAGATGCTTTCATGGTAAGAAAAAAACTGAAATGTTACAGAATCGATACATTTTTCATAAAAAAAGACAGTCAAAAATAATCCAATCTACAGCTGAATGAGAGGAAAGCACAAGGCTGATACATAAAGCAAATTGAGAGGCTACAGCTTATGGAATGCACCTAACATGCTTCAAAAAAGGTAATGAGTTGTCAGACTGATGGTGTGTGAGTTTGCCTTTAGTCAGATGCGTTTCTGGAATGTTTCACCAAATACCCAAATCCTTAGGCCTCTCACAAAGGTGGATCTTTCCATAATCACCTCTCAACTGACCAGTGGACTAGATCAGGTAATCTGTCATCATTCATGCAACAAAATCAGCATTTCAGTTTTTTCAGAGCAGGTAGGATGGTATAGATAAGAGAGCAGAGAAATACCCAGCTGGGCATTTAATATTACACAATAAAAATAATACAGTACAAACAGATGAGAGGAAACACAGACTGGATAAACAAATACTTGGTAGATCTAAATGGAAAAAAAGCAGAGTCCAAATTAATTAACCGTAATTTCCAATTGGAGTGTTTTCTTTACCCAAAACGAATTTTGTTTATAAATACTGCTTTTAAAATCCTCGAACAAAATTGGAGAAACAGAAATTTCTATGCAGCACTACTAAGGAAATCACAGTGGCAGTTTCTCAAGAACAAAATGCCTGCGTCTCTATCCTTATACAGCATTCTGCTCTAACCTTAGCAACCATGAACTTAGTCTGTCCGAAACACTCAATCAAAAAGAAAATTGCAGTAGAAAGGCTGCTGTTTATTTTTCTCAGAGGGGATAACAAGCCTCTCTTCCTCTTTAAAAGCAGATATGCTGATCAAGGCTCTTCAACACTGGAACTAGTAATAGTTTCTGACACATCTCGCAAATCTAGCATTGCACCAAGTCCAGTAAACTGTTTAAAAATATAAAGATGGCAGTGGTTGTTTTTTTTTCCTACTGTCACAAATTAAACAGAAAAATCCTGACTCCTTCATTCCACAGACTTGTGCACAGCCTGCACACAGTAAAATATATTCACGAAGTACAGTTCTCCTAAGATGCCTTTCAGTTATCTGCAATGTAACATTATCCCAGCTAAAACCAATCTGATGCAGTCAAGCTCTTTGTTCACCTTGCCTATCATCAATAAACCCTTCACTCAATTATCACTTCACAACTGCGCTGCCCAAACCATTCCACCAGTACTGCAGTCTGCATGCGAAGAACCAGGAAAGAAAGCATCCTCATAGCACATGATGCCTTCTGTTACATACCTATGGTACAGTAGTCTGAGCTCAGCAAGTTCACACTTCTCACATAGCACAGGGGCTCTCGTTCGGCACACAAGACAGACATCGCTCACACTGCACAATCCCAGCTGCAGCCGACAGCAAGGAGGGAAAGTTAATGCTGCATAGCGGAGGTTAAAGCGAAGCTACCAGACCAGCACATCCCCTTGGCCACAACAGCATTACAGAGCTGGAACAGCCCAAGTCAGGATCGTTTCATCAGATAAGCCCAAGACCGCCTCAGAGTAAAAAGCAGCTCCAGCATCAGCTTACATTACCAGGTTTCCATACAGGTCCCATAGCCACCAGAGACAGCAAATAGGAAATTCATTATACCTTAGGAGAAATCACTGCCAGACTCGCTTACAAAGCACATCCTGCCAGCCAGGCCTTTTAAACGATCAGAGCACGATTTACCAGCCAGCCAGTTTGCTCCTCACACGAACGCAGCAACAGAACAATATCAACAGAGAGCAGGGAGGGGTATTTCTTTTATAAAATGTTGTGCTTGTATTCTTTCATAGCACTGAAGGAGGGATTTAGCATTGTACAAAGGGAGTGAATGAGATATTACTGTGGTAATACGCACATGAGGCCATGGACTGCCACTCTGCGTTTCACTAAGGGACAAAAACAAAAGTCAGACCAGATCAGGTTACAAGAACAGAAGAAAGCTCCTGTTTCTCTGGCTTGCTTTTATTAGAAATTCCGAATTAGAAAAATCAATCAGCTTCGTATATTCTGAAGGATTAATAAAAATGCAAAAAGAGAGACTCGACCACAGACTGTATACAGAGATTGCCCTAGGACACAGTCAGCTGCATAATATCTTTATTTAACAGTAAGGCAAATTATTTTATTATCTTTTCTCTTTATAACATTGATCTTTTTCCTGAAATTAATTACATTGATTTAGGTGCAGCCAGAGCTGTAAAGCCCTGGAACGCAGGTTTTCATACACACATCCCAGCAATGAACAGACGGAAGAGAAACAGTGCAAACTGGCTTTGCAGTGTTATTATTTCTAACTGGAATATCATCACTGATTAAATTAAATAAAAGGAACTTGGGCACCTGCATTTCTATTGCATAATTGTATTTTGCCAGAGGCAGCAAGAAAAAGCCGTTTATAACTTCATAGTGTTCATGATCGCTACTCAAGAGAGCGAATCCCAGAGACGACTGAAAGCTGGAGTTCTCCATAATTGCCACCTTTAGCTCTCTGGACTCGGCTCTCTGCACTGTGATAACGAGCACTCTCGTCCGCGTGGTGGAGGCTCATCGTAATCGCTCTGCATTTCCAACCGGAAATCCAAAACACTCCGGTGCTAAAAGAGGGAGGAGTACAGCACCTACAGTAGATGAGACATAATAAAACCATTTGACTAGAGCTGTGGATGCTCAACAAAGTGGAAAACAGGGAAGAGAAGAGAAAGAAAGTTCTGACAGGCTTATTAGCTGTTAGTGTTCTGTTCTGGATGTTAAAAGAAAACATTGAAATATGTCCCAAGAATTTAACATTAGGAGAAGATGCATGATAACATGTAAGAGGATGGCATTGTATTGACTCCTCAGTTTTGTAAAGTAAGCACAGAAAGGGAACGAACAATGCTTTTGTTCTAAAATATGAAAAAAGTTACGTTTTCTTCCTATTCAAACTTTATGCATGCAAACAAGACCAGAATACACACAAAATACCATGCTTGGTAGACCAATTTTGGTCTGATAGGACTGGGTTTGAAAACGAAGGCTCTCCACTTGACAATGCAGGTCCAGTAATAAGCCCAAATATGATTTTAACACCACATTTTAGGAAAGTTCAAGGGTTGCCTGCATCTGCAGCAGCTAATATCAAAAGACTGAAAATTATCTTACCTTCTACATAGCCTTCTGTATAAGCTTTACAAAAAAAGCCTCAAGAAAGAAAAGGAAAACATTGAAATGCTTTTAAAGGTGTTTAAAGCTAGCAAATCATAAAATCATACACATGAATCAAAAATCATACACAGGCATCATCTGCTAATCTTCTCTTAAAGGACACTGCATTTGGGAAATCCACTGCGATTATGCCATGTGATTATTCCAGATGTGTGCAGCCTTTGGTGAACCACTCTCAAAGTACATGCGCATTTATTCCTGAATTAATTTGCTAAAAGCACTTTCTGCTGATATCCCCACCCTTTAGTATACAAATCCTAGTCATAATCTAACTGTGATCCTCCACCTCTGTTCAGAAGGGCTTTTGCTACATCAGGGATAGCCAGGACTGCTTCTGGAGAGCCACAGTTCAGCAGAATCTATACTGTAGTTCATTTTTTACTCAAAACTCAACCCTGAACATGTTTTGCTTTGATCTTTGTTTTAATGAATAAGTTTTGGAGATCATCTGAAATTAAGTGGTGCTTTTCATTGCAATAATGGTTGCAAAATACCTGGTGTAGTATCAGAGGATTCTGGATAGAATACAGTATCTACAAAATGAACAAATCAGGTCAAATAAACATACCTAGACAAGGCCCAAAAATAAACATGACAGCACAAACAAATTTGCGTTTCACCAAATGTAAGAACAACAATGCATGCACTAGAAAAGTAGAACTATACTGCTATTATAATACATGATAATACAGCACAACCATGCATCCAGAAAGATGTTGGTGAGATTCTGAGCAACCCATAGTCTAACTTGGAAAAAATGCAGCACTACACCATGGACAGGAGGTCAGACCATCACAAGACACACATGAATACACACTAATCTACCTGGCACGTTTTTAGAAGGTGGGAGCAAATTGGAGCATCATGAAAAAAAAAAAAACATGGAGAGAATGTGCAGGAAGCAACTCATCTTGGAATGAAACACAGGGCCTAAGCACTGAGAGACAGGTGTGCTAATTCTCCACATCACAGTGCTGCCCAGGCATTGCGTTAGACATGAAAAAATGATAATATGACTAAAAAACATACAAGCAAATTGCAAGTTAGGAGAGCTGGTTACTAAAAAACATACAAGCACCTCTAAGAATATAATTAAAAGAGTCTTTCGTTTTAATACGATACATTCTGCAAGGCAACATCCACTCCAGGTCTCCATTGCACAAAGATATGGCAAGCTTCCTCCATTAAAAACTCCACCAGCAAGCTGATGCCATGCTTTATTGAATGAGTGATGAACATTTCAGTTTCCCTTTGCTTGTTTTTGATAAACTCTGACCTCACGCTTCATTCATTTAACAAAAAGGCAAGGCAGCGCAAAAGAAAAGAGACTGATGCTCATTAATAGATGATGGGTGCTGATAATGGACAAGTATTATGGTTTCTGAGATAATGAAGGAATCAAAACCCATTCAGGGTTTAACCCATTTAACTGTTAGTGTTATAAAAGATTACAGCAAAGGTACCACAATGCAGATATAATCACTGATGAAATGCACACTGCCAGAGGCTTTAAACACACATTCAGAAAAGAGAATCTTACTTTAACAAACTAAGAGAAAGAACACAGCACAAAAGAATAAACAGAAGACATTTACAAATTCAATGCCTGAAATTGGAACCAAAAAAGCAACCAAATATTAAAAAATATATCTGTTCTTTCATGTCTCAAATTTAAGTAAACCATTTTATCTTGCAAAAACAAATCAAGCCATGGAAAAAAACATTATAAAAGTCTTTCCAATATGCACTTTTTATCATTTACAGTATGAGTGGTCTTTACCAATTTAATTTGACAGCCGTTTTTTTTAGCAAGTCTCTCATTCAGACATAACTGTAGATCTTCTCACAGTCAACTTCATCCCAAGAGCCAGGGTTTCAAATGGCAGTTTGCTGCACAAACCCTGTACATGGTACAGATCATCTGTGTACTAGCTTCACCACAGGAGTTACTCAGGCTCTTGAACCATGCGTCCGTATTTATAGGACAGCTTTCAAAAACCTTGCTCCAAGCAATAAACTGTATATACCAGAGGTCCAGTGAACTGGAGTAAAACTCCACAGAAGCTCACAAATCCATCCCAGGAAGGTTAAGAAATAAAATAAAAACTGCTAGAAAACATGTCTTTTCTCCCCAGACACAATGCTGTTGCATTTATGATTTTCTCACATATGCACTACTTTGAAAGCTGACAAACAACACTTCCTATTAAAAACTCTGCTGTTGACAGCTTCCCAGGTGCACAGCAAAATTTACTTTCACACTGTAACATTTATTAATCTGACATGCGCCTGTCTGGATTCTATATTTTCCACAGGGGTAAATGCCCAGGCTCCTGCCTTCTGAAAACTTGTTCACAGTGTTGGTAAGGATGTGATATGAAGAAAATACCGATGTACTGCAAGTGCATCAATAATATATACTGCATGTATATTTGTGCATATAGGTGTATCCGCATGTGAACCTGGGGTTTATTCTGCTTGTGTGAGATAAACAGAATGACTGGTCAGATTAAAAGTATTCAGTACTACAGCATTTTTATACAATTTTATATCTCTGAATGGGTACAGAACACAGCCCCTGGTTTGCAAAATGGGTAAAACCAAAGCAATTGTATATATATAAAAAAATATTCTACATTTTTCATGTTTCTGAATTAAGATAATTCATATTGAATTAAACATCAATAAACTACAGTGAAGTATACCTGTTGTTTTCATGCCCCTAAATTCTCACTAATTTCCCTACATTCTGAACCAGAGTTTTGTCGTCTTTTCTCATTAGCAATGCTCTGGAAAAATCAGGCTCTTAGCAATTATGAGAAGAGAGACTCAGTTTCACCCTTATTTTTATTGCGTTTTCTCAGACTGTCAGGTCTACTTATAGCTGTACAAACAGAACAGGAGAGAGCAGAGAAAAAGAGACCAAGAAACACTACAAATTTGAGTTGCTGGATTACTGAACGTTTGAAATGTCTTTTATACTGGGTGATGAATTTCACAGAAACAGGTCCAAGATTAACGCAGCCACTTGAGCTGGCACCCCATTGAGACTTGAGGCACTGATTCAGCCCTCGTGTAATAACACTGTCACCACGGCGACGCCTTGCATTGTGGCTGGAGTGTGATTTCCTTCTCTCAACCAATTTTCCTGTAACTGAAAATCCCCCTTTTGGCTATGTAGTTAGCCACTGAATGATAAAGAGAGAAAGAGTGACGTTCAAAAACAAGATTTAATATGCCGGATATTATTGTTTCACATTCATGATGCTGTGTGCCCAAAAGAGTGCATGAATAGCCCCCACCCACCACTACATACTGTTACGCTCAAGAGGAGATGCTGGTCCATTGCAGTTTACCTGCAGGAATGCTGATCCCACTTAAACCGCTGGGTGGACTGGCACCACTGGAGTAAAGTACCTAACACAATAGTACAACAGCAGTTTATACAACAGGAACTTGAAACCACAAGCCACCAGTTATGAGTCCACAGATTTACACACTGTGCTACACAACCACTGGGCAAAAATAAGTATTTTAGATATCACCTTTCAGGAGTTTTTGTTAATCAAACAAAAGACATAGGTACACAAAGTAACCTTTTAGTACTCCTGTGTGTTTAAGGGGAACACACATATTTTGTAATAACTTTGTAAGTATAGACAGTAGAGGCCTGGGCCAGGGCTTGAACTGAAGCTAAAATGGCAAATTAAACTGATATAGTGTAGCGTATAAAGTAGATTTTAAGACAGAATTTGTAAATTACTGGCTGACTGACAAGATCTGATGTGGGTTGGGACATTCCCCAGTCAGAGCAGTCTCCCACTGTCTGAAAGAAGGGCAGAGTTTGAAGACTACAATCGACACGTCGATGTAAAGGGAGTTGACAGTTTGCTGGGTAAAAAGGCAGTTTAGTGGAAATGGCCATGTCTGGTAAACACCACAAAGAATCCTAACTGGACAAGAAGGAGCAAAGATCCTAACATGAATTTAATCGTTAATAAAATACATGAGTGTGCCAGCAATTTGCAGTGCCTTTTAAAAACATCCTTTGCTTCACTATAAAAAAAGAACAAGTACATGACCAGCTATAATGCTGCATGAGCAGTTAACAAGACAATAACGTCTTGTTCACTCATAAACACATGGCCGTTGAGGTAAAACAGATGAAGTTTTTCCATTAGAAAGGTTCAACCTTTCCTTATATCAGCCTTTCTTTTTTAAATTCTAGAGGAAAACTATGTGCTCTATAGAGAGATCATGCTGGTGCATTCAGGTAATTTTGTTTTGTTGTTGTTTTTAACTCAGAGCAAGTCTAAGGAAGATGAACTAGTTAACAAGTTTGTCCTAGGCCCAGCAAATCACCAAGGAACATTATTAATCACTATAATGTTTGCAAGATCAATGATAACTAAACAAAGGAGCCTGGCACTAGACATAACTCACCAGTCTGGGGTAAAAATGTGCTAAAAACACACATAGTGTGTACCTCAAGGTGAAATGATGATAAAAGCAAAGAAAGCATGAAGATACTAGTAAAGCATGATAAAACATTGAAAATCATGACATAGCAACTGCAAGGTATGAGCATTGTGAAACCAAGTGAAACTACCATGCAGCCAGGCTTGGGGTAAAAGCTGATGTAGGATATGCAGAACACTGGAGACCTTGTGACAAAAAATAGTATAAAATTAAAGAACAGAATCAAAAGCTTCTTTATTTTATAGAAGATTTCAATTATTCAATTAAAAATACCATTCACATGCTCCAACAAAAAAATATAGATTTAGAGCACACAGGGACTTCTTAAGATTCTCCAAGCATAATGTTTTTTATTGTGTAGGATTGCTGACCAATGTGTAACATTCGTAATCTGAAACAAAATTACAACCAAATCCTGTTAGCAGCAAGTGAACCTTCAGATCCCCTTCAGTGCAAAAACAGTCAGTTTTACAAAATATATACCACATTTCACCATCTAAAGAACCGTAAATTACGTCCATTAAGAAACTAGCTGTTTCCGTGCTCAGTGTGTTACGAGAAAGATGACGAAAAAAGCCTCCTAGGTTATGTGAGAACGACCTAGGTCAGATTCACCCCTTTCAAAAATAATGACCAGATCTGTGAAAAAGAAAGAGAAGAGGTGTACTGCTGAGGAGACCCATGACAGTCACTCTTAACAGTAACAGAGCACCTGGGCTTCCTGCAGGAGGGGCAGTATGGTAGGGCCATATGTAAGGAGTAGCACAATTGTCCTTCATAAGAAATCTAAGCTCTTTTAGTGTGTATACTACACCAATGTCTCTATTCTATAGAATATGTATTGAATCTGTCCTAGTATTCACTGTGGTAGCATGGTTTGGTAACCTTAATACGATAACCTAATCTTAATAACCTTAATAGCCATCTTTGGTTGGCTATTGGTGTGCACGAACTACAGATTTCAGACATCAAACAGTGCAGAAGGCCAATATAATCTATCATGACCATCCCTTACACAGTGAATCTTAGCTCCTTCCATCAGGCTGTCGATATAGACTACCTAGATTCAAATGTAATAGAAATTAGTTGTCTTTTATTCCCACACCTGCTCAATTTGGACTATTGGCTGTATATTTCACTTTATGTGTATTTCTTTATTTTTTTTCACATCATACAAGCATATCTCTTATTTGTTGATGGGTTCATACTGTGTTGAAATTATTGTGCATTGTACTGTGTCTTTAACCTGCCTGCAAAGCAATTTTCCCAATAAAGTAAGTAAATACTACAGGACGTGTGTACATTTGTGCAAGCGCAGGCCTCATTACATGAGCTGCTTTTATCTGGTCTGGGTAGAACAGTCCAGTAAACCAGAGCAGAAGGGATTCCAGTGCATATTATCTGGCTGAAGGAAATAAGATAGACCATGCTGCTTTAGTTTCGCATAGCACAGCTGTTAACAGGATGAGCGAGCGTCTAACAATGCTTAAAACCAACGGTGTAATTCTCTTTGTAAACACTGCCATCAGCAATGAGCCAGTTCTGCGCTAGTGAGTTAGGCCATTTGTTACTAGATTACTGTAGTTTTACAGAGGAGCAAAAAAACTAAGCTCCATCTGCATCAATAATCCCACTACCTTGCCTTGCATAAGCCAAATGAATAAACCATAGTACTTTAAAAAAAAACATTCTACTACCTTCACGGTCTCAGACGTAATTTAGACGTAATTAAATTCTGTATTTTGCAAATACATACTGTAGTATTTCAGGGGTAAGTCAGAACCTTGAGGAAAGGGAAAGAAACACTACCTACAGTATATATTTTTAAAAAGCCTAAAGCACATCCCTAACTTGCTGTTTGAAATCAATGCAGGGCTATAAAGAACAAAGCTTTTCTAAAGCTCTCCTCTCTTTGTAAGCTGCGGAAGAGCAGAGCTATAAAAAATGATCTGACAGCAGTCTCTACCATGTTCTAAAGTTCCTCTTGTGGTGGCAACACAAAGGTTGTCACCTGCTGGGGAAGTTTCACTGTTCCAGATGCAGATAGCAATCACATTTTACTTTCATTCTATTCACATTTGCTTTTTAAGACTGCCGCCATGCTGCATTTTCTTAAACCTCTGCTTTTTTAAGGTACAGTAGCTATAAAACTACCTTAACAGCACGCCACTTCCATTTTCACAAGAGCAATGGCATTCTGAAATTTTATTGTCAGACCAATTCACGACTGAAATGCAGAGTGCTTTCGATTATGTGTATTTCCCTTCCACAATATTGTTCAAACCCATTTTCTAGATTCTTCTTAAACTCTTGAACCCTGATGGCTCTGTAAGCTTGCTCACATGCTCTGGTCACTGCTGCCTGACGAAGACATTACAGTAAGTGGGTATTTGACATGTGCTCATGCTGCAGTTCAGGTCTCGCCCTTGTAAGTGTTTGTCTTTTTCTTTTCATTAGCATATCTGCAATTGCAAGTGAAGGAAAAATAAAATGCAGGGGCTGCAAATTTGGTTGAGTGATCATGGAGAGGTGTCCCTCTCTTCCCAGATCAACAACTGAGCTGGCAGCTAAATCAATAGCTTAGATTTCTACCGTCAGAATATATACATATCAATTCCAGGGCCAATTTGCTGCTCACTGGCTCTTTAATCAGACCCAAGTGCCCCATAACATCACCAAATACCAATGGCAGAGAACGCAATTTTATTGATAACATTATGACCCTTCATAACCATTAATATTATTACAGGAATAAAATAACCAATCTTGGTTGCTCTTAAGCCACAAGCTCTGCTCATAATAAATGATGTAATGACGTATACCACATACTGGAAAAAATATGTTTGATCCCAGGTTATAAATTTCAATCTTTTTTTTTCTCCACGAGCATTGCTGGGGATTTATTTTAAGTCAACTGAACTGGAAAAGAAAATAGAAAATAGAAAAAAATATATAGTTAGTGCTAGACAGACAGGTCTAGTCACAGTTTTAAAAGAAATGAGAGGAAGAGATGACTAAGGTCAAGATTTGAGCTGCGGTCCTGACACACACATTGACACATGTCTTCCTGGGAGAAGAGTGAGAAGGCAACATGTCTCCAGTAGGTCAAACTCTGTGCTGCCACAGTACTTGCAAGTGTCAAACATGTCATCACCATCAATGGTATACTGATTGTGAGCTCATTTAAATGTTATTTATAAACTAACTTAACAGTTGGTATAAAATATAATAATCAGTAACATTTCTATAATTCTGAAATGAGTGTTCATCTAATAGGGTCTTAATTAATCTCTTCATTATCCTATATTATACATTATACTTTACAAATATTTTAATCTATATTATAAATTATAATATATTAATAAATAAATACAGAAATTTGCCTTGTATTTTTGTAGAAAGTACTGACAAAAGTGAAGATCCTTACAGAAGCCTCATACATAGAGAAGAATCACACTATCTCTACAAAAGGTTGCAGCTGTCCAACGGCCATCACTGAAAGAGGATTTCAGCTGAGTCCAACATGTTACAACTCAGGGTACAGTAAATCTCTTCACTTCCACACCAACAAAACATGCTTGTTAATTTAGTCCCAAATCAAATAGTTGTCATAGTTTGCCGCCTGTCAGTCAGCAATCCTCAACTGGGCTTTTATTAACCCAAAAGAATTTGAAATGTCAAATTCTCGCACGTAACATGCAAATCACTTTCTTTTAAGGCCATATCTGGTCAATTGTAAAAATCTTATGTCTTTTTGCCTGCTAGAGTCTCTTTCACTGCACTGCAATGTC
Source organism: Lepisosteus oculatus (assembly GCF_040954835.1). Taxonomy (NCBI): domain Eukaryota; kingdom Metazoa; phylum Chordata; class Actinopteri; order Semionotiformes; family Lepisosteidae; genus Lepisosteus; species Lepisosteus oculatus. The sequence continues at coordinate 4,001,325 of NC_090720.1, read as the reverse complement.
ATTTAACTAAAAATGAATGCCGCATGGAGTAGATGAAGCATAATGCATAATAGGTATGTGCATAAATACTCTCCATTATACAGAGAATATTAGAGATGGATCTGACACGATTGCATGGGCTGAGAATGACTTGCTTTTGCTTTGCCTTCATTTTTTCAGAGCAAAATGAAAACAAATTCAAAAGACTGGGAAACAACATCCCAAGGTCCATTTTACAGACAAGATTCTTATTACATCAAGCTCTCTCGACAAAAAGGTGTTTTGTATGCTGCAGAAAGCATCGCCGCACAATATTTCAAATTCACCAAGCATATGAAATAACTTCCTTCCTGAGGTTAGGGATAAAGGGGCATTTTTCTACATTTCAACTTGCACTGTGCTGTTTATACTCCCAAGACAACATCAAGCTATATTTTGCCAAAACAACTCCAAGGGTGGACATCTTTTTTACTTAGATCTGTCAAACAAAGAGTTTCTTACAGCAGGGATCCATACAGCTAGTCACAAACAAAATGTTTTAATCCAAAAAGACAAAAATATTTAAGATGTTACCCGGTCCCTAGTCAAAAATCCTACGTTTCTACTAAAAACATTAAAGAAAAATAATAAGGACAGAACTCACAACACGTTTCCAGTCTTCCTTTTTTTTGCAAGTATTTGGGAGATGTCTTCAGTGTTTTTTTTGTAATGTAACTTTACTGGTTCCAGGTTAATGTGAAATATAAAACCTTTCCGTGCAAACAGCCCCTGACAAGGCTGGGACCTCAGCACTAACACCAGTCCTGTTTTGCAAGCTTGTCCCACCATACCTTCCCTGTCACGGACACTATAATGACGACAGACAGATATGGCCCACTGTAAGGTTACAGCTGCTGCCACCTGAGAAAATCTGCAGCATCAGAAATTTCCCACATCCCTTCGATAATCTAGCAAGGGCAGAAACAGCCCACTGTGTCAACCAACCATTGGAAAACAAATCACTTTTTTCCACTGCTTATCAACACCATTGCTTTTCCAGGTGCAGATCTCTGGATTTTAAAGACTGAACTCTTGTAAAGTGAGTTCATGATTTCACCAGCTGCCTGGGCCGCTACAGAATCACACCTGGGCTGCTGGAGGCCTCTTCTGGTCTGTGCTCTGTGTTATTGCCGTTTGAACCAGAGGGACCCGACAGAACAACATCTTCCTCTGTCAAGACGATTTGCTTTGTCAGACCAACAGTTTGGGAGTGAAGCACACCGTAAGCAGACACAGGTTACAGCTAGGGTTCACACTTCTGCCAGGAGCTGTTCTTTGTGCTAACTGTTAAAACAAACTTATTGATGGGATTAAGCAGTCAACCATGTATGAATGACTGGTGCTCTCCAAACCAGTGTAGCAGTTAATTCAATATAAATTATACCTTTATCATTTATATCTAAGGTAACAGACAGGTACAAATGCATATACACACACTCTGTAGAGGTTACATCTCAATGAGCATGTCTTTTCAGGGCATTGTGTTCCAGAAGCTGACGACCACAACAGTGCGTCTGCCCGGAGATGGCACTGAAATCTGTCTGCATGGACTTGGGAATACAATTGCCTCTTTATAACAATAATGAAATGTTTGCACCACAGTATGATTAAATTAGCAACAGATGTACTGCTTTCCCTCTGAAAGGCATTATAATGCAATACACACAAGCAGTGAGAGTAGCACAGCAGTGCCTAATGAGAGGTAATGGACTTTGGGATACCCAATACTCACTGTCTTCTCCGGGACAGGGCATGCCTGGTTTTTCTGGAATGCTGGGGAATACTGGAACAGAGCAAATTCAGAACAGAAACCATTAACAAAATTACACTATGACCCATACCACACCATCAAGAACAAACGTCACTGTACACATATCCTTAATGTATCAGGAAAACTATATGAAAAATATTTTTTGTGCTTCAAATTATCAGCATCATCATTAATCCATTTTTAATAACTACTTTGTCCAATACCAAATGATAGCCATAGCCTCCAGAATATGGCCCCAAGACAGGAAAATGTTATAATGAACAGATTTAAATTATAATAAAGAACAGATGATTTTTTATCATGTTTAGCATACATTCTTTTCCTGAACAACTAGCAACACTACCAATACATTTGCGTAGGTAAGTACAGGTAAGAACATTGGCAAGTTCAAGGAAGATTTATATGAAAAAAGGATGAGACAAAAAATGATAGAATGACCTGGACAAGCTGGAAGTCCAAGGAGCAGAATGAAACAGAATGGATACCAAGTAGTAATGAAGACAACCTGATGACATGAAGACTGTTGTTCAAATGATAAAGAAAATCATGTTGTGCGTTTGAGAGTTGGTGCATTATGGACCATGAGTGACTTAAGAATGTGATTACGATTAAAGTTTACAGGTGCTGTCCAACAGATGAGTCTTGACCAGGCACAGACAGATGGTCAGACAACAAGCAGTTAAGATTTCTGTGAGGACTGCAGGAGAATGAACCACTCATGATGTCCACTGAGGAAATATCATATCAAAAGCAACAGTTTGTGTGAAATTATTGTTTTCCCAATTCTATGTAAATCAAGAGATCCTTGCCCAGGACACAGGTCACCAACATGACTATGTAAGTGTTTAAACAGAGACAAACCCTACAATGATCTTCATAAAATGAGCTGTAAGTGGAGCTTAGAGATTAGGAAGTGAAACCTGAAATTCCAGTGGCCTGGCTGTCATATTACTTCCCTTGCTATAGCTTAAGCTAATTAAATTATGGGGAAGGATCATAGAGGAAAAGGTCAAATATATATTAAATTGTTATTCAATTTCCTTCTTTCAATGAACCACGCTGCTCATTGAATTTAGGACATGTTCCCTACATAAGTCAGCAAAAATGAGAATGCACAGCATAACTACATTGATAGCTGTTCTGGAAAGACGGCTTATGTTTTTTTTTTTGAAGTCTCTCCAATAACTACTCGTCTACCTAAGTGATGCCATGCTTTGTCCAGGCTCGAGCTGCTCAAGGAGTGCCACTACCTCAAGAGAATGCTAATGGAGAGCTTATTGGATGTGCCGAGACCCCAGTGGCTTTTAATCTCATCATCATTCTACAGAAGCTCTGTTTGCTGTGTTGGCCTCAAAAGCACTGTGTGCAGAAAAGCAACTTTCATACCCACTCAGGGAACACAGGATTACCTGTTGTTTTTAGAAATGCTTCTGTGGAACAAAAGTGTGAAGATGATGCTTCCCTTTAACTTGCAAAGCTGAAATTAAACAGTTATTATTGTTCCTGGCATTATTATGGTGAGTGCTATTATGTAATGATTTGTCAGGGTAATAAATGCTGTAAGACTAACAGGTAAACTGCCTTTTCTGCTCTCCGGAAAGCATTAATAAAACTGAATTAGAATCTAGAACAACAGTGAGTCATTTTTTCTGTTCCGTGCTTGAACCTCGGGCTGCTGTGAGCGGGTTTGAAATAGTGGCTGGCCAGGCAAGCACCTGAGTCTGCTGCAGCATGAGTTACATTATTAGACATCAGCTGCAAAAGTAGGTTTGAAGCTCCTTGACTCCTCAGCACACTCTGCAAAGCTGCTTTTAAAGCTCCAAAGCGAGGGCGAGGGAGAAGAGGGAGCGGTACCGTGGACAAGTAGGCCTTCCTTTCTGTTCCGGCTGTACAAACGAAACGCTTCTTCCAGTTCCATCTGGGATGAGATGGTGCAGGGATCACCTACAGGACAGGCAAAAGAGGGATACTGAGAAAGAGAAAACTGTGCAGTGAGCTGGACTGTATTGTATTTCTGTTTGTGTCTGAAACTGAACTGAAACGTGTCTTCTGCATGTTATAATTTCGTCTCCACAGCACTGTCCTGCGGTTTTCTGCTCTGATGACCAGAACACAGCTGTAAGGGTCAACTTTTCTCCAAGGGGTTCAACCCTCCACTCAGAAAGAACCTGGAAACTGAAGCAAGCACTACGTAAGAGACTGCAAACGTGGAAACAAGACTTTACTGAGCTATCCGCATGATTAAAAAAAGCCATTAAATTCAGCAAATTACAAAAACAAAGTGGAGTCCGTTATGCGTAACACATTTTACATTTTGAATTCAAATTAATTCCAATTTAATGTCTCATTCTCATTACTTTATTTTTGACAGGAAAACAGACATGAATCCAGCGATTATTTTTTTTCATTTGACTGCTCTGAGACTCAATTGGTATGCCAGTGACAAGTCAAAACACAAACAAAGGTATTAACTAGTTCACTGATACAAATAAACCCTGTTCGCATATAATATTAATATCTCAGCAGACCAGACAGAGGCGCAGAGATGGGGGAGACATCTTGACCTATCTGCATTTATTATGAAAGACAATAGACCTTCTGTAACCTGTGGAAAAGAAAAGGAGACAAGTGGATGTTATTGTTGCCATGCTATTTCTACACTCAACTGGATGTGATGAACTGGAAAAGCGGATGTTTCCTGGATGGAGTATACATGTTCTCCCATATTTATATCCATGTGGGTTTTTTGGGGGGGTGTCCCAAGTTTCCTTCCATTCTCCATACTGTTCATCAAGCCATCCCTACATTGGACTACATTGTGCTGTATGTACGTATGTGAACCCTGTGATGAACGCCTGCCCCATCTAAGATGTAGGCCTGCCTCGTGCCCAGTCCCTACCAGCTACACATGATCCACGTTCTGAACCGCATTCATGTATGTGGAGTACTTGAGGATGATGGGAGGATGTTCGGAACATTTAGTTGAAAGAGTATAATCCCACATCTTAAATTGTTTTTAAACATTTTGCCACTTCTGTCACTTATACAAAACATTTTTTGTAGCTTTAAAAAATGCTGGTATTCTTTTTATTTGTGATGAGAACCTAGACAATACCTACAGTATACGAGCAGATTTTAGTGTTACTGTGTGAGCAACAGAGGCTGGCCTCTGGGGTGAACCAATTCATTGCTGTAGCAAAACTCCGCAGGATGTGCAGGAACCTGTTTGCGAGCATTTCTGCAAGCAACCTGACACACCTGACAGCTATGTAAGTACATACTGTACATATGCAGGGAGCAAGGGGGTTGGCAACCATGCTTTGGTGGATTTCATAAAAGATGCATGAACACGTCATAGAGAAGAAACTGGAAAAAAAGGAAACCCATCTCAAATCCCCTCCTGAAGACTCCAGGCTCAGATGAATACTTCCAAGGTTTTTCTTTTGTACACTGAAGATAGATCGTATCACATGAAAACTCAGAATATGCAGCAGCTCAGTATGTGTATTTCATGGATTTGTGTTAATGTTATTCAAGCTCCAAATCAATACGATTTAATCACAGCTATGTCTGCTATCAAAATTTAGAATCACATTTGCTGCCAAACTTATATTTTATACTGTATATGTGTAATCAAAACCTGAGGTTCAAAGTTTCTTTTTTCAGGAAGAATTATTACTCCGCAGTGCTGTGTCTACCCAGACATCCTGCTGCTGTTATTAAAAATTCACTGACAGCTTGACTGGCTTGTGTAGCAAGAAAGGGATGGGACTGAAACACCTCTGAAAGGCAATTTTTTATTTGCCCTGAATTTGCAGGTATGCCTTAAAGTAAACAGCTACTGCACACCACAATGTGATATGACATACAAATAGTATTCACATGCCGTATTAAACAGTTTTTAAAAAAATATTTTAAAACTCTTATTAAACAGAATATAAAAATAGAACTTCCCTCTGTATGAAACAACTGGGGAAAAACATTTCTCGGATGAATGATGTTAGAATGTTTCCTGTCAACAGCCATTCACGGGAGAAAACTGTGACAGCAATGTCAGCTGCCTTTTCTATACCTAAGAGTTTTTTTCCTGTAATGTGGTAGCTCTCCTTTCTTCAAGGTGTTTTTTTTTTCAAATGGCTGTTCTATTTTGTTTTTGAAAAGCATTTCACGATTATTTTCAGAATTAGGCTATAATTTTAAAAAACAGTGTTTTGTGGCATGTTTACACAGATATAGTGGCAAAATAATTACTAGTAAGATTATGGAATTTCACAGGTAGGCAAAAGCCTCACCAACAGAACAGGTGGCTTTATCCCAGTATGGCCATTGGATTGCTCTGATCACTGAGGTGAACACAAATGTTCTTTGCAAGGAAACATTACATTATGACCTCCGAGTAATCAGGCAGAAAGCCTCACGTCACGTCTCTCCAAGCCCACTTTGTCAGAATAATACCAAGAGAAAGCCACAGACCTTCATCATCGATCCACTTGAGAGTGATTGGCTGCTGCTGAAGCAGGTTGCACATGTCTCTGACCTCATCACACAGCTCAGTGTAGGTCATTGAGGTATCCAGGTCTGTGATCAGCATGTCCCTGAAAACAAACGAGCAAGAGTTCATTTCTGGTACGCGTCAGTGGTTTCTTCATGAAATCCATCAAGAAGATCAAACGCTTGTGAACTGAAACACCTAGAAGCCAAAAAGCAAGAGTATGTTTAATGCAAAGAATAAAGAATTAATCCGATAAAAGTAACTGAAAAATTAGGCTTTACAGAAACACTTTCCAAGCTTGGGAATTCAAAACCCATTAAGAGTTAAGACTGAAAAAGAGTTATTGGCTAGTACCTTAATTTTTTTATTTTGCTAGAATTGTTTCATCTTCTAATGCACCTGTGGAAAATTAGTACAGTATTTAGGAATATGACTGTAGAATCTGTACAGGTTTTAATAGTACTGTACGTACAGTTACAGGGTTACAGTTACAGTTACAGTTTTACAGGGTTACTGACACCTCATGAGCCCAAGACTCTAATTCTTGGTTCTAAGAGAGTTTGATAGTAAGATAAACATTCTTCTCTAAAGGTTTTTTTTCTGGAAGTTAAAGGCACTAAGACAATGACACAATCAGAGCCTAACTAAAATACCTTCACTTATCGCACACATCTTTGTCTCAAGAAGAGGTCTGATAGAAGAAGAAATAAATACTCTTTGAAATGTACAAAAACACTTGTTCTTTGCTTCAGCTTTCTTTCTACAAAATACAACAACAGGAAAAAATCTATGAAAGCTCAAACAGTATTTTTCCTCTCTCTTTTTCTCTGGGAGCAAGTTGAAAGTAATTTAAAAAATAATAAAGTGAGAGAACTTACTTCACTTCAAGTGTACTCAAGTGAAAAAATAAAGCACCAACACCTCAACAAAACATTAAAACAAAGAACAAGAACACGAGAAGTTGGCTTCAGCACAACCTTTCACTCCGCATCTTTGATTAGGCAGGGGAATGCCTGACAAATTAGGCTACAATAAATGTCACAAAATAAGACGCATGGTATGAAACAGATTCACTGAGCCATAATGGGATTTCTCACACACTACCCTAGCCAAGATCATGGTCCTTCGCATCTGGGGAAATAGTCAGTCTGCTTGTACTATCAAGGAAGTCAAAGTACAAATAAATTCTTTCCAAGATGAAGTCATCATAGTAAAATCAGAAGTATTTAAATAGTGCTGTTGATGTAAATTTGGTAAGCAAAGATATGGATGGGCAAAGGAGGGGCAACAAGACTTTGTTGCTCAGTAGTACAATATTCAGATGAACATGATCAGGGCATTTACTGCGAAGTCTGAGACTCTTTATTGGAAAGAACTACTGCTACCATCCTCTGCAGTGTATTCCTCAGCAAGACACAGCCACCTCTCTGTCTCTCATGCCATAGCAAGGAATGAGAGGCTCTGCTGTTTAAAAACACACATGTATATTGTATAAGTATAATGTATAAGTGTATATGTATAAGTGTGCCATCTGGATAAGAGATGTGTTGGTAAGCAGACTGGGCTGAAAGTTACTAATTGGAGGGTGCAAAAACAATAAAATATTTGGCAATTTGAAATCCAGAATAAGAAACTTCTAGCAGTCACTCAGACGTCTCTTGCCAATTAACTTTATACGAGATCTCAGGAGTATTAATTGCATCCAAACATGCATATATAAATCAAGTTTGCCCAAAATAATATTGGTTACCACAGCACTGTTCAAAGGTGACAAGCCCATTCAAACCCTATATAATGAATATATATATACAGTATATTCATTGTATCAACTGTTCTGGTGTCAAATACCTGTATATACATGGAAATAGATAATGAAAGCAATATCTGTTCTGTGTCAGTGACCAATTGATCAAGCATTTGAGAACAAGGCTCTTTTTCAAATCAAATCCCTCGTCTATAGCAATGTCTTATAAATATCAAGAGTCCTTGAAAAGGTTAATGAAGACTGAAAGCATAAAATGTCTCTATTACATTATCAATGACCAGCAGCCCCGATCCCTTTATTTTGGCTTACTGGCGCACTCTTCAGCAGGGGAAGCAATTCATAAACTGCTTCAAACGTCACATTATTTTACGTTTTCGATGACAAATCCTAGAGGACAAGTAAATACTTCACTGATTGTCTATGGAAAAAAAATATTTAGTGACTTCAAAATCTATCGTCGAAAGCTGACAGTTTTAAAAAACATCTACTCTGCCTTCTCACTCTCCTGCCTGTCTCTTGTTTGTGGCCATTTTTTATCTTGAAAGATGAAAGAATAAATAGGGAAAAATGAAAATGCTGCCATTCAATCTTCTTTCGTCCAATCATTGAGACCAGTACACAATTTCATTTAGCATTTTTTTAAACAATGTTGCATAAACCATTTCCATGTGCACACAATTAAACATTACTTTGCACAATTAAAACACTGGCAATGGGATTCAGCTATAGACAACCCCATTTAACAAACTCAGTCAAGCCAATATAATCAGGATTAGCTATTACTAATATATCTGAAAGGTTACTGCTGATGGTAATAACTGCAAAAGCCTCAAGAGACTTACACATCAAATTCCCTTAAAAGTTCTGAGGCCCAAGATTCACAAGCTTAGCTTCAGAAATATTAGAGTGAAAGCGCAGAGCTCATCCTTTTTCTAAACCTGACCCATAATCTCTGCTTATTCTCTGCGTGCAAAATGTGATGGCTTTCACCGCATTTAGACAGGCACTCTGCCTTGGGGCAGGAGCACTCAGCCCCATTGACATTTAAGCTCTGAGTCAAAACTTGCTTCAGCGAGTCTTTTCTTGCTGTATGAAGAATCACACTAACCCATCACAGCCAATCTCTAAGTCATTACATTCTTTTTTTGGTGCAGCAATTCTGCAGTATTGCAAGGTCCACACAGAATCAGATAAAGAAATAAAAAGCAATATACTGTAGAAATCGAACACAAAAAAATGTGCCGAACGTCACCAACTTGGAGATTATATTAAAGTTGTTCCCTCTACCGTAAATGAAAATTCCATCACATGATTTGTCGATAACGCATCAAGCCAGTGAAGACCTGACCCTCAAGGAACATCCCTCAGACAAAAGCATCCTTTATGTAATGCTTGAGGAATTATTTCTTTCCCTACACTTGGCAAATCAAAAAAGAAGGACATGAAGGCCTAGTCTCGACCATCTCCAGTTTGACAAATTGGTACACCTATACCATCTATTTAACTGTTCTGCTTAAGAATAAGCTACTTTCAGAAACTTATCGCTATTATTGAAAAAGCAAAAACACACAACCTAATCTTTGTGCAGTTTATCTTTGATTTTTCTCTGATGCCAGGCTGTACGCTTCGGTGTGGTCATACTCGGCAATCAGACATGCTTTATTAAAGGGTGTCTTGAGTCCGATAACATTCCTCACCTCCTTCACATCATCCATGCAACCACAGACATGGGCTCTGTTGTGCCGTTCTTTCATCAGAGGTTTAAAAGGTTTTTCAGTGGGAATATCTTTGTCTTGGTATGGTTTTAGATGATACAGGCTTGGGTTCGTGTTTTTTTATTATGGTCAAAAACGTCTGTGCTGACCCTTTAGTAATCATATTAACAGCTAGGAAGTACTCCTCCCAGTGTGCTATTTCTAGGGGCTGTCATTGGGTATGTCCTCTTTCACCTTTTGAACCACAAGCTGTCTACCAGTCTACTATTTTTATCCTGATTTCTGTTATGAGATTTCAGAGTCGCATATCACTTTATGCTGATAAAGCACTGTTGCATGTTGACGTCTCCCAGTCCCCGCCTCGTTTATTGACTGCTTTTGATGATTTCAGTATTCTCTCATCGGTCCAGGTCAGACTGATTGTCGTTAACAATGGCAATGCAGAAGATCAGTTTACCTTCGATTTGCTGTAGGTTAAACACATCATTCCTGATGAATACTAAGACTAAAGCTCAAACTTGTCAACACAGTAAACAACTTCCAAAACATGTTTTGAACACATAGGCACCTTCTCCTCAAACTTGCATCTGATATAAAATTTAAAGTGCTTCCCTTACTAGACTTTTTTTTTACGATTCCTTTTACTTTTTTCTTCCCGTTTTAAGGTCTTGATAGGATTTACCGCATGCTCAGATTTCTAAATGTGTTTGGAAAGCGAAATAGCTGTGTATTAAATTGTCACACTAACCATCATGAGGGATCTGCTGGGGATTTAGATACCAAAAACATTCAATTTTATTTCTACTCCTTCATTCTGAGGGAACGATCTGTCTAGTTCAATACTGACACTCCTGTGTCTAAGCATCTATTTGAAGAAAGTCTGTTTTTCCTTATAGACCAATTCAGTCAAGATCTAATTTATACTGGTGTTCTGTTTAGACCCCATCGATTTGGGACCTAAAATTTAACCTATTTGGTGCTAAGTACAAAGATTAACAACATCTCAGAAAACATAGCTTGACTTTGTCTAATAGGACATTGTCCTATTTTCTATCATCACAAACCCACAATCAGAGGGGATCACAATGTGTGATATTTTTGATAAGTATGGTATTCACTCGTTACAGAACTTGCACTCACAGTAAGTACTCCCTGTCTCTTCTGTCTTTACCAACATCTCCGTTCTGCAGCACAGGCCCTCAGTGACAGGTCTGTCTACCTCCACCTGCCTGTACAACCCACTGGACTTCAACAGCAAAACAGAGAGGCTGGCTTCTTCCATGTATGAGGAATATTTGAAATAGAGACTTGAAACACACTTACTTTTTCCAGGAAATTTCTTTATCGGCAACATCTGGGATAATACATATCCAGACCCCAATAATCCTATTCATCCACTTAAATCTTTTTCACTTGATGGGCTACATTTCTCATAAATGCTATCAAATATAGTTAGTCCCTAGTGTCTTGTGTACACTCTTTACATGGCAAGCATTATCCACATGCTTACACATTGAGAGTATACTCTGGAAGTGGGTTATTTTTTTTATTTTATTCTAGACAAGGACATCCTTTGCCCTCACTTAGTGCTTTCATGGAAGAATGCTTCTGAGCTTGGTCTCTCACTGCAACAGAAAAGGATCTCTATGGCTGGTCAATAGGCAGCTAAAAAGGTGTTGGCAGGACATTCCCTCCGCTGGCATCATGAATCCTGTCCCATCTTCACTATTTATCTGGAACCCCTTACTAGTTGGATTCTTGGTGCTGAGTATGACACAGTAAGGACTAAGTGTTCTTCCACTTTTGTAGTCAAATCCTTATTTCACCATATCTGATATTATTTCAGGGAATGTTTGGCTAATGTCAACATATATGTCTTTTAAACATATACAATATTTAATTTAATATAAATTTGTATCTAATATTTTTTATTAGACACTCTGCATTTCTAAACACAGCTATAATTTCTCATGAACACCACAGCTGCAATCATGTCTTCTTATATTCTCTTATGTTTTGTTTCTAAACCAGTCACTCCCGTGGGCTTGCAGACTGAGCTATAATTAAAACAGAAAAGGAAGCAATGGAAAGAAGCAGGTGACCCACAGAGACAGACACTGTATTTGCATAGATCAATACCAATTTGTTCTAGCTGGTCCAGTTTCAAATGGCCAAGTCTTGCTCACAGTATTAATGTGACTTACTGCCCTCTGCTGGGCAAGACTGCACATAAACACCCTGTGAAACCAATTTCATACTATACAACAAATATTCCCCAAGTTCCTTTATTTCCTGAAACGCAAATTTATAAAAATAATGATGCATTAACATGCTTTAAACAACACCATCTATTGCCCATATTCATCTGATATTTTTCTTCATTGTTTCGGATGACTTGGGCTCACCAAGCATGCCACCACTCCTGCATTGCTTCCACTACACCTCTCTGACCATTAACACACCCCGGTGCTGAATCTCTCCATTGCAGCAACAGGCCCGTGGGTATCCATGGAAACCTCAATAATCTTGCCTTATTAAATAATTAGAAGAAGTTTTTTTTCCAGGCTAGTTATTTTCAGGTGTAGAGTGTGCTGCATGCCAATACTGTCTCACTGTTTATCAGCTCAGACACAGCACTGTGATTTCCTCCACTGGCTCTGCTCTGATGGACAGCTGGAAATGTCTCCTAACCTCATTCATTGGCAAACAAGCCGCAGCCACCATTATCAGTCAAAGAGCTAGACTGCCCTTCAGGCCTGATTATGTGCCACTACCACCAGGTATTGAGAAAGAAAAGGTTACTGCACCAAGTTTGCAACAAATGCAGGTACTATAACATGATGCAGTACATTTTTAAGGATTTAGAGCATGAAACAACATGAAAAGTCAATTTCACACATCCAGGAACAAACAGGAAGTTGCCCGCTTTCATGTGGAAATGAAAAATTAACCACAATCTTTTACAAAAGCGAGAATTATATCAGGAATCTTCTGTTGCCTTCGATAAGTCACTGCAGCTCAACATTTTAAACTCAGATCGCGCAGTTTGCTGAGAAGCAAAACATGAAAGCAATCATTTAGAAAACCGCATCACTGGGTTATTACTTCACAAAATCAACAAAAAGACAACATTCCCACCTCGATCTAGCTGCAAATTCAAGTTAAACTACTTGCTTAAAAATGTCACAGTGTGCTTTCTTTGACTGAAGAAGTATAATCACAACCTGTTCTTTGCGTGTTCTGACTCTTAGTACTGTAGTCTATTACACAAGAGGTCAATAATACCACTTACTGCACTCAACGCTATCAGACACCATCATGCTTTTCCCAGCACTACAGTGAACATGGATCTTTTCCATTACCGTGGAGTTTCAAACAGGAAAACGACCTTTTCATCTGAACTATAAGGGCTCTGACAACAAAATTTTTGTCCGTTTATGACTACAACTACAACTCTTATATCATTGACTGTGACTATCAACCCTTAGTAATCATGCCACAGATAAAAAATAACTTCAGATAATAAACAAATTGGAGCTGTGTTTCAGTCAGTCTGTTCCACGGGGGAGTCTGACATGTATTTGGCTGCTATCCTGAAATAAGATCCAGCTGTAGGAGAACAATTAGACATTGTGGGCTAGTGTCAGCAATGCTGCCTCTTATGAATGGTTTAACATTAAGCTTCAGGGTCTTGTTCTGTGTACTACTTCACCAATAAATGTTGCCTAAGTTTCAATGTGCATATTGATTTTTCAATACAATAGTCCATTCAGCAGGTATCCACAGAAAATCTTTCATCAGAAATTTGTAACAATGACAGCTACACCTGCAATGAGGAGACACTGGATGAACATTTCTAACTGTACAAAAACATGTAACATTTTTTTTTTAATTAAAACACTTAAACTATCAATTTGAATCCAGTTCATTAATATCAGATCTGGAAAATCCGTACTTCCTTGATGAAAAAACTTCCATTTGTTTTTACTTCCCTCCATTTCAGAAGTGATCTCTGAAACAGAGTGAAACAACAGCTTGTGCAGCAGCAGGTGTGACTAAATCTTTTTTTTTTTCTGTGCTTCGCAAGCCACACAAAGCCAAAAACTGTCTTTACTGTGCAAACTCTTTCTGTAAAGATACATAATGGCTTTTATGTCTCCGATTTATGCCCCCTCTTACTTGCTTGTCTTTTCAGAATTTGTTTTTGAAATTCTAATATCAAATAACATGTTATTTTGTGTATTTCTGTCTTTTTCTAAGGAAAATTCTATCAAGTTATGGGGAGAATGTATTCCTATTTCTTGCATATATGTTGCACATTTCACCTCAAAAGATCCCAAAGGTTTTCATTCAGGCGATGAACCCATTTCTGTCCCCATTAAAGTACAGACCCATCTAATGCCTCAGCTTTTTTTAACAATGCCATGGGATTTTTAATAACCAAAAAATCAAGATCACAGTTGTGCGTTTCATCTGATGGATATTAGTTCCTCCAGTACTGTGTCCCTAGTCAACATACTGGGACATTGGTTTAGAAATCCTGCTCTAAACAGGAGAGCATCACCACCTACTGTTCCACCAACACCCCTTGAAGCAGAAAACAGATTTTCCTTAGAGCTCTCCAAGCCCAGTACTGACCAGATCCAGAATGGCTGATCGAGGTATTCTTGTGCTATTTATATCGGTATAGCATGAAAATTTTTTTTTTCTGGAAAATAATTGGAATACTGCAACTCTGAAAGGATGGATTAAATAAGGCATTGTGAAGACATTGTGAACTTTGGTCAGTGATTTTTCTTGTATTAGGGGGTAGTAGTATAGGATCACATCATTTTCAATACTGTCACAGCAACAAAATCCATATAAATGCGTCTTAAAGATGCATCTTGTAGAATCCAAGCAACATGAAACTGAAAGCTTTAAAGAACCAGATAATATTTCCGGATCTTAACAGCGCATCACAAAACCAACCCTAAGCTGGGGAAGGGCTTTCAGTTGCTAAGCACATTTTCAATTGAATGTAATGACTAAAGGCTTTAAGTCTCTGTGTCTTTCTTCTAAACGGTGTGTAAGACATTTTTCATGCGCACTGTACAAACTACTCATTATTAAATAATAATATATGTGACACGCTGCCATTCGTCTGAGAGGACACTGTTCATGAAAGAGCTTCTGCGGGTCGTCCAGGTGCAGGTGGTGGGATATTAAAGTTAGCAAATGGTGGCAGTACTAAGTGTAAAACATTGTAAGAGTACAAGTGGCTCAGAAAGGCCTCCAGGAAGAGCTACTTCAGAAAGCAATTGACCCTAATTATGTCATTGACCCTTGTACTGTACAGAAAGCAAGAACTCAATCACCACGCAAGGCAACCTGCGTGTCGTCACAAGCTGCACTCTCCTGTCCTACCTCTAAGGTTTCTTCAAGGTCATGAGGGTGTGAACACACAAGGCTTATGTTATAAATTCCTAAGCACTGACAGTAAACAAGCTACAGTGGGAGCAAAAATTAAATACTGACAGAACAGCACTGGGGTTTTTCTTCTTACCACAAATTACATGAATTATCTTTTAAATACTACCTGCTGTATTCAAGGAGCATATAATCGTCATGTGTCAGTTATTCAGAAATGCTAGTTCTTCAAATCCAAGAGTACAACAGCGATACTCATGTAAGACTGAAAAAAATGCATTGATTTGTTGAACATCAGTGCAATTATTGCCTCTAGGCCACTACTCATAAACCAATGAAAACTCAAAGTGTTATTATAGTAAATTCTAGGGTTTTTCACTGTTTACATCTATTCTAGATAGTAGATACAGTTAAAGAATTAATACATTACTAGACCAGGTTATGGAGGAAATACAGGAATATACTACATGACTCATCTACCATTTTGTATTTTGCATAAGCAGATTCGCTGGCATCTTATTTTATGCAGTGCTAGAATAAAATATTACAAACATCCCTTTAATACTTCAACTGAGGGATATATTCATTTTTCCTCTTTTTGGCATTTTAATTATATCAGGAATCAAAAACTAGGATCTGTAGTTTTCTTTTAACATTTTTTCCACTTCTCTAGAAATATTCCTAACACTAACTCAAAGGATTAAACTTAGATGCAAAACACATACTGTACTGTTAATGTATGCAAAATACTTTTTTTCCCAAAGCTGCTATCTAGGTAAAAATATCAGAAATCTAAAGCTCAGCGAATAGGAACTACCCTGACCCAATTTTCTTCAACTTGAGTGATATTATCTTTATCATACCACATGCTAACATGGTTGTTAATCCACTTTCTGTGAGACAGAAACAGCAGTTGGGAAATGAGGTTAATATTCTTCTCCTGATGACAGATATTCTGCCTGAATGGGTTCTTCCCCATGGGGAGTGGTGGGGCAGCAGGTCAGTGAGCCTGTGTCACAGCTCCTGGGCCCTGCGTTTGGTTCCAGACGAGGTCAGTGTCTGTGTGAAGTTGGCACGAGCGACAGGGTCGCAGTGATGTCAGTGACGGACATCCTCTCTCCTCCAATCAGCATTTTACCTCTTGTACACTGGTATGGAGCCTGTGATGTGTCAAAAGGTGAATGGGTCAAGGGGCGGGCAGGTCAGACGACACTCTCACTGTGAGAGAGTCCTTTGGTATTTTGAAAGTGAAAAACAAAACAATACCTACCTGGCCAGTTACCTGATAAGTTAAAGAAAAGAGCCTAATATGCAATGGAAAAACCATGTTTTGACACTATATTGGCTTTAGAAAATACAGCACAAACTGTGTGGTAACTAAATTTTTACTAACTAAATGCAAACTAGAATGGAAGCCTGACCACAAAGTCCCTGAGGTAGCACAGACCAGCTCTTTCATTTTTTACCCTATATAAGAAAAGCACAGGATGAAAATACAGCTTTTGCATTAGTCATACAGCACATAAAACACTGAACTGCATGCCACTGCACAACAATGAAAAGACAGGGTTTATAACAGGCATCTCCACATACTGGAAGGGTTGAGCTCTGTAGTGTACAAAGGAAAATAAACACACAGGAGATTTTATCAGGAGTTCAGAAAGGATAAAGTTACTCCAGGAAGAGTGAAATAGGGAACATGAAATGTAAGCTAGAATCTACTGGGTGAAAAAAAGAAAAATCTATCCCAGGTCAGCTCTTTAAAGAAATCCAGGTTGCAGCTACAAGTGGTGTCAGTGGACTTGATGATGACACTTCCCTGTAGACCAGAATGTCCTGTCCAGCACTCCAATGTGGTGTAAGGAGACGCTGTGCTTCAGGAGGGGTCATCCTTCAGATGAAACATTACATTTAAAGATCCCAAGGCACTGTTTGAAAAAACAGAGGCATGGCCTCCCTCAAATCCTCCCACAATTCAAATTTGAAAGACAGAAACACATAAAACAACGTGGTATTGCTGACTTGTCCACCTGAACTGTATACTGGCTGCTGGTGCAGAAGGGCTGCTGTGTGTCACCCAAGCAGGTGCTGCAATTTAGTGGTAGATGAAGATGAATATCGGAAGCATGCTGGGACCCTTCGGGTAGAAAAGCACCACATAAATGGAATTAATTCTAATTAGACTTATTTGTTTCTCCTCTTCCTTCAGCCATTGCCCTTGCAACAACAGAACACGATGTGTCACATTTTTACCACAGAACTGAAAGTATGAGTTAAATAGCAGTGCTGTGGTGGTGTTCTTATTTTTCAAACCCTCATGTGCAAAACGTGGGACGAAAAGCCAGAGATATCTGCCTGTGGTAGTCAGGGTACAGTAACAGATTCCAGTGATAAAGGAAACAAAGAAAAAAAACCTTCTTGACTTTATCTTCCTGTGGTGAGTACAACCACCTCACAGTGATGAAAACCCTTTTGACAAACATTTCTTTTATCAGTACTTAACATTCTTACTAAAAATTGCCACATGGTCAGATATGCCGAGAACTGCTATTTGCAAAAATTGTGAGGGAATGAAAAATAAACTGAAGCAACACAATGATTCAGAGTTAAAAAATGCCACAGCATACCAACCACATTTTTGTGGTTTTACCACATTTTACCACATTTTTTCAAGTTCATTGCATTTGTTATCATATCTGATCATTTCTTGAGGGGGCATAAATACAATCCACTGAAATGTTTCTTTCCTTGATTGAGGCATGTTTCCACATTTTGTGGTTATTATGCTGTTACGTTACCTGCTTTTAATTTATTTGAAAGCTGATAAAAATGGATTGCAACACATTAGTGTTGCAAAAGGAACAGGATTCTGTGCTTCCTTTAGTTAAAGTAAATACTGCTATTTATGGGGGTTCTATTCCCTGCAATATAAAACTTCCCTGGGAGGCTAATTGAAGATGCCTCTTTTATGATTTTGTATGAAATTAAGCTCACTTTCACCTCCCTTTTATACTGCAGTCAGTAGACACTAGAAACATTAATGACCTGTACCAGCAAATAATATAAAATTGTTACAGAAAAAAAACTTTGCAATCATTAAGCTACTGTCATAACATTTTCTTTAAAAGCAGAATACAGCAATATTGCTAGCATCAACTTTTTTTTTGACTAAATCCGGAACACAGCACAACCTGTTGGGCACGTTCTTGGATCTGCAATCTCCTTACATTTCCTCACACCCTGACCAATTCCGTGGAGAACCAACTGTATCATGCAATCCAGAAGTAAGACCTCTTGAAGAAATTGTTGTAGATGTGGTCTACACAGCACAGCTATAAAATGGAAAGCATTCAAACAAATGTTCCTGCTGTCCATAGGTATGCCAGATACTGACATATTAAAGGAACTGAACCATTTTAAATCTTGATCAATGGAGATCACCACGGTACAATCAACTCTATGGTTTACTGCAGGAAGAGCAAATAAAAAATGTCTTTAGGAAAATTAAGTGAATTTAGGACTGAAACTAGAAGATAATTCTTGGCACTCAGAGATGTGGGTGTCTGCAACAAAATCACCAGCCACCTTGTTGAAGCGGCTTCCTTTGGATTATTCATAAAACGGATGGATGATTTTTTGGGATAAGTAAACTATATTAAAATTAATTTAGAGCAAGTTAATTACATTTATATAGCATTTTTCATCCCAGAAAAAGACAGAGTGCTGCTTCATCATTGGGTTTAACCGGGTTTTGAAATTGAGGTCAGAGTGGAATTCAGGTTAACACGCCTACTCTTAAAAAGCGGTGCCAGTAGATCTTCAAGCATCGAGTGGTCTAGACATCGATTTCACATTTACTCCAAGGGGCAGCATAGTGCTGGTCACCACAGAGGGGCATTCGATTTTGAAATCTTAGTCCAGATGTAAGCCTGCCACCTACTGGTCCACCGAAGGCTACTTATTCTTGCTTATAATTATTCATATGTTGTTATGTTTCATTTTGTGGCAAATTCTGCACTTCATATTATCCCCTTCAATGACCTTTAAAGCACTGTTTCAAGGAGTCTCGCACTGATTTAAAATAATCCATCAAAGCTCCTTTTACACTAAGTACACTTCATATTCCTCCATAATAATCCTACACTCATGAATGTCTACTACCCCCTCCCCATACCCAGAGGAAATCAGCCTCTTGTTTTATTAGACCTGACACTGCACACTGAAAAGTAATCACCTTCAGTTCTCTTCAGTCGGGTGCTACTTGGCTTCGGAGTTATTTAATATCTTCAGCTACACAGGCTTGTATCTTATTCACAGAAGTTCAACAGAAAAAGCAGAAAGGTGATGCACAGACTCTGAAATAAAACCATACTTGTGGTCAGAAACTGGTAAATAATAAGGAGAATGCACAAACAAAATTCAGCAGTTATTGCAATAAATATTGCTTTTTTCCTGAATCGCAACACGCCCCCCACTCTCGTTGCCTGACAGTCTTGTCAGCACAGCCATCTGCCAGGGAACCATTCTTTCAGCCTGTGTTTGTTCATTCTCCTGTTGATGCAATTGAGGCAATTTGATCTTCAAAGGATTTTAAAAATTGAACTGCGGTCTTTTGAATCAAAAATTGGGCATTAACACACAAAAGTGTGTGAACATGTACAAAACAAACTGAATCACAATCAGGTTTCAAGCACAGACTCATTGTTCACCCAATTTCACCTTTGTTGAAAGGTAAAAATATATAAATGGCTTCCCTTAAACAAAAACAGAAGAAAATTAGTCCTAACAATATAAATTGCTACAGTTACAGCTTCTAGTGACAGCTGTCTATAACGGCAAAACAGAGCTGAATTGCACACATCTGGGGACCAACATTTCCAACAACTGTACAGTCCTACACTATGAAAACGAACTGGTGTTTAACAAAATTAAGCAACACAGACCGCAAGACACATAAATATGTATTAGCACTCTGTTTTCAAGAAAAGGTAGCACACCTTCTGCATACTGTTTACTTTTAGGAAATCACTCGTAATCAGTTTTATTAAGATCTGCAAAGCATTTCAAGCCAGTGGAAGTTCCTGGTGGCTCAGTTCTGTGGCTTTCAACAGATCCCTGTTCCCCTGAACACTCTCACCCCTTAGAGAGTACTCAAGGAATCCAGGATGTTGGGAAAGCCTTAGAGCATAGGGGTCACTAATTTCTAGTATTAATTACAAATCTGTCCAATATTTTTTAACGGTCATCTCTGTCCTACACAAAAGACCCTCTGTGTCTCAGTGACCTATACAAGCAAATCAGGAGCATAATGCAGAGCCCGAAAATATTCCTATTCTTTCACACACTCAGGACTAGGCTGAGATATTATAAACACTTCTGTTACAGAGGTTGAGAGGCTAAGCCTGTGCATCAGAGCTCCTTTCTGCATTAAACAGCCAGGGGAATCTCTCTGCAGTGAAAACAACCTTCCACAAAATTACAGCTGAATGACCCCTGGCTTAGCAAAGGTGATGTTACGTCTTATACTAAGAAGGAGGACAAGCCCTTATGTGACAATGTGTTTTATCACTCCCTGTTCTCATCTTGGAGAGTAAATTTACCTTATCTCCATCTCCATTTAACAAACCTGCATTTGCAGTTGATACATCAATCATTATACAGTGTTAGTACTCTGAAACTGGTACCTTGGCCACCTGACATTTAGAATGCTCTTGATTGAAAGGCACTATATAAAAATAAAATTCGTTGATTGGTTGATTGATTGACCTGGTCACCTAAAGATAGGGGCCGAACCTAAATTTTGCAAAGCATAGCTATAGGCACAGGATGCAAGCCTCTTAAATATAACTTAGATATGATACAACCCAATAAGGAAATTGGGTTAAACTGTAAGAGGAGGAACTTCCTGTTCAGCTAATAAAATAAGGTCCTGAAATGAAAAAAGCTATCCTGAGAGCAGTGGATGGCTGGCATATGTTACACAAATCCAGGAAGGTCTAAGATTTTTTAGGTGTTGGGAAATTATATACATTTCATAGAAGACTCAAAGTGTTGATTTGTGGTTTTGGTACAGTTATGATAAGAGAAACTCTGTTCTCTCTATTAACTCTGTTATTTTCTATCACTCCTGAACTCAATGACTCAGGAAACACCAGTTTGAACCCGGGTCATGATGCACGATGATCATAACCAGGCTCTCTCATGGTATACTGGCACACAATTGCCTAAAAGTCCAGGCTGGGAGGGTGGGTGTTAACTGCCTGAGATAAACTGTAGCCCCATGGTGACATCAGCACAAGACATACAGTACTGTTCCCCTAGTCATTGTTAACTTTCATGCAGAGCACTGTGGGTCCTGTCGTGTGTCGAAAGCTGAATGGCTGTGATAGATGGTCTTGTTGGAGAAGGATGCCAGCACTACCTCATTTTTCCCATGCTGATGAGTCACTGCCAGAAAGCCAAGCCTTAAACATCTGGGATTTCCAAACTGGGTGTGTACATAATTTTAAAAAACCTGTAAGAGCTTTTCCTCAGGCTTTTCAAAAACATAAGGAAATTAAGGCTTTACTTTCACATTTCTTCATATTGTAAAAAGAAGAATGTGGTAAATGTTAAAACGATAACCTTTGGCTGTGTTGACTATAACGCAAAGGTATTTATAGCTAGCATTAAAAGACAAAAATAACTCAGACACTCCCTGTCTGCAACAAGGTGAGCTCCACAAGAGAGAGAAATGTGATATAATGAAAAGAATTGTGATTAACTGTGACAAACCGAGCCATACAAACTGCACAAATACAGATGGAAAATGAGTAAATGATTGGAAATGAAACAACAATCATATTGACATTTACATGTTTTTATTACATTCATCAAATGATTCAGGGCTTCCTTCAGGTCACTAAACTTCAAAAACGAAGACTTGCTACTTCTTTTGCGTATTATGAGAATTTCAGGCTAAGAAAAGTAATGAACGGTTCAATGACAGCATAGTGTAGGGCAATTAACGGTGCCTTATAAAAGCGGCACTGTAGCAGTGATAATCAGATAACATTGCAAACTGCACCTGTTTCACAGGCCCCGTAAGACAAAAGGAAGAAAAAAGCTTCCTCAGTAGCGCACAGTTGCGGTTCCCTGTTTTAATAAATTGTGATAATTATGTCATAGCCCATGCGATAGTGATTCCAGTTACAGTGCACACACGCATCCTGCTGGTGTCTGATGTGTGTGGAAACGTCCTTAAACCCCACCCCCATCTCACTCCAGGCAGAAAATCACAACTTGTTGTGTGTAAACAGAACATCCTTGATGTAAGAGGGGCTTGCCTTTCCAATCCAACCTGTCACCCAGCTGTGTAATTATGCTGCTTTTGCTCCCAGCCTTGTGCTAATTAAAGCTAAAGTAATTTCTTGTTTTCTGCCTCAAGTTTCTTTTGTCTCCATGCATAGGCCCTGTATTCCAATAAACACAAATGCTTGGCTATCCATCAGCAAGCCCATAAAAATCAAAGAAGAATTAAGCCTAAGGATGCCAGGGCATATCTGAGTAATAGGAAGCAGAAGGAACTGTGCTGTGAGCTACCTACTGTACAAGACAGGAATTCACAATAACCCCCCCCCCCAAAGATTGCAAACGACAGCCAAAAACCTGGGTATTTGGAAAACAGAGACGAGCTCTGCTGTCAGTTCTCCCATATGGTAGGACTCTGTGGACATTTGCTGTGCACTTTGCAATTAAACAGGTAGGCCAGGTTTTGTTGGTTTCACAGAATAAGCAATGTGTCAAGACAAAACAGCAGATGATTTAAGTAACTGGGGGTTAGAAATAGCACAGTCCAGATAAAAAGTTCAAGGTTTGGTCACAGGCCTGGTTCAGGAGTTCATACAAGCAGTCAAGCAAATAACTGTTTCACATCACAAAAAAACATACCATGACAATCCACAAACCATGATACCTGTTACTCTCTTAACCCTCCATCCGATCTGATCAGTTTTTTAAATCAGTTTTATATGACAATGCATAAAATGTACAAGACAGGAATCTACTACAAACAGATGGTTGGAAAGCAATTTACAAATGCAGGTTTTATTTCATTCAACAGTAAAATTTACATAGGGTAAAATATGCTGGGAAGAGTTTATTTACCATTGTTGTCAGTACAACCTCATCAATATAGCAATTTTTGGCTGAGATTTTGGCCTACACCAGTCCATACTTACTATCTTTCTGCCAAATTGGTGGACTTTCATCTTTTAATTTGCCTATAAATAACCCACAATTTTAACTGCTATTACACATAACAAAGTAACATCACCAAAATGGAAAAACAGAAATACTATATAACATGATCAACAGCTAGCTTACTGACAATGACATGCACCCCTTGAAAGTCTATACCTAACAAAATCAGTATCACTGTGCTTGGAATCTTTTTAACTCCATTCCTGAAGGATGTTGATGCTCTGGTTTCTACAATCTGAATGGTAGACAATGATACTACAGGGAGTGGTTTATTTTTCTATTTCTATTCCCTTGTATAAATATATATATATATTCCCAAATGTCAGAAACTCTATGCTTACAGCTTTTACATTTCATCTGTTTGAGGTGATGTTCCACTTCTTACCAAACGTTCATTGGCTGGGTGTGCTGGAAAAATTAATTGTTTTCTGTCTTACTTTTTATTTAAGTTTTCAAAAATAGTTCACTGCTTATTCGGGAAACATGTTGTATGAAGAACTGTATTATTAATGAGATTTAAAGATGTTATTGTATACAGAACCTGCAGTTACCGTTCTTATTTCGGTTATAATTTTTGCAAGAACCTACACACATGGACCACAAAATGTAAGGCAAAGTGGTGGGCTATCTATGATGTCATAACCATGTTTGTAACTAAAACTATGTTAAGACTATGGCTAAAAATGTTGGGGAAAGTGTTTTTTTAAAGACTTAACAACTGAAACAAAATTACCTTAAGTGTAAGGTGTGAACTACCACATAAAATTAATCAAACTGAGATGTTTGTTTTATTAAAACAGTAAAAATAAACATTTGAAAGCATAACAAAGCAAAAAAAACAAGCAAGATATTTAGTAAATTTCACTTCTTAAACTGCAATAACAGAAGCCAGACAACAGGTCCGACCACCCAGTAATATTGTAGAGGATTTCCTGTTTTCAGAAACATTCCTTCTTGGCCTTGGGCAATACTGAGCATGTAAGAATGATGGATGGAATGAAAAACATTCACACAAAATAATAAATGTCCACATGAGGACAAAACTGTCACATCTCCAGAAAATAAAAACTGCAGCTGTGTATGACATTAAGACATTTGCTTTATTTTATTTTTTAGTTACCAATTTTCAAAATATTTTCAGCCCTTTAATAAAATCCCTTATCTATGATTTATTTTCCGTTTTGGTTCAATGTTTTTAGAGACACATCAAGGAACACGATACATTCCTCTCTAAAAAAAAGGCTCTTTTGCTATTACTGTTGCCATAGAAACAAAGAGGATGCATACAAACATTTTCCACTGTTCAAACCGTTGCTTCTCTTTTCTAAAAGAAGAAGGAATGATCACAAACATTCTTCTCTTCGGTGGATTCACAGAATGAACATGCCACCAAGCGAATCTTTTCTGGGGACAGACAAATGAAAATGTTTCTGATACTCAGACACACAAAATGTGTGAGAAATGATATTATAACACATACCATTTTCACTCTATTATCCTAACACCTGAATGAACATGTCAAGGTTCAGTTAGTAGTGTGTACTATGGCAGTTATGAGAAATTCCTGTGTTCCCAGAAATCTTTTTTTCCGTCTGTTCACCTCTTCTTTGTACTCTTAAAATGTACTGACTTGATAGCCAGCAGCCATATCACCCTGCAACTCACAACTGGCAGCCCACTGAAGCTAAGCATGTGTGAGCCTGGTCAGTACCTGGAGGTGAGACCTCCTGGGAAAAACTAAGGTTGCTGCTGGAAGAGGTGTTAGTGGGGCCAGCAGGGGGCGCTCACCCTGCGGTCCATGTGGGTCCTCATGCCCCAGTATAGTGATGGGGACACTATACTGTAAACAGGCGCCGTCCTTTGGATGAGTCGTAAAACCGAGGTCCTGACTCTCTGTGGTCATTAAAAATCCCAGGGCGCTTCCTGAAAAGAGTAGGGGTGTAACCCTGGCGTCCTGTCCAAATTTCCCATTGGCCCTTACCAATCATGGCCTCCTAATAATACCCATCTATCAATTGGCTTCATTACTCTGCTCTGATTAATTTCAATTCAAAAGGCTTGTAGTCTTTAATAGAGAGATTATTTAAAAAATTCATTGGAATTTCCATTAAGTTTTCTCAGGAGTGCCTGAAATAAACTGATAAAGATTTATCAGTTAAAAAAACATGATAAAGTGTATGCACATTGTAAAATTAAAATGAGTCTTTTGCAGTGTTCATAAAATAAGATGTATTGATCTGTTTTTGTTTTACTTTAAAAAGGACTGTTAACTGCGAGTCAATTACATGTTAAAACTTATTCATTTAAGGATAAGTATCCTTATTGATTTCAGCTCCAGTTAGAGAGGTTGAAAACCAGAATATTAAAATAAGTAGAGATCTATGAACCTCCAGCCTGTGAAACAATGCATGAAGAAATGGGAGATTTCACAAATAGTGCTCTGAATTTGCATTTGGAAAACAATGCTAGCTGTTTGTTTTACCTTCCTGAAAATAATCCAGAAATATGTCATTTTTGCTTTCTGAAAATGCCATTAGTCCTAACCATTTTGACAAACTGACCTTTTAAATTACTTAGAATAGAGGAATTCTTATATTCTAAGTACAATCTAGCAGGTTGGTATGCCTTAGCAGGAATAGACACATTACACCAGTCCAGTTAGATTCAGTTAACAAGAAACCTAAGGATGCTGCCTTCTCAAAGGACTGAAAATGAGCAAAGGAATTGAAAGTCTCCTGCTCTTAAAAAGATAGCTCAAGGCTTTCGACTGTTTCAGTGGAGAAACTCGTCTAATCACATACCTTCACAGCACAAGTGATTTAAATAGACTGGCCTGCAGTGGCTTTGAATTGGCTTTGAATTGGCTTCATCACTCTGCACTCCTCCCCACTGAGAGCTGGTGTGTGGGGAGCGTTCTGGCGCACTATGGCTGCAGTAGCATCATCCAGGTGGATGCTGCTCGTTGGTGGTGGTGGAGGGGATCCCCATTACCTGTAAAGCGCTTTGAGTGGAGTGTCCAGAAAAGCTCTATTAAAGTGTAAGCAATTATTATTATTATTATTATTATTATTATTATAACAAGAGGTGGAAGGGAATTATCCTCTTCAAGTATGATCTAGAGTGTAGACTATCACTTCAAATAAAACAAAGCTGGTAAAATAAAAAAGCATTAATGTTAAAATCAAGCTCCCCACCGTTCTGTTCAGCCCCAACACTTCAACACCAGCTCTTTAATGAAACAGGAAGAACACCTTGCAACCATTAGAAATAAAGGTTTTTTTCCATACATTGGCAAAGACACAAATGACTGACCATCTTAAACTGTCATCCTCATTAACACGTTTTTCAAGGTGTCACTTTCAGGGCCAGTCCAAAATGTGTTTGAAAGTGGAGCACAAAAGGAACCGACGAGCTGTTCCACCTCACCAGCCCTCACTGAGACAGCTCTGAGAAGAAAACACATTCCTCACACATGGGCTCCAAACCATCATTAAAAAAACTCAGAGATCATTCAGCGGGGTGCAAAAAACTAAAGCTTATTCTTAAGCGACTCTGATCAATTTATTACACCCATGCCGGAGGAAAGCTCATATCACACTGGGATGGGATGTTTCTGGAAAAATAAAAGATCTTTCTATGTTTAGAACACTCCCTCTCCTTTGTAAACATGACTTCCCACAATTTTGATCGCCTGTGCTGCTGCAGATCCCCAAGCAAAGACAACATCCTGAGAAATAAAGGACTGGACGCCGTAATTGATCCAAATGATTGTGTCTGGGACCTAATGAGATGTGCAGCACGCAAAGTCACATAAAGCACAAGAATAACAGGGCTGGCAGAAAGTCACATGGGTGACATTTTCCAAGGATTTCAGGAGCATAATCGCAATGGATTTGCAAGAACGGCAAAACTAAAAATCTGTATTGAATCCTTACTGTCTTTAGTATTAAGGAACAGTGGAAATAGCGAATGGAAAATCATCCAGATTAAAGCACCATCCACTCTCTTTGTGTTCTTATAGGGCCTATCAAGCACAATATTGGATTCACTGATTTATTACTTGAAACAGCCCATCTTAGAGCTGACTGTTAATTGAAATGCTACTCTGTGAATAATTTGAGATCAAAACTCTTCAAAGCTACAGATTTAACATGGTACAGTCATTCCAGTACGTCAGCCCCACAATTCAGCCTCACCTGACCTTGAACGTAAACAATCAATGATGAGTTCTGACAGTAAGCACAGCAGGTGAGCTGTTTGTGTTGATACAACATCATGGAGAAGACTGGGAAGGCTGTAATGGGATGGAATACTGCCAAGCAATTGGCTGTTTCCTCACTTGTGAGCCATTCTTGGCCAAATCAACCTTTGCTCCATACATTCTGCCACTCAACAAGCAAGACATTTGTTAAAAGAACTGGACAACAATAGTGCAAGATTCCAGTTGGTATCAGATTCACAAGGCTCTGGTTTCAAATTAATGATTCTCCATTGTTTGTTCATTAATGGTATATTCTGTTTATCTCCTTATACACAGAAAAAGCTACATGTTTTAGCATTCTAAAACTACACGAGGTGAGGGAATTGCAGGGCTTTTCAAAGATTGGTGTTATTCAACAGTATCATCTGGATATATGTGTATGTTGCAATGCACTGAAAACACTTTGAGTTCAAATTTCAAGGTGATTTTGCCTTCAAAATCACAACCTGCTTTACACAACAACCAGAACAGAACTCTGCGCATCTTAATTTCAAATGCTTCGCACATGCACAGCTTAAAGGATTCACACAATCACCAATGACTGTGTGAGAAGCTACAGCTAATAAATTAACTGCATTAAATGTGTTTTACTTTTGGGAAACCTTATAGAAAATGATGATTTGCATTAGGATATTTGTGTATAATTATAATGTTATTACTATGCCTTTATTAGCTTATCATTGACTTTTATCCAGGGCTACTTACCAAATATATTCTACATAATGAAGTTTCACAATTTAACTAGTTGATGAATATGTGTCTTTAATCTTGTGCTTACTATACAGACGGTAGATGTGAACTGCAACAGGAAGTGTAATCATGGTGTCTACTCAGCTTTAGAGAATCGGCTTGCATGAGTCATACCTGTTCCAGTCAATGGGGTTTATAAACTGGTGTGAGAATGTGTGCAAATATAAATTAGGTGCTCTGCAGATTAGTGGCTCCACTACACAGCAGTCTTAAGAATTCCAATATAAGCAAAGGGACACGTCACTCACAGTCACATTTTAATGGGTGTGAAAAATAAGGCACTCCTCCAACAAAAATATTGACCGTTTACTCCAGAAGCCACTGACAGTTCTTTCTAGTTACCTTTTAGGAGATGTTATGATTGTCCTTCAAGTAATGAATGTGCAGTATTGTAGGTCACAGCCTACAAAGTCTTTTCAACCGCAAATAAAATAACTTGAATCTCCAGAGAGAGGACCGCAGTATTATTTATGTGATGCCAGCATATACAGCTTGTATGATTGATAAAGCCTTGCTACTCTAGGTTCTGTTTTACTCATAGTTTTAGAACAGGCCTGTCGATACAGTGTGAGTAATGACTTGCCTTTCACACTAGACACAATATTCCATTATGTGTGGAAAGCTGGTTTAAAGACACTGTCCCCTCCTGTCAATTTCAGTCAAGGAGTGCTTCAGGAACAGTGTAACACAGGTCATTTTTCAGCCAGCTGCTCTGCTGTCATTTTCTGAACTGGCATGCACCTGCAATAGGTTCCAGGCCAAACAGAATCCAACAGGCCAATGCTAGAATCTGGTGACTTATTAACGCTATATCTCAGTAGGTCAATGCTTTAAACAAGCAACAGAACTAACATTTTTTGCACTACTCAGCAAATTACCAAGACTGTAGTCTGGTAAAGTTCTGTCAGAACAATTCCATTGTTCTCCTTCTATAAAAACACTGATTCTAATGAAGGTCACTTTTATATTATTTTTAAAACTTTCTATAAAACTTTTATAGTCAAGTGTTAAGATTTGCCTTTAGAAACCCAAAGGCAGAATTTTCTATGGACCAAAAAAGTTTGTAAACAAACTGTGTTCTTAAATGATGCTCACTATATTCTCTTATCTATATTTACTTAACTCAAGCTCGAGACAAAGTATTCACTTTATCTCAGTCATTGTAGTTCTACATCAAAAAACAACGGAGGAATTCTATAGCCATTTGATGTATTTACATATATGAGCTGTTCTGAACTACACAGACCCAGACAGTCACAGTTTGTTTTGACTCTAGGTAGATTCAATAATAAACCCAAGAACTAAAGGGGATTAATCATAAACACTGACTAGAGAAAGCAGTATTAAAATTAATCTCCATTGAAATTAGAGAAATCGAAAAGTACACAACTGTCCAAGCGCATACAGAAGAACTAAGTATGAAATTTGCAGTTAGTGCAAAAACTATCCCAAAGTTAAATTAGTTGTATAGTGTAGCATCAAACCTATACAATGAAGAGGTTAGTAAACAAAAACATTACGGATTTGATAAGTAGATGGAACGATTATCCAAATTCCATCGTGATATTCTTATATTTTATATGACCCGGATAAGCGTGAGTTTAAGAAACTCAGAAATAACAGTATCTGTGTGACGTTGACAGCTGTATGTAATACTGAGCGCACACAAACTCTTGCAACACCTGATTTCAGAGTTTCGGGATCTGCCTCTTTCGCGTACAGAAAGTAAGTTAAAAATTAACTCCCACAAAGCACAAGTGGGCACCTTGAAAGACACATACCACTACACGGTTAATGTCATCCAAACACTAACAAGACAGAAACGTAAAAAAACCCCCGACTGGGCAACAGATAAATAATGCAAGTAAGAACTTATATATACCCAAGTAAGAACTTAACAGGGCAGTATCTAAAGACCATCCGCAAACATGTTGTAAGACAATGTACCTCAAACTTTCATATAACCTTGCCAACAACGAATGAGAAGAGATTTAAAAGTTATTGATCAACCTGAAGAGGAAGACAGCGTCATTCACAATAGCCAAAGGGGAGTCAGGAAATTGGGGAAACTGTTTACATGCATATCTAATAGTTAAAGATGTTTAGTCTAAGTATGGCGAATTGTCTTGCTTTTCAGCCTTTGAGAAAAGGGTTGAGAGAGCAGTCCAAATCGAAAAGCCAATAATCGCAAAGCACTCAAACCTCATCTGTGGTTACCATCAGTTCATCTAAATAAAATTCCCTCAACAACGGGATTAAAACTACACTGCTCAGTTAACGTGGAAAGTCCCGTTACAGAGGTTTATTTAGAGGAAGCCGATTAACGTGGGCTGTTGACAATTCATTAATTAATTAACAGTTATCAGGTTACAAAACCTAAACTTATTACACTCACCCGCCGTAATGTGCCTTAATTTGCACATATTCCAGGTGCATGCTCATCACGGATCCTTGTTTGGTAGGCATTGTACTCCAAAAATATTAAATATAAAGAGCCAATACTGTAATCCGACAGAAGTGGGGTAGCAAATACAGTACGTGAAACAGGATCTTCTGTTGTTGGTTCCCTCCGTGTTAACGACTACAACCGACAGGGCGAATTCAACAGGTTGCGCTTTTTTTTAAAAAAAAAAAAAGGTTAAAAATCTCATTTATTTTCTCCCCGATTCTGTATCATGCTGCCGTCTTCTAGGAATTCGGTCACCTGTCACCTGCCTTGGTTACTTATTCCGCGACACAGTAGTCAGAGGGACACTGGCAAGTCTGGACTGGCCTTCCTCAATTCCACCTGTTGTGTTGCTCCTGAAACGCAATTACTCGAAACACTAGTACGGTACAGACACTACTGTAACTGCCGGACCCACATAATAATGAGCTGCTGTATTTAAAGGAGGACTCTATAAAATCATAAAATCATTCATTCCCCACAGGATGGAAAATACATTTTCCGCTTGAGTTAGACACAAATGTTCATCGCGTTAACATCCAGCTCAACATTAATAGATTTTACGCAGTTAATAAATGATCTGAGATGACGTACGTTGCAATATTATATTTAGCTTTAATTCAGCAGTTACACTACACTCCTACAATGGCTTGTTAAATGATTGCGCTAAAGAGGACAAAATAGACATATTAGTTCAGCATGTGAAGTGTATAACTGGAAAATTAAATTAGGCTGAACTGGAATTTAGTCGTGCACTTCCAAGTTTCAACTTTTTATTCCAAAAATCCATGTTATTCCAAGACGTCCGTCACCAGAATGTTGTTCTGCCTATCGGGGGGGAAAAATACAGAAATCTGTTGATAACGTATTCATCTGAAGTTAGTAAAACTGTAACATTTACCGTCCCACGACAGCTATCTTACTGAGCAAAGTATAGCCAAATCAAAAACTTCAGGAAACCAGTTAAAAAACAATTCGGTGCTTAAAAATTCTCAGAAATGAGTTTTTAGTCCCGGTAGTTATTGTTTTTCTCGTGCATTGCTTGTATTTATTTCGATTTTTGTATCGTTTTCTTCCCAGCTCGCAGCAATCATAAACAACTCCAGAAGTTTCTGTTTAGACGGCTTCTAGCGTCTCCCGGGAGGATTGAGGGAACATGGCGGAGAATTCCAGAGCCGGAGCCAATCGGAACGATGGAGTCACACCTGCTTTCCAATCCGGGAAGAGCAGGCAACACCTGTAGCCAATCCAAAAACTCGTGGGATTACCCCCGTCCAATTGGAATTCCGTTCGGGATTTACCTGAATTAAAAAGTGAACGGAAAATTCCTTATCCAATCAGACGACTGTTGGATTTACCTGTGTCCAACCAAAAGCCCGCAAAACAGAACATATTGAACAACTCATATCATGCATTTTTCTTTTCCATAGCTGCTAAATATAACAGGACAGAAGAAAGTTCTCTAAGCATTTATTTAAAACCAATTCATATCTTGGTTTGGACATTCGTTGCGCATAATGCATACAAAACGAAGATCTATAGTATCCAAATGTTTTGAATACATGCAATGAATTTAAAAAGGGCAGCGATAAATTGCCCGTGCGAGGACGTTACAGTCAGCAATAAAATGTCGTTTTGTCTTATTTTGACAGGTGGCATTTATACATTGGATGCAAATAAGAATGCATTGTTCAAGTGCGGACTGCGCACAACAAGAGAACGTACTTTAATGAGCTGCTCTAGGAAGGTCGTGCTGTACAAAAGGTTTTATGTAATCTCAGTAAATCTTAATCAGGTCCAGATCTGTAATTATAATGCCTCAAGGTGTTCTAAGTGAGGATTTCTAGGGTGTCTGAAATTTACGAGAAGAGTTCCACATAAAAGCAGAGGTCCTCTTACAATTGCCGTTTGCGCCACCTGCGGTGTGAACTGCATATAACACTTAAACCAACAGTCTGGAATAAAAAGCCGTTCACAGTGCAATTATTTTTTATTTCAAACAATAGAAAAACCCGAGAAATACAAAAAAAACTCCATACATATTATTTTCCTGTCTCAGTTCTTACATACATATTCAGAGAAAGTACAATATGTTTCTTCTAAAGTAATGCAAATTACGAAAATATAAAGGAATCCAGTGTTAGTATAGAATCTAGTATGTGCTTATTTTTAATAATAATAATAATTATTATTATTATTATTTTTTATTTTAACATTTTATTTCACAAAAAATACACAAAAATGCTACATACTTTTCTAAATTTAACATTCACGTGACCTTCAGTTCTTTTTCAATTTTTGCACCTCTTGGATAATCTGGTTTCCCTAAAGTTCCCTCTTAATTAGCGAAGTAATTCCTCTTCTCCGCCTGATCTGTATTGGGGCTGCTGACATGTAGTATTGGGCATCACCTAGGAGGGTGCCCAACTTCAGTGATGGATGTAGTGGACCTACTTCAGTGAATAAATGCCATTAATTATTATTAGTGTGCTCTGACAATGCAACACTGGATACAACCCTCCATCTAAAGAGAAGTACGATGTAAGAAATGTCTTCAAAATTAAACACTTAGTATTAGTGGATTCTATATGTTATAGGTAAATTGGTTACATTTAAAAATGTCCATTCAAGTTTGGCATAGTTTTGAAACATGGGGATTTAATCAAAACAATTTAATTTCCAATTGAAAGTAGGGACCACATTAAATGAGAAGCTGCAAATTGCAAATCGATTAACTAATCTCAGCTTTCTGCTTGACAGAATGTTCTTCTTTCTACCCTCCATGAAGAAAGAACATGGAATATATGAATAGAGTGTGGATTTAATCTAAGCCTAGATAAGAAACCAAGATATACAGCTGAAGGGGTATTCATGCACTATTTATGACTGTGTTCATGGATACAATTCTATTCAAGAATGATGTTGACTGTTGAGGTACATTACTTTATGTCACACAATCTCTTTACAATATATTTAAATAGCTTTGAAAGCACATAATTAAGACTTCTGAGTTTTTAGTTTGTACATCAAAAATACAAGTAAAACCAGAACAACAACTATGAAAACAACAAGTATGGTATGCTGTCTTGATACGGATGCATTACAGTTTACGTCAGTGGTTGAATTTCCTCTAGACAGGACACCACCTGAACACCTTGAAAAGACAAAAGAATACACACACATGATACAAGAATAAACCAGTATGAGAACACATCAACACAAGAAAAAAATAACATTTGGTTTTCGAAGCCCTGCTACTGTATTATTTTATTCTCATCTGCAAACTGTTCATCGTCTATCCCTATTGATTTCCACAGAAGAGCTGTTGAAGAGGCCAAGACAGATACTGATTCTGGTTCTACATGTGCTTTTACTAAACTAGACTTCAGGCATATACTTCATACAGGTACTTGATCTTTACTCCCCCATGAAGAAAGAACTTGGAACATATGAGTGTGAGAAAAGTTCTGGATTTAATCTAAGCATAGATATCGAGCCCTGGTCTAAAACTAAAAGGCCATTCACCTTCATGAGCTATTTCTGACTCTGTTCATGACTGTAGGATGTAGTTCCTTAATGACTCCCGGTAATCAAGATTTGTTAGATAGCCTGGATATCACAGGTTACAATCCATCTTCCTGTTATGACAGGAAGGCGTTCACCACAATCTAGTACCAGAATTCTGGTGGGTAGTGGCAGTGTGACTGGGGAGTATGGAAAACATGTAGTCAGTCCTAGAATCAGCTGCTTCTACTGTATACGGAATATCTTTTCTAAGATGCTGCACTGGACTGGAATGGGTTAAACAGTCCTTTTGCACTTCCTGGTCTGGGGGAAAAACCATATACATGGAGAATATATTATTTCAACCAATTTGTCTCTGGTTGTGAAATACCACGGGTTACAATTTTCACTCAGCTCAGTTTTCCCGGCACCATCCTGGTTTGGAACTGTACCTTCATGCCAAAAAACAGGAACATCATGATCTGTCCCTGTGCAAAAGCTCATGGATTATGTTCTTGGAAATAAAAGCACTCACAATTCAAAAGTGTCAAGATGTCAAGATGAGATATTGAATGTTCATAACATACCGCAGTATCAGTAAAAAAATAATATTAGTGCATTCATTTTGACATTATTTTACAAGACACCAAAAGAAAGATGTAGACACTTACACAGTCCAGGGTGTGCATGATAATGACATTTCTTCTGCTGAAAATGTGCCAGTAGGGCATTCTTCACAAATGGTGTCAGATTTAGCTGTTCCTGAACATATTAATAACACATAAGTTATGATTAACATGTGCATCCATTTCTTGTCTATTTATTCTTATTCAGGGTTGCATGCAGGGGAGCTGGAGTCTATTCTGGCAACCAATGGGCACACGCCAGGAGACACTCTAGACGGGACGCCTGTCTATCACAGGGCAGACAGACACAAATACAGGCACACACACGCACACACTCTTGCATGCACACCAAGGCCAGTTTTCCCAGACTCCCTTTAACTTATTATGTCTTTGGACTGTGGCAGGAAACCAGAGCTCCCAGCAGAAACCCACAAACACAGGGCGGACAGACACGGCACCCCTGGTCTGGAACTGAACACAGGGCCCAGCCATGTGAGGCAGCCATGCTAGCCACTCTGTCACCAAGCCATCTTATGATTAGCTTAAACAGTACATGATATAAATCAATAACCGATTCTTAGTTGACACTTGGCTTGTGTTCTGAAAGATCATCCGTGTATCAAACCAAATTAAAACAGACTGGTTACAAAAAACACATAAATAGAAGCAGAAAGGAACCAGGTTTCTGACTTACCATTCTGCTTAACCCACTGTCCTGGCTGACAGACGGAGTGTTTAGGACACAGGTGGCATTCTTCACTGCTGCCGTCCACACAGTAGAAGTCTTTCAAGCAGTGGCAGACAGTGTTTTTCACTTTGGTGCAGGGGGACTTCACAAAAAGACCCAGCTCTGAGCACAAGATAAGTGTTTCAACACTCTAGCATCGTGTCAATAATTCTGAATTACACTTGGATCATCCGGGGGGGGTAACTGAGAAGATCCCTCTATTTCTAATCCTAGCTACAATTATAAGGCTGCTGAGGATATGAGCACAGAACTGAACATTTTTTACTTAAGCTGAAAACTCAGGACAATAACTAGGACAAATAAATGTTCTATTGTTAATCTATCACAACCCAAAAATACAGCATAAGCACATTTACTCTAGACTGTACGCACGTGTGATTGTAAACACATGGCTTTTAAAGTTAGCTGACCTATTCAGACAACTGTATGATGAAAACTACATCATGTGGCAATGAAACTAGATGAACATATGTCCACTACAGTGTGATCCCTCCTTGTGTCCATGCAATTTTTGGAGTCATTATTCTTCATGAAACTAAGTTGATGTCTCCTTGCACTGACACTCTCAGGATGGTATACTATTTACTCTGTAAAAGCACATTTTGCTACAGTTACATTTTGTTAGGTCTGGTGTAGTCAGAACTAAAAAGCAGACTTGAATTAGTAACCACACGGATTACACACAGTTTTATCAACAATCACTGAAACTTTACATGGCACCAAACTAGAGTAAGGTATTTTCTTTATATTTCTCTGCTTTGCTGCAAAGGTTATGTTTTGAGAGCACATTCCACCTCCCCATGAAATACACCCCATGAAGATAGTTTTTGCTCACCTGAGTCACAGACTTTACAGTCTAAGCACTTTGTCAAGCCATTGGGGTGATCTATGTATGTGCTGTTGGAACAGCTGGTGCACTCTGTATCACTGTTTTGTGGAGAGCAGTGCTGGGAAACACGACTGCCTGAAAAATGGAACAAAATTAAGGAACAAATCCCAACAATGTTTTAAGCCCTGTCTGGTTAAGAGGCAATCTGGACGACTGTTTGTTTTCCCAGTGCTGAAATGCAAATTAAGCCGGTTTTGTTTGTTTTGAAACTCCTGCTGTTCTGTTTTCTGGGGTTAACCAATTCACTTCAACATTTCAAAAATTGAGATTTCAAATCAGAACCATGGAAGAGAAGCCATTATTACCAACCTGGTCCACACTTCTGACAGCACTGGTTAGCGATCCTGTACTCTCTAGGGCCACAGGGGCTGTTAGTTGAAACAAGTAGAAATAGCACTGCTGCTGTATTCTGGAAACAAAAAATAATTAAATTAAGGCCACTAACCAGCTCTCAGTTTAGAGTCAGAACTCAAATCAGGGGCATTTGTTAACAAAAACATTCACCTTTGTCTGGGAATAAACTACCAGTTGATATAGCTGATGCTTTTATCAAAAGCGATTTGCTCTTCTCATTTCCACAGCTGGGGCTCTACATGAAGCAATCTAGGTATCTCACTCAAGAGGACAACAGTGGTAGCCACACAGGACTCAGGCCTGCGATCCTCCAGTTACTGTACAAGTGCAGGGTACAAGCCACTACACTACAATGTTACCAGAGGGAAAAGACTCTAGTTTTGCACTCAGTGTCAGGCTTTAAGGGGAGTCCTGTTTATTATTTCGGTCTTTCATGATTTTAATCGCCCCAGGCCTTGGGCTGGAGTTCTTCTGTGTGGAGTTTGCATTTTCTCTCTGTGTTTATATGAGCTTTAGCCTACAGCTCCAGTGGTGACAGCTTAGTTAACTGGTGTCGCTGAATGGTCCCTGTGTTTGTGTCCATGTGTGTGTCATGGGGTGGACTGGCATCCCATCTTGCATCCTACACTTCTGAGAGAGGCCCCTGTCAGGAACAAACTACTTAGTGAAAATGAAGGAATTGATAGACAATCCCTAAGCAGAGCTTCAGAGGAGCCAAATCCAACATTTTAGGTCTAGAACTAATAAGGCAGAACCCAACCTACTGTATCTGTGGGAATAAGCTTTGAAGATCCTGCTGTGAGAGTGCTGGTCATATCTATCATATGACCAAATAGTGTGCAGTTCCACCAAAGCCACTTACTCAGACAATGCAGGTACTGTAGTTATCTAATCAGCTGTTTGTGTCCCCAGAGAACCCTATGGCACAGACCTACAAATGTTCTACAAATGGACCAAGTCGCTTTTTTTGTAAAGAAAACATTTGTAAACATAATAAATACACGATATACAAATAATACATACACAAATATTTAATTGATATATTTTAATGAAACTCTTATGAAAACGTTCAGGTATGGAATGCCTCACGCTATATAAAACACCATTGCTATTTTTATGGAAAGATCAATCAAACTAAAATTCAGAAAATATTTTTTTTTTAACAAACGTAGGTACTGTAGCTATTTTTAATCAAGTTTAGTACAAGTTTAATATAAAAAACTCGAAAAACTCGCGAACTCTAAAACCAAGGCTGGTTATTGTTGTATTACATGGTAGTTACAGTCTAAAAACGCCTCCTTTAGATAACATCTGTCCTAAATACACTCCAATGCAAACGAATACCGCCGGACTACAGAATCTGTTTCTGTGACGTAGTACGATACAAATATATACATTTCATATAAACATTTCACACTACCGCCTTCCTCACAAACATTAAACATAAAGATGATCATTCTCCTACAAATAAAAACAAATTAAAAGTTAAATACCAAATATTTACTCTTATTACTATTGTTCAGTGGTCTGTCGTGTATAAAACATTTATAAAGTCATCATTTCCGCTGCTTCAGGGCTTCTCGAGCGTTGTAAATTGTACCTTTAGATGTAAACACCGTTTTCCTTCAACATTACTTTCTTACCAAATATTTTATAATACTTTCGAAACCACATTGAATCGACCTTATAAGGTTCATAGTAAACTTACCAGTAGAAAAAACAATTTATCTGCCAAATTCATCCTTGCTTACTTGAGTTTCTGGAGAAATTGAAACTATAAAGGTTGTTTAGGTTTTGCTTTCACTAACAAAATTAGTTTTGATACGAACAAGTGCAGGTTATCGCCGAGAGCTTTACACCGAATAAACCACGAGGTTAACCTATGGAGAAGCTTGATTCCTTACGAAAATATCCTAAAAGTTCCTACCCCCCAAAAAAACAAAAAAATTACTGTTTCTATAGAAACATAAAGGAATTATACAGAGAGAATTGGGACATTGTCAATCTGCGATGGAAATTCTTAAGGGTCAGGGGTTTATCGGGGAAACTCCTTGATTATTTAAATGTAACATTATACTATCACAGGTTTGTTTTCATAATCCACGTTATGCTTGTATAACTGAATTAATCTGCTTCATTTAATCTCTAAAATGAATATTACCGGCGAATGGTGCAATTATAAATTGTATTTCCTGTTCTGACATACAAATTGTGCGTCCCTTCAGTACTAAAGGTACCGACAGATGGCGCTCCGCCAATATGAAACGTCAAAAACGTTTAAAAGACTTGAGACGTACATGTACTGTATAATAAATCACAAATGAGAAAATTATATTTATAAATATATTTTAGAATGGCTACTTTGTGGTGCGTGCGCGTCAGGTGACAAAATCTATTACTTTGGCTCCTACAATTTCAATAAGGACTGGACTGAAAAAAAGTGAAGACTTTTTAAAGTAATTCTATCAGCTGTATAAAACAAAAAAAATATATAATAAAGTTATAAAACTACCCAAAATATGAAGTTCACAATTCAGCATTCACAGATCATTGAATATTTCAGAAACCAAAATGGATATTGTGCCTGTAAACAATTTCTGAACAGATTTCTGCAACTCAGAAACATGGTCTTGTTGAGCTAGCATCTATTTTGTTAGTAACTCATCTGAATTACATTCCTTAATGATTTGTGAAAGTAAAATTACTTAATGTAACCTCAGTCTAACTCCATGGGATACTTGAAAAATGAGTTTGATGGATCACTGGGATCTCTAATGGATTTTGGGATCACTGAGCTTCTAGTGACACAAAGAGCACAATGGGCCCATTCTAATGTTGTCAAGGACAGTTGGTTCATATTAGTGTCATAGTATAAAAGGATACAGATACAATAATGAACCCAATTAAACACAGTGAACCAAATTAAGAGCACTAAATAGTTACTGTTCCTCAAACTATCCAATAACTCTCCACATAAACATCAGCAATCAACACAGGACACAGACACACAATTAAAAAATGCTCTTCCCACGTGTTCAGGTTCAACCAATTACTGATTCTCATGTTACTATATAAACCTGTAGTCACCAACAACACAAAAGAATGACATGAACAAAGGCTTGACCA
Source organism: Lepisosteus oculatus (assembly GCF_040954835.1). Lineage (NCBI taxonomy): Eukaryota > Metazoa > Chordata > Actinopteri > Semionotiformes > Lepisosteidae > Lepisosteus > Lepisosteus oculatus. Next base: position 3,961,210 of record NC_090720.1, on the reverse strand, counting down.
GGACTGATCAGCTGAGACAGTAAAACACGACAATCACAGTCACCCTGGTCAGGGATTTGTGTTCTTGTGTTCATGTAAAAGGCTTGAGTTTTGATTGTGTCCATTTGTTTGTGTCCCTTCTACTTTTTCCACACACCTCATCTGCCAGTGATGAATCACAAGATGGTTTTTCAGCAATGAATCGTGTTCATAAAAATTCTGTGACAGCCTGGTCACAGGGCATACAATGTTAACACATGTATTAAAAACTTGAAATAAGAAAATGACTGAAATGTTTCACTTTATACAAAAGCAGCAGATTACATGTTATTTCAATACAATACAGCTCTGGGTCCCAGTCCTGGTCCTGCTGACCCACACACCTGCTGGTGTCAATTCCATCCCACCTAATAGTATTTATTGATAAAAAGATAACCAAAGCATTACGTGATCTGCTGAGTAGCTTTAATTGAATATTTGCATCTTGTTTCTAGTCACAAGTCATTATTATTATTTCAACGAAGCATCTGAGTGTAACTGGCTGGAACACAAACCAACAGGTGTGTGGGTCACCAGGAATAGGATTGGGTTCCTAGGTTCTGGAAATGCATTACACCTTTGTCACATCACATCCTTTAAACATGACTTGGTCCAATTCTATTTTCCAGATAAAAACACCATGGAACTACGAAACAAGCCGAGATCTTTCTCTTCTTAATGTTAATGCTGAACATATATTGTTTCACATCCCTCAAGCCCCCAGGTTCAGTTTACGCTGCAGAGTTATGGAGTGAACTCACGTTTCAGTCCCACAGTTTGTCAGCTGATAAATGACATGGTTGTGCAATAGTTTTGGTCACAAGCTGAATGAGTTGTGAGTCCACATCCAGCTCAAAACCGGTGGGATAAACTGATTCAGTTTGAAATGTGTAACTCAATCAGTCCATGTCTTGGATAGATTGAAAAAGAGCACACCCAACATGGAACTGTGTAACAATCTAAGGTCTAATTATTGCATCCTTGGCTTCTGTACGGCTGAGTTGCGCTGATCTGGGCATGCCACCTTCACTGTCCCAATTCCAGAGCTTCACTTCAGGTTTTGGAAGAATGTTTTTAGCTGACCCCGAGGTACGACATGTCCATGCAGCAGGTCTCCTCACTGTCGTGTTTGCTCTGCATTGCTAATAGAGGCCTGTGTGATGTATGCAGGCACCGCCAAGCTCCTTAGACTGCCTAGATGTTCTAAGATGCCCCGAGTCTGCAGACGTCCGTCACACTGGCACTGTTTGCAAATCCTGCTGGTCTTCCTTGATATTTCACGTCTGTATCCCACCAGCTAAAAAAGAACGGGGAAAAATAAACTGAAAACATTCTCAGCATTGGTTATCTTATATTGCATATTTTATGCGTTTTCTAAATAATAACACCCAGAAAGTTTACTTCAAAAAATGCAGCTACAATTAAAATATTTTTTACTGAGAACCAACTTATGTTCAACGTCCAACATAAAAATGACTTGTCTGTTAAATACTGTAGGCCTTCAGCTTCCAGATTTCCCCTGATCCTAGAGTTCTGAGCTGAAAGATAACTGGGTGCTGGAGATCAAAACCCACTGAGTACTTAACTGAACTCGCTGATCACCTCTTAGTTTCCAAACACTACCAAGAGAGTATGACATGTTAAAGTAGTAATCATGTCTATAAAAAATGTGTTTTTATTTAAAGTCCCAGTCACTCTTTGACCATCTCAGCATTCCTTCAGAAAACAGTAAATAAGTAAATGTAATTTTTTAAGGTTTACTTACACTGAGTTGCAGCATTTTCATTTCCTGTCCTTAATTAAAAAAATGAATAGGACACAAATTACTTTTTTTCTAGATTGCAACAGCATAGTAGAGTATGACATTTTGTTGCATTTTTACATTTTTTTGGTACTCTCAAACTAAAACACATTAAACATTTTTTTTGTCTGACTTTCACTGAAAAATGATATTTCTGTCCAATTCCTATGTACCTTAATATAAAGTATAAAAAAATACTTTTTATAACACATGAAGTGGGGATTCGGCAGCTTTGGAAATTAAAAGCCTTCAAGCTGTTTTCACCACAGTGGACTTACAGAGAAGAACCATTTCCCGACTGTTGTGCCACGCTACTCCCGTTGGTTTCTTGTACAGGGTGTTTCTATAAAACAGGACACGTTTATTACAATAAGAGATCTTTTAAAATAATAGTACTGTAAATGAGAATTACTCATGAAAAATATTCAAATAAAGCCCAAAGTTTCAAGTTTGGACCAGTACACTGCGTACAAAAACCTGACATTGATGGAGAAGATTTGTAAATAGCACTAACCTCTGAACAGCATAGTCGGGCTGAAAACAACAACAATAGCTACAATTAATCATTTATTGTATACATCATCTTCCAGGTCAAAGTGCTATACAAAACAGATAAACAGTACATAGGTAAAAACACAGAAAAAACAGTACTTCAGTATTTACATTAAATACAGAATAATGTATATTTTTATATCTTTTCAATGATATTCAGAAACCTGAACTGTTTTTGTTTTTTAATAATTCTACTAATTATTTTTTTAATTATAATGAATAATTATTATCCTTTTTTTTTGCTTGGTACCACAAAAAACTGACCCTGCAGATGTTTTACTGACATCATGCACTGACCTACCTGCTGACATAAGAAACTGGAAGACTTATTTCTACACACTCTGAGGTGCTCAAAAGTACTGGCACCTTTCTGTCTTGACAAGGAAAACTGCACTGAAAAGCACCACATCCCTTCCCCTTGGATTGGCCAGTTTAAGTCTATGGTACAAGACCACTGTCCCAGTGAATGGAAGCCAGCAGGGCCATCAGAGATCTCTTCACCTTCATTCAGCCTTGATTTCAAACACTGTGCCTGCTTAGAGAGCACTGGAGCATGAGATCACGGCATTCAGAGACCTTACGTGCTGTAAGAAAGCAAAATTCTAATGCTACCATTCGACCTACTGCATATTTTGCAAGCCACTGAAGTTTTGAAACTGTACTAATGAAGATGTTATATTATTTTGAAGTCTGAAATTTCAAATCAGAAATATTCCTGCAGCAATCATAAATCGGGATCAAATAATGCTCCATTATCTTCAGACTGGTACCAATCACACTACCTGTCGACAGGTAATGACAAAGATGCTGACTGTATAGAAGTTTCTGGTGTTTTAATCTCTTGCAGGTAATCCTGCAAAGAGGACTGAATCTTTCAAATGTGTGCTGTGCTGCACCTTCCCTCTGCACCTCATCCTGACACTGAGTACTTGAAAACACTATTTCTTGTACTAAGAACAATAAGCCCCAGCAAAGCCTGCACTTAATTTTATACTGTATATCACAAAACCCCACTCACCTCTTGTGAATAAGTATACAACTGCGCATATCCACAGTGCAAATACAACAACAGTCCCTATATGAGGACGAGGTGATTTTTTCTGGCAAGAAACATCATCTGTTGAGCTTCCATCTTTCATCTTTACTTTACCAAGCACGGCACAGCTAAAGAAAATGTGTCAAAACGTCAAAAACATTCCTATGCAGGTTTCAATCTAAAAAAAGATGTTGCTGGTTTGGTTATAATGAAAAATGATAATTAATTAAAATTAAGTCTTTTTTGTCATTAAAAAGAAATACTGAACTACTTTAAGAAACATTATTACAGGTATTTGTAACCTTTGCAACTGTATCAATTACCTTGTCATTGATCAGATTCTTTTTTACTGTATACATTTCACATTCTAATTCAAATCAAGCCTAACATGCAAGTTAGCTTTTACCACCTACTCTAAAATGTCTCTTTCTTTACTGCCCTGTGATCGATTGGTGCCTTATCCCTCCAGAATAGGCTGTGCTTTCCACAACCTTCATCGAGATAAGAGACGTATTGAGGACAGATGGATGAAAAACTGACAGTGCTTAAAATGGAATATTCACTAGCAAAAACATGTACATACGTGTATGTTTTTACAGCATAACAATTCTAAACAAACTGCTCAGCTACTTACTCTGTCCATCGGGTACACTCTATGCCATGTGGAGAAAATGTCTCTTCTGGACAGTCCCTACATTCTGTATCTGATGTCTCTGTTCCTTTACATGTAAAAGATTCAAAATTAAAATCCTGTATGTGGTTTACATTGTATGATTTCAGGAAAACAAGAAATCCGAGATGCAGCCTTACCTTGCTTTTTAATTCTCTGTCCTGGTTTACACACAGTATGTGGGCGAGCAGCCCTGCAGTCTCCATCTGCTTTGTCCGTGCAGTAATAGTGAATCAAAACACGGCAGAGTCTGTTCCTAGTCGAGGTACAGTCACTGAGATTTTGTAGTCCAAGTCCTTAACATGAAAAAAAGCTTTTAAAACTGAGTTTAAGCCTACAAAGATACTAAAAAGGATAGAAAATATTATGCACAACTGAATATCATTAAATACAACACTGTATTCTGATGATATTTAGCGAACTCCTAGAATCAGTCCTATTAAATATATACACTGACTCTTACTGAAGCTGAGGCTCTGTGGCTCATATGTAACATAGTATGGAAATGAGGAGGAGTAACTCCTGGACAGTCGTCTTACAAAAATTGGTGTTGCAGAAATACTCTCTTACCTGGATCACAGACTTTACACTGCAAACATGTTGATAATCCATTGGGCTGATCTATGTAAGTTGATCCTACACAAGGTATACAGGTAGTGCTTTTCAAATCTGTGCAGTGGTGTAGAACCCGAGATCCTGGTAGAGAAGATGAAGGGGTAAAAATAAAATTTAACATATTACAAAGTCATTCAAAGTAGTCAATGCCAGGAATATGCAAAGCTTCAGAATTGTGTACCTGCTGGGCACATGGGACAGCACTCTCCATTTACTTTGTATTCTGCTGGGCCACACTGTTTCCCAACTGCAAATCCATGGAATAATGCGAGGAGGAATATCACAACCTGTTTTAGAAACATAATTATTCAACCATGCAGAAAGGTACAACATCAAGACAGTGATGCAAGTGTGATGAATCTTACAACTTCCTCTTTGCTTTAAGCTGTAAGAGTTATGTTTGTAAGTCTGAAGATCAATATTGTAAATCACAGATATGTCTGAGAGAGTCCTCCAGCTGAAGATGACAGTAAATCAGCATAATAACACATCTGATTTCATCAAACTGATGTGAATAATTAGCTCTTGTCAACATTTAACACAATACTGAGATTTTTAAATTGCATAACTTGTTAAAAAAAAGCTGTGCCTATAAATACTAATTCTCTCAGCTTTCCTTAGCAATACACAACACAAAATGGACTGCTACAGGTGTAACTTCAGTTGCAGAGCACAGTGTCTATATGTAAATGTTCTTCACATGGTTCATATACTTTCTTTCTCAACAGGAAAACGTGATTCTGCATTTGGCTTTGCTAAGAGACATAAATGGACATCAGGCCACAATCACTTTTTGTTTACTGTTTATTGCATGTTTTAATACAGAACAGAAAAGCAAGTCTGTGATGTAAATCTATGCATATAAAACAGACAAGGAAGACTGCATTGAAAGGAAATAAACGGTAAAGAAGAAACGCTTATGGTGAAAGAAAATGACGATTACTTCACTGTTTATCATTATAGGGGCCTTTGTAAACTGGGTTAGTGTAAATCGGCCACAAATTATTAACTAATGCTGAAAAGTATAAAGACCGATTTAAACAAAAAGTTTTGTTTTGTGTGTGAGCTAGCTGCCTAGATTGGGCGTTACAGTCTGTGTAACGTGTTCAATCTTGCAAACAGAACAATTTTCAAGACAGGAAGACACAGAGCTACTCCATCAATGTTAAACATATCGACCGGATACCAGCGCAGTTCCTTCCATTTCATAACAATATCGATTTTTATTGATTAAAAGTCACGCATTTGGGTGTAAATCAGTCAGGGGAATTTAAGGACGATATCTGAAGACCTAGATTTTGGGGGTTTCGGTTTCGTTTCATACAAAAATCAAACTTTTAATAGGAAAACAAACTTAGTCATGTCAGTGCAGCAATTACTATTTTTTTAACTTACCGAAAAAAATGTTTTCATGTTTCGGTGTTTCTGCGAGTGATGGAAGAATTCAGAATAAAATAACTGCATGTTAAAGTTTCGCCTTCAATGGTGACTTCTCCTTGTTCTAAAGGCGCCCACCCACAATTGACGAAATATAACACTTTCGTAGAAAAGAAAAAAACAAAAAATAAAAATTCCCATCATGTATCATGTCCTCAAAAAATAATAACTGTGGTGTATGTGGGGAAAATAACCGACCGAAAGGCCGAAAGGCAATATTTTTTACTCAGGCAGCGTCTTTGACACCCAGTAAGTACCTCCACTAGGGATGTGGCCTAGTGGTGCAGAGTTGTAATGTTTTTTCGTAATTTGAATTTATTTTGCAATGTGTACCCCTTACGATGTTTGTGTCTTGAAATGTTACATGTACTCTTGTTTGTATTGTAAGTTTTACTATTATTTATGCATAAATAATAAAAAAAGAGTGTTGTCATGTTCTCAGGGAGGGTAGAGCCGAGAGGTGGCCGGACACCATACTTACCTGGAAATTAAGAATAAATATAAAATAAATATATTTGTGTCCTGTTAAAAGTTATTCTTTGCCAGGCTACATACATTTGGAGCTATATAAACTTGAAGCGCAGGGGAAAAAAAGAAACAAATGTTAAGCAATTTGGAAGCTATTCACCAACTATTTTATGTCATTCAAAAAAACTTTTATGGTTTAATGCTGTAGTTTCAATATTTAAATAACGCCGAATCTCAGATGCGATAATAACTTACCGAGAACTGTTTAGCCGACTGACGCTTCGAAATAAGTTCAAACACTGCTACTCGACTTAAACGACACCATTTGTTAATTAAAGCTTTTAGTTTTCATGAACACACGGCTGAAATCGTACCCTAAACACGAGGAACGGAAAAACAAAATAAAACATAAGTAGATGCAAATACTATTTACTGTACAGGCTTGAAAGACAACAGAAGTCACAGTTACGTCACCATCCTTATAGTCTTAATTTCTCGGAATCATTGTGCTCCGATTACAAATTTATAGTGATGTAAATGAAAACATGCTGCTTTCAATTATCCAGATACACTATCTGACCGGAGCAGCAACATGTGCAGTGAAATACACCAAACAGGACCTTAAGGCCCCCATTTATAGATGTCTTAGTAAATTCGTGTGACGCAGCTTAATTTTGAAGTTTCCTGGCAGCCAGAGGCATAATGAGAATAATAAGAACAATATGTATTGTAAAACGCAGTACAATAAAACAATATTGCTACTTAGCCCAAAGAGTCACTAACCGACGGAGAAAGAATTTTAAGCGGTTTTAGACTTGAAATGGCGGAATGTTTCATTTCCGACCGCCTGCCACTAGAGGTCGCCCGAGAGGCTGCACATATTAAAGGCGTCACCGACTACCCCAGAGTTAGACCGCAGTATTTGTTGAAGGGAAGTAAGAAAGGACTAGTTCATTGCAGTTTCAATTTATGATGGTGCGGATTTAGCTCGTTTGGTGAAGTATTTTGTGTTAAAAGAAACCTGTTTCAATTTAAAGCTAAGAAACCTATTGCATATCAAAAGGCCAACTGTTTATGTAGGTTTTAATATGCAAAGTTCCCCTGAACTGGGCTAACAGCAGGGATCTCCCACACTGCGCTCGTTATCAAAATATACTAATTTTACAAAGAAAGCATCATTAGATATATTAATTCAGTATATCAGTAATATAAATCAAATTACTCTTTAAAAATTCTCTTGATTATAAAAGTGAACCATAAGTTTAACAGTTTCAGGTTTGCAACATCACATCACCCCATCGAGGATGAAGTAATTTAGAAATAATATATGGTAGTTAACAAAAATAACAATAACTGAAGTGCTGTAGATGAAAACTGGAGGTAAGTTTAGATTCTGAAATACTCGTTTTAAAACATTTGTTCATAAAAGCTTTCAACAACTAAATGTTCACGATACACCCATTTTTATAATATCTAAAACTTTTATAAAAGATTTTTTTTAAAGTGATTTGAATAACAATTGTGCATTATAAAGTACAATTGACAACACTGCCATAATTTTAAAAGCTGCTTTGCGCTTGTCCACAAATCCAAATCCAAGATTCTGCCCAGCTGCAAACCAAAATAGATCTCCTTTACTGACAGCAAAAATTATAATGGTTTAATCAAGCAATACAACTCTTAACTGATCATAGCAGTAATCACACCTCATCACTCTATCTTCTTTAAATACTTTATATTACTTGGTTCCCAAAGCCCAAGTAGAGAAAAGTATTCCAGGTTTTCTCCTAGCTATACTGACATAATATCCACAGTCCACAAAGAGAGAATCACAAACTATAGTGTTAACTGGGCGTATACAAGACGCAGTGAAAGATTTTTCACAGATTTTACACTGTTGTTTTACCCAGAATCCACTTTCCCGTCTTCTTCGATCGAGTAGTAAGATGTCACACATCTGTGGAGGGTCCCTTCCTTGCAGTCTCTTTTCCTATATTTAACATTGGCCTTATCCAGGTTACTAAAGAGTAGCCATCTCTGTTGCCTTGAACAGGCACACAGGTAGTAGACACCTAACTACCATCACAGCCTGGTACCCTTTCCTTTCCATTGTACTGTAGCCAACACCCACACTATCTCCAGCACTCCACAGAAATGGCAATAAGAAACTCTGCACCAGGCTCACTGTGCCTTTCAATGTCTAGTATCACTCTTACTCATGCTAAAATGCCATGAAAAGATCTTCCTTCAGTGCTTTGTTAGTGAATGTTAGTGACATTTTTACAGAGTGTTAAAGACTTTTTTCCCCCATACAAAAACAAAGTGCAATACAGCTGACAACAGTGACTTATGTTTTTATAATAGCCAGAGAATGTGGCCATTCCACTGTAAACTATGCAATGTCTTCATGCCTGATTTTAATAGTGCCTGGACTATTTCAAACACAGCACTGCTTCATTTAAATGAAGAGACCAAATGCCTTTATATTTATATTGGTTTCACAGTCTAAAAGGATACAGATACAATAATGTATGTTACATTTACACTAGATAAGCTACAGAAATGCTTTGCAGAAGAATTAAGTAACAAAGATTACACTATGTTTTATTTGGTTGATGGTTAAAGCATAACGACTCAAAACACAGTGAACCAAATTAAGAGCACCAATTAGTCGCTGTTCCTCAAACTACCCAATAACTCTCCACATAAACACCAGCAATCAACACAGGACACAGACACACAATTAAAAAATGCTCTTCCCACGTGTTCAGGTTCAACCAATTACTGATTCTCATGTTACTATATAAACCTGTAGTCACCAACAACACAAAAGAATGACATGAACAAAGTCTTGACCAGGACTGATCAGCTGAGACAGTAAAACACGACAATCACAGTCACCCTGGTCAGGGATTTGTGTTCTTGTGTTCATGTAAAAGGCTTGAGTTTTGATTGTGTCCATTTGCTTGTGTCCCTTCTACTTTTTCCACACACCTCATCTGCCAGTGATGAATCACAAGATGGTTTTTCAGCAATGAATCGTGTTCATAAAAATTCTGTGACAGCCTGGTCACAGGGCATACAATGTTAACACATGTATTAAAAACTTGAAATAAGAAAATGACTGAAATGTTTCACTTTATACAAAAGCAGCAGATTACATGTTATTTCAATACAATACAGCTCTGGGTCCCAGTCCTGGTCCTGCTGACCCACACACCTGCTGGTGTCAATTCCATCCCACCTAATAGTATTTATTGATAAAAAGATAACCAAAGCATTACGTGATCTGCTGAGTAGCTTTAATTGAATATTTGCATCTTGTTTCTAGTCACAAGTCATTATTATTATTTCAACGAAGCATCTGAGTGTAACTGGCTGGAACACAAACCAACAGGTGTGTGGGTCACCAGGAATAGGATTGGGTTCCTAGGTTCTGGAAATGCATTACACCTTTGTCACATCACATCCTTTAAACATGACTTGGTCCAATTCTATTTTCCAGATAAAAACACCATGGAACTACGAAACAAGCCGAGATCTTTCTCTTCTTAATGTTAATGCTGAACATATATTGTTTCACATCCCTCAAGCCCCCAGGTTCAGTTTACGCTCCAGAGTTATGGAGTGAACTCACGTTTCACTCCCGCAGTTTGTCAGCTGATAAATGACATGGTTGTGCATTCGTTTTGGTCACAAGCTGAATGAGTTGTGAGTCCACATCCAGCTCAAAACCGGTGGGATAAACTGATTCAGTTTGAAATGTGTAACTCAATCTGTCCATGTCTTGCATAGATTGAAAAAGAGCACACCCAACACGGAACTGTGTAACAATCTAAGGTCTAATTATTGCATCCTTGGCTTTTGTACGGCTGAGTTGCGCTGATCTGGGCATGCCACCTTCACTGTCCCAATTCCAGAGCTTCACTTCAGTTTTCTGAAGAAACCACTTGTGATGTTTTTAGCTGACCCCGAGGTACTACGAGTGTCCATGCAGCAGGTCTCCTCACTGTCGTGTTTGCTCTGCATTGCTAGTAGAGGCCTGTGTGATGTCAGCAGGCACCGCCAAGCTCCTTAGACTGCCTAGATGTTCTAAGATGCCCCGAGTCTGCAGACGTCCGTCACACTGGCACTGTTTGCAAATCCTGCTGGTCTTCCTTGATATTTCACGTCTGTATCCCACCAGCTAAAAAAGAATGGGGAAAAATAAACTGAAAACATTCTCAGCATTGGTTATCTCATATTGCATATTTTATGCGTTTTCTAAATAACACCCAGAAAGTTTACTTTAAAAAATGCAGTTAGAATTAAAATCATTTTTACAGAGAACCAACTTATGTTCAAAGTCCATCATAAAAATGACTTGTCTGTTAAATAGGCTTTCAGCTTCCAGATTTCCCCTGATCCTAGAGTTCTGAGCTGAAAGATAACTGGGTGCTGGAGATCAATACCCACTGAGTACTAAACTGAACTCGCTGATCACTTCTTAGTTTCCAAACACTACCAAGAGAGTATGGCATGTTAAAGTAGTAATCATGTCTATAAAAAATGTGTTTTTATTTAAAGTCCCAGTCACTCTTTGACCATCTCAGCATTCCTTCAGAAAACTGTAAATAAGTAAATGTAATTTTTTAAGGTTTACTTACACTGAGTTGCAGCATTTTCATTTCCTGTCCTTAATTAAAAAAATGAATAGGACACAAATTACTTTTGTTTCTAGATCGCAACAGCATAGTAGAGTGAGTATGATATTTTGTTGCATTTTTACATTGTTGTGGTACTCTCAAACTAAAACACGTTCAACATTTATTTTGTCTGACTTTCACTGAAAAACGATATTTCTTTCCAATCCCTATGTACCTTAATATAAAGTCTAATAATGAACAACACATGAAGTGGGGAATCGGCAGCTTTGGAAATTAAAAGCCTTCAAGCTGTTTTCACCACAGTGGACTTACAGAAAAGAACCATTTCCCAACTGTTGTGCCACGCTACCCCGGTTGGTTTCTTGTATAGGGCATTTCTATAAAACAGGACACGTTTATTACAATGAGAGATCTTTTAAAATGTTAGTACTGTAAATGAGAATTACTCATGAAAAATATTCAAATAAAGCCCAAAGTTTCCAGTTTGGACCAGTACACTGCGTACAAAAACCTGACATTGATGGAGAAGATTTGTAAATAGCACTAACCTCTGAACAGCATAGTCGGGCTGAAAACAACAACAATAGCTACAATTAATCATTTATTGTATACATCATCTTCCAGGTCAAAGTGCTGTACAAAACAGATAAACAGTACATAGGTAAAAACACAGAAAAAACAGTGCTTCAGTACTTACATTAAATACAGAATAATGTATATTGTTAGATCTTTCCTATGATATTCAGAAAGCTAAACTGTTTTTGTTTTTTAATAATTCTACTAATTATTTTTTTAATTATAATGAATAATTATGATCCTTTTTTTTTTTTGCTTGGTACCACAAAAAACTGACCGTGCAGATGTTTTACTGACATCATGCACTGACTTACCTGCTGACATAAGAAACTGGAAGACTTATTTCTACACACTCTGAGGTGCTCAAAAGTACTGGCACCTTTCTGTCTTGACAAGGAAAACTGCACTGAAAAGCACCACATCCCTTCCCCTTGGATGGGCCAGTTTAAGTCTATGGTACAAGACCACTGTCCCAGTGAATGGAAGCCAGCAGGGCCATCAGAGATCTCTTCACCTTCATTCAGCCTTGATTTCAAACACTGTGCCTGCTTAGAGAGCACTGGAGCATGAGATCACGGCATTCAGAGACCTTACGTGCTGTAGGGATGCAAAATGCTAATGCTACCATTCGACCTACTGCATATTTTGCAAGCCACTGAAGTCTTGAAACTGTACTAATGAAGATGTTATATTATTTTGAAGTCTGAAATTTCAAATCAGAAATATTCCTGCAGCAATCATAAATCGGGATCAAATAATGCTCCATTATCTTCAGACTGGTACCAATTACACTACCTGTCGACAGGTAATGACAAAGATGCTGACTGTATAAAAGTTTCTGGTGTTTTAATCTCTTGCAGGTAATCCTGCAAAGAGGACTGAATCTTTCAAATGTGTGCTGTGCTGCACCTTCCCTCTGCACCTCATCCTGACACTGAGTACTTGAAAACACTATTTCTTGTACTAAGAACAATAAGCCCCAGCAAAGCCTGCACTTAATTTTATACTGTATATCACAAAACCCCACTCACCTCTTGTGAATAAGTATACAACTGCGCATATCCACAGTGCAAATACAACAACAGTCCCTATATGAGGACGAGGTGATTTTTTCTGGCAAGAAACATCATCTGTTGAGCTTCCATCTTTCATCTTTACTTTACCAAGCACGGCACAGCTAAAGAAAATGTGTCAAAACATCAAAAACATTCCTAAGCAGGTTTCAATCTAAAAAAATATGTTGCTGGTTTGGTTATAATGAAAAATGATAATTAATTAAAATGAAGTATTTTGTGCCATTAAAAAGAAATACTGAACTGCTTTAAGAAACATTATTACAGGTATTTGTAACCTTTGCAACTGTATCAATTACCTTGTCACTGATCAGATTCTTTTCTACTGTATACATTTCACATTCTAATTCAGATCAAGCCTAACATGCAAGTTAGCTTTTACCACCTACTCTAAAATGTCTCTTTCTTTACTGCCCTGTGATCGATTGGTGCCTTATCCCTCCAGAATAGGCTGTGCTTTCCACAACCTTCATCGAGATAAGAGACATATTGAGGACAGATGGATGAAAAACTGTCAGTGCTTAAAATGGAATATTCACTAGCAAAAACATGTACATACGTGTATGTTTTTACAGCATAACAATTCTAAACAAACTAGCTACTTACTCTGTCCATCGGGTACACTCTATGCCATGTGGAGAATATGTCTCTTCTGGACAGTCCTCACATTCTGTATCTGATGTCTCTGTTCCTTTACATGTAAAAGATTCAAAATTAAAATCCTGTATGTGGTTTACATTGTATGATTTCAGGAAAACAAGAAATCCGAGATGCAGCCTTACCTTGCTTTTTAATTCTCTGTCCTGGTTTACACACAGTATGTGGGCGAGCAGCCCTGCAGTCTCCATCTGCTTTGTCCGTGCAGTAATAGTGAATCAAAACACGGCAGAGTCTGTTCCTAGTCGAGGTACAGTCACTGAGATTTTGTAGTCCAAGTCCTTAACATGAAAAAAAGCTTTTAAAACTGAGTTTAAGCCTACAAAGATACTAAAAAGGATAGAAAATATTATGCACAACTGAATATCATTAAATACAACACTGTATTCTGATGATATTTAGCGAACTCCTAGAATCAGTCCTATTAAATATATACACTGACTCTTACTGAAGCTGAGGCTCTGTGGCTCATCTGTAACATAGTATGGAAATGAAATATTGTCACTTGTTGACTATGACCAGGATTCCTAAACACATGGTGCACAATTGGCTAAGTGCCACCATGGAAGGTCTACTGTATGTCTCCTTCAGCTTTCTGACAAACAGAGACTCAGTACAACATCCCTCCAGGCTGCATCACCTCTCCTGTAAGCCGCTGTGGAGCTCAGCAAAGCACTGAATGAGCATCTCTGCACGTCCCACTGCCAAGAGGGTACAGGAGTAAAAATTTGGTGTTTCAGAAATACTCTCTTACCTGGATCACAGACTTTACACTGCAAACATGTTGATAATCTATTGGACTGATCTATGTAAGTTGATCCTACACAAGGTATACAGGTAGTGCTTTTGAACTCTGTACAGTGGTGTAGAACCCGAGATCCTGGTAGAGAAGATGAAGGGGTAAAAATAAAATTTAACATATTACAAAGTCATTCAAAGTAGTCAATGCCAGGAATATGCAAAGCTTCAGAATTGTGTACCTGCTGGGCACATGGGACAGCACTCTCCATTTACTTTGTATTCTGCTGGGCCACACTGTTTCCCAACTGCAAATCCATGGAATAATGCGAGGAGGAATATCACAACCTGTTTTAAAAACATAATTATTCAACCATGCAGAAAGGTACAACATCAAGACAGTGATGCAAGTGTGATGAATCATTTTAACTTCCTCTTTGCTTTTAGCTGTAAGAGTTATGTTTGTAAGTGTGCAGATCAATATTGTAAATCACAGATATGTCTTAGAGAGTCCTCCAGCTGAAGATGACAGTACATCAGCATAATAATACATCTGATTTCATCAAACTGATGTGAATAATTACAGCTCTTGTCAACATTTAACACAATACTGAGATTTTTAAATTGCATAACTTGTTTTAAAAAAAAGCTGTGCCTATAAATACTAATTCTCTCAGCTTTCCTTAGCAATACACAATACAAAATGGACTGCTACAGGTGTAACTTCAGTTGCAGAGCACAGTGTCTATATGTAAATGTTCTTCACATGGTTCATATACTTTCTTTCTCAACAGGAAAACGTGATTCTGCATTTGGCTTTGCCAAGTGACATAAATGGACATCAGGCCACAATCACTTTTTGTTTACTGTTTATTGCATGTTTTAATACAGAACAGAAAAGCAAGTCTGTGATGTAAATCTATGCATATAAAACAGACAAGGAAGACTGCACTGAAAGGAAATAAAGGGTAAAGAAGAAACGCTTATGGTGAAAGAAAATGACGATTACTTCACTGTTTATCATTATAGGGGCCTTTGTAAACTGGGTTAGTGTAAATCGGCCACAAATTATTAACTAATGCTGAAAAGTATAAAGACAGATTTAAACAAAAAGTTTTTTGTGTGTGAGCTAGCTGCCTAGATACCTAAAATATCGACCGGATACCAGCGCAGTTCCTTCCATTTCATAACAATATCGATTTTTATTGATTAAAAGTCACGCATTTGGGTGTAAAACCCACCACATCTATTTTAGATCCCATTCCCACCACTTTATTCCAGTCCTGTTTCTCTTCTCTCTGTCCCATTGTCCTCAATATAATACATGAATCCTTGAGCACCGGCATTGTACCAACGGTCCTCAAAACTGCTGCTATTACCCCAGTGCCAAAGAAGCCTAACATGGCTCTCGACAATCTTAACAACTTTCGCCCCATCTCCAACTTACCCTTTCTCTCTAAAATTCTAGAACGTGCTGTCACACTTCAGTTACATAACCACCTCATGACAAACAACCTTTTCGAACCCCTCCAATCTGGCTTCCGTCAACTTCACAGCACAGAAACCGCCCTAGTCAAAGTCACCAACGATCTCCTAATAGCTTCTGATTCTGGTTCTCTTTCCATACTCATCCTTCTTGATCTCAGTGCTGCCTTTGACACTGTTGACCATAACATCTTGCTTTCTCGTCTCGAGACTGTGTTTGGAGTCTCTGACACTGCCCTCAAATGGTTTAAGTCTTACCTCACTGATCGCTGTCACTTTGTCTCTCTCAATGGGTACAGGTCTGAAATTGGTCTTGTCAAGTCTGGTGTCCCTCAGGGCTCAATACTGGGCCCCTTGCTCTTCAGCATTTACATGTTCCCACTTGGTCAGCTTTTAAGATCACATGGCCTCAGCTTTCATTTTTACGCTGACGATACTCAAATATACATCCATACCAAACCCGACACTGATGTGGCTGTCTCTATTCTATCTAATTGCATCTCTGACATAAAAATTTGGATGACTCAAAACTTCCTTCATCTTAACTGTGACAAGACTGAAGTCATGCTTATTGGTACCCCCCATCAACTTCGTAAAGCCAGTCCTGTAACCCTGTCTGTAGATGGCTCTGTACTTGAGCTCCAATCAAAATTGAAAAACCTTGGGGTTATATTCGATTCTGGCTTAACATTCGACCCACATGTACAGCATACTGTCAAAACATCTTTTTTTCACCTTAGAAATATCGCAAGACTACGCCCTATGCTATCATTAACTGTGGCTGAAAAGCTGATCAACATATTTGTATTCTCTCGAATTGACTACTGCAATGCTCTGCTCCCTGGGGTATCTAAATCTACTCTGAACAAGCTGCAGTATGTCCAAAATTCAGCAGCCAGAATCCTGACCAGATCTAGTGCAAGTGTTCACATTACTCCTATCCTGGAGTCCTTGCACTGGCTTCCGGTCAAATTCCGCGTAGACTTTAAAATCCTCATGCTCACCTACAAGGCTTTACATGGCTTGGCACCTCAATACCTGTCTGAACTTTTATCGCCCTACTCCCCACCTCGCAACCTCCGCTCTTCAAATTCTGCCCTCCTTACTGTCCCCCAAGCCTGTCTACATTGTATGGGCGACAGGGCCTTCTCCTGCTATGCCCCCAAGCTCTGGAACTCCTTGCCCAAGGATATTAGAGAGTCACCTTCTCTAAACTCCTTCAAATCCAGACTCAAAACCCTCCTTTTCAGAAAAGCCTTTACTTAACTGCTTCCATTCTTCACCCCTCTGCTCTTCTTAATACCATCTTCCACGGTCTCCTCTATTGTTATTGTTGTATTGTTGTAATTATAATTGTGTCCTGTCTTGTGAAATTTTCTTATTTATTGTTGTAGTCTTCTTATTTATTGTTATTGTCATCCTGTAAAGCGCTTTGAGAAGCCACCTTTAAAGGCGCTATATAAAATAAAGTTTATTATTATTATTATTATTATTATTATTATTATTATTATTATTATTATAAATCAGTCAGGGCAATTTAAGGACGATATCTGAAGACCTAGATTTTGGGGGTTTCGGTTTCGTTTCATACAAAAATCAAACTTTTAATAGGAAAACAAACTTAGTCATGTCAGTGCAGCAATTACTATTTTTTTAACTTACCGAAAAAAATGTTTTCATGTTTCGGTGTTTCTGCGAGTGATGGAAGAATTCAGAATAAAATAACTGCATGTTAAAGTTTCGCCTTCAATGGTGACTTCTCCTTGTTCTAAAGGCGCCCACCCACAATTGACGAAATATAACATTTTCGTAGAAAAGAAAAAAACAAAAAATAAAAATTCCCATCATGTATCATGTCCTCAAAAAATAATAACTGTGGTGTATGTGGGGAAAATAACCGACCGAAAGGCCGAAAGGCAATATTTTTTACTCAGGCAGCGTCTTTGACACCCAGTAAGTACCTCCACTAGGGATGTGGCCTAGTGGTGCAGAGTTGTAATGTTTTTTCGTAATTTGAATTTATTTTGCAATGTGTACCCCTTACGATGTTTGTGTCTTGAAATGTTACATGTACTCTTGTTTGTATTGTAAGTTTTACTATTATTTATGCATAAATAATAAAAAAAGAGTGTTGTCATGTTCTCAGGGAGGGTAGAGCCGAGAGGTGGCCGTGGAAGAGCCACTATCGTATTCTGTGTCGTTAAATATATCACTGTCATTTCTTTAGGTTTTTTTTTATTTTCCAAACTAACAAAACAGAGCAGACACCATACTTAACTGGAAATTAAGAAGAAATATAAAATAAATATATTTGTGTCCTGTTAAGTTATTCTTTGGCAGGCTACATACATTTTGAGTTATATAAACTTGAAGCGCAGGGAAAAAAACAAAACAAATGTTAAGTAATTTGGAAGCTATTCAACAACTATTTTATGTCATTCAAAAAAACTTATGGTTTAATGTTGTAGTTTCAATATTTAAATAACGCCGAATCTCAGATGCAATAATAACTTACCGAGAACTGTCAGCCGACTGACGCTTCGAAATAAGTTCAAACACTGCTGCTCGACTTAAACGACACCATTTGTTAATTAAAGCTTTTAGTTTTCATTAACACACGGCTGAAATTGAACCATTTTAATCGAACCATCAGACACGCTGCACCTAAACACGAGGAACGGAAAAACAAAATAAAACATTAATGTAGATGCAAATACGATTTACTTTACAGGCTTGAAAGACAACAGAAGTCACAGTTACGTCACCATCCTTATAGTCTTAATTTCTCGGCATCATTGTGCTCCGATTACAAATTTATAGTGATGTAAATGAAAACATGCTGCTTTCGATAATCCAGATACACTATCTAACTAGTGTGCTATACAGTATGTGGCCTAGTGGTGCAGAGTTGTAATGGTTTTTCGTAACTTTTCGTAATTTATTTCGTATATTTCACTGCATGTGCAGTGAAATATACCAAACAGGCCCTTAAGGCCCCCATTTATAGCTGTCTTAGTAAATTCGTGACGCAGCTTAATTTTGAAGTTTCCTGGCAGCCAGAGGCATAATGAGAATAATAAGAACAATATGTACTGTAAAACGCAGTACAATAAGACATTATTGCTATTTAGCCCAAAGAGTCACTAACCGACGGAGAAAGTATTTTAAGCGGTTTTAGACTTGAAATGGCGGAATGTTTCATTTCCGACCGCCTGCCACTAGAGGTCGCCCGAGAGGCTGCACGTATAAAAGGCGTCACCGACTACCCCAGAGTTAGACCGCAGTATTTGTTGAAGGGAAGTAAGAAAGGACTAGTTCATTGCAGTTTCAATTTATGATGGTGTGGATTTAGCTCCTTTGGTGAAGTATTTTGTGTTTAAAGAAACCTGTTTCAATTTAAAGCTAAGAAACCTATTGCATATCAAAAGGCCAACTGTTTATGAAGGTTTTAATATGCAAAGTTCCCCTGAACTGGGCTAACAGCAGGTATCTCCCACACTGCGCTCGTTATCAAAATATCCTAATTTTACGAAGAAAGCATCATTAGATATATGAATTCAGTATATCAGTAATATAAATCAAATTACTCTTTAAAAATTCTCTTGATTATAAAAGTGAACCATAAGTTTGACTATTTCAGGTTTGCAACATCACATCACCCCATCGAGGATGAAGTAATTTAGAAATAATATATGGTAGTTAACAAAAATAACAATAACTGAAGTGCTGTAGATGAAAACTGGAGGTAAGTTTAGATTCTGAAATACTCGTTTTAAATCATTTGTTCATAAAAGCTTTCAACATCTAAATGTTAACGATACACCAATTTTTATAAAATATAATTGTTTTATAAAAGATTTTTTAAAAAGTGATTTGAATAACAATTGTGCATTATAAAGTACAATTGACAACACTGCCAAAATTTTAAAAGCTGCTTTGCGCTTGTCCACAAATCCAAATCCAAGATTCTGCCCAGCTGCAAACCAAAATAGATCTCCTTTACTGACAGCAAAAATTATAATGGCTTAATCAAGCAATACAGTTCTTAACTGATTATAGCAGTAATCACACCTCATCACTCTATCTTCTTTAAATACTTTATATTACTTGGTTCCCAAAGCCAAAGTAGAGAAAAGTATTCCAGGTTTTCTCCTAGCTATACTGACATAATATCCACAGTCCACAAAGAGAGAATCACTAACTATAGTGTTAACTGGGCGTATACAAGACGCAGTGAAAGATTTTTCACATATTTTACACTGTTGTTTTATCCAGAATCCACTTTCCCGTCTTCTTCGATTGAATAGTAAGATGTCACACATCTGTGGAGGGTCCCTTCCTTCCAAGTTTTAAGAGCACCTATACTCAAGAGGTCCTTGTCACTGGACCCAAGGGCCAGACAAGTGACTTCAGTTTTAAAATTGTGCCTTCAGTATCTTAAAATTTGTTCCCATTATTCTTAGTCTACCACAGTCGTAAAATAAAATAGTAAAACATCCTTACAATCCTGTAAAGTTTTCTCGTTGGCAACACCTATCTGTGAAGGCAGTTTCAGATTAAATTCTGCTAGTTATGATTGTGATTTCATTGCGATTGGTTGTTAGAAGACAATCATAATAAACAGTCAGACAAGTTGACTATTAATTTAAGGGGAACTGCAGTTCCAATTTCTCAGACAGGTTATTCATTTGAAAAATGTACAAACTTCAAATTAAGCATAAAATCATTAGATTTGTGAAAGTTCTGTAAGTAGCCATGTTGTCACAAACACACATTCTTGATTCTCGTTCCCCCAAATTCCCAGCGTGAAGTGACCCTTCCTGCTCACTAGTCCCTGTAATGACTGACATAATGTGATGTACAAGTGAATGAGTATCTGCTGCACAGCCTGTATTCAACGGCATAAATGTTCTAGCTCAGAGGGAAGGTGAAGCACGATGTTGTCACTGGCACTGGATGGGACTGTGGGCCCTGTACCAGGACTAAAGAAGAAATCCCTGTTCCCCGAGCTCCTGCAGAGGACTGGACGTTCACAGTTTCAGAGCCGGGACAGGGAAATGAAATGGACAAAAGCAAGCGTAGGGCTCAGTGACTCATTTAGAAAGCTTTTATTTGATATGAGTTTGATAGACTATATACATATTATGTACTATCACTATGTACACGTGTACTATGAAATGTATTTTGTGAAATAAAGCTTATTTTGATAGAAAAAAAAACCTTTATAAATGAGCCTTCTTTAAAAACAAATAAGAATGTTAGTGTATTCTAAACAGGACCATAAAAGTTGTTCTCACCTGATGCCTTTTGTAGTAAAATTTAATATAACCTAATTTTGGATTAAAAATTACTCAAAGCCTGTAATCCAAAATAAGTCTCACGTATTTGCCATGTAGACAACAGAAGGAGTATAAACCCATGAGCCCCATTAACTCTTCAGTCTTCCAAGAGCTGTAGAGGCAAGTGAAGACAGTCTTTTTAAAGTCCACTTTCTTGCACACAAAGCCTGTTCATTCAGCCTAATGGCAGTTTGAAGTCTGAAGAGCTTCTCAGGAGTCCTGATGTTTCTGTAAGCCTCCAGAGGACAGAATTGCAATCCCAGGAGTAGGTTTAGAACTATGTGACTGCAACTGCAAAAGAAAAAGTATTTAAATACAACCTCCCCACTGCAATGCAACACATGTAGTTTTGAATCAACTTATGAGTTGCTCAAATTATTGTTTATGACATCCACCCAATCTGGAATCACTGAAAAGTCTTGGAGCAGGGATAGAGGAGGATGAGAAAGTGTGGGCAGACCCCTCCTCCAGCCCTGGTCCCTATGATCCACTCATCACTCCAACACATCACAGACAACACAGCTCTGTACCAGAGGATAAGTGCAGACTGGCTTCTCCGATGTTTGGATACAAGGAATTTTGACTCTCTTCCGTTTCCTCAAGCTGACGTGGTGCCAGACGATTCCCCTGGGAAGAACCACTGTTCACAAGCTCTGAGCTTTCTCCGGAGTCTTCTGATTTCTGATCAGAATGAAAATTGATTGTAGTTTCCAACGTTTGCTACTTTTTCTTTGTAGAAAGTAGCTATGAGTCATTAGTACATAATCTAATGTTAAATTATCACAAGTCCTTTTTTGAGGAAAATGTCTTATTTGAAGCTAAATTCTTGGGCAACTGTAAAGGTTTTCAATCTGAAATTAAAATGGTCTGAGCACTTAGAATTTTCTGGGGTTTACATGTTTTCCATTTTGGTGTAATTTCAATCACAGCTTTTATTATCCAGTTTTGTTATGCAGCTACAAGTCACAAATACATTTTTTCACAGTCTCCCCTGTTTGTCATATATTGATTGTGTGTGTTGTTATACATTTTTGATGACAGTGTCTGATGCTCAGTGTTCAGGTCTCAATAAGATAGTATATCTCTTTTATCTCCAACACAATTAAGCAGAAATCACAAGAAATATAAACAAATACCTTTGCATCTTGTTTTACCTCTGAAAAGAAAAAGATACATTAAATTGACAGGAGGCATCTTTCTGCAGTCTTAATGCTTAAAGTTATTGATTCTGACATATAAACATAAGGTAAAATGAAAATAGTATAAAATAATTTGAACAAACATTGTAAAACTATTGTAGGTACTTTCAATATAAAGCATTTCATCATGTCATTCTGTTGTGAAACTGCAGGGTCATATTTTACAAACCATTATTCCCAGTGTTGGGAAATATTCAAAATATTTACTTCTTATACTTATGTCCAGTGCCCACTAGCAAACCTCTAAATCCAATAGAAATGTATCAGACATTAAAGGAGAACATTTTACATAAGAACTTGTACACTAGTATACTATGTTAGTATACTATGTTACCGGTCGTGTCACATTATCATGAAGAGCATTTAGTGAATTAGGACCAAATACGTTGTGTATCGAAGAACCTTCCACAAAACCACATACTGTAATGAAAAATTTATAATGCATAACTTACCCTTTGAACACGGTATTTTTTTCTTGAGAACAAGAAATATTACCACTGCACTAGCGATAGAAATGGCTATTGCCAGCACTGTAACTATCGGGGTAACCACAGGGGTGGACATTTCCCCACACTCAACATCAGATGCAGAGGTTCCAGGTCTGATTTCCTGAAGGCCCCTGGCTTTGCAGCTTTAAATAGCAGAAAGGCCATCAATTAGAAGTAATAGACATTAGTTAGAACTAATAAACAGCTTTAAAAAGGAGAATGTGACAGTTAGAATTTATAAAGCAAAAAAAAAAGCAAATACAGAATGTTGTAAATCTAACATCAAACCAGTCTTGATATACAAGACTGAAAGGATAGCTTCTTTCTGCAGATCTGATCTTACAGACTTGAAAATGCTCCTTAATTGAAGGAGAACAAAAATGTAACAACTTACTCTGTGTGGGGTTTGCATGATGTAAAAAGGCCATCTGAGTATGAATTTTGAGTGCAGTCCTCACATTCAGTGTCAGTATAATCGGAACCTTTAAAATAAAGATCCCGTAAACAAAAGTGTCAATGTAAAACAACCTTTAAAAGATTCATTTGTAGCAATTATGAAATAGATCTCAGTGGATTTCTCTAGTAGGACTGTAGAATGTTTACCAGCAGTGCAGACACAGCTTGTCCTTCTAGAACACGTACCCTCAAGCACAGCACAGAGGGGTGACATGATCAGTGAGAGCTGATTTAGGAAGATGGCAGAGGAGTGTGTAGTGAGTGCCGTGTAGCCTTACCTGGCTGTTTAACCCACTGTCCCGGAGTGCACACAGTGTGTGGGCGAGCTGCCTTACACCCTCCATCTGCTTGGTCTATGCAATAATATCCACTTAAAACCCAACAGACTGCGTCCTTCTGGTTAGTACAGCCATGAAGAGTTCGTAGTCCCAGACCTGAGCACAAAAGTGACATTTGTTTAATACAATTTGTACCTTGTAACCCACTTACCACCCACAGCAATGATATACTCTACTTTTCCCTCTGGCGACCTTTATATTTCCTTATCTCTCTTTTCACCTCTTTCTGCACTGCCCTCCCGATCTCTGCTTCCCCTTGAGAGAAAAACTTATTTATAGAAGACGTACCCTTTAAGATTCTTGGTTACTCATGGCTTCTAGGGAAAAACCTTAAAACATTTAGTAGGAATACAAGAGGCCACATACAAAATAAAATAATCAGACACTACGATCAACAGATTCATGAATGTCCTCTGATGTGTCTTTAAAACACACCTCATCACCAGCAGTCAAAACAACCCAATAGCTGTGTAGTACTTTCTTTGTCCCATTCTTTTACAGATCTCATCACTGGTTTGCTACTCTTATATTACTCTTAAGAGCTGCTCATATATGGTCCTGCGAAGCACTGGAATATGATCAGACATGCCCAACAAATATCTTACAAGGCATGGATAGGCATTTTGAGTTGTCCCTTAGCATTGATTAATAATTCTGTTCATCCGCGTGGGACATTAACAATATTTCCACATTTAGGTTAAAGTGAATGTAAACATTTGTTATAAAAACCTGGAGAAACATACAAGTAGGCTTAAGGGATGAAGTGACACAAAGCATTTCAATGTCAGGCGTACTGCACTATTAGAAAACAACTGACAGAGTGAGCCTCCAGTTACCAGCAGTTACAATTTTCTTCACACGGTAGAAGAGATCCATTCTCACCTGGATCACAGACTTTACACTGGAAACACGACAATAGTCCATTGGGCTGATCTGTATAAGTTGATCCTACACAAGGTATGCAGGAAGTGCTTGAAAACTCTGTACAATGCCGTAGAACCCGAGATCCTGGTGGAGAAGATTAAGGGATAAATATATTGCATAGTCACATACATTTCAAGGTAGTAAATGCCTGCAATAAGCCTGATCTGTGAGAATTTCATCTTTCTACAGAAAAAAACATGTTTTCCCAAGGAACAAAGGAAATCATGTAAGGGCAAGTGGATTATAAATCTGGATAGAAAATGCACTTTAAATTCAACCACATTAGATCTTTACAGAAAAGCTAAAGATTATACTGGAGAACCAAATTACTACATTTAGAAATAACTCATATTTGACAATATATGGAATAAATCTGTCAGTAACTGAAACAAATCTGTTGCATTCAGGTATTCACTATAAGCTATTATTAAGATATGTAATAATAAAACATTGCCTTTGTTACCATACCATCAAATATCTATCTTATTATAGAATATACAACTTAAACCAAATGCTAGGTGAGTCTGCACCCTGAAGACTATGTCATTCCAAAACAGTGCAATAAATACAGATCAATGAAATTCAATGATATCTGACCAGACACCATCATCCATTCAAAACTTTGTATAACAACCTACCAATAGGGCACATGGGACAGCATTCACCATTAACAAGATATTCTGCAGGGCCACACTGCATTGCATCAGACAGCTTACACACTAACAACAGGAAAACTATAGGCTTGGTCTGAAAATAAAGAAAACAAGCCACATTACATTGTGTAATATGAGCTATAAGGGAATTTTTGCACAAACCTGCATTTTCATGGGACAAAATTAAATGGTCTTTTATAACTGACAGTCTGTGACGCTATAAAACACAGCTCATCAGTTTATACAACAGCTCACGTTAGGGTGCTCTTGAGATAACAACATTCTGGGACCCTGGATATGCACATAGACAAAGTAGGAACTGTCATGATATCATTTAGTGATGCAGTTATTGTTGTGTTACTGCTCAGGACTGGTCTGTGTGTATTAGTATTGTTAAATTTGTGGATTCTATCTTTTGGAGATTTGTTAATAGTCTGTCAAGGCCAGGTGGTGTGTGGGAGTCCACAGACTCTAGCAGAAAGTGGGGAAAGATGACTGAAGCACTATGTGACATGAATATGTGTGGTCTACTATTTTGTTTAAACTGCTGCAAAGCTGTTGGAGTACTTCTAAAAATTAAGCACTAAGAATTCTGTTATGTTTGTTTCTGTGAACCTTTCGAGAACTTATTTCTCCATTAAAATTCACTCAAATAAATGCCAATGAAAACAGTTAAAATCCATATAAACCAGATAAAACTGTTAAACCATATAAAATGTAAAACAAAATCCATACTGCTTGTATTGTGCCTTTAATGTCCAGTCGCCACATGGTACAGAGATTGGTTCTTTATGAAGTGGTGAACACATAGCATATGGTGCCTGAAAATAAAATAAATCCACGTTAAGAAAGATTTAATTGATAACATATTGGATTCTGCTACAGAGTAATCTTTCACTTTACCAAAGTGTGGTAAATCAACAGAAACATACATAAGAATAAGGAAACAAATTGAGTTTTACAGGGAGTTTTACTGTAAAGTCTAACTGTGAAGATTCAAAAGAGGCAATATGAGACTGTATTTGAGCTGCCACTGCCCATAATTCACAAACTTTAGGATCCAAGTCAGGATTTTTAACACAGGTGTGATAGCAGCACATGTACTTTACAAGACCAGACGTCTCTTAGACTTATTGATCAGGTGATTACAAACAGAGAAAGAGCATAGATGAGTAGGGACATAGAAACAGGGTAATATGAAATAGGGAAATAGTCTCATTTTCGGTGTCAGCTCAGTCACATTAGTCGTAAAGTGAGAGAACATCAAACCTGTGAGAGCAGGAGTGAGTGTCAATAATGTGGAAGCAGAAAGCAAGGCCAGCAACTGGTTACTTATGTGTATTTTACCTTATGCATGAATGGGTTACACTGTTCACAGGGAGGAAAGATTAACTGCTCTGAACATTTTATTAATGGTGAAAAAATAAATATAGGATTATGACAACCCCTTTCTTTTCAAATCCTACACTATAAAACAAAAGTCAGATTAACAATCACTTGCAAAGCATACATTTTTTTGGTTTTAATTCAGATGTATCCTTTTGAATTTAGGCCACAAAGTTCCAGCTTTCACTCATGTGACCATAAGTCCTTTTACCACAAGTGTTACTTCTTGCTTTTTCTTTGCAGTTTTTGCTGACATTTAAAACGTCTTTAACCCACAAGCATTCAGTTCAACTATTCATCTTTAAAAAAGTTTATCCATTAATTCAACAAACTGGGACACCACCCGAGTGGAAGGAGGTGAATGCACTTTTGAAAGGCACTGGAACTGTCTCAAGACCATCGCTTCACCTGGTGTTCATAAGCCCACAAATAAATATGCAGTCCTGTTTTCCTCCTTGAAAACTCAAGACATAATCCTGCCATCTTCACAGAAATTAAGACTTTCCAAATGGTTTTAAAAACATGACACAAATTATTTTTACATTCTCCAGAGAGTCAGAAGAGTTTCAAATCATTGAACCATGACAACGTGATATTTACATTTTCAAAAGTCAAAGGTTTCAAGCAACACAACAGCTCTTACCTACATATTAACTGCAGTTTACAATAACTGCAGCTCGGAAATGTCTAATTGTACTGTGAAGGGCTTGACAGAAAAGAGCTTGTAAGAAACACAAGACCAGCTGCTGACTTTAGAAACTGGGGAACTCAGCTGACTAGCGTTATCTAAGCCAAAGTGCTGATTTGCTTTCACATTAAATGGGAAGTACTTTTTGTGAAATAAAAAAAGTTTTCATGGGGATTTTCTCAATAAAGGCTACTGTTATATTCATTATTTAATCTAAAAAAGATTGTAAAATTAACTTCTAGGTTTTCCTCTGCCCCCAACATTTCAATAATTACTGTAAACCAGAATGCCAGTTTTTATTACAGTTTCTTATAGATCACCCAGTTTTGCTCTGATGACAAACATCAATATTCTCTTTTGATTGCTGTTGTTTTTGGCAACTCCATCAATTATCCAGAACTTTAAAAATGATACAAACAGTTACTTGTTTTGAATTTACACCTAAGATTTCCTCCTTTAACTTTCATTTCATTATGATTTAAACATCCACATATGCTACCAGTGCCGGCACTGAAACTAAGATTAAAACAAATCTGAACACCTAACTCTAAATCGGATATGTACCGTGTTGATTATAACGCAATCTAGTACACAAAAACCTAAGTAGACACGATTATAAACGACTGACAGCTGCCTCTGAGCTGCATGATACAGTAAATCAGTGTAAACTAACGTTCCATAAATACCGAGGTTAAAAATGCATTGACTTTAAAAAGGTGATTAAATAAAAATCATCCTCCATCTTAGCCGCTTTCTCCGCCCTCCCTTCACTGCTACATTTTGTATCGTTACATTTTGTGTGACAAGTCAATGGAAAGTAACGTTTCATAAATATTTAGGCTTAAAATGATTCGAATTAAAAAAGGTTCTTACTTTAAACGTTGTTAAAATGTAAAACTTTTTTCTCACTCCTGCATTTACCTCCGTGAAGCTGCCAGCTTGCAAACAATCCATTTCTACATTCCCTATTGCTTAGCGACGAAGACCGACGCATGCCGTACCTGTCTCACACAATTGTTTTTCATGTTATGTTTATGAACGATATTCAATCCATCCATTTTCTAACCTCTTCAAATCAGAGTTGCAAGAGATACATACAATACTTTAACCTCAATACTTCACATGCTTAATACTTCAAACGTTGTTAAAATATAAATGTAACGGTCTTACGTCAGCAGTAATACACCAAGTTGAAAAAGTTAAACTTTTAGTCGTGATCTTGTTTGTAGACGTCTTCATTCTTAAGAAATCTACAGCTTTCCAGTTTTTCCATAACGCGTGGATCTTCAGAAACTCGGCTATCGCCTTACAGTCAAAATGAAAGAAAAAGAAAAAGCAACTGCATCGGAATTCCCCCACAATAATGAAACACGAAGCAATATACTGTACCAGGAGATAATTCCACATCTGAAACTGTTCTCTTTGACTTGGGAAATTAAACTGATTGTACTGAGAGCATCTGTCAGGAAACTAAAGATGCTGCTCTTGTATTAATAACATTACATTTAACAACTAAACCAAACCAGTAAATACTGTCAAGCTACTGAAACTCATAAACAAGCAAGTTGTGCAATATGCTAACAACAGTTCTCTTCCGTGTTTACAGCTCAACAGACTGTACTGTAAGGCTCTGAAGAAAATGCTTCATTATAATGACGATTCAGCACAGTTTTGTATTAACCATACACCTCAAAATTGTGTTCATCAAATACATACATAATCATGCCACATCTAAAAGACAGTAATGCTTCTACCATTGAAATGGCTGACCCTGCACTCTGACCCCCAGCTTCTCTCCCTGTCTGTGTGTCTCATGGAGAGCAAGCTGGAGTATGTGAAGAGATTCTTAATACGAGAAATTGAATACCACACCCCCTACTCCAGTGGCACAGCCTTGTGTACACAGCTTATTTTGTACCTCTTCTGAACCATCATTCAATTACGTATTATGAATGAGACTGTTTACACATATGGGGACTATCAGTACTTATTTAAGGTTGCATTTTTGTGGTAGGCCTATGGTTGGTGCAGTCCTCTCATGGGTCTGCCCGCCACAGTAACAAAACATTAGTTCTCCGACAGATGGTGGAACACTAAGGCTTTTGGAACAAACACAGCTCTACATCACTTAAAATTGTGTGGTCATTTTAATCACTGAACCAAACTGGTCACTGCTGTTAAGTGACTACAGCCCGCCAAGCTAGCGATTAATATAACATCCTGAACTGAACCAACAGGTATTTCAAGCCTTTTCTGCTCTGCGTTTGGAGTTTTTATGTTCCTTAACCAACAATCGTCAAGTCAACCTTGTACACGTTTAGTTAAGGAAAACAACTTTAAAGCACGGAAATGAAACTACTTCTAGATCTCTTGAGGGCTTCACATATTCGCATGCTCGGCTGGGACAAAAACACTTTAGGTGTGTGAGTACCAAGCATAATGACTGGGAGCACCTGGTGAGTCTTGTCCTAAACACTAAAAGATAAACAGAGTTTTAATTACAGGTCTTTTTGGGTGATTTCAGTGTATCACTGTTCCTTGGACCTTGTGAGCCTTTAGAATTTTAAAATAGTGGTTTTCTTGCCTCTCATTTGTCCTACACAACCTTGTGTTACAGCTTTGGGTGATTAGAGAAATGTCTCTTAAGGATCTTGGATAAGGTTTGTGACACTGGCAAGAGTAAACACTTCAGAGAGGTCTGGGGGGTCCCTTGAGCAGAAACAATAGGACAGTTTATCTTACTATGCCTAGGCAAGGATTAATGTTGTTTTAAAATATCTGTCCAGTCCCATTTGTAACAATATAATGTAACTTGGTGCGCTGTATGTTTTGTGTCCTGTGTAGTTTGTTGTAATAAATATTTGTTTTAAACATGTGTGCCTGGATTATTGCTCCTCTCAACAAAGCCGTGCCAGAGAATAAAGAATTCACGTATAATTCATTATACCAGCTGCTCGGGTCTAGAAATCACTTACAATCGGGGGTTATGAAGAATTATTTCACTGATTGACTAAACCGCTCGGTCAATTGCGGATTTTTACCAGTTTCGTAACCCCCCCCATTCGTTTGACTTTCTATCGACTTCATGAGCATGATTGTAATTTGATAAGGAGCACAAGATGTCTCTTTGTTTTAGGCATTTGAAGCTGATTGTGTAGATCGCCGTCTTCGGAGTCGCATTTGGCTGTGACGCACTTCCCTTAAACTCATTGTCTTGGTCCAACAGCCAAAGAACAAACAACAACTCCCTCACGCCCCTGTGGGTTTTCCTCATTACATTGTTTGTACATGAAATACTTTATTTTGACGGTTTTAAAAAAAAAATCTATGTAACTACATCCAAAGAAGTGTATTATTTACCAACTCATTACGCTGCTTCGTCTACGTGTTTAAACTCCCGAGTGGGCGTTGTTAGTGGTTTCTGTTTGACAACGCATCCTAGCAGACCTAGCGAAATCACGGCCAGGAAAAAAAAAGTTACTTACTTCTCAACCGAGTTTTACATCCTGAAGCTGGGAACAAGACTGGTGTTTATCGTGATAAACAGTTCACTAATCGCAGGAAGAGACTCCATGATGTTGGAGTTTGCCTGCAGTTTTGTACTTTCGGTTTGGTTTGTCCTCTGCGCTGAGGAGGAGGAGGAGCCAGCACACTTGAGTCCTTGTTTTTACTGCGATTTTTCATGAAATTACGGGATAGTAACGATCACGTGTGTATGAAAAACATGTTACATTTGCAAAGACAGTACCTACAAGCCTTTGATAGGTTTGCTGGCACTGTGGGTTTAGTGTTCCTGACGATGCGCACAGACTGACTTTCCCCTCGGGTTTATTCAGTCTGAAAATAAAAATGCAACAGTTTTAACCATGAGGACACCCACACATATCCTGAATAAAGAACACATTACCACATTAACACGAAACAGCACAAATTGCGTTACAGTTTTATGCCAGCAGCCATATCACCCTGCATCTCACAACTGCCAACCTACTGAAGCTAAGCAGGTGTGAGCCTGGTCAGTACCTGGATATGAGACCTCCTGGGAAAAACTAAGGTTGCTGCTGGAAGAGGTGTTAGTGGGGCCAGCAGGGGGTGCTCACCCTGCGGTCCATGTGGGTCGGGGACACTATACTGTAAACAGGCGCCGTCCTTCGGATGAGACGTAAAACCGAGGTCCTGACTCTGTCGTCATTAAAAATCCCAGGGCGTTTCTCAAAAAGAGTAGGAGTGTGATCCCGGCGTCCTGGCCAAATTTCCCATTGGCTCATTACCAATCTGCACATTGGTGGTGGTGGAGACGAGTCCCTATTACCTGTAAAGTGCTTTGAGTGGAGTGTCCAGCTATACAAGTGTAAGCAATTACAATTATTATTAATACTATAACATTTTCGTAGAAAAGATAGTGCAAACAAAATATAATGAAATATAAACACAGTGTTAACCATGAGGGCACTCACACATATCCTGAAGGAACAGGAACAGGTACAAGAACAACGGTTTAGATGAGGTACAAACTGTAGCATTTTATTCTGAATAAATCCAAGTGGAAAGTCAATCTGTGCACGCCATAAAGAACACTAAACCCACAGCGCTAGCAAACCGATCGACGGTTTATGTTATAAATCCTGTCATTGCAAATGTAACAGGTGGTTCATACACGCATGTTGCTATCTCTTAATTAAGAGATAATCTGTTAACTGCTAATTACGAGACAATTAATGTCTCGTAATTAATTACAAGATAACTCAGAATTATTATGTTTTTACCTGGTGGCAGCAATGCGCTTCCGTAGAAAATGAATTAATTTACTACAGTACAAACTGAGTAAACGTACTGTATGGCCGTATTTATGAAGAAAGCAGGTATTGGTGTGAATTTTGGTGGCCTGACCGTAGCAACAAATGTGTGCGAAGAGCAACTACACCTTTAGTTGCCTGTGGTCATGTGAAATTCCCATGTATATAGGAGAGACGAGAGAGGATTTATTTTACTGAACACCACCTTACTGCTATGTGTCCGGAGAGCTCAAGACCGCTTGCTATTTCACGAGGAACAAAGGCATCCAATAACGGTTTATGGATGTTTATGGAATATTTTAAGTATGAATACATTTTGGCTTAATCGTCTTAGCCAGGGCGTATAGGACAAGGAAGGACAGATCCCTTTAGGAGCTAACCAAGGTGGAAATGAGGTGGAGGACGGATGCATGAGACAAAATAAGTAAAAAGTGAGGTAGTAGTAATACAAAACGTGATATATACCTATAGCTAACGTCAGGCATTATGTAATGTAGTGTAATGCAATATATGCATTATATGCCAGGGACCTGTGCAATACATTTACATCTATATTTATATCTATATCTATATTTACATCTATATTTATATTCATATGTGTGATACGATTTTTCTGTGTACTGTTCTGTTCTAGTCTGTTCTTTGTGTGTCCGGACTGTGAGTAACTCTTGTATTGTATTGTATGTATTGTACTATTATTATATAATTTGTTACACTGTGGCTGTGTTGTGTGTGTTAAGCTGCTGTTGCACTGCAATTTCCCTCACGGGATCAATAAAGTATCTATCTATCTAATGTAGAACAGCTGAGAGTTTTGTGGCTCGTCTTTATCCCTCCCAAAATTCAGTTAACTCCTGTTTTGTGTCTGAGTCTTTTCAGTACTACAAATCAAATCATTTTATATATGGCAGAAAAGATCAAAGGAGTTAAATTCTTATACAAAATTATATTTAGGAACAGCCATAGGAAATTAAGTTAACAATACTTTTTAGTTAATTTTGTATTAATGTGAATCAGAATTGAAATTCAGTCAATGCCAAATTAATTGTCAATTAGTGTATGACATCAGCTTGGTAATCCTGCCTACTTCTCCTCTCTCACTGAGTAAACTATATGTTTTTGGAAATGAAAAAAAGGATAAACTGATTTTTACATGCCAAGAAATCAGAATAAAAGTCATTTTAGAATATTTCCTTCTTTCTTTTTTTTCTAAATTTCCCACACTGGTACTGAAAGTAACATTGTCCAGCTTCATAATCAGAAAAGAATGCATTTCTTGTTTTTTTAAAAGAGAAGTACATAAATTCTGCTGCTGTGTTCTCCATTTATTTTGTTTCACAACTCAAATACATCGAATTTTACTTATCTGCTTACTCTTCAATCACAGGATCTTGGAAATTTCCATTTTCGTGATTCCGAAAACATAGAATCTTTCAAGAAATATGTTGTATTTCAAACTTAAGCCATTTGAAGTAATCAATTAACCTAAATACAAGAAGTGATTGATAATATAATAAATGTTCTTGAGCATTACCAACAAGCAAGTGTTATGCAGAGCCTTTCAGGTGCTGTGGAGGTAAAACACATGGTTTCTTTGAAATACAAACGTGTGAAAGCTGTTGTTTGGTTGAAGTTAATATTTAAAAGAACAATTGTCTCTAAATACTGCCTTTTGGTGTTAAATTATAAAGCATGTATTACAGACTTCATTGCTTGTTTTTTTACTTAAGATTAATACAAATACATTTGTATTGGCAATACAAATTCCCAAACAGTTTCTATAAATATAAAATAAAACAAACACAATGCTCAGTACTAAATTTAAATCTTCATGAGTCATATGTAAAGGTACTGAGAGCATTCATAGTGTCTAAACCCTCTAATACAGGGGACTACTTCATATTCAGTGGTGTAAGAGTATGTACATTTATTTCTAAAAACAGGAGGAATTTCTTTCTTCCTGAGATTTTTCAAGAAAAATAATCTAGATTCTAATTGGCTAAGCAACCAAATTTCAAATCTAGGCTAAACAGCCTGATCGTGTTTGTGACAATTTTATTGTTCTTAAGTTTTGTTGTCTAAATACCAAGTTTCCTATATCCAATTAAATAGATTCTAAGGGTGTTTAAAAGATTGTGTAACAGAGCAGGGTTTGACTATAACAACTGATTTGCAAATAACAAAGCAATGAGCTAAGAATGTACTGTGCTGCCAAACCTTTTCAGCTATTTCTAAGTAGAAGAAAGCTACAATAACTCAGAGAATGTATTATGTGCAAAAAAATGTTTTATGTGATGCTTAACAAAATACCCATGGCAGTTGAGGGTTATTCTCTATATTTATTTGCTTTTGATTTGCTATTCAATAATTTTTTAAGAGTGATTATTAGCATCATATATAAATAATTATCTTAACAAGCACCAAGCAATTACATTTTTATTTGCTCAACCAGTCCTTTCTGACTGTAAACATGCCCTGCAAGAAGTGTCTCTCTCCTGAATTCAACCTCATGCGTTTTACTTGGAAGACAAATTGAACAAGGTGTGTTCAAGACAGTTGACATCAGCTATTGTATAGAGGACAAGACAGTACAATACCTGCCCATACTGTTCAAAAGAAGAATTTAATCTCTGAATTACACAAGACACAGTTTTTCCATCACCTCACAATGTCCTCTTCAAAACAACAACTATTCTAGAATGTAAGATCTTGGATGGGTTTGAATGCAGCATCTGAAAAACTTAGGCAATGTTTTATAACACTCTATGTTGAAACAAATATCAAGTAGAAGGAAATGACACTTGTGTCATAAGTCGTACTAATTCTTTTTTAGTTTTCAAAATATTCCTGTTACACATGTAACCATTTACAACCATATGCCAGACACTGCTACAAAAAGTCCTTTAATGAAGAGGTGTGTTGAACCAGAACTCTGATTTCCTGTTTCAATTCAAAGCTGTAACCCCTTTCTTGGCACCTACGTGGACTGCTTATAAATTCTTGTGAGGTGTTTGCAGTGCTGTTTATAAACGTGAATGTTTGCTTATATATAAAAAAAAACCCCACAGGAAATAAGCAGAGGTGGACTCTGTAACTGTGCTAGTATCTGCCGGCAGGTGAATTTAAAAACAAGGCTCAAAGACTTACACTCACTGAGGCAGAGAAAGGGGTAAATGTACTGTATTATATGTTACTGAAGAAATGGGCATCAGATCAAAGCTTCACAAACACTGGCATGGCTTTGGGGGAAGGGGCAAGTTGGGGGAGACTCCCTACAATTCCTCATTTTCCCTGGGGCTGTAGCTGTGACCTCAGGTGCAAAAAACACACAATTGCCTATTCTATGGGGGAAAAAAAATGCAAATTCCACTGTCTGTTGGAATTTCCCTTTGTAGCATCCATGCATCCATTTTCTTTACCGCCAGGGAGACAGATCTTAGCCCAGCATGCAACACCAGCAATGTGGGGTACACTTTGGACAGGACATCAGTCTATCGCAGGGCACACACAGACAAATACACACACGCTACACCAGGGCCAGTTTTTCCCAGAACCCAATTAACCTACTGTATGTTTTCAGACTGTGGGAGAAACAGGAGCACCCAGACAAAACCCACGAGAACATAAAGACTCCAGTCATGTAGCAACCCACGAAGTGAACCCAGGGCCCCAGCTCTGCAAGGCAGAAATGCTAACCACTGTACCATCGTGCTGCCCGCTACCATAGGAGAGCTGCCTAATTTGGAACATGTGGGCAGGTCTTGTATTTCAGTAACTAAAGACAGGTTGTTGGTACTAGTAGTACTAGACAGTACATTTCCAATTTCATCATTGAATCTCAGAACATGAGAATAAAAAAAATTAAAAGCTTGTCTGTTTTTTAATGATGTGTGGCATCCAATCACCAACTTTCCCTGTGGAAAACAGCAGACGACACCAAGATGCCTGCTGGAGGGATTTTAGAAACAACAATTTGATTCTGACTCAGATTAACAAGGTAGCGGTTTTCCAGAAACTGGGCTTATGCCTGACTCTTAGAAAGGAGAGGTTTGAGTCACTATAGGTGTGGTTTCACTGTTTGATTTGGTAGATACATTCATTTCAAGCATTAAGGGCTGCCCATAGTATTATCTGTGTGGCAGATGAAATAGACTGTGTAGCAGACAAAATAAGAGCCCTAAAGCAAAAGGGTTTCCAAAACAATAATTATGCAAGAAAATGAACTCTGGGTTGGGATTTGATTCCACATGTGGAAACACACAGCAGTGTGGTGGAATAGCTTCTGTCTGGTGTGTACCGAGGGAATACATATAATAAAAATGCCGCAGTCTAAACCTCTGTTCTTACAAATTTGTAAGCATTCCAACTGAAACCATTTTTTTCTTCTAATATGGTAATGTTTTAAACGAGCATTACATAGTAAAAATAAGCTTTAAATAACATGTTGTTGGAATTAGCATCAGGAATTACTTTACAGTTGGTTCATAAAAAATGTAGATTTAAAAAAATGTTTATTTGATCAGCAGATTATATGGTCAAAACATACTTACATTTGAAATACTATAGAATTACAATTTCTATGCATAGAAACAAACTATATCTTTATAATTTTCAAAGTATTCTTGATGTAAATGTTGCCATACCAGCCAATGCTAAAACAAGTCCCTCAATAACACAGAATGTTGGCCCAGAATTTCCACATTTCCTCAAACAGCTGTAAAAGAAACACAAGCTTGAAATCAGACACATCATCTCTTTTCCACTTCACAGTCATGACCCCTTTGTGGGGACCCATAATGGTTTCATTTGTAATGTTTTAATATGATCTGATGCTTCCAATGCCATTGCTAAAGAAAAAATATTATGATTATATTATATTATTTATTATTATTATTATAAAAAATATTATTATTTATTTAATAATTTATTATTATATACATTTCCATTTTAAGCACTAACATTTTGGCAGGCTAATGCAGACTCTTAACAGTCTAGAAACCTGTTGTACTAACAGTATAACCAACAACTAAAATATCAGGTATTCTCTAGAGCATTTATCCCCAACAATCCTTACTGATTGCCACTTACTCTTCATTATGGCCACAGGCTTCAGCTAAAGAATTAGTGATGGTGCTGCAGTGTTCACATTTGGTGTCATTTTCTAAGGTTCCTGTGCAAAACAATGAGGACAAGCACAAAGAGAAAGAATATAATTATTAAGGTTAAAATACTATTTTTACCTTAGTGGGGGTTTCTGTGGTATTAGATAGTATTTGATGTGGCCAAGGGCACATTTTACATCCTGCATTGGCTTGGTGTCCCTTGCAAGGATATACTTCCGAATATCTCCCTGTGTTTTTCGGATAGGCGCCAGGTTTCCATAACTGAAGTATATGCTTTGCATGACCTCTTCCAACCACAGCAGCAAACAGTGATGTGTGCTGCTTCTAACACTGAACGATGTTGTGTCATAGTAAGGAACTCTTAAAACTTGTGTCCATGCATAAAGATACAGTATGTGATCTCACAATTTAGATCATAACTTCACAGTTTGACTTTGGTTTGGCATACAGTGTCGACATACTACAAGATGAAGTTTTTTCAGTTAAGATAAAGCACAGGATTATTTCCCAGGCATTATGAAATGAAGGATTCTTCACCAGCGTGATAAATGAACAAAACCTTTATTTCCCCTCTGTCCTTACCGTTTTGTTTTGTAAACTGTCCTTCTGAACATACAGTGTGATTTAGGCATTTACTGCATCCCCGGTCTGCTGGAACACTACAGAAGAATCCCTCGCCACACTCACACACTGAATTGGAAGTGGGTGAGCATCTTAGTTTTGTGATCATCCCTTCTTCTGCACAAATAAAAAGAAATGTGAAGTGTTTGACCTGTTCTGTATATGCAAAATAAAATACTACTCAGGAATTTGTAGAAGGCAGTGTAATAGCATGATTTCATTCTTTGACTTATGAGCAGTTTCACCCATTTCTAACTGAACATGTACCCAGAAAACATATTTTTCATCTGTTCTCGGAATGCAGGAGAATGTGGCCAAGGACACATTTTGATCTCCCCCTCACACTGTTTATTCTGAGAACTCAAGACACTGTGCCATCTGTTTATGTCTAGCAGGTCTCAGAGAAAGAAAATAAAACTTTCATCCTTCATTCTATGTTTCCACTGAAACATACTCCTCTGTCAGTGACATTATAGCACCAAATGGTGTGATGAAATTGCTCTTGCAAGCACATGATCAACCTTCACATTTCTGGCATCTTTTGCACTCATTCAGCTCATTGGGATGATCCATGTATGTAGACTCTGGACAGGTCTTGCATAATGTGCTGGTTGTGTCAGTACAGTTCTTTGCAACTCTTTCTCCTGTTGGAAAGACACCCAATAGTGAATTGTCAACATGTACTTGGATACTTATGCAAATTTTATTTGCAATGCACTTAAATTATAAACCAAAATTACAGAAAAACTTTTCCAATAGCTCTCATCCATGTCAGCAACCCTAATAAGTTCAGTCTCATAAATGTTCACCAACACAGGGTGCTATAGAACTTCTTACAACATCATTGAAACAGGCTGATGAGTTTCATTGCAGTGCAATATTGGAAACGTAATTCTTCTGCATCAGCACCGAATAAGTTAGCATTGTTGACAAGCACACAAGATATCAGTCCAATAAAGTTTGTAGAAGTCTTGTTCACAATGCTTTGGGTATTTATGTAAAAGAGTCTCATTGCAAATAATATTCTGTGGGGACAAATGTCATTTATTGTAGGTTTGGCCTCAGACAGTGACTGAATCCCTACTTAGGGTGTGTAACATAAACCAGATACACATCTAATGAAAAACTCCAGTACTGAGAGTTTATATCTACCTTCTCTATTGGACTTTTATTATAATCCTACTTACCACGATTGCACTTAGGACAGCAGATTTCTCCATGCGCATATTCTTGGGAATCACATGCCTCACACATTGTATCACAGGGGAACAGTGCAACACAACTCTACAGAAACACAAAGACTCATTTTTAAAAATCACCTTGCGGGAAACAGTCCTGGACACAGTTGTAGGGGATGAAAAGTTATGTTGAAGATTCCTGTATTATGTGGCTAGACTACAGTAGCACAGCAAACTAATCTGAGAATTTTACGTACATTATCACTATAAATAATGCTGTTTTGTACAGGGAATGTTGGTGATTGGATGCCACATTTCTTTAAAACACTTAATGGGTTTCTCACAGAATACTGTCACCATAATAAGCCAAAATCAAGAAGTATTGCAACAAAATCTTTCTTATGCCTTAAATAAAAACATAAGGATTGATTTATAGTGTTACTACAAGTGACACTTGCTCATTCACTGGACAAAGTGATAGGATCCACATAATCTTCTGGGTGTCTCTAACAGGCAGCAAAGTCACATTTATCACAGGATTTCAAACCCACCCTGGCAGACCTGTCTTCATCTGAGGTGATGAGGATCATGGTACTGTACAGTACAGTACGAAACCGAAACCGCACCCTGTGTCAGTTCTACTGATCTTCTCTAGCAAAACTATGGAATTGTTATGGCCAGGGTATGTGACAGACATGAGACATCTGTCTGTCTCTTGTTTCTCAAGCCAATCTTGCACAGTGTTTCCTTGTGTTTCCTTTCTTTTATTTTCAGCATGGAATAAACCCGTTACCCGTTCCTTTGCAATATACTTATATTTTTTGTCAACAATGAGAGCATTGGAGAAACCACGCGAAAACAGGGAAAACATCACATCTCCACGCAGACAGCACTGTCTCCGGAGCCCCAGCGCTGCGAGGCAGCAATCCTAACCTGCATCGCCATGCCACAAATCCACGGGAAACATTTTTTTTTAAATCGCTGTTCGTCATTTTTAATTAAGTTTATAAACATCCATATACACCGTACTGTTACTACAGAATAACACCGATCAAACTTACCAGCCAAAATGCAACACCCGTTTTCAAATTCATGTTCTTTTTTTAATCCCACGTGGACCCTGGAACTAAGAGAAGTATATTACTAAATACCTACTTCACTCGCCAGCAATACCGATGTGCTTTATAATCCTCAACCAGTTAAAACATGCTAACCCAGCCTACCCAAATTCCAGTTCCTATTAAGTAGAAGAAGAAAAATAAATCAAGATTATGCGGTCAACTATATCGCAGATTTCGGCTATTGTATACTTGCTCTGAACATGCTACACATAAAGTGTAGAAAAACACTTGGATCTTGGCGTTAGCATCAGGTGAGAATGGCTTCATAAGTATAACCACAGAATACGGAATTTGTTACAACGAACCAAAAGCTTATCCCATTTGCCTAGTTGAAAGCATTTCCTTTGCTGTCTGACTTTGAGAACACTTTTTAAGCCTGTCTTCACGCTCTAAAGGTGCTGGACAGAGAGCTGTTATGTCGAAGCTAAATTCCAGACCTACAAAACTCCCTCCCGTGTTCGAATGATCGACATTCCAAGATAATTATTCTAAAAACGTTTAATTCTCTGCAGATCTGACTATGCGAAATCACTAAAAGCGAAGTCTAGGTTTAGTAAAAGGTGAGTGCGAAAAACAAAAACTCACTTCGATCTGCTTTTCCAGCGCTGCGCAGAATACTCCTTCTGGTCAGTGAAGAACAAAAAACTTTTTTTAACAGTTGAGACTGAGGCGTAGCTGAAAAGAGTAACGCCTCACGTGTAGCACAAAATTCAGAAATAAAACTATTAAAATAATACGTCATTTTAGTAACTACAAATTCAGATTTTACCGATTTCTCCAAAAAGTGAAAAAAAGTTTGTTTAGGTCTCCTTTAAAATATAGATTTGAAGTGGCTGTCTGTTTCAATATTTTAACTATTTTTTTTATTCAAATATGTGCACAGGAACCTAACTTTAAACCTGAATCAGAAAGCTGTTCATCAACAAGAAAAGATCGCGCGTCTCATCTGAAAATATTGTTCCTAGTTGTGTAGGATCCTGATATTAAAGGCTGCTTTTGTGAACGATGTACGATTTCATAATTTGCCCAAGAAACCTGTAGTCCCTATAAAGCAATGAGCTTTGCATCATTCCAAGATGATTTTTTGGAATTAATGGAGGAAACGTAAAATAGCACATTCTTTCCGGACGAGTACTGCTAGTGACATCTCCCTGCATCTCTGTGAACTAGCAAGCCTAATTATTGAAGGAATTTCAGAACGTAAGATTTGTTACAAACGCTAAGAGGCCACGTGTCCCTCCCAGTCCTGACTGGGCTAGCTTATTTGATCCAAGGATCTCAACTAGTTGTTTCTTGAAGGACGTCAGAATACTGGCTTCAATGTCGTGGCTGGGTTGTTCTGTTCCATACTCCCAAAACCCTTTGGGCAAAGATGGACCACCTGTTCTCAGTTTTAAATGATCTTCTATGTGTTTCTACACTTTCCGCTCGTCTGCTCTGCAGACGTTCGTGTGTATTTGTTCATTCTGAATGCGCTGGGTTTACTCTGTCAGTGCTTTTGCGGATTTTGAATACTTGACGTCCCGTAATGCAATTTTCACACAACACCCCCTGATTTAAACTGTTATAATTTTGATTATAATATAGTAAGATTCGGTTTGCCTTTTCAGAATGCTTCCCCACAGTAGGATTTCGAAATCAGCACTGCATTGCGCTCCTGATAAACTGCTCCTCCCAAATTCTTTGGTCAGACATCACCTATTTTCGGTTATTTATCATTTTGTCTGTAACAAACCACAGATCAGTCTTTTTTTATTGTACCACAGTCTGTTTGTTCAGGCACGAGTCCCGCTGGGAAGAATGACAAAACTGAAAAATATCCTTTCCACTCACGTGAAATAACATGGCATCAATCCTCCGGGAAAGTGAGAAAGCTCTCCTCATCACCCTTCCACAGTCACAACTAATTTCATTTCGGATTGTGAACACAAAGGCTTGGAAACAGATGCAGACCGATTCTGTCTAGAAACACACTGGGCTTTATTTGAAAACTTTAAGTCTTTGTCTTTTGCATATGTTTTAACGTAAATTATTTTCTAGTATTAATATTAAATAAAACTAACAAAAGGATCGCTAATTATTACACCGATCACAGGTTTTTTCATACAACTGCGGGGAAGTTCATCTTCAACTAGTTTTCTCTGGAAAAAAAAATATAATAACGGAGGAGCTTCAAAGTTCAGTTCTTTTTTGGCTTATGTTTTAAAATAATTATAGCTGTAACATACTACTATGGTTCGTGCCAGGTGTTGTCAATTGCGAGAAAACCTAGCAAATATAAACATATTCAAATATGCATATATTAGTCTACAATTTGTTATGTTCTCATTATTACATAGGTGAATGAATAAGACGTGATTTTAATACAAAATTGACCAAAATGTTTTATGTGCCATTTAAAAATAACATTTTCCATCTTACTAGTTTACCGGATATACAGTTAAGGCTCTGTACCAATCTCTCTGCAATTAGGTGAGAAATAATGTTAGTCCGGCAGACCGAAGGACACAAAACAACAGTCTTCCCTGTTGCCTGGCGACGAAAGTGCGCAACAATCGAGACCGATTATTCTGCTCAGTTCCTCTTGACACGCAGCTTCTAAATATGAATTATTTTTCTTCAGTAGCACGGTAAGCACCTCACCCTGGTTCTTATCTAAAAACTGTCCTTCGGGTGAGGAATGGCTCCAGTCGTGGTTCACCGCCGAAATTCCTTTAAGAGAAATGCGTAGACAGGCGCTCAACAATTGTGAAACAACTACGAGGAGCTAATTTCTCCGACAATCAGATGCTAAAAAAACAGAGATTTCTTAGGTAAGTCTTTTGCAGAGACCGAATGTATACGGAATACAGTGCAAGAACTCAAAAACAAAACCCTGCAACTTTCAAACAGGACTACTGCAGCGTGTTTTAAAAAACAACTCATTCGTCACAAAACCGGTGATAGTACTCATCTTGAGGATTCAGTGCTTTTCAAACTGATCGCCCGGCGGCTGTTGGATATTGCATTATGCTTAATTGTTAAAAGATTTTTCATCTGCAAGAAGTTAACACGAAATGATCATATTCTTAGGTGTTTTTAAATTTTGCGTAATTACTGCACAGTAATCTCTAGCTCCAATAGAAATATTAGTAGTAGCTAAGAGTAGTGTACAGCATATTGACGTTTTATGAGCCGAAGGACAGAGAAACCTCTTATTTGAGCTCATCAGCGTGTTTTTTCTCCTACTGTTTGTGCTTCTTAGATACCATTGTTTGGGGGCCCGTTTCCACGGGAACCGAATTTACACGCAAACCATATTGCATAAGAGTACATGAAGGAATTTTGATAGATAAAAATATCTTTGTTTTTCTAATGTACCTGGAATATCACTTCTGTATGACTGAACAGTTGAGTGCTCTTTAAAAGCCATGAACCTGCGGCAAGGACTGTCAGAATGAAAGCTACAGGTTATTGCTGCCTTGAATGGCCTGAATAATTAGCGAAGAGTTGTTCATTTCCCAGGTGGGGTGCATGCAAAGCTACCTCAAATGTGTCTCAAGGCAGTTAGAATAAGCTTCTATGTAGTCCCCAGCCTTACCATGCTGTGGTTTAAGAGAACTTTATTTAAGTAAGGCATAAATTTCCCTACAGGATTAATAAAGTATTATATATCTATCTAAAGCATTTGATTGTATGCCTAGCATTTGCAAGTAGGTGAGTGCAAGTTATATTTGCCATTGAGATTTTTCATTGAGTTTAATTCATTTTATTTACTGATTTTTCTTTTTTTTTTGCTAAAGAACATGCATCTAAACGCACTTCTGAATCTCCAGGTGAATGTCCTCATGTACCGGATGGCAACCATAGGGGGCTGCCTCACCCTCGAAGATGATGAAAACTCTTGGAAATAAGACACCCCTCGCTAGGCCGCAGACAGCCCATCGGCACTGCGGGAGAAGTAGCTACACGCGACCAGTTCAAAGGAAAACATGCTGGACCCCTTCAAACTTGCAAGAAAATCAGGTAATCAGAAAATAACAGTCAACTGAGTTATCATCCTCCAAGGTAATACAGACCAGGGTTGCCCAGCACTCAGGACTCTTCCAATCAGCTTCCAATAAGTACATTGATACAGACAGCATGTTAACTGCTGTCTCCATCCTACTAATCATCAAATAAATAATTAAGGAGCTGGCTGTCATAATATTCCACAATGGACTGTGGCAAGAGTCACAGGTAGAATATCCCTTTTATAGACAATGTAGAGAATGAAGCAAAATGTGTTTGAAAGTATCCTGAAGCTGGAGAGATGGTGTGTATGCGTACGGCAGTGCAGGTCAGGTAAATATGGGGATATACACAGTAAGCAATGGCCACAGTCGGTGAAAGGTTGAAGGGCTTGGCCTCTACAGAGCCAGGAGC
The DNA here is from genome assembly GCF_040954835.1 of Lepisosteus oculatus. Lineage (NCBI taxonomy): Eukaryota > Metazoa > Chordata > Actinopteri > Semionotiformes > Lepisosteidae > Lepisosteus > Lepisosteus oculatus. The sequence goes on along the minus strand of NC_090720.1, from coordinate 3,916,724 downwards.
CCCTCCAGTGGGTCATGAATTGAGGTATCCACCATCCTGAGTTGCATTTGCCTCAGCGGTTATTTCATTTGCATTGCGTTTATTTTGTTTACCTTACATCTTTGATGGTTGGAACAGTGACAGAGCTGTGTAAAAATCCCTGAGGTCCAAGCACGTAGTAGTTAAAATACACCCGAGGAAGCGCTGTTATTTCTCCATGTGTCATTGCAGCCTCCGGCCACGATGATGGTGGCGAAAGACCTTCAGGGTGACCTGCACAATGAGAAGGTGCACCTGCCTTCTATTGAAGACTATCAGGCCAGTTGCCCAGGGACTAACACCTCAGCAGACCATCCCAAAGCCAGCAGATCTGCGCCTGCTACAAGGGGTAAGCAGTATTTTTATTATTTACCCTAAGGTATGTTCTGAGTAAATAATTTCCCTCTCATGGCAAAACCAATCGTGTTTCTCCAGGTGCTTGGACTCAAAGTGTTAGTTATCCACCTAGCTCCAGTACTGGCACATCTGACAGCACTCGACTGAAACTGCAACCAAATACATCCATCCCTCCATCTCCGGCATCAGCCAGCAGTGGTGAGAATGGTCGCAGAATGTTTTATTGTTCCCGTTCTGCAGCATTTGTGACTAGCTAAGCCTTACATGTGTGTCAAAGATTTCCACACCTTTTTCTTCTCTAAAAATAAGTTGTCTTGAATTTAAGAGACAACTTAAGACAACCAAAAGAAGTTGTGTTAAAATTGTGCAATGCATTAATAAATCATGATGTGGAATGTGAAGTACAATTCTGGGCACCCCATTGCAAAAGAGTAATGGAAGAACAGCTAAAATATTTCCTTACTAACGCACACAGACAGATTAAAATCTTAAATCACTAGTAAAGCTGGTAAAAATATTTTACATCCTGTAAGGCATTTTCAAAGTCAGCTCAACTGATTTCACCAGCATTAACAGTGACAGACAATCCAGAGGACGAAAGTGAAGGTCGACAGGAAGTGCATTTATCACTGAGAACAGGAGGCACTTTTTTTACACAGAGGATTGTGGGAGTCAGGAGCATGGTACTGAGCCACATTGTGTCTGCTGAGGCCCTGTGATTCCTGATGAAATGGATAGATGGGATCATCTGATCTATTCATTTTTAGCAACCAAACAAGCTAGATGGACTGAATGGTCACCTCACAATTGTAACCTTTCTTAAAGACCGATAAGAAAAGTCTGTGAGTGATTTTTAACATTTACAAGTTTAAATTTCAAGCTTTAATCATCAGAGAAAATCTGCTAATAAATGACGGGAATGAATACGTTTGAAATGCAAGGTTGTTTTGTAGCTTGCAGGTTTCTGCTTTCTCAGAGTCTGAGTGAACTTCACAATAACACATCTATTGACCGAATTAGTAGAGAAGTCCAGCGCAACAGTCCAGCCTTGGCCACCAGCGCAGGAGGGAAATGCCCATGGTACATTGCCTTATTGCACGAGAAGGTGAGAGAGCTCTCTTGTGGCAGACTGCCAATATTTCAAGATATTTACTATTTTAGTTCAGTAATATTCTAGAAGTCCCCTTATAAAACACCTACAGCACAAGAGTTTTGCAGCATGTGGGCATGACTTTTTCTAGATATAATAAAAGAAACAAATCCATCCGTAGGAACTCATCAAAACAAGACTCAAGATAAGATTTCTGGGTCCAATATAAATTTTCTCAATGACAAATCGCAGCTTGCATAACCTTGCAATGACCACAGAGCACTGAGAGCTTCCTCTCTGCAGGAACAGAGTTTGCTGATGCTCGGTGATGAAATCACCCGCCTCTCAGAGTTTGAGGCAGAATGCGTGAGAAAGGACCATGTGATCGAGGCCCTTCAGGAGAAGGTGACAGAACTGACCCATCAGCTGAGCCTGGCCCGGAATGAGGAGGTCATCAAGGCTCAGGTTAGAGATGGCTTTGCCCACTGCATCCTCGTCACTGGGAACAACACAAGACCAGTAATATTTAATTGTGGGTTTTCTATTGGGGTTTACCTGCCCCAACAGACTAAAGCTGCTAAGGTTCTTGCTGTTGGATAGGAAATAAGAGTCAGAGGAAGTGAGTTGCAAAGGGCTAGGAAGAAAGGTAATAAAAAGCGAATAATATCCATTTTATGCACATTTACGTCAGCTTCCATATTTGAGTTCTATGCATTGACACGTCTTTTTACCCTATTGATTAAAGAAAAAGGGAAATTTAAATCCCACTGAATTATGTATAGATTTAATTAGTTTATGTATAGATTATGTGTTTTATATATAGATTATACTACACAGACTGTGTTCTCATGAAGCCCATTAGGAATAGCTGGGAGCATCAGTGAGTTAATCCCTAAACTAGCAGGACCTGCATTTGCTACTCCTCTCTTCTGGTTCACTTAAACCAACTTCACTGCAGTCTGTGCCAACAGGCAGAACTGATCCTGCGTTTAGGAGAAGAGATCAAGCATCTTAGGAGCTTTGAAGAGGAGGCATCAAGGAAGGACACCCTGATAGCTGGACTGAGGGAAGAAATAGAGATTTTAAAACGGGCCAGTCCTCAATTTCAACGAGCAGCTGAGATCTCCGAGAATGAGGAGAATGATCCAATAGACAACGAAACCGGGCTTGTGAAGTCTCAGCATAAGGTAAAGCTTTGCGCTTGCAGGAAAATTGGCCCAGGTGTGAATGCGTGTGTGTCTGTGTATCTGTCCTGCAATAGACTGGTGTCCCATAAAGGCTGTGCCCTGCCTTGCACCTGTAGCTTGCTGGAATAGGCTCCAGCTCCCATGTGACCTTGAATTGGAAGAAGCTTGTACAAAAATGGATGGATGGACAACGTATATATATATACAGTACATTATTAGAAAAATGAGAGCTTAATCTTTTTTAACTTTTATTTGGAACTTTTTTTAAAAGGGGTTTTTATAACTTAGCCTTTATCGGCGAGAGGAAAGGGAACATTTTTAGATACTTTTTTAAAAAAGTATTTAATATTCAATCATAATATCTAGTAAATGTGATTGAAAAGTACCTTTTTGTTCTGTGAGCATTTATTAGGGACAAACATTGAGTGGATTTCTGGAACTGTTCTCAATATGATGTCAGAATACTATACCACATAGCAGTAAAATTCACTTCTTGTACTCTTCAGAGCCCAGACACATGGGAACTAAACTTAGACAAACGTAGTGAGATGGACAAGAATCAAGGGCTGGAGTCTGAATTGCAGATGAAAGAACTCAAAGCCACCAATGAGAAGCTAGTGAAGGAGCTGCAGGAAATGAAAAGCAACTACACAATTTCTACTGGTAGGTACTGTAGCACTACTGTTTTTGTAAAGTCTTACTATAGTGTATAAAGATAAAAACAGGATAGCATTGTAAAGCACATTGTGTGCATGAGCATTGTAAGGCGAGGAACAGCAAAGTTTGACACAAATCATGGGAAATGCAAGATGCAGGTTAGAAAAACCAGGGGGAGACTAAACAAATGTCATGCACATTTACCATGCAAAACTCCGTAAAGTTACAAGGGCTTTTTTTCAGCATTTTCTGTGACACCTTATGACCCACACATTCCAGCAGATCTAAACGTGTCAAATAAAAAGCAGCTCAGTACTCATTCCTTTTCCCTGTCAACCTTTGAAACCAGGCACTGTGTGTTCCCTGCGGAGGAGCCTGTCTGCCCGAGAGACTGAGCTGGCAAAAGTCGGGCACAGGCAGGAGAGACTCAGGAGGGAGCTGAGAGACAGGATGTCCCAACTACAAGCCATGTCGAAAAAGGTACATCAGTGGGCAAGCAACTTGACTGGACTAAACCTAACCCTCTGAGATTAGATGATACAAGTGTACTAAGCAATACTTCAAGTTGCAAAATTGAGCGAAAGGATGCAGATTTCGTAAGTGGAAGACAGAGACATATTGGACAACTTCCCAATGAAAGTACTTCAATCTTGTATTGTGGCAGCTCAGAGGGTGATGAGAAAGATAAGCTCTGTTGATTTGGATTGAAGTGAATGTGCTGCACACAACTATTCACTCTTTGCATTGTTGCTATTGTATATTTCCTGTTATGTCAAAATCCAAAGTAATACCAACAACAGTATGTGAAAATAGAATAATCCAAAGATAAGCTTTATATCAAACTTAAAATGTGTATTGCTTTACCGTATTTGGGAATATATACATTTTTTTTAGATTTATCATAAAGCACGGGACAGTAATCTTTGTTTCTTTTAGTTTTCTTGTTTACGAGACGGGAAAAGAAATGAAGAATTGATGGCAGATTTAGAAAAGGAGAACTTCACACTGCAAAAAGTAAGGGTGCCTTTGAAGGCATATATAATCTTCATGGAGAAAACAACATTTTTTCAATGGCCTGTTATTATAAACTCTCAGATTCCTAGATGTTCCCATACACAAAAGGGGTATTCTAGAAAATTCAGCCATTGTATAGTCATTTGCCATTAGAGCTGAATTTCTACTATAAGACTAAAAACAAAGTTCAAATAATTATGACTGGGCTTTCATTGAAAATGTGATTTGACCCAATGAATATTTTAAACTATACAGTGCAAGGTTTTATGAAAATATTCTTCATTGTTCTCTTTAAACTTAATTTAAATGGTGTACCAAATCAATATGTTAAAAGCTGATAAAGATACTTCAATGTAAAGGGCTTTACCATTTCTCCACAGTAACTGTGGTTCACTTTACTGTCCATACAGCACATAGCACAGCAGCAACAGGAGCTGTCAGAGGGAAACACAGTGGTGGCAGAGTTGAAGGCTCAACAACTCCAGCTGCAGCAGGAGCTGGTTACAGAGAGAACCAGGATTAAAGAGCTGGAAAAAAACAGCAAGGAGTGTCAGGGCAAAAGGGACAGTCTCCAGCAACAACACAATCAGGCCAAAGTCTCTCTGGAGCACCTTCAATCCAGGGTATTGCCATCTATCTCAGGAGATGTCCCTGCACATAACTCCTGCTTTTAGATACCTGTTCTTTTGTAGCTGATCAGCGAGACTAACTTGTTCTCCTCTGGCTAATTCATAGTTTCCCCTCATACGGTCTTTTAACCTCATTTGCTCATGCTCACAGTTCAGAAGACCGCATGAACAGAAGGCTTTTGCTCTTTACAATGTGATCAATATATTCTCCAAACTGTATAAGCAGGGCGTACTGTGCTATGAATGACTCTATCAAGCCAAAACAGTCCACAATAAGAAATGTAAGATGTTTAATACTGTAAGGGTTACAATGTTAAATTACAAGAATTATCTATTTTTGTCCCCAATATTTTTTGTCCAGTTTGAGAGAATCCGTGGAAAGATCATCCAGGCTGCTTACTGTGCTCCCGGTGCCAAACCCCCTCACACCGAGATCAGTGACTCTGAGCTTCTGTGCACAATGCAGGTACAGTAGATGACAGTGGAAAGACCTCAGGAGTATCTGTAACATGGGACATAGCTCGACTGTGATTTATAACAGCCTATTGATCTGAGGAACAATGTTCTATTTATACAGGCGGGTCATTCACAACTGGAAAGACATTACCTTCAGCTCTGTCTTGTCCTGTCATGGCTCCAACAAGAGACCATTCACTAGAAAGCAGCAACAGATGCTTTCATACAAATTTGAACCGAAGAATAGGTCTTCAGAAGATGTAGACAAGTGGAATACTAATGTTTCTGGCAAAGGCTAACAAACAAATCTGGAAACACTAGCCTTTTTTATAAGACAAGCTCATGAAAAGCAAATGAGAAGTTATTCTTTGTCAAACGTGTATCTTTTCTTTTTCAGAAAATAATTGATGACCGTTCTCAATTTCACCAAATGCTCACACAGAAAGGAGAGAAAGTGCCCCCCCTTTTCACCACAGAAACGCAACCAGTTGCTAAGCCTAAGCCCATCTTAACCAGAAAGAGCTAAAAATATCTAAATGACCAGAAGACAGACTCCTACATTCTGAAAATATGTTTTTGTTTAACAAAAGACATTGCCTAATGGTGTTGATTTCTTATGTGTAACTAAAATCACACATTTTTGGGGTAATTGAATACAATTTTTTGGAACACCCTTACACAGATGCAGCCTTTTTTGCAAGAGATAAAAATCACATGGAACTGTTCTTGAGTTAAAAAAATATTGCTCTCAGTATTGGTACCTGTGATCATATTAATAATGAAAACATGTTAGTATTCATATTTTATCTTGGAATGACCTGTTATTTTTTACTTCTACCCACCCAATTTGAATTGGTCATTTCCAAAGACTCTGCCTTGTGCTTATGAGCACTGTACCTGCATGGGGACAATAAGAACCTACTAATATGCTCCTCCAATGTGGCCACTTTGGCACAGCTTGTGTCGTGGTGCAAGATCTGCAGCTCCTTACAGGAGAGTTAGGACCAAGCAGAGATACAGCAAGTCTCTCCGAGCAGCTCAACCTCCACTCCGAATGACAAACAGTTTCATATGACGGAAATTGCATATCTTTCTTATCTTTTGACACATTCCATACTTCCATATTTGACATAATCCAGTTTATAAGTACTCTCTATGAATAACATCATTCTGACTTATGAAATATGGGCTATCTCAGAATCTCATTATTACAGCCCTAGACTTTTTCCAGACAAAGTTAGCAGAATAGGAAGCTGGGAATAAGATAATAAAAAAGAAATTAACATTAAGATTTAAAAACCATATTTATTAAATTGATATAGTCCACATTTACAATTTTACACCACCTTGGATGGAGGTGTTTGTCCTGTACCAGTAAGATTTGATGAAATATGAGGAAATTCTTCTCGGAAAATTGTTTCTGTTCCAGTTGCCAAAAAGAAAGGGTTGACTGCTGCAAAAACAGTCTATTTAGAGCAAATATAAAGCATCCATTGTACATAAAGCCAATAGAACTTACAGTGCCAGAAGATCCCAAGGACCTTGAGAGGTCCTAAACATTCCAGCAAAGCTACACTCCTACATGGTACGACAATGAGATCTCTGTTACATGCAAAGATGGCTTCAAATTTTGTTTCAACAAAATTATCTGAATTGTCTGATTAGAGTCCTATGGAACAGCAAACTGTTCTGTGGGGAAAAAAAGGACAAGATTGTCTGCTGCCTGGAAAAGTTAAGAGGTCAAATCCACACCTTATCTCCCATTTTCCAAAGCAGAATGAATAATCTCTTTAAGGCAATATGACACTGTTACACCCCATCCACCCCCAAAGCACCAAGACACACATATATTCTAACATTGTCATTCATTTGCATTGAAATTGCTTTTTAAATTTCAGTACTGAACAGTTATCCAAAATTTACTTCTACAGTGAAATAATGTGCACTCATACTGTATATATAGCAAAGCCAACCAGTTGTCATTTTTTTCAGGCAGATATTACTGGTATCAAAACGAGACTTCTAAACAATTGAGCCATCAAGCCACAAGATGCTAGGCAATGTATCAAAGCATGCTCTTATCAATATCGTACTGAATCTCTAGCCACAAAGCAAAAATATCAGATCCACAAGGACAAATACCCAAATCATTCTTAGTTGGAATTTAAAGCCACCTGACAATTTGACAACTGTAAAAATGAATTTTACAGAAATTATAATGGGATATGAAAAAAGTCTTGTTTACATAATGTACACTCTAAAATCTGCTATTTTACAATAACATCTGATACTTAAGGATGCTGCAGTACAGTTAATGTTAACCTTGCATCAATTACATATAATTTTAAAACCATTTTCCTCACCATTCACATTTCCAGAGGTATTGCTTCAAATACTTTAGATCTCTTGTATTTGTATGAAATGCTTTCTACCTCTAAGACATTAAATGAGCAACAACTGTAAATGCAAATTCAAAGGCATTAAGGCTATTTATGAATCCTTTCTATTATGTAATTGAATCCATTCTTGCATATCCACGTCTTGCTACGTTCCGTGCTGAAGATGTGGAAGAAAAACAAGCCTGCAGTTGCATTTGCAATGTTCAAAGAAAGCCCAATGTTGGCCAGGGGTGTCAAGATAAAGTTGCACCTCAGTCTCTGACTGCATTATACAAGTATGCCAGGTATGTTTCAGATCTGGCACACTCTGTATCCCCTGTACAATTCATGAAGTTTTCTGTGCCCTTTCCTCTACATACAGCTGCATCTAGAAAAGGGGGAAAAAGAAGGTCTCACATAGTTATCCCAAATTAAAAGAAATATGTGATTATCATAGATATAGAAACTTTAATGCAATCAATAAACAACTCCCATTTTACACAGACATTTTTTTAAAGAATTGCCTGTGTTGTTTCAAAGTTGTATTAGTAACAGTCAATGCTGTTTTAATAGTAAGAAACTCTGATGGAGCAGTGGAGGTTTTGAGTAAATTTCTGGTTCTCAAAACATGCATATATTGTAATTCCTAATTTTTATATAAGATGTCTTAGACTTGTAAACTGTAACCTACAATAACACTCACCCACATGCTACTGATCAGAAAGAAAAAAAGAAATTAGAATTAAAATTGTAAAGGGTTAAAAGAGCAGCTTTGATTCACTTAAACATTGGATGTACAACAAATGTAAAATGTTTACAAGAGGTATTCTTTTTATTTCTGTCAAACACATTAGAAATACCAGTAAAGTCTACTCACTTTAACAATATCGGATGTCATAGTTTTCAGAGGTATAAGTCTGGGCTCCCGCATGTGCACTTCCTGTTCATCAGCAACTATCCACGGGAAATCCTGAGACGCAAGAAACACATTGTTTGGATTCCCAATGTTGATTATTCACATATTCAAATAAACTGTAAAACAAAAATATTTTTGAAGCTGCTTCCCCTGTTTCTAGATAAAAATACAGCAAGTCATTAAAAAAACAGGTTTTGATTACCAAGGGCTTGAAAAAAAATGGGTTTAAAAATTTAGAGTTCATACTAATGTAACTAATTTTAAATGTGTAGCTATTCCCTCCAAAACACCAGTTACAATTTATAGCTCCCTGTAATTAGTACCACAGTTTTAACCTCAAAAGTCCTCCTCCTTTTACCATAAGAAATGTTTTGCCAACCTTAATAACTTGAATTTTTTCCATATTGCGGATGGCAGCTTCTCTGGTGTGCACCAGCACTGTAAATGTGCATCCTGTAAAAGGAGAGGAAAATTCCATTCTAAATTCACTAGGCAATACTGTACATAAAAAACACACCATTTACAGTTTGTGCTTGAGACTCAATATCTAACCCTACAATCAAATGTGCAATGCAGACGTTTAGACTTTTTGTCTAATTTTGGTCACCATGTTACAAAAAAGGTAATCAGTCCACAGAGAAGTAACTAGATGCATTCCAGGGCATAAGGGAATGTCCATCACTGACAGGCTGGAGGAAATGAACCTCTATAGGCTTGAACAGAGAAAACTACAAGGGGACCCAATTCTTGTATTCGAAATTCTCAAAGGCATCACAAAGTCATCGGAGTGGACTCATTCATAATAAACTGTGAAACATGAACCACGTGGCACAAAAAAAAAGAATATTTAACTGTCTTTAAAACCAAGAATAAGACACTTCTTTACAGTAGGAGTTAGGGTGGGGTTTTGGAACAAGCTATGGAGCCATGTTGTCAAATCTGATACTGTGGCCTCTATAAAGAAACAGCAGGATTAGATCCATAGATTAATTTGCTGCTGACTACCAAACAGTCTAGATGGCTGAGGAAAATCCTTTTCTAAATTTAGAATCTGAAAGCTATCCGAAAGCAGTGTTTTAACTGGTCTTAATAGCACCCTTTTAAAGAAGCATTTGGTTTTGCCAGAGCAATGTAAGACTAAATCTGTATTATCTCTGCAAGGGCAACAATTTTCCTGCTTCATGTAGCAATTCATTAATCAGCACCAAAACATCAGTTAAAGGAGGAAGTCCTGTACAGCTAATGTTTAGAATAAAACAGAAGAATAATATGACGTAGGATTATTATACATTAGAACACAAAGTGCTGTACCTGGAGGATTGTTGTCAAGCACCGCATCACATACGCTGATTTTTAGGATGACTGCTCTCAGCAACTGCTCCACATGAGAAAGCAAAGTATCTGAGCTGCAAACACAGGACACACAAAATGTCACAACCAACAACTTCCAAACTTTTATATTTTAAAGTAAAAAAGTAAGATAAGTGAGCCTTCCATACAACAAAACATGATTAAAATACTTATAATCAGGTAAGCGCATTGAGAGAAAATATTCAGTAGTCATTAAAGAAAGAAACTGAAGTACATAAGCCATCAATAATTATTGTAACTAGTAGTGTTCAATAATCTCTACATTTAAAACTAATTAAGTTCTTATCCCTTTATTTAAAAGTCATTATTTAGTGGTGTCAATGAATACTGGAAGCATCCAGAATACTGTTGTGAAATCTCTAAATTTATTTAATAATATCTGTTTAGTTTTTTAGTCCCCGATTCATCAAAAGTAAAACATGTGTAGACTGTCAAGCATTAAACTAAAGGGAGTGGAGTTGTTGTTGAAGCTTACGGAATGGTCTGTTTTATAACAAGCATCTGTACCTTACATTGATGTGTTTTTTGTGCCTAGTGTTCTATAAAAATGATTCATACATCAAACAATGGCTAGTTAGTAAGTCTCTCCTAAGTTTAATTTTGACAATCATCTCTGAATAAATTTCTAAGAAGACAGATGATGAAGGAAAACAATAAAACACTTTACAAGAAGCCACCGCTGACTGCACTGTAACAAACCTGATGGAAAGCAGTGGGGGCTGTGAAATTTCAAACACAAATCTCTCCACTGGATGGTGCTCTTTGTCCATAATGACGACAACAACTTTCTCTGCATCATTCTAGGGAAAAAGGTTTTAAAATCAGTCTACGCATGAAGCAAGCTCAGGTCTTTAGTTCCTAAATGTGAGGTTATAAAACAACTATAAAAGCATCTCCTACCTTTTCAATTAATGGTTTGATGCAATGCAAGGTGTCCTGTATATACTGGTTCAGCTCAGGATGACATGACATCTGAAAAAATAAAACCAGAGAAATAAGAGCAGTTGAAAAATGTTTAGTGGAAAGTGGTATGCTAATTCTAAGACTGAAAACCCTTTTTGAATCAAATTTAAGAATCAAAAACCTAATATCCAGTGCCAATATTCTTTCAATTGTCAAACATGCATAAGATAATAATAATGGCTGCTAAACCCAATTACAAATGGCAAAGTAATCAAATATCAACATTGTAGGAAAAATCAGGGCTTTTCTTTCTTACTTGCACAGGAACATTGTACTTTTTTCTCTTCTGAAAAATCCCTGTGGGGTACACCTCCCGGACATACAGGATTAAGTGAATGGCCACCTCCAGGAACTCACACAGGATGTCAGCTACCACTGAAAGAACAGGGGTTAAAATCAGATACATAATCTACCATTCATTTTAAAATGTTACAGATGCATATTAAAGAAGACATATTTTTTTAAAGGAATGTGAATAAGAAAATGAGTGTCATACCTTGTCCAAAATTGAGATCCTGTCTGGTAAGAGTAGTCATGCTGTCAGCACACTAAGTAAAAAAAAGGTCAACATTTTTTAGGCAACGAGGCAAATTACATATTTAATCTTTTAGGGCCTCTCCCTGAATGCACTTTCTTTCAATACACTTCTCTGGAACCACGTCATCGGAGTCCTCATGGGTACCAGGACTGCAATGCAGTCATAATGCAAACATTGTGGTTGGTTGAGTAGAAGAAAACATCTTCTCCTCTTGTACTGTCTTTGTCCCAGACCTTGACAAGTGATACATCTACAGTATGTCCTGCATCACTAGACTTCACCAGCCTCCATCCATATCTAAAACTGACTGTTAATATATTTTCTACCACTCTTCCTTTTATGGACATGAGTCTCTCCTTCAGCTCCTCTGCTGTAATACCTCTGTATTACAAACCCATTGATTCACACAGTTCTCTCAAAAAGGTCCTTCCATCCAACAGTAAAAACCCTCTCTATTTCTCAATGTTCCTTAGACTTCATTAGCTACAAGGACTTCCTAAACCAAGCCTTTAAAATGTTCTATTTTTCATTGACAGAGGATAGCCTTCATGCTGTATGGAATGGGCCCTCACTTCAGCCAAAAGCAGCAAGCAGAACATCAACCCAATGAGGAATTCCCACACTCAAAACCACATCCCAGTGGTGGTTCCGACAACATTTCTGTTCCCAGGATTATCAAAGTCAAATTCTCCATTTTATAAGCTAACCTCTCAAACCTTTTCCCTAAACACTCCTATCATCTCATATCACATTAACCACTCCCTCTCTCGTTGGCGGGTCTATTTTTTTAAACCTCTCCATTAATTTATTAATTTCATATTTTCACACTTCTCCCCCAGATCTCCATTCGTCTAGACCCCTTTCTCACCTGCTCTGTCCTTCTTATCCCTGCTACCTCTCTCCCACACAACTGAAGAAGGCTTGACAACCGAAATCTTGCATTTATTCAAATATTTGACGTGGACTTTACTTGTTCGTATTTTTTAGGTTACATGTTATCCTACTTTTGAATTATTTAATGTGAGCTGGACAGCGTGTTGCTCAGTCAATTCTAAATTACAATTCTATTTAAATAAATTTTGAATCAATTCAAGAAACTCCGTGTTAAAACGAGGAATGGTTATCTACAAAAACTGACCTATACATCAATGAATCAGAATTCAAGTATACAAATCACCTTAGAGCTAATTGTCGGACACCTAAACTATGACGGAGCCATAAATAAACGGATATTAAGAAACACATCTACATAAATGTGCAGTTCATGTTAAATGTAATAACTGAATCCCACCTGAAGAGAATGTCGCGATTTTCCCAAATTTATCCACACATTCTCTCTGACAAAATCCAATCCCACAGCAGAATATTAACAGATTCTAGAAGAGGAATATAATATCTTTCTGAATTGTATAGTTACAAGAAAATTGTGTTTAAAATCTAACAGTATGTTTACAATCCACCTTGAAGAAATGCGCGTCGCTCTATGATGACGCATTAACTATGCGCCACCGGTTCTTGCGTCATTGCGTTGGGTATTTGTAGTAATTGCGCAATATTTCGAGTTTGTAGATAATGTTTGATTTCCTCTACTTAATCAGATTACCTTCAGATTATATTTTCTTGTCGTGAATAACATGACGTGACGTATTATCCAATACGTTACATATAGTCTTAAGTGTCTAGTGTTGGTTTATATATGTTTATAAATTTGGGAATGATTTCAAAGATCAATACGGTGGTGCACATAATTTTATAATAATGTGTCTATTTGCTGTGTGTCATGAGATAACACTAAAAAAGAAGTTTAGTAGCATTTTTTAAAACATTATTTTTTACAACCAAGCAATTTTTAGAATAATCAATACTCGAATTACTATTTTTGAAAGAACGTTATTATTATGCCCCACTTGAGATGCGATGGGAATTAATGGCAACAGCCAACGGTAACTGTTTAAGCTCTTTTGGAGTATAGTTGACTGATAAAAACGTAGCTATAAATTTCAAAAAAATATATCAAAATAAAATAGTAACTAATTTCTAAGAAAGCAGAAATCTCATATAGACGTAGAATATTTAATCCCTTTCCAATTAAAAAAAAATATGCTGTGTATCTATACATTCGGAAAGGATTTTTTGTTAATTTGCCTTCTTATGACAACCTGACAGACCCTGATGTTTTCGGAACATCCTCTTCATATAAAGACACAAGGAGAGTTTTGCGTCACTGCATATTAAAGTGCTGTTATGAATTTGTGCTGGACAATGGTCTCAGAATAACAAGAGGCACCGGTGGGCCTCGAGTATTTTTTATTTCGTTGCTTTGGAGTGGAGAGAAATCGACGTAAATCTGATGCTCCATTCGGTAGGCTATTTTTAAAATGTATTCAAGGGCCACTTACACTTGTTAAACATCCCTATTCTTAACCGCTCTTGTGCAAAAGGTATGAGTCCCCAAAATGTATATCGGACGTTTGAATGTATATTTAAGAATACATGAACAGTCTTAGAGATCACAGGACACACTGCAGAACATTGCTGTTCAACGCATGAGTATAACTGTATTTTCATGAGTATAACTGTTTCCAGGTTTTACTGTTAATCTACATTTTCTAAAGATCTCAGACTACTGAGCTTTTTTTCTTCTGAGGAGATTCGTTAATTGCTTTAGTTCACGAGCAGATCGCCTTCACCACATTTTTCACAAGACCCGAGAGGTCAGTGCAAATCATGTCACTATTGTATTTGATGTTCATTCACGATCAATCAAAAGGATATCGAAAGGGGGATTTTTGTGTTTTCCTTATTAACGTTGCTTGTTTTTTGTTGTTCGTTTCTGTGTCTGCTTTATTTATTCATTTATTTATTTTATGCTTATTAATGGAATAAAAAATGAAAACAAACCCCAACGATAAATCTCGGCTTTCCTTGGGAAAAGGGGCTCAAGTTAATATATATATATATATTGGAATCTCTGTTTTTGATTTATAGCGTTGTGACAAGCAATTGAGAAAAATGATGGGACGTTTTCTGCTTCCACTCCAGCTCTCTATTCAAGAGTTTCTCCTTGGTCAAAGGTCGGATCTAATTATTACCAGAGAGTCAAAAGTCCCCCACACAAGGAGTATATAACTCTAGGTTCTAGTCTCTGCGTGGGAGTAGAAGTAAACTTCACGAAATCTGACAGTCTTCTTAACTGCAGCTTTGGATTCATTTTCAGGTAACATGAGCGAAGAGCAACACAAACCGTTTTTTAGACTTTTACTAATCCGCTTTTTGGTCATAATTCAAATCGTCCTGATCTACCACTGCATAGCGGTAATAATGAAGTACCGAATAATTATTACAGGAACTCAAAATAAAATGATTGTCTAAACTTGCATGTTTTTGCAAACCTTCAAGTACTGAACATGCAGAGCAATGATCAGGCGTTGTTACTATTATTATTCTGTCATTTGCACCTGTTCTCACGTTTTGAACTGCAAGGTTCTTTTTGTTTCATCGAAGTTGTTGAAGGCCTTTTATGGGTAAAATGGATAATTGCGCAAGATCATGCAAAATACTCTTAACTCTTAATACTCTTTGCTGTTTTTTTCATATTCAAATTATTCAATTCCTTCAAAAGAATTGTTCAGAGCTGCGCATTAACTGAGCAGCAACATCAATTTAGTTTAGCGCTCAGTTTGCATGTTAATCGTTTCAAGGCGATTTTGAATTTATGAACTGAACTCGTGACTTGTTTTTTAATATTTGTGGTGCACAAACATTTTAAAATGTAAACTAGAATAAACAGGGCTTAAAACGTGTCTGGTCTGAATTGGGAACAGTTTTTCGCAATAGAAAGGAAACTTAATGAGTAAAAAATTACGAATAATCATCTGTGATTTCTTAATTAAAAAAAACATTAATTTCTCAAGAAGCTCTGTGGTAAGTCAATCTTTATGAGATCATAATTGAAGGTACCCTGTATCCCGTCACTTTCAGGAGTCTGTTACAACAGAAGCGCACAGGCTTGAAACTTGAGTCTTTTCAGTGTTTTGCCATGGGAAAGTTATCAGGGAAATAATGGGAAACGAGAGTTTTAATAATGTAATGCTCACATATTAGACAAAGAAGTCCGTCAACAGCAGCTGTTACATTCTCCCTAAACTGCATTCCCAGTGTAGTCACGTGGAATGATTAATAGCAAAAAGAACTGGACTACAGAAGTGTTGCCCTAACGAGACCCTTCAAATAAACATTGATCACAACCATGCTGGTGTTTTTAAACCGCCTAACCGGAGTTTTAGTGCCTTATTATTGCGCCTGGGGTTTCTTTTCTCCCAGCTGCTACTGTTCTTCCTTGCATAAACAGCAATTCAGTAGGATTGGCAAGCACCACATCATGGTACATTTCCACTTGTGCGGACACACTCTTACCGCCTACTTATTTACCTGCTAGCCGACAAGGAAATCGACGAGGCTGCTACTCCCTCGGACTCTCACATTATCGTGAAACACTTTTACGCTGAAACATCTGTTCAACAAGTGGCGGTTTATGCAGCTTCGTTTACAGGGAATAAATCATATTTATACAAAAATTACTTTTTTTTTCCAGATTTTTGTAAAAGTACAACAACCACGGCAAAGTGACTTGTTGGTTTTCCAGCTGTGTGCAATAGAGGAATGGAGCCCCAGGATACAGATGTGCGGTACACCAGCTGGAATGAGAGCACCCGGGATGACGTACGCATGACTGGGTCTTCCTCTGCGTCCGGAGTGTTAGCGTGAGATCATTTTACCATTATTAATACAGCCCTGGCAAAGAGTTTCAATCACGCATGTGTAAAGACAAGGCTCATACTAATAGTAAAGGCTGAAGGTGGTGGTCGAGATACGGATGTACATTTTCACAAATGAGTGTGATATACCTTTAGATAGATAGAATGATCCTAGCGTGTCTGAAACTTTTTTTTGTATTTTTTTTTGCTCTGGGCAGGTGCTATGATAAGATGTTCACCGGAAATCTGGGAATCGCTGTGAAAGTGGCGGCAGTCCTTGTTTTCATGATCGTCATTTACCTCATTGGATACGTTTCTGGGTACTACGTTCACAAGTGCAAATAGGAGACATTTAAAGTATAAATGAAGCAAATACTGTCGGAATTTGAAAAATAATAATCCCATTATTTACGGATTACAACCAAATGTCAATATCGAATCCTGTATAGCCCTTTAAAACATGTAAAGTAACATAAATGAACACGCTGTACATCTCTGACGTGGAATGTAAATGTATACAAGTTTTTTTAAAGTAAACAATCACTGTCTGAATGTGAAAAGTTATTCTTGTATTGTGTGTGTGCTTTCATGCTGGGCAATTTTCAGAGCGTTTTATCCACGGTGAGCTCTACATCCTGGAGAGTGATGGTGTCCTCGGGTTTTCCATCTGACCCCTGAATAACTTAATGGAATCAATTATTTGCTTAATTAGGAAACGTTCACATGCATTCCAGGCCTGCAGGACAATGGCTGTGTGGTTTGAAATACCTGCTCTATTGGGTTATGTAGCATGTCTAAGCTTTATGAATATGACTGAAATTGTCATTATCTTCATTCTTTTTAGTATGGAATCATGCCTCTCATACTAAATTTCTACTGTCATTCCAAAGTAGAGAAATCAAAATGAGAAACCTGGTTAAGGAAAAGTGATCCTTGTGTTCCTGCAAGTTCGTTAAAAAATGTTGCAAATGAATCAGGCATTTCCTGTTACAGTGTGGAGGCTGCCAGTTTTAACCTGGTAACTTTGAAGTTGACCAATCCTGCACACTCGTACTTTTCAATTAAAGCAAAGAAATGGGTGTATCAGCTCTGTGTTTCATTCTGTAGGGAGACTGGGAGGGTTATAGAATCACTGAATCACCCAGAGAAACTAAATGCTCAGAGTTTTGTATCACATCTGAAAACATTCTAGTTTAGAAGGCACAACCTGTTTAAATATACTGTTTGTTTTACTTTGTATTTTACTGATCTCATTCTTTGTATTTTTCTGCTGTTGTGTTTCCATTTTCTTCTGTACAGCCCTCTGGCATAGTTGTAGTTTTAAACGGTGCAAATTAAACTTAAATGTTTCATTATCATATGACAAGGTTTTTGTATCCTTTTTTTAATGAAATGACATCATAAAACATATTACATTTTTGTTTTTAAAATACTTTGAGATATTTGTTTAAACAGACCAATATAACCTTAAAGGGATTGAAATCTGTACTTCAAAGATATTTTTTATAACTAAAAACTGTTCCTTCCAATATTTGATTTTGTAGAGTTACTGTATAAACAGAGATATATAACTTGAACCACAGTTTCATTAAAATGGTCAACTAGTATCTCTCAATGGCAGAAATGTCTTTAAATTGTCTACATAAAATCATGAAAAAAATTCCCAGAAGAATGTTAATATTACATTAAGATAGCAAATATCTCAAATGCAGTAGTATTCTGAAATTAACTTATACATTATTCTAAGCAGATCAGGTTAGTGACTCTCTTTGACTATAAAAAGATCTTCCCTTCTTGTGTGTGTTTGAAGGCTGCAGATCAGGTAGTTTAAGATACAGTATAATTGATACTGAAAGAAACAGGTCTGCCCTGGCTTTCTGGTACCTACTGATAAAAGGCTGGCGAAACAATTGCTGCGTAGGATAAAGGTTTTGTTTCATTTGACCATGCATTCATGGAAACAAATGAAGAGGGTTTTAGGTATCTAAGTCCGATATATAAGCTATTTACTCTACTCAATACAAGAACTAAAGGCTGACATCTTAAGTATCTGAAACATATACTAGTGGAAAATGTTTCCTTAAAGTCTTATACTGTTACAAACTAGTAGGCCTATGCAGCTACCTTGTAGGCTGATCGGCTCAGATCTCAGAAGCGAAGCAGGCAATGTGATAGGTTGAAAAATCAGGCTGCCACTGTAAGTACCATTAGTGGAACACTACGTGGAGCTCTTCTCTCAGGATCACAGTTTCCAAACTAATATTGCAGTTTGAGGACTGTAGGCGGTGCCGTCTTCAGATATGATGAGGAAAGTGCCCGACTTCATTAAAGACTGTCATCTTCCACACACACACATATATATATATACTGTATATACACACGGACAAAAATATTGTCGTGTTCGACAAAACCCTACAACATTACATGGAACGATTTCTAGAAATATAGTATAAGTATATATTAAACCCAATATTAAAATGAATTATTGGTGAACAAGGATATTTACTGATCACCGCTGTAGAGTTCTGGCACTATTAGAGATAATCGCAACGTACACGTTTTAGCAGTGAAATAAAGGCAGTCTCATGCGATAGTAACACTTTCAGAAGCGAAAAGATATTTGTTCAATGGAAGCTATATCATTGATTCCTAAATGTTCAGTAATTTGCCTCAGAACTGAAAAAAAAACATTCATATTTCATAGCGGCATAGCACATTAAGTAAATGTAAGCACATGTAAATTAAGTGTTAGCAGGTTTATATACCTCAAAAATCAATTTAAAAAAGAAGCGTACAGTATTAATGGAATAAATGTTGCATTTACAAAGTTCAGGTTGTGCTACCATTCATGGTCACGGCATGTGAAGGCACTGGCGCACGTGACGTGAGTGCCCTGAATGAATACAGCGCGAGCGACGTGCCTGTCGAAAGACAATTGAAAATGGAAAAAACAACGACCCCTATTTTTAAAAGCACATACCTGGGAACAAACACATGCGTCCGGTTAAACTAGATGTGCTCTGAACAGCGGGGGCTACACAAGTCGTCAATCTCCCGGCTGACTAAACGGAGAGAATACCGCACAAGACTCGAGTCTGCCAAAACTGTCCCAAAAGCGCTGCGGTCCAGGTGTTCTCAGGGAGGTGAAGGATAGAGCCGCAGGCTAGAGCGTGTTTAGTCGCAGGTAGGCTACATGTCTTTCAACCTTTTAATAACAATGCACAACAGCTGAAAATACACCAGTTATTTCTCAAGAGACCGTGTTTTTTTGGTTCGATTCCTCTTTAATGGTATAGGGCCAGGGTTACGTGAAGCAAGTTCGATCCAGGACGAACGGTTGCCTAATGGCAACAATTTAACATTCACGAAGCTAATAATATAAATAAAACATCGAATTGTACATTAATAAATAAAAAGGGTGCCGTCCCACTCATACTGGAGAGCAAAAGTAACATTTACAGCGCCTGACCACGATTGACCTTCTAAGCCTGTGGGGTGTTTGCAGAGAGCATTCATAGTCAACCGGTTTGAGGAAAGTTTTTTTTGTTTGAGCTTAAGAAACGTTGTCATCCGCTGTCAGTCCCCGTCGTAGACGATCTTGATGGCCGTGTCCTGCTCTGTGCCCGGGCCGCCGCTGGTGCTGTGCGTATCGCTTGCCGGAGAAAACAGGCTGGCGTTCACTTTCAAGACCCACTCGGCGATTCTCTGGCTCGTGTAATAGTCCTCCTCCGGCGGGGGGTGCGTTTCTCCATCGCCGTCCACGTCCTCCGCCCGTCGTGCGCGCTGATGTCCGCTTTCAGCCGCAGACCCTGTGGAAAAAGCCCCCGGGCTCTGTGGCGCGTTGGCGCCGGCACCGGGGAGCCCGGTGGTCTTCCCCGGGCTGTCGGGGGCGTTGTGGGCGCAGCCCTGGTCCGGCTTCTGTTTCTTAGCCGATGGATCGAGGGAAGCAGAACCTGGTTTTGCCGATTGGAGATGGACGCTGGACTTTTTACTGACACATTCTGTGCTGGTTAAAGCGGCGCTCAGTGGCTTTTCATATTGAAGGCATTTCGCGACTTTTTGGGCAGCGAGACTGGAGTGATCATACACGTGGAGTGATCTCGTCAAGGTCTCATTTCGCCGATCAGCTTGGAGCCGGCCTGACAGATTTCCTCTGTCCGGTTTTGCTTTGGACCGCCTGGCTTCGAGTCTCTCTTTCTCTCCGGGCTCTTCGCGTCCCAGACGCGGAGAAGGCGACGCGCACATCTTCATCCATACGGACCGACCAGGGGAAGTTCTGGACCCCTTGATCGGAGGCAAAAGCATGGTTCCCGTCAGGTCATCGGTGCTGTTGCGCCTGGGGGTGTATTTCTGCAGAGCTGCCACCACCAAAGGGCTGGACCTGGTTATCAGCCCTGCCGTGTTAGTCCGTTTGCCCACGGGGCGAAAGGATGAGGCAGTTTCCGATCGCAAATTGGCGACGGATGGGTTTGATGTACGTGGCCTGCTGGTGCACTTAACATTCATCTCCGACGGCTCTTCACCGGCCCCTTCTCCCGCTTCTATCCATTTGACCTTCCTGTAATTTCCCCTGCTCGTCTCAGACCAAGGCTGCTTCTTGTGTTTGACCCTGTGACCCGTCTTCATGGTCATTTTCCGATTATGTGGTCACCCTGGCCTGAAAGCTTATTTCGTAATCGCCGGTTTTAAATACGTCGACTTCACTTGGCGCTCAGGCGTTTTATACAGTTACCTGCTCTGTTGACGCCTCCTTTAGTCACTTCTAGCCCAACACAGAAATGTGATCGGTAACAGTACCCGACACGTTTTCTAGTCCCTTCCGAATTCCCATAGAGTTTCAGGGCGTCACTGATTCTGCTGTGCGCATCGTTACCTTGACGGTACAGAGCGGGCCCGATCAGGTGAAACGGGGTACAGTGCTCAGCCCTAGTCTCCCTTTGTGCTCACGCAACAAAGTCCTACCAATGCAAATGATCGTTTTTAAAGCATGCTTTGCTGTAGAAGTTTTTTTTTTAATCAATGACGCAAGCATCTTCTAATTTCTAAACATATTCTTGGACAGTTCCAGTTTTGGAGATAGGGTGTGGCGAACCCATGAGGAACAGTGAAGGTATCCATTGTAAAAGGGATATTACACGTCAAGTGCAAACTGATACATGCTTTCTCTATGTGGAATCTCAGGCAGAACGATAATATCGAGTAATTATAGTGGCCGGCGTTACTTTGCTTATGATCTGAAGTGCTAAAGACTCAATGGGCTGAATGTTTTCATATGTCCCGTACAAAAGGAAAATAATTTTATCTGACAAACAACACAGACTACAGCTAACAACACAATATGAATCATTAAACTGTCATGCAGAATTCTTCCAGTACTAAAAAGTAAGAAGTGTTGGAAAAAAATCACATCAGTTCCAAAAAGATAAAGAGCTTTCTTATGGGAATATTTATTTTGGAAAAGAAATTAGTTGTCCCATATAAAAACAAATTATGCAACAATTAAAGCAACATAACATGAAGTGGCCTTCCTTTTCTCAGGAGTATTACATGACTTTACGTCAAAAAGCAGTGTTATGATGTGGGAAATAACATTAGGGGAATCTACAAAGTTAGTGCATTAATTAATACCAGTTACCTCACTCAATACTGTTTGAGTGTAATATGCACCTGAAAAATTGAAACATGAAGTGCGTTACAAAATATATATGGGCAGCAAAAAAAGAACAGTTAACAAATTCATTTTAAGATTGTTTAAACCTTCCCCATTTGCCTGGCATTGTTACTTATTGGTAGATTGTGCTGGGTACGACTGCTCTGCTCCTCCTCCTGATAAGTGGTATTTTCTGTGTTGATCAACTCTGCTATTTAAAAAAATAAGCTTCAGAAAAGGCTTCTCAAAGCTACTGAACAGGAGGTGTTTAAGGGAAGCATACGAACTGTGTTCCACACCTAACAAGGTGCCCAGCCACGGTGTTAAAGCTGATACCCTGGTTTCCTTCAGGAAACAGCTGTCTGAGATCCTGGGATTGAGAGATAATACCTAGCAAACAGGCTAGATGGGCCTTTTGGATTCCACTCATTAGTAACTCTTTCCCTTCTTATTTTTTCACTTTTACAGCACAACAATACAGCAATACAGACGGACTTTCATTTCTTTCAGAGCCACTCCTGCTCAAAAGGATGCAGAGGGAAACAGGGCCGATCCCACAGGAACAGAGGCCTCACTCGGCGCTAGCGGATAACAGTCAGGTTTCTCACGTCCACGTTAAGATCCGTTTTAGATGGGTAGACCACTTTCAGGTTTCCATCAGTGTCCGCGATTCGAACCTGCTGTACAATGAGCTCCGGAGAGGCGGTTTCATCGCCGGGGGGCTCCACGGCCTCCTCCCGGCGCGCTGGACCGTCCTCCCCGTCTGATGTCGCTTCCTCCCGGTGGTCAAAGGTGAACTTGTTCAGCTCTGCCATTTTCTGGCCAAAGAAAGCAAAAAGGAGATAGATAAGCACACATTACATCTGGCAGCTGGTGAAGTTAGGCTGATCTCTTTCGGAAATGTATCTAACAAGAACAAAACAAGTCACCAGAGTCACCTGTACAGTTTATTCACCTGAATAAAAACAGTACATCTCACACCAGTCAAGACCTTCCATATTAGTATATGCATAAAAAACAACAATGACACTTTGTTATAAAGTGTGCACAAACCAATCATCACTTCTCAATATTTGCACATTTTTTTATTTATAGCAGTCTTTGCAATGCTGTTTAAACAATCTTTGCAGCACAGTACAGATTCTGCAAGTACTGCATTTCTAGAATACACGTGGCTACAAGCACTGGAAAGTCCAAAGTCAGCCCTATTTCATAGTCCTAATCGCCACCCCTCAATTAAAATCTTTATACACAAATACACGCTAATTATGATAAGTCTGGCTTATACATTTACAGATCTGAAATGTATACTTTACTCAAAGGATACCAAAAACTTTTTCCTTGAATTTTGTTTTCTCTTATTTTCTACCAACATAAATAACCAGGCTTTTCATCTTAAGAGCTTCTAATAGACATTCAAACACTTGCTTAAACAAAGTAAAATATTCAGGAGGTACCTGAGAACTGTAACCAAGAATGCACAAATTACAACAGGCAGCTTCTTGGAGCTCAGACAGTAGGAGGGCTACTGCTGAGGAAATGCAGGTGCTAGTTCTAACTTTCACAGCACGTTCCAGCGCAGCGAGAGCCCTCACTATCTAACAGCCACCCCTGAACGTGCTCCTTTACCAGAGTGCAGGATTTTCCATTTATTGTGTTACAACAGAGCACTTGTTTATCTGGGCTCAGATCTGCAATGACCTGTCATCTGCCTGCTGAAAGCTTTACTGAGCTGCTCGTGCCAAGCTCCATGTTGTTTATTATTCCTGTCAATTTGCAAATGACAACAATTATTTGTCGCGACCCTCA
Organism: Lepisosteus oculatus; assembly: GCF_040954835.1. Lineage (NCBI taxonomy): Eukaryota > Metazoa > Chordata > Actinopteri > Semionotiformes > Lepisosteidae > Lepisosteus > Lepisosteus oculatus. The sequence goes on along the minus strand of NC_090720.1, from coordinate 3,892,934 downwards.
CCAGGAGCAAGCTGTAGAAAAATTGAGATGAGATGACTATTTATACGGCAGATGTGCAGAAGACACATCACCTTTACTGAGCAGTGTTTTCAGACAATGCATTTATTTCAGTACCTTTTTCAAGCAGCTCTGGCTGCTTCAGAACGCTGCACATGGGTACAGGCACTATACACATGCTATTGAATGCTTGCATTAGCCTGTCCTACAGGCATTCTGCAATAATATGACAGTTTCAGGTTTTATATGGCACTAAAAGAGCAAGCAGTGGCCAGACTACAATTTGTTGGCAAAAATACATATCTGAAAAAATGTAACTTATTCTTTTTCTTTAGATCACGTGATGTGCTGAATAAATAGCTCAAGGAGAGAAATCAAGATAGTTAATTTCTCTCTGAGCAAGAGACAAACTAAAATGCCATTGTTTCATTCTGGTTAATTTATGGTCATTTCCGATTATCAGATAAGAGATCAAAAAGCAACGGCAGAGGAATCCTACTCCGTTGGGCCCCTGAACAAGGCCCTTAACCCCAGCTGCTCCAGGGGCGCCATATAAATGGCTGACCTGCACTGTCCCTTGACTACTCTCCCTGTCTGTGTGTCTCATGGAGAGCAAGCTGGGGTATGCAAAAAAAGACAAATTCCTAATACAAGAAATTGTATATGTCCAATAAAGTGATCCTTTCTTATGAACACTTTGGTGTTTAACCCCTTAAAATATGTATCTCACCACAATCAGAGAATCCATGATATCCTTGCAGATCTGCAGGCTGGTTGAGCTGGTCACTTCTACAAATAGCTCTCTAGTAGACTTTCTCATCTGGGGATGAGGGAAAATATGTCAATGCTTTTTTTTGTTATGGCTATTCATGCAGTAAAAAAACACTGAAATGATAAGACCTATAAAAATCAGTTGTCTATGTAATCAAAAATGTAATGGGTATTCTTAACATTGGTGCACATCAGATATCGATGCAACCTTAATGGAAATATTAATTTTTCAATTGCTTTTTGGTTACTTGACTGATTCATTGTTCCAACAAGTGACTTATTCACACACTCAGCAGATGGTAAAAATGCCATCTAGCAAAACTGTTGAACCCTCTTGTGCGTCGTGAAGACTTTACAATGGTTAGCGTCTATTAGATAATCAATCTGTCACACAGGAGACAGAACCTCTTCTCAACCTCATAATTTGGCACCCAAGCACCACAACAAGTCTGCTATGACTGGAAAAAAGGGGCACAAGCTGGTTGGAGTACAGAAGGGTGAATATCATGAGTTTGAGCCATCTGCACAGAATGCTGTAGTAAGCAGATCATGGAGTCAGCATTTGCTATCAATATGAGGTCAAAAGAAACAAGATAACTGATAAGATGGGTGAGAATATATCCGGAGAGACACAATAAAATGGGCTACATAAGGTATGAGGAAATGTTTAATCCTGAAACTATGTACTTTGCACAGTTTTATGGATATATTGAACACATAACATCCTTCCAGAAACCAGTCTTCTACGAGGGCAATACCAGCTTGTTATCAATAGATGCTGTGCTGAATACTACCACATAACCATACTGAGAGTGCCCAGCAGTGCCCCACTGATCCCACAGGCTGCTGTGGTTACCTTTGTCTTGTCACTGTTGGTGATTGGCGGGAACGAGATGACATGATCGTCTGCATCAACCACACAGGGGTAGTTTTCCTTCCCATCCAGAAGCTGCAGGTACCTGAGACAAGCAGCATGCAAGACACAGCAGAGTGCAAACAACACATCAACCACCTTGCAGAAATATTGAGAAAAGGGCACCACAAAAGCAGAACGCCAGCACTGAAGGTTAAAGACTTCTGTCCTGGATTAAGACATCTATGGTTATCATCAGAGTCTCTTATGCTGCTTACCGGGGTAGAATATACTAGATCAGGTCATTTAAAAGGAAAGTTTTTTGAAATGTTGAACATAAACAGAGCCCACACGTCCATTAACTATCAGTAACTGCTTGATCCTTAGACACGCATGAATGCGTGCAAAATGACAACTGAGAAATGCAGATCGACCTGTACAGCACGTGTGCGGACCCTTTCTGGACAACTGAGCATGGGGAGAAAATGCCAACAGACAGGGCCAGATTCAAAGCCAGCACCCAGGAGCTGTGAAGTGACTGTGCTATCCACTGCGCACAGGAAGACATTGTACAGGAGAGACAGCTGCAAACAGAATCATAACTCAGAACCCGCAGTTCTTCACAAAAATCATTTACCAAAGGTGGGGAACTTTTTGGAGGGTCAGCACTGGAGAGACTCCAGGCCGCTGGTGATGAAGTGCTGCAGTCATGCACCTGGTCTGTAATCTGTGATTAGTGGGGTGGGAAGGTCAAACACAGTCACTCACTTGTGGAGCCCAGACACATTCTGACGCCTCTTCTGTTTCCTCTGCTCCTCCGCTTCCAGCTGGAGCTGCCTCACTAAATCCACCGCCTTCATCTCCTTCCGGCCCAGCGGGATGATCTGCCAGTTAAAACAAGCGTCTCTCACTGGCCCGTCACTGAGGCACAACCCAGTGAGCTTCTGTGAGTAGGCCCCTCTTAGGAAGATTAAAATGTTTTTTTCTCTACATGCAATATTCAGGACTTCTCTAAAGAGGATCAAAATCCTTACAAACTGCGTGGCTACGTTTAAGGGGTTAACTGCAATTGTGCAAAAATTAAATTTAAAGTTCAATGTTATCTTCAACAAGTTAATCTTCTACTTTAGTTCAGACATATCCGGAGTTAATAAATATAATGAGCTGATAGCTACTAGATTTTCTGACGTTTCGTCTATCTTGTCTATCATTTTTAAAATATTCACTTATTTAGGCAATTTAAACTTTTATTTGCAGTGTCAGGTTGTACTGGATTGTGTGAAATCTAAAAGACTGAAAATACTAGATAACAGCCCAACTGTGATAAATATACAATTAGGATGAATATATATGCACTGTTTTCCAGTAGAGCCTGGATCACTGTCACAGTGACCAATAAGTCTAATTGAAAAACCTAATTTGAATACATGTGTTGTTAATGGTAGCCCCTATTATTATCAAATTATTATTAAGTTACAAATACTATTGTTGTTAACAAATGAAAAATGAATTTTTAGGTCATACAAATCATACAAAATAATGATTATGTGCTAAACACCCTGATCCAAGTCTCCAGACATCCTCATGGAGATCCTTCAGTGTAAAGATCGCTATGTGTCAATTGCACAGACTGATGTGCTGTGCCTCCAGCATGTATAACTCTATACCTATCTTGTGCAATGTAACCGTACACAGAAACAATAACCCCCTGCTCAAGTGGAGAAACATTCAGCCTTCATTTATTATTAAGACTGGCCGTAACGTGAGGGCTGCATGCACCTAATTAAACCTGGGCTTCAGAAACCGGATTCTGCACAAAAGAAGAATCTGGCATCGCTCCATCCCTTACTAACTCCCCATCTTCTGCACTTTGAGTGACTGTTGTTTAAAATGCAGACCCACTTCGACTGCAAAACTGCAACTGGATTCCAGGAGCTTCCTGGGACAATAAAACACTAACCAGAAGAATTGAAGAAAGACATGAAGAATGAGCTGCACAATGTCATTAGCGGCAGACTAATACCAGAAGTTTAGCAGGGGCTTATTCGCGATTCGGTCTGGCCGTCTTGTATGGAAGAATGAAGCCAAGCTGAAGGTTATCCGCAGCTTTCAAATCAGCTACAAAACAGACCAGGATCGAGAGACGAACCCAGCTAGTGACTGAGTCTTGTTTTTATATCTTAGCAAACGCTCCCGGTTGGCAGCCTGCAGTGACAGGCTGGAGATGACTCTACAAGTTTATTACAGCGGGGCGTGCTGATCACGCAGGCAGAGAGACTGTGCACGCTGGATGCAGAGGAGGAATTTTAACAGATTGAGATAAATTTGTGATTACTGTTGTTTCTTTTAGTTGGTCAATGTTTTTTAACTAATAGTCAATGCACAAGTATTTTAATTATCACATATTACATAGTATAGTGGTGGACTTTGGTATATGTGATTTTGGCTGTTTGCAACAGTTCTCTGCACTGAGCACTCACAAAAGTTGAGAAGTAGAATATATATATATTAAAAAACACAGAATGAATGGGCTCTGTTGTGGCTTCATTTATTGTGAGACGAGCTCAAACTGGAGCACTGACCAGAAAATCCCATTAATGATTCTTAAATCCAAGGCTTCACAAATCTATTTGCACATTTCATCTTCTGCCATTTTTCTGCAGCGGAAATTCAAAAACCCAAAATACCTCATGAGAGCCGGAAAACCTTTTTTTTAACGTAGTTGGAAAAAAAAAACTACTTTACCCCACTTCCCTTCACACCAAAAAAACAATTTAATTCTTGAAGAAAGTAAAGAAATAAAAATAGGCTGTGCTCATAACAGCAGGACTTCTACACTGAAGGAAATTTAAAATGAATGCGGGACATGTCAACATTCTTCTTCATTAACGGCACAGGAAGAAGAATGAGCTTCATGCATCCCAGGGGTGAACAGCAGATTGGGGTGGTTAAGGAGCACATTACCTTTAGTGTTTTGGGTGGCCTTGCATCATACAGTAGAGGCCCTTTGACGAGCTGAAGGTCATGAGTCGCTATAGTGGCAGCTGTTCTCTTCTCGCAGATCTCATCGTGGAGCTTGATCTAAATTCACAACCACAGGGAGCTCCATCGGTCAAACAACCACAAAGCAGTTTCTGGCAGTGCTATAATGGTGGAGAGTAAGAATATAGCCCGTGCTAACACTGGAGCTCCTGAAAGCTGTATATGACCAAAGTCACAAACTAAACAGAACCTATTTTAGTTCTTCAAATTTACAATCGGAAAAGCTTTGCTATTCAGTAACACCAGTGTGCCACCTAGTGTTTCACACTGGGAAAAAGCTTTCAAGAGGTGCAGCTGCCAACACCTTTATGAAGTGCAGTACATTTTCGTGTAAATTTGCAATATGACCATATTTTATTGTCGGATTTCTCAGAAATTTGTTTTGCCTTTCAAATCACATACAAACATTACATTAAAAATAAATACTGCACTACTTAAAAGACATCAACTCCTCCATCGTCTTTATGCACCACTCCTACAGGAATCCACATAGTTTACCCCAGCCTGCAAGTTTCATTCCCCCCACACCTGCCCTGAGCCCCCATCAGATTTCAGAAGCTAAGCCGGGCCGGGTCTTGTCTGGTCTAAGTTAGGGGGCCTTGAAGGAAACCGGTTTCCTACTGTTAGGTGGCATCTGTGAATTAGTGGGTGAGACTCTTCCCTCTGCATCACAATTTCCCCCACAAATATCCCAGCAGGGTGACCCTGGACTCGGTAGGAGGAGCCATCCTCCAGATCAGACATTAAACTACTTGGCCATTGAAAATCCCAGGGCTGCTCGGAAGGGTAGGGCCATGTACCATACATGTGGCTCTGTGAAAGAGCAGCTCTATCTTGGCGAGAAGAACTGCCTTCAAAGGCTGACCCTACAGCGCGCCCGTTCTGTGTTTCTGTGCAGACACCGCAGTCTGCTTGGGTTTGGCTCAGATGACTCTCCTGCCGGCTCTGCCGCCCAACCTGAGACAAACCCCAAGAGTTTCGTTACCTGCGCTGTGAGAAACCGTTTCAGGGCATTGCCGGGCTTCAGGTTCATCCCCTTCACCACACAGCACACGATGTAGGGCCGCACATCTTTAACCGCTGGGGTGGCCTTTACTGTGAGTGCAGCTGGGCTCTCGGAGACGTGCAGGATCCTGACCACCATCCTATTCAGATCCTCCTCCTCCTCCTCCGTCTCTTTTTTGCTCTTCTGTCGCCTGTCAGCTTTCTTCTTCCTCTCTTTCTCCCTCCCCCCCTCCTTTTCCCCAGCCTCCTGGGGTTTGCCCTTTCCTCTCCCTCTCCCACCGGCTCGAAGGTAGTCCAGGACGGACTTGGTCTGACAGCCATTCACCATCTTCTCCAGACGCTTATCCTTCAGGCTGTTGCCGCGAAAGTTGATCTCCTTCAGCCTGGCGCAGTCGGCCAGCTCGGCGGGGATGTCAGTCAGCTTGTTGTTAGACAGATCCAAATTCTACAGGACACAGACAGAATAAAAAGATCAGCCTGGACTATTCCACTGGGTACATTTCAGAGGATCAGAGCAAAAACCTACAGCAGGTATTTGATATGACAACTGACAATTTGAGATGACCATCATTGCCACCTGAAAGACCTCTGTCACCAGTTACCCACTTCCAACTTTTTAAATGGCAGGTCAAAGGTATTTACTGCCAACATAATAGACGCTGAGAAAAATCCCGAACACATGCTGTATTGTTGTGAATTTGATGCAATTTAATTTAGCTCATTTTCTCCTCTTAAGCACTTGTACTGCTAAGGCTTATTGATACAAACCTTGAGAGCGGTCAGACAATGGATTTCTCCGCTCAGCTCCTCGATTGCGTTCTCCGAGGCTATGATCGTGCTGAGCAACTCCAGCTCATCCGAATATAAGTCGTCAGGGAACTTGGTGATCTCATTTTTGGAGATGTTGATGGAAGACAGCTTTGTGCACCTGCTAAGCCCGCCGGGCAAGGTTTGGATCTTATTGCAACTGATGTTCAGAGTGGTGAGCTCGCCGAGCTGCGAGACTTCATCGGGTAAGGAAACCAGCTCGTTGACGGAGACGTCCAAGACTTTCAAAAACTTGAGACTGCCTACGCCTTTGGGGATCTCGGACAGTTTGTTCCTGCAGAGTATCAGACTCTGGAGATGGAGGAGATTCTCGATTCCCTGATGCAATACCCGGAGACTCGGACACTGGCTGATTTCAAGGTAATTCAGGAGTGTTAATTCGTATATTTTGGGATTCAGCCCCCCAGCTTGCTGAATTTTCTTATCGATGTTGGCTCCCTGCAGGACGAGCTCTCGTCTCTTCTCTTTCTCAGCCTTTTCAATCTCTTCCCACCGGTTTACACTCTCTCCCTCCATGCTGCTGAGCTGAACTCCGGAGACAGAAAAGAAGGAACCCACACCCGGAAGTAGAATGAAATCTGCTTCCGGGTTGTTACTCGGGAAGTCGCAGGATGTAACCTAGTTGTTGTCAAACGGTGGTTATGGAGATGAAGCTAGAGAAATGGGTGGAAGTAAAAACTACACAAAATAAATGCTAAATATTAGTATATTAATTTGTGATGCTTCAGCACCACTGTTATGGTTACTAAAACCAGACCAAAGTTTTATGTCAATCAGTTTAAGTAGAATTGATTAGTTTAATTGAATGCCAGCACTGTTTTTCGGTGTCTGTTTTGAAAGCTGTTTCGATTTCAATCTAAATTAATTTGACTTTATAACGTCACATATAGACGGGCAGCGAAACAACATTTGGGTAGGTCAGAGAACATTTTGTTATTAGAGGAAAGTTTTTTCTTTGACAAACTTTGCTTCGTTCTTGTGCAGCTACGTTCTGTAGTTCTTTGTGTCTGATTTTATCGTTTTTATACAGAGACGTTCAATTCATTTTTTATTTCTTAATCAGAAACAGTCGTCAATATAAACAATAACTACAGCAAGCGCGACAAAGCAGCTTTACCTACATCTATGCACATGCAGGGTGTAAAGGATTGTTCTAGAACAAATCTTTAATATTCAGCCTATGCTGTGCAATGACCTTAGGTTTCCAGAATTCCTTTTATGTTTGTATTCAAAGGATTTATGCAAAACGGGTTGTTTTTCTAAAAGTGTTCGAAACGGTGTAGCTTTAAACAACTGGAAATATCAACAACTTGATGTAGGTCGCGTCTTCAGTGGCACGAGCGATTCACGTATTTTAATTCATTTTTATTTCTAGGAAATGCTTGTGCATCTCGCCTTCTTGAAGGGATTTGACTGACCCCGGTACAGCAGGCAAGGACTACAATTTGATTTTGCCGTGCGTTTTTAATGACGCTGAAGCTGTGCCTAGAGGTGAGTTTTTCACGAAAGTCCTACAGCAAGGTTCGTTCTTCCCACGTTTCTGTTAGAATCCCTGATTCTGCTTAAGATTGACAAGTCATGTGGTATCCCGCTGTACGCTGAAGAAGGCATAACTATCTAGCTCCCTCCAGAGGTTATTTTCTATACAAATCAAATATATTAGGGCTTCGATCCACTTAACACTACTGAAATTGAGATGATTCAGCAAGGCGTTAATAAAACTTGAAATGGGTGGTTAAAAAATGACGAGGGTCTCTCTCGAAAACAGTAGGGGTGTTACCCTGTCGTCCTGGCCAAATGTCCTCCAGGCCTTTACCAATCATGGCCTCCTAATAATCCCCATCTGTGAATTGGCTTCATTACTCTGGTCTCTTCCCCACTGAGAGCTGGTGTGTGGTGAGCCACTGGTACTATGGCTGCCGTCGCATCATCCAGGTGTGGCTGCACACTGGTGGTGGTGGAGGGGATCCCCATTACCTGTAAAGTGCTTTGAGTGGAGTGTCTAGAAAAGCACTATATAAGAGTAAGGAATTATTATATTAAAGTAAGGGTCTTTAAAATCCAGGAAAAGCATATGTGCAACAAATGTATTAAAGATTGGAGAGGTTAGGTGGTACAATGGCTAAGAAGTAGGGTTTGTCACTGAGTGGTCCTGGTTCAAGGCCCAGACTTTACTGTCACCTTATGGTATAACCCCTGAACACGTTATTGCACATCCTTGTACTCTGTCATTATGATGAACCTTGTTGGTATACACGTATTACACTGCAGTAAAGGGCAAGTGAAGTTGTTCATTTTTTGCAAGTGAATTTTTATTTTTCAAACTCATTTGACTGCATCACTGTATCCCATGACCCTTTTTTGCAGTCTGATGCTATTGTACGGTCCCTCTGGGATTATTGATCATCTGTTGGTCCCCTCCCCTCATCTGGGAAAGACTGAGCAAATCCTTTCTTTTTTAGTCTAGGCACAGATTATACTTTAAAACACTCTCTCCCTGAAGTTCTTTCCATTACATATCTCAGGCTACCCGTTCATCTGTAGATATTATGACAGTGTTTATTATGAACACCGTGGTGCCTGTGTCCTTAATTTTCTGAGTCACAAAACGTGCTGCTTCCTCTTAGCTGGCCAGACATATGACGGCGCCATACAGCTCATTTGTCTAGCATCCCTCCCTGTATTTTCTCAAACTACCACGCAGATTGCTCAATCCTACAGACTCATTAAGATTTCGTAAACATTGACTCCTCGAGAGACTTCAGCATCTTCTCTTGTACATGGAGCAGCCAAACGAAGCCAGTTCAGGTCTGTCCAGCGACTGCAGCACCCCTCAGTACAGCCTTCATCCCAAGCCACCACGCAAATTGACGATCCCCCCAGTCTGGTAACCAGCCAAGTTGCCTAATATTGGGAGTCTGTTGCTCACAGTCTTGGCTTATCCTATTTGGTGAGCAGCATTCTTCTATAAACATTGATCCCCCCAATACAGTGCTGTTACTAATGCACCACATCTTGATTCTGAGTACAGATACCCATCTGCTCCTGGATCACAATGTCTTGTTTTCCTACCAGCAGAGTGCCCTCACAGGCACTGTGGGTCTCTGGCACTTTTCCTTGGTTTAAGGTAGGGTGATCATGCCATCACCCACGAGGCCCTTCCTCTGCAGACTGATTCTTTTGCTCAAAGCTACAATTAGTTAATTAATAGACTGATATTCTGTTACTCCAGTACAGCCTATTCCAATACCTCATTTCCCAGACACCTGAGTGCCCTACATTAATTAAGCACAGGTGTGTCTACCATTCCTGTTTACGAGTACTTAGCTCTCAGTAGCCATCTTGGCTCAAACAGGGGCCACAGTGTGGCTTTGTCCTCTTAAGGGCCCTATGGATTCTAACAGGTGCAAGCTCCATGTAAATAATAGAATGATATACCAGGATCCATACTTAGACCATTTATTTTTCTTTTCCATGGTTTTCCACACTTTGTATTCTGCTTTAGCTCACCTGCCTATGTTCTGCCATGCATTTACCACGAATGCACTGTACCTTTTGTATTTTACTCCAAGTCCACCATGACATATCACAGTGAGCTCGATCAGTTGTAATTTCTGTATAAGAAATAATTAATTTGCTTTCTAAAATCTGTAATGAAGCAATTTTCAGATCTGTGTTTTTCAAATGGACAACTGTAGAAAGAGTATACAAGATTTAATTCAGTGTAGGAATGAAAATGGCACATTGTGCATATTCTGTGTAGAAGCCAGTCCTACTGACGCAGTTGTGACCCTTGAAATATAGATTGCAGTCGTGATAGTTTTGCAGACAGCTCCCATTTAGTTGCTTATCTCTATCCTTAGCCAATATGAAGCCCTTGTAAACACCCTTGTTTTCATAACATCAAAACAGCATGTTGTGCTTCCAACACTGGAGCCATTGAAAAAATTAACTTTCTACATACAGATAGACCTCCTAAAGTCTTGAACCCTAAGCATCTGGTTTATTTGAAATCGCCAATGGAGCGCCTTGGCTCAGGGCTGCTAGTGCTGTCGTGCTCTGTTCGGCACCAAGATTCAGTGCTGACTCGAGAAAAACTGTGTTAATTGTGACAGCTCCCTTGAGACCGGAGAGCTCCTGGGAGTTTTAGCGGTGGCTGAGGTGCCAAGAGAGCCTTGGTGGACTAATCGCAGGCCTACCATGAGTGGCGCTCAGACAGTTGTTGGCTAGTGACATGTCCCAGCCTCCCACCCGCAATGTCTTCATCGTGGAGCTCTTCACTTGGGCAAGCACCGTTACTAGCTGGCCTACTTCGGAGCCCGAGTAATATATCTTTCGACCAGTTTAAAAATTGACTGCATTGTGACGCATAATAACCTCTGTTTTTGCCTGTCTCTTTGCCTACTGTTGCAGAATGCCACACAAGATAGGGTTTGTAGTGGTCAGTTCCTCTGGACATGAGGATAACTACAATGCCAAGGAGCTGATGGTTCATGCCCCCACCGTCAATGGATGGAGATCAGCCAGGTAATTAGTAAGATTAGAGTGATGCATAACATGGATATATGAATTGTGAGTTAGAGAAGCTCTTTGCTGTTTTAGTTAAAATATAAACAGCTTCTACTGTGGTATTCTCTATTGAGGCTTGTCATATTTATATTTCAGACTATCCTTTTTCTGTAGTTTCATTAAAAAAATCTGATGGCTCGTTTCAAACTAGAGATATTTTTGTACTGTTATAAAGTGTCCACAATCCTATTAATATGTATGGGGGAAACTAATGGGGAGTGCATTCAGGTGAGGTCTCACTAGTGCATTGTACAATTTTAACATAACATCCTTTGATTTGAACTCTGCAGTCCTAAAAATATGGACAAATATTCCACTTTCTTTGTTTTTTTGCTTCAACACATAGAAGATGTAATGGACACCTATCGTTTATATACCTTCTTCAAGTTTTGTGTTTCCTGTGTTTATACTGTGTACGACCTGCATGTGCTGCTTAAATTTTGTCTAAATCCTGTTTTCCTAAGACCAGTTGAAGTTTCTGTGCCACTTCTGCAGTGTTTGCTAATACTCCCATTTTTGGTATTCTGGTACTAAAAGATGAAGCCACCTCTAATTACTGCACAAATCAGATTACACAAGAAAATTATATGCTGGAAAATTATATACTGTCACAGAGAGTAACTTCACAGTAAACCCATTGCCATATTATCTGGGGCCTTTTTGTCCTTTGGCAGTTGGGATGGAAAAGTGAGCAAAACTCATTACTAATAATGACACATCTGGCTTTACGTAGGTTTTGCCCATACCCTCAGGAAATTACTCTACAGCTGGTGGAGCGCTGCCGCATCCGGAAGCTACAACTACTGGCCCACCAGTACATGATCTCAGCAAAGATTGAGTTCTACATCAGCGACAGTCTGCCAGAGTCCTTTTCACCCAATCCATCAGACAGGTTCTGCAGGCTTGGGTGAGTGCCAGCAAAAATTTTTCCTAGCCAGAAAATGGGCAATTTCCTTCCTAGCTGACAAGCAGAAGGCCTGGCGTTTTCACCTGGGAAGCATGCCCGAAAGCATAATAACGTGCTTCACTCCGAGGCAGGAACACTGGGAGAAAATGCCGGAGCTGGAGCTGTCTGTTCCTACCACCTACACTGATGTCACTTATACACTGGTTGCATGCAGAGAAGGCTACTTGAAAATTTGCTCAAAAAAGTAACCTGTTTTTAACAGCTAAGCGCTGCCTGAAACTATCTGTAGGACTGCTAGAGTCAAACATATGCAGACATGATGAATGGACTTAAATGCAGACACTCATGTTTTCATGTCATATGAAATGGCATTCTACTGGTTACTAATTTTAGGAAGCATTGTTTACCAAAGGTACAGTATGTCTGCCTTTCCTTTTTCTGATTGTCTCTCTGCTTCTGCTTTGAATTCTCAAATTCTACTCGTTACTACCTATTTTAGGTAGATACAGTATTCGGATACAGAGAAAAAGCAGATTTTGAAAGGCTCCATGCACATGCTCGTAATACTCAACACTGTACAACTCTTTGCCTTACACCTGTTGTAGAGGTTTTGCGTTGGGTTTTGCACAGTGCATTTGGCCAACACAGTTCTTCAGGTTTCCTGGAAGGTTAAAGAAAAGACTTTACTATCTTTAGAAAATAATAGAAAATAAAAATAGATATAATTAGAAAATCATTAAGCAGTCCTGTAAAGCTAGAGTGTTTTCAATCCCAGTATTTAGTATACCTGGACAAATGATACACATGACTTTTGTAGCACTGAGCAGTTGTTGTTTTTCTAGGTATGTATCTCTTTCAGACAATGAGAAAACAGGGTTTAAAGCTCGGGAGCTGAAGTCTGTTCACGTGGATGCAGTTGGAACATATCTGAAGCTGATCTTTCACAAAAACCATATAAATCGCTACAATCTGTATAATCAGGTGAGAGAAATTCAGTCCTTAGTAAGAGTTGGTAGTTGTGTCAGCATACGTAGGCTGCAAAGAAACCTTTACTTGTTCATTTAATGCAGAAAAGAGAAGAAAAACACAACGTTTCGACTGTGGAGCCTTCTTTTCTTCTCTTTTTAACATGGGACAAACATTTACTTGTTCCTTTGAGGGGATTAGATCTATTCCATTTTATTATGTTGTATACTTCACACCTGAAGAAGGCTCCACAGCCGAAACGTTGTGTTCTCTTTCTTCTTTTCTTTCAGAATGGAATAAACCTATTACTTGTTCCTTTGCATACAAGTTTTTTTGCCATGTATCTCAGCATGGCTGACTTGAGTATACAAGAGTATATAAGTAGAAGGATACATCTTCCAAGTTATTTCTAAACTTACTCAGCTGATATTTATAATCACAGTGTTCACTTTAGCTCAGAATTAAGTTTTTCTTCATTGCAAAAGAAACATTTTAATGAAATTCATAACAAGTGACCTGATGGTATATATTCTTTGCAGTCTATGGATTAAACGTTTTGAATGCAAAAAGTTGTTAAAATTCAAACTGTTTTTTTATTTATTTTAGGTTGCATTAGTTGCTATAAATGTTCTTGGAGACTCGGTAGACAGCAGTGAAATGGATGTGATTGTGAGTTCATTTATTGTTTAATTTTACCTTTCTGAGTCATTTGTCCCTGAATATATCTTGGAGACTTGTGCTACAGTGCTTCAATAATGTTATCTGTGGCAGTACTGCAGAAAAACCCTAGAGGGAGCTGTTTACATTCTTCAAGTTGATACTGTATGAGCAGCTTCCTTTTCAGCTGACATGCCTCTGGACTTTTTTCACATCTGGATTCAGATTTTTAATTTGTGGTCAGTTTGATTTAAAGAATAATACTGAAACACTGTCTCATAGAATTTGATAAAATACTTCATACAAAAAGTGCCTATATTTACATAAGATAATGGTGTGTTGTTTTGCTGTTGGAGGGTTGAGGAAATTTTAAGTGGTTTTCTCTGTATGCTGCAAATACATCCAGCTGATTAACTTGCACTGTTTGAGGTGGAGGAAGAGGAGAGGAATGCAGTAATATGATGAGAGTGCTGCCTAACTGTGTGGGGTGTTTTTGCAAGGGTTGGACACGAGTAATCTGATAAAAGTGCAGACTGACCTCTGCTGGATGAAGAGATTGATTTTTTTATGTAAAAATGGATTCCTCCAAACAATTACAGCATTGTTACAGAATAATCTGTTGGAATCTCCTTCCATTTCTAGGATAGCAATTGCTTTATATTCACTGGGAATGTGTTGCAAATTACTGTACTCTGTTGCACTTGTTTCCGGAGATAGATTACGGGTAGTTAACAGTACTTTCATGCTGTCTTTTTCTCACTGTGTTTGTATAACAAAACTTGATTTAACCGTTTCACATTAACATACACTATAGATATTTCAATTGTTAAATTAAAATGGAGATAACTTGCATTTTTTTAAAATTTCTTACATTGCATGCAAAGTTAAGTATATGATTTAGAATAATATGGCTTTTATTCTAAACTAGCTCAGAATAGTCAGTCTTTTTGCTGTTATAATTGCACTGTTACCCAAAACATTCTCTACTGAAGTCTCTTGAAAAAAGATGACCCATTCCCCTGGCATTAAAAGATGACGTGTTCCTCTCTTATGAGATCAGACATATGCTGCAAATTCTGTTTTTAATCTGCAGCCAACGAGGGACCAGCTGATTGAACATTATCTCAACAGCATTCACAATGATGTCACCCTGGAAGGAACCTATTTAAGGTAATTAGAGATCTTGTTAGCACTTTACATATAATTAGGGCTCAGCCATGTGGAATTAATCCAATAAATGCACACAGTATATTATTTTATTCAGGTACAAAAATAATTTGCAGTAAGATCACTAAATACCATAATTACTAAAGTAGATAGGACTGTGACATGTCACTAGCCCACTGTGACTAGGTTAGTAGCACACAGTCTCAGTGTGCCGCCAGTGGTAGGGCTGGGATTAGTAAACCAGGGCTCTCCAGGTTCTTGGCAAAAACAGAAGACCCTGCAGCTGAGGGACACAGTGCACCTCCACTTCACACCAAGACTCCTGTCAGGCACAGCAGAGCTTTCGGCATGTTGAAGAGTGGACTGCCCAGTGGGTGGGCAGGTCAAGTCAGGTCAGAGTAGCACCACTGCCCTCATCACGCTCCCTGAGTATGCGACTGCGAGACACGCATCTGACACTTCCGAATTGAGCGGGTATATAACAATAATAATTGGGGGAAAAAATGAAATTGACCTGAAAGGCCCAGAACTAAACATCATGAATAGACTTATTCGAGGTGTCACCCTGCTGCCCTTCAGCTGTACACGCAGACCATTTCCACTCACTCCTGTATGTTGCTGGGATTCTCTTCTCGTCCCGAACAGTAAATCTGATTCGATCTCCCCACTGGACGACCTGGCATTCGACATGTACCAAGACCCGGAGGTGGCTCAGATAATCCGCCAGCTGGACGAGAAGAAACACGAGGCAGTGCGGCAGGAGAGGTTCGACCTTGCCAAGAAGCTGAAGCAGGCCATCGCCGACTTGCAGAAGGTACTGCACCTCCACGGGGTTGCAGTGCACTGAATCGCAGTAAAGGGATTTTCTTTTTCTCAGTCAATGAAAAAATAGAGGTTTAAAACCTTATTTCATAACCTCTTATTTGTTTAGAACTAAAATAATTGGTGCTCTGTGCGGCTTTTTAAAAACTTTTTAAAACTGTTTCCTGTTCTTATTCTTTGCATATACCTATCCGACCTCTAAAGAGAATTGTGTATTTTTCAGAAACACTTTCCCTTGGCATTGCCCATCCTGTGTGTCATCTTTTACGTTTAAAAACATATTAAAGTTCAAAAACTGAGTCCAAAATAAACAGAACAGGGCCGATGAGTGCAAATCAGCATGTGAAGTGAATATTTTGAATTAACAACAAAGTGCACAGTGCACATTCTCATTGACTTTCAATCCCACAAGGAACTGGAAAGAACGGAAACAGACATTTACAGTTTTAAACTACTGTACAGATCCTGCACATATAAACCGTTTGCCAACCTGCATTATCGGTGAAGATACTTGTCACAGGATGCCATTATTTCTTGTGAGATTTATGTCCATCTTTTTCCAGATTTTTGGAAGCTTTTGTATATTGTATATTTTTCTGTTCCTCTAAAATGGCATCTTATGAATTAAACGTTATTAATCGATTACTGATTTGCTTCAAATGGAACTGGGTTGTACTGAACGGTCATGAAAATTAGATGTGTAATTATCTGCCCGAGTTCTTGAGATGCTTTCATTGTATTCCACTGTACTTCAGGGTTCCCATCTCCTATATTAGTAGTATTAGTATCTTCTGTACTGAAATCAATGAAACGGCCTTGTTTTTACAAGTATTCTTGGCATGTGTTCTTCAGGTTGGGGAGCACCTTGGCCGTTATGAGGTAGAAAAACGCTGTGCCATTGACAAGGAGGACTATGACTTGGCCAAGCAGAAGAAACAGCAGATGGATGAATACCGTCTGAAAGTGTATCAGCAGCTTGAGATACACAATTTGCTTGACATGGGCTCGGTGAGTACTGTATGTGATTTTCGTTTTTGTCTTCTATGCTCAGATTAACAAACACCATATACGGTGCCCTGTCATGAAACTCACTGATTGGATGAAAAGTCCCTTTTTTGCATCATAATGGTTAAGAACGTTGGTATTATTTGAATCTGGGAGTATTTATGAACCTTAGTTGGAGCTGCCAGTGTACAGCAGCTGGAGCCTGCCAAATGTGTTTAACAAACACGCTACTCTGAGGAACTTGTCTTTTCAGTTGAAGTGTTTACTGTAATAATGATGTAATCTTTAAAGTAATAGCCGTTTATTTATTTTCTTTTTTCCCCTCTTAAATCTGTGACATGTCAGTGAAATGGCAAGGCCTTCAGGGCTGGGAGCTAGAAACCAATGTTTAAGTGACAGTAACTTTCCCTCTTTCTCATTCTCTCAATCGCTCTTTTCTTCTTTGATCTCCTTCTCCCAGATCCGGAAGATGGCAGACCTCCCATTGGAGCCCCTGAGCCATCCTGCTTCTCCTCAGCAGGTGAAACCGGCAGAAATTCCGCCCCAAAAGAAAAGGGATAAAAAGCCGGAGAAACCCCCCGATCCAGAGCCGTCACTCCCCGCCAGGCCCATGACCCCACTGCAAACCCCAAGCCCGCCATCCACTGTGGCCCGGCCAGAGCCGCCCAAGATCAGCGTAAGTCAAGGCGCTGTGAAGTACCACGTTATTTCAGATACAGCTCCGGCACGCCTGTCTTCCACAGAGCATGGCATGCCCATGATCAGAGGACAATAATGCAGGTGCAGGAAGATCATAGGTTATTGATTTTATATAGCATTGTTTTATGCCTTTTTCCATTTGGGCTCAACTTAACAAGTTTATGAAACATTTATACATTTTTCTTTCTACTTTTTGGAAATTCCAGTAAGGAAGTATTTGCAGGCATAAAGGTCAAAACGCGTTGAATCAACAATACTTGCAGTTTGAAGATGCGTACAATGGATTATTAGAGACCCAGGCTTTTTACATGAAATGCCTTAATGAAACCAGTTAGATGGACTGATTAGCCTCTTTTTGTTGATAACATTTTCTTACATTAAGCAACTCGTGAGTCATTCTTCTGTCATTTGTCACTACTTTATTGACAAGAGCTCTTATTTGATTTTGAATGTGAGGTATCACAGTTCTTTCCCTGTACTGTAACCAAGCGTTAGGTATTTTGTTACAGGAATGACATTCTGTAGGTAGAGTTTCGGCATTTAATTAAAACAATTAAACAGTTGGTTGATCTTAGTCTTGGCTGAGTTCAACCAAATGAAAAAATCCCTTATTATTCTAACTTGAAACTGGGACTGTTGTCTGGGTTGGCTTATAAAAGGGACATCCTTGGGTGCATTGTTAACTTTAAAAACATGAATTGGCAAAACATTTGTTCTGCTTTTTCACTGCGTAGCTCCTAGTTATATCAGTGGGAATAATATATCTCACCTCTACGTATGGTTTCATTACATTCTGGCAAGTTATTTTCTGAAAGAAATTGAGAAGGATTAACAGTGTAAAGCTTACTGTTAATTACCAATAACAATCCAGAAGCAAACACCATTTTCTTGAGTGTAGTACAGTATTTGGAAATGAGCAGGCGTGGATTGTGATAGCGTAGAAAGGTTTGAATGTTGTCCCGTTAACATCAGTACAGCCAATCGCAATAATTGTTCCTGTTTGTGTTGCCTTTGTTTGTGTAATTTACGTGCGTGTGCTATGTTTCTTGTCTCGGGCATTGCTGAACCTCGCGGTGTCTGTTTGCTGTATCTCCCTTAGGTCAGCGCCCTGCCATACGACGAGAGGCCTCTTCCTGCTCTGCGCAAACAAACGGGAGAGCGGCAGAGCCAGCTGGAAGAGTCGCCCCCCCCAGACTCTTCCAGGACCCCCAGGACCCCGGGCATCACTGGAGAGCCAGAGCCCCTGACAGAGAAGGCTCTCAGGGAGGCCACCTTCGCCATTGAGGTGTATGGAGAGGGACTGGTAAGGCTGGCAGGACATCTTTGATCACCTTTGGGATATTGGTCCAGAGAAAACATTTTGGAACAGGAGTGAGCCGCAGAGCTGTGTGGTGTCTATGCTGACTGTTACTTCACTGTGCTTCTCCATATCTGCTTTGTATACACAGAAGTCAATGCAAATTATATTCAAATTAATTGCTTCAGCAAAACCATGCATAAAATTCCAGGATTAGAAACACCTCAGTATTTTACTTCACTTTTAGTGATCAAGAGTTTCAGGATAAATGTTTTGTATTTTTGCTTGGTCTTAAAACCTAGTGGTGATTGACATAGACGTGGATGGTCAGATAATAAACAATTTACAACATCTTCTGTGGGCAAAGTACATTCAGTTGTTAACGCATGTGGTTTTTTTTTTTTGGCAAGTAGCGTCAAGTATATTTTCATAGTCAAGGAATTTAGTTGGTACCATCTTAGGATTTATGGTATTCTGTTGAGTGGATGTCCACCTCTAGGTCACAGACAAAATTGTTCATAACAAGGATTCATTTTAATTTTTTAAATATGTGACTCTGCAAGACAGGTTTGTCTGCTCTGGAACAGAAACATTAATTTTTTTGCATTCACACACATAACACCAAGCGGGAGTCTTACAGCGTTTTCAACAGATTATGAGATTCTCTTCATTTCTCACTGGTTGGCGTGACAGGACAGCTGTCTGTGCTTGTCTCCTGACGATCAGGTAGTCATTAGCCAGCTGTGCTGTCTCAGGTTTATGTTCCGTGGTCTGGATGTGCACATGCTCTGGAGCTAACTCGATCTGCTGCTCATTAATGAGGATTTATGTTGCCACCAGCTTTATCATGTACCTATGATTGTGTTGGAGGAAGGCAAAACCCTGTCTTCTTACAACAAACAGCCTGGTGAGATCCTTGGATCAGGTAGCTGCCAGTGACCAAACAAACTGAAAGGACAGAATGGTCGCCTTTCATTTTCAACCTTTTTTAGTTCTTTTGCTCCAAAAATGCATTCGTAATGCAGTAATCATAAACATCACCCGCATTAATGGTTGCTTGCGCTGCCTTATTTTATTCCTGTTATTGGAGGAGGTTGAATATGAGAATTTCCCTGTGTTTTAAAGCCCCCCTTTTAAGTTAAGGTGATGGGTGTGATGAGACAGATCCCATCCATGTTGGTCCAGCATCCTAGAAGATTGCATCTTAGTAGGAGATAAATAGTGAAGGTGTAACTGGTGCCTAACTTGAGATTGTTTCACATCTACAAGTGTTTTTTCTTGATCTTAATCCTGTATTCTCGATGTGTGAAATTGGTGATTGTATTCCCAATGTGCCAGGTGGCAGGGGCCTACTCAAAGACCTGGTCTTACCGCGAGGACGCCTTGGTAGCTGTTTATAAGAAGCTCATGGATGTTCCATCAGGAATGCCTAAGGAAGAACTGAAGACCTTGTTGCGAGCCGCTATCTTTTTGGTCAGGAAATCCCTCTCGGATAAGGTGTCTTCTGTAAGTAACTGCCAGAGAGTACATTTGCAAATGTGTAGGAGGAAGAACCAAAGATAATCTTTTGTATTCGTCCCATCCATGTGTTTGTGTTGCTTTCCGAGACAATTATTTGTTTTGCCATACCAGGTTTGAGCATTTAGAGTTAATCGAGAGTGTGTGGTTACATTTTCTTACAAGAACCTCTTGCTTCATCTAATTGAACGTTACTATTCTGGGTTTTCCCATATATTTTGAGATTAATGATAAAGCAACAAATATGTATCAGGACATGAATAAGGGCATCTGCTAAGCAAACAAATTATAGAATAATAACCATAGCATTTGCTACTATTTTAATTCCTTTTTATCTGAATGTCAAAGGGCTTATTAAAAAAGGATAAAGATATTTCTTTATACTGTATTATGAATGAAAGATATTTCTATTTCTTTATGAAGCATTTTCAAGCAAGAAGCAATAAAACTTTAATACTGAGTACACAGTTTATTGCAGAATATTTGTTGCCACTAGATTTTTATATTTGGCACAGAGTTGTTCTTCCTTTGATCACCCAAAATTTAACTCACATTTTATTGCCTTTGTTCTAGTCTAATAAAATAAAAGGGGTGTTGCTGAGCAGAGGTTTTCTCGCAGGGGAGTATGGAGAGTGCAAAACAGGACGCTGTCCCATCATCAGGGAATTTTCCCTGTTACAGTTTTTGGTTAAGGCTGGGCCTCTTCCTCAATGTTCTGTGTGAGGCTGCGTCTTTGTCATGCAAAACAGTGCCTGACAGCAGACGTGTGCTATTATGTCCATCCTCGTTCCTGACGAGCTTGTGCTCGGCTGCGAATCCGTGCAGGTGGAGATACTGCCCTCGTTTTAGTCTCTCCCATTCCCCGTGGTTTAAAGGCCGACGTTTCAATCTTCTGCCTGCAGTGTTTACTTTGTTATTGTCCTTCTGTCAGCACTCTGATTAATTAGCTCGTCTTATTTTTGAAATTCCTCAAAGAGCTACTCAAATTGCCACTTTTCATGGCCCAGCTAATTTACAGGCAGTTTGCGGTCCGGCTTAGGACTCAGAACAATAAGTCCATAGTCCCCGCAACATTCCCACCAGCCTTTCCTGAAATGTTACTCTAAAATAAAGATTTTCTTTAATGTCAGTAATAAGGAAGCTTTATTACTGTGACAAAGGAATCCCTGGTATTTTAATTTACTGTCTTGTGTTGCATGTTAATAATACTGCAAACAGGGAAAATATCTGATTGAACTTAATTATACCGTGACATTAATTTTGAATACTAGAAGGAGACATTGTAGCCAAATGTTTTACAGTAGTAGAAAAGGAAGTCTAAAGCTGCTGTAGTTCTTTAGGCGTTGCTCATCACATAAGGTTACTTCACAACAAAGACAGTATTGGCAGTTTTTTAATCTTCCCTTTAAACTACTGTAAATGCTACAAACTGTAGATTTTGCTTTCACTGGTGGTTTAACAGTTTTAGTCTCTGGTTAGAAAACGATACTGTAAGTAGTGCGTAGCACACCATTTTACATTTCACTTTCACTTCTTTAACAATAAGCGCTTAAGAAATTTACAAGTGACGGGAGGCATAAGACCCATCGAACCCCATTTCACCTGCATGCTGGTGAATGAGCCGAAGATCTCATTCAGATGATATAATGCTGGAAAAAAAAAATAGTTTTCCACCTGGGAAAATATCTCACTTTACTGGAGTATACATTCATATAGAAATGCTGTTTCATTATTAATAATTATTCCTTGAATTTTATATAAGGCTGTTCATCCTGAAAGACACCAAAGTGATTTAAAAACAGGAGGGGATCCACTACATCCACCAGCTGTGTGGCAAAGCAGCCGTTCTGTATCGGCAGCCCCACTGCTCAGCTGATCAGGTGGCAAAGAGAGCAATTGCTTCACTGGTTTGGTTAAGAGACAACATAAAGGAGGCCAGGTCATAAAAGCCCTGAAGTACATTTTAGCCAGTGTTGCCAGTGTTACTTTCATAAACATGTTTCAATGAACATATATTCCAGTAGTTCAGCTGGAAATTTGAAGAAAGGATTTCTGTGAGCCTGTCTTGGATTTCATGATTTCCTTTATATTGACCTCTTGTGGTGTCCTAGGTTTTCCAAGCCTCCCTGAAACTTCTGAAGATGGTAATAACCCAGTTCATCCCCAAGCACAAGCTGGGCAGAGTGGAGGCTGCACATTGTTTGGAGCAGACCTGGCCAAACTTGATTCTTAGAACTGGAGACTCGGCTACCCGACTTCGTGTTGTGGCTACAAACTTCATCCAGGTAGGCACACAGTAATTTGTGGAACTATTGACATTACCAATGTAAGTTTGTGAGGGGCTGAAGTTCCTTTTGACACGTTTCCTTTGCTGAATCATAGCACATGGGTTGTAAAAATGAGCTTGCTCTTCAGTCAGGTTTCCAGGTTGAAACACTTATTTTAGTGGTATTTCAGAGACACTTTGCCTTTCCTACAATGAGTTTCACTAAAACATTAAGGTGGGTACTGTGTGAACATTGTACATGCAAAGGGTTCTGACATAAAACCTTCAGATGGCTTGATCAAGCAAAGAAAAAACTCCTGATGCTATCTGATGGTGGCAAATCAATGAGGCAAAATAATAGAGATTATTTTTGTTTGCTTGTTTCACTGCTTTTGTTGAAGCTGTAGTTAATTTACACCAAAGATAAAATTTGCGTAAACTAGGCAAATTCTGACATGGCAGGACAGTCAAAACTGCAGAGATCTGCATTCTCTGAGCTGTTTTCCTGTCACACCGAATGGTGCCTGCCTTTCTCTAACAATCCCCATGTTGTAGTGTGCTGGCAGCAGGCTGCTCAAACTGGCCTGCACAGCTCCTCTTGGTGTGCTTTCCATTAGCTCCTGCTTGGAGAACAATATGGTAGTGTGTGTGTGTATTACAGTGTCCTCAGGGGCCTCCAGGGGAGTCTCCCCCTATGCAGGCAGGGTAGTAGTAAAACTGCATTACTGATGGAAATTAACGGCTTTTCTTCCATGACGTACTTTGGCAGGTTCTGTTACAGTTCCAGTCGTTTTTCTCTTTTGTCTGAGAATTTAAATGCTAGCTGCTACTCCTTTTTCCCCCAGGTTGTCTTAGATCTCCAGTCTGAGTTGAGTAAAAAGGAGAGAAAACAAACGGGATGCATTTTTCTCCTCTCCACACTTGTCTGAGCATTCAAATGTGTCTAAACGTCACTCTTTTTTTTATCACTGCAGAATCAGCTGACTATGTAGGTTAAAGCAGTGATTGGTTATTGTAATGTTGTAAATTGGTGTCAAGATCGTAGTTTCTTTTTTGATGAAGCAAACAATTAGAAATTTGTTTCTAAATATCAACCATGTACAACCTAATGTTGCCCAGGAAAGGGTGGTTGATGGAACAGGAAATGTAGACGCATGTATTTAAAAATGCCACATGGGTTAACCAAAACCATTTTTGTTCCTTAAAACCTTAGCCTTCCTTACTGTGCTGTTTTAACAAAACAAAACTCTTGCTAAAGATATTTTTTCATTGAATAAAAACAAGATTTTCAATATGTTTGTATTAATATGGACTGTGGAGAACCTCAGCCACAAGACAGTAATCTACTCTTACTGTGCCTTCAGACTGTGACAATTATCATAGTAACAACAGCATCTGTGATAGCCAAGGTTGGCTTAGATCTGCCACTGTTAACATCAGCCTGGAGTGATTTAAAATTGCTGCTTGTTGTAAAATTTAATGTCTTCACTTTCTGACTGTATGAAGTTGTTAACGAGAAATGTAAAAAAATGTGCAGTGCCTTTCTGTTTCTTCACAGTAGGAAATGTCTTACTTCATTGAGTTAATAGGCAAATAGACTTCATGGAACTTCATGGAGTCATATTTTGGCAGTTGTGTATTAAAAAAAAACACCTGATGTGGAGTATATTCTATGACTGCTCAGTGTTTCATGGTGGACCAAATTTATTTCAACTATGACATTATATCATAATACAGTTCTCAGAATGGCAAGGAACATCATAACTGATTCCACCCATCCTCTCCCTTCTCAATTCATAATCTTCCTGTCAGGGAGACAGTGTAGGGGACCAAATTAATATAAGTACATTTATAAGAGCTCCTTTGTCCCCTCTGCAATAAAACCGCTCAACGAGTGTATGTAAATGTATTACTCCCACTACCTATTTATTTAAGATAAGATCACTTTATTGGCCATATAAAATTTCTTGTATTAGGAATTTGTCTTTTCACATACCCTAACTTTCTCTCCATGAGACACATAGACAGGGAGAGAAGCTGGGGGTCAGAGCGCAGGGTCAGCCATTTATACAGCACCCCTGGTGCAGTTGGGGTTAAGTGCCTTTCAAATCTATCTATCTAAGTCTATGAATTATCACAGCCTTGGTTTGGTAGAGTTGAACTGGATTTATTTAATCAGGTTGTGTTCTGTCTACAGTCTAGCTGGAAATGACTCATGAGTTCTGTAGATGTATAATTATTCTTCACTGCAGTTACAAAGCTTTCCTAGCTTTAGTATGCTGTTTTTATAGGAGGCTTACAGCCAGGAAGTAGGGCATTACCAACAAGAGATTCCCAGTCCATCCCTTTAACAGCCTCCATGACTCCTGGAATCCTCATAAGACATCCATCTAAGGCCCTGGGCTTCCTCTGATTTTTTAAACAGAGTTTTGGAATTGACAGTTATTTTGTTTAATTGTATCCTGGCTCTGTTTGGAATTGCCAATTGTAACAGGTTCTGTACACACAGAGGGAGAATGAGGACGGACAAACATTCTCCTCCTGCTCTCCCACCAGTAAGCCATTCGTCTTTTGTCATGCCGTAAGATCCACAGTGCCTGTCAGGGTAATTAAACGCATTTAGAGGTGTGGGTTCTCTCTCATTAACATAACTGCAAGCCTGCAGGTGCCCAACTAGTTGCAGGAGTCACTGTATCCCCAGAAAGTGTGAACACTGGTTGACAAACACATTCCTAAGAGGGAGCTCTTATAATCACCACTTACTGGAGAATCCTGGTCCCATTTGGCCAACGATAATCAACTCTGAGCATCTTTACTGGTTGAACCACTATGGAGCTTCCCCTCCCAGTTCCAACTTTTTAAAAGCACTTGAGGGTGTGAATGAGGGGACAAGCCATCCCTATATGCTTGCAAATGCAAGATCGTGCTTAATTCCAGAGATTTGTCAAGCTGGTACCTATC
The DNA here is from genome assembly GCF_040954835.1 of Lepisosteus oculatus. NCBI lineage: Eukaryota > Metazoa > Chordata > Actinopteri > Semionotiformes > Lepisosteidae > Lepisosteus > Lepisosteus oculatus. Next base: position 3,867,604 of record NC_090720.1, on the reverse strand, counting down.
ACGATCAGGCTCAGAAGTGTCTGGTTAAAGATGTTGCCACAGCAGTGCTGAAATACCTGAGATCTTGCTTTGTTCCCTTTCGGTGCAGGAGATGGCGCTGTTTAAAGAGGTCAGGCCCCTGCAGGTCATCCCCGCTGAGCTGGTGAAGCCCATGAAGTCCAACACCCCCAGCCGCCTGGCTCTCAGTCAGGTGGAGCTGCTGGAGAAGCTCCTGAAGGAGCTGGGCACCGATGGCTCTGGGTTCACCATCAATAACGTGATGCGGGTAACCACCCCGCTTTGGGGTTTCATTTTTTCTTTTTCATTTAATGGTGCATTTTAGCCTTCTTTATGCTGAATACTTAGTTTGTATATCACTTGCAAACGGAACTGCGTTGTCATTGAGGTTTCAGTCTTGGTAAATTAAGGAACCAGTATATTTTAAAGCTATGTAAGTCAGACTTTAGATACTCGAAGGCACTCCACCCTCTTCATCCAGCTGCAGTCTGTTGTCAGTGAGTGTACCTGGTCATTAGCTCGTGGTCCTGACCTTGACTGCTGCACTCAAACGGAGTGATAGTCTCTTTACATAGGGTGTTTGCAATGATATTTGCCTGTGTTTGTGAATAGAAAACTGCTCTATGCATATTGCTTTTAAAGACAAATAGCTATACAGAAAAATACATTCTGTTTTTGAATGTATTTGCCTGTATTTTAAATCCTTGAATACTTCCCAGAAATGTTTTAAATATTTAGTGATGTACAAAGGTACAGTATTCAGAAAAGTGACCAGAGATGTGGCAGTTGCTGCAATTAAGAGAACCGGTGGATGTCAGTAAACCAGCGGGACGCACAGACAGTTTCCATCCAACATGAAATTATTCACTTTAAATTTCTTTGTAGGATAGCTATGTAAAGTACACTATTTTAAAGAAAGCTGAGCTTTGACAAAATGTTTGTTTTTATTGACAGAATGGAAAAATGAAACCCATGTTTAAAATACTCCTAGGGTGATTATCTTGAAATGAAGACCATTGAGCTAGTGCACAGAGCCCTGTTTACCACTGCTCAGTGCAGCAATCTTTCTCCCATCTCCAAGCACAGCACTGTATCCAGCCGTAAACTATTCAGATATTGACAGAGTGGGCCAGGGGATAAGCTGTCTCTTTCAGTTTACAGGAGGGTTTCATTGTGTGGCTTTTTATGGTGTTAGTAAAGTGTCAGAAATTTTTAAGCTCGGCTTCTCTGTGGTTTCATCAGCAGCTCAGACAGCTAGGGGCCCTTATTATGCATGTGGTTAGAAGTTCCTTTTTTAATTAGGACAGAAAATTGCCATTTTAAATATTCTTTAAATAAAAGTGACTAATAATGCTCTGTTCTATACTGTATGTCAAATGAATTGTTGTAGGAACTTTCTCCTATTAGTGGACTTTCCTGTTATTCATAATATGCACATCATTTTAGACTACACTGTATTTAAATAATGAAGTAATACAATTTTCAAATAAAATATGATACAGTATACAGATATAGCATGAAATAGTTATTCCATCAGCAATATTGGTTGATTTATCTGTAATGTATAAAACTGGAGTGATGATAGTACTATATAATATGTGATCATCTTGCAATTATAATGAAGTAGTGGCAGTATTATGTATTATTATATATTGTAGCAGAATTCAGTTAAGAGCATTGGCCAACAATCTGTCAGGTTGCAATTAAAGAAGTGAAAGAGATCTGTAATGTGAAGTATAGTTATTAATGTAATGATAATAGTATGAATTCATTAGTGGTTGTTGTTGATAGCGGTCTGCAGTATTTTCTGTTTCATGTGTAGTTCAGCAGTGATAGTATTTTGTGGTGGAACTGCCTTCCTCATCTATTTGCAGTGAAGGAAGCTAAACTCCTGCTGAATCTAATTAACCAACACTGCGTCAGTACTGTGTTTTGTTAGTACTTAAAAACGTTTCTTGAATAATTCATTTTAGTTGCTTCCGAGACAGCTAAAAGTATTTTCTATCTAAATACAATTTATCCCTGTTTTCTATTGCTGCAAACATTTTAATCTTCCTTTTTTATTACTTATATTTTATTGATACACTTATAGCATACATAGGCTGAAAAAAGATAACAGTTTGTATTAGGAGTCATGGTAATGCAATAGTCCAATTTAAATACACAGACAAATATAATCATAATCCAATAAAACTCCTCATTTGTATCCGTGTCAGTCCAAGTCTGTTCCTCACAGGTTTGTCATCTCTGTTACTCAGTTTGCTATAGGTGCACTGGAGCACAGTACTTCAGAGGTGCGTGAAACAGCTTCCCGGATTATCCAGGACATGTACCGCCAGCACAAGAGCGCTATTACGGACTACCTGCCTCTGGATGACGCCAGCACTCGCAGGAACGTCCTCTATAAAAACATCTTTGATGGGTTTGCAAAAATTGACGGGCGCCCTGCGGAGACACAGACCAAGGTGAGCATGATGCAGCCTAACGGTAGAACCACAGCTGGCTGATGACATCTAGTCCAGTTTTTCTACCCTCTTAGAATAATCCCTGGAATACTGCGGTCCTTCAGTGGAATACATTTCTCTACATTCACAGTTACCTGTACCACAGAAGCAAGGCTTCTTTTTCCTCAGTGGATGGGTTTGCGCTGTGAGATAAGTAACTGCTGACGTTTGATGCTTTGATTGTACTTAAGTCAGCTTCTCATTTTAAAACCATTCTGATGTGTACTCCACAGAAATTGGAACTTCTACCTGGCAAAAGATTTTCTGTTTTCATAATTATAACATCCTGTAGTAGCAGGAGTCTTTTAAGATATTTTTAGTGTGAAACAGTTACATTTCCCATTTACCATATTTCATCATTTTCTGGGGTGGAGTGATGTTGGTGAGATAAATAGCATGCTCAGTATGGCAACTGTTAAAATGCACATGGAAACCACATGAAAACGGAAGTGTTCTGCACAGCACTGCCCCTAGGTTTCAAGGTATTACCACATTCAAAAAGAGTTAACAGGAAACAGATGTTTTATTTTTTTTACATGAATCCCTAAGCTAAAAGCTACTGCACAATTCAAGATGAAGACATTGCTGAAAACCTTGAGTACGATTGAATGCTGATGACGCTGCCCTTGAGCAGCACCTGACTCTGTGAGCTCCTGCTTTTATCTGGTGCATGAGTGACCTCTTTTAGTTTTGCTACGCTGATTCAATGGTATATGGTTTGCAGCTGCATCGATTGAGTTAATTGAGTTTTCTCTTTACAAAATATGTATACTCTTCACAGCATGAGGCTAAAACTCACAAAATGGTTTAAGGTGGACTTTCTTTTCTGGATCTTTTACAAGTTGTAAGTAATTAAAAAAAACTCAGTGAATAAGGAGTCAGGTCCTTCTGTTTATGCCTTTTAAATTGATCAGTACAGGAATCAGTACATATGGTATAACTAGGGCTGTATAGTAACCCACTATGGTATAAAGGTCTTTCTGAATCTTTAAGTTTAAGTTCTGACTTTTAGTTCTTTCTGACTCTTTAAGAGCCCAGTGGTGAAAAAAGGTTATTAACAAAAGAGGGGTCAGCCTTGATTTCATATGGTTGCTTGAGTTAATAAGCAGAGAAGATATCTTGTTATTCTCTGTTCCTGTGAAGACACTGAAGAAGGCTGCCAGGCAGGAGGCAGAGAAGGAGAAGAAGGAGGAAATCCGGGCTCTTCAGGAGCAGCTGGCAGCCCTGAAGGACCTTACAACCAATGGCAAGGTGTGTGATCCTCCTGGGTCAAACATCTGCATCACTTTTCTCCAGCAGCCATATCACCCTGCAGCTCACAGCCTGGGTGGGAGATCTGGGAACAACTGAGGTTGCTGCTGGGAGAGGTGTTAGTGGGACCAGAGGTGTTAGTGGGACCCATGGACTGCAAGGGGGTGCTCACCTTGCAGTCCATGTGGGTCCTAATGCCCCAGTACAGTGTCGGGGACACTATACTGTAAATTGGCGTCATCCTTCGGATGAGGCGTAAAACCGAGGTCCTGACTCTCTGTGATCATTAAAAATCCCAGGGAGTTTTAGTAGGTGTGTAACCCCAGCATTCTGGCCAAATTTCCCATTGGCCCTTACCAATCATGGCCTCCTAATAATCCCCACCTATGAATTGGCCCTATATAAGTTAAAGCAATTATTATTAATTATTCTTATTATTTTCATCTCCATTAGTCTAGGTTCGCATCCAACTCAGGTTACCTGAAATGAGTTGGATAGTCTCTGCTCACTGGAAATTGGGTATAACTTCCATATTATGTCGTAGCACAGTTTCTAAAGTACTGCATGTGTTTAAAGCTGAGAATTGCAGTCAAAGGGCATACCACTCTGAGCAGGGTGGCTATGGCCTTGTGGGTGGCGATGCTACAGCCAATGAATTTTGGTAGTTGCACTTGTATTGAACCAAAAATTGATTGCTTTTTCCTTTTCTTTGAGAAGGACAAAAACAAGGTGAAAGACAAGGAGGCTCACAAACCCACAAAGGCAGGTGTGTACAGTATGTGAGAGTGAAAGAATAAAACACAAAAACATAATGAAACAAGACTTGATGGCAGTCTATGTTAGATATATTTTGTCTGCTGAAAGGTGTTAGTCTATAAAACTGTAGCATGTTAGTGTTAAAACAAATGTGGGAATCACAAATATTATTGTTTAGTAAGTGTTACCTCTTCTATTAATACTATTATTTGTAGTAACACTATTTATTTTTGAAACTTCATTCCTAGTTCTGTCAGTGAATGTACTTTATATTTGATCTTTTCTTATTCTTCTTAAATAATTGAACTGCCTTAAATACAAATTTTGTTCTTCTAAATTTGTAGTGCTGCTGTTCACTCTCTGTAGTGTGATTTAGTGTTCTAATATTGTCGTTGTTGTTTTTTTCCTTCTCAAGGGTTTCGAAAAGTTCCCCCTGCTCATCCCCCAGATATTGCTGACGACGACTCTTCTTTTGCAAATTATTTAGACAAGTTGAGTTTATTTTTATTCCGAAAGAATGGACAAGGAAGTTACAAATGCAAAGAGGTGATGATTACTGGGTACCTGTTTGCATGGTTTCAATTGTAACCATCACCACTTTGTGACATTTGATTTCTTAATGTTTTTGAAAGTCTTGTTGTGTCATCCTAATGTGGAATTAAAGCTTATGCTGTATTTCACAAAACAAGTGAAAATGTCACAATTCCTTGCAATATATTGTATGTAGGTGAACAACTTTTACATGATGTTCAAAGTTCAATGCAGTTCAGAAGCATATGCAGATTGCATAGTATTTCTTCCAATGTTTTTAACTTCAGAATGCCTAAATATCGTTAACAGGTTTACTTTCTAAATTAAATCTTTTTTATTCAAGAATGGTTGCATATAGCATGAAGTGGTGCTGTACTATACCTCCAATTCATCTACTAAAAGAGATTTTAATGAATTTAATGTAAATTTTCAGCCCCATGGTTTAGAATTAAACCACTTTTGCCACTGATGATCATGATTTTGCATTTCAATTTCCATTCTGAACAGACATTCTTGTTCCGTTTCAGCCTATGTATATTTTGTGGTGAAAAGGACGACTCGTTCACAGAGGAAGGTCTGGATCTGCATTACTGGAAGCATTGCCCCATGTTGAGCCGCTGCGATCTCTGCAGACAGGTAGTCTCTAAAATAGCACCACACTTCTGCAGTCACAGCATGCTGCTACATTTTGGACCTGCATTCAGTTTTAGGTTTTTTTAAGAGCAGGCTATGTGTTCTGATGGCGAAAGGTAAGATGCTACTGATGATAAAAATGATAATAAGTTTAGTAATAGTAATAATAATGTGAACACTTCTGTTACAACATGGACAATGCCAGGAGGTTCATGGTTCACATCTCTACCTCTGACTTGCCCTGTGTGATCCTGAGCAAGTTAATTAACTTACCTTGTACTCCAGCCTTTGTATGATCAAATGCAAAATTAAAATAATGGCAAATGCGGTCATTCCTAAGGTTCATCACCCCACTATTACTATCCACTAAAAATATCTACTAAATTTCCTATTGCTTTTATCATTAGAATTTTTATTATTATCATAATCACTGAGTAAGATGATGGATTTTTAAGCAGGTGGCACCATCATATTTCATTTGTTTTATGCTCCTTTTAGATCTGTTATTGCGGTAACAATTGTTAATTTGTTATTACTCATCCAGGATTCATTTTAATTTTGCTTCCAGTTCAAAAACAAATTCTGGCTTCCATAACTGTAGCGCATGCAAATAATGTGTAGGGCGTTGTGGTAGTGTGGAGTAGTGGCTAGAGCTTTGGAGTTCTGACCATGGTGTTGTGGGTTCAATTCCAAGGTTGGGACACTCCCACTGTACTCTTGACCAAGGTACTTGACCCACACTGGCCAGAAAATATAGTTGTGTAGAAGGGTACCAAAGTTTTGATACAAAAAGAATAGGTAAGAACTTTAAGTCACTGCATAAATACGTTGAGCAACAATGTATAAACACTTTGGCTTACGTGAGTAATAATGTGGAATTTCTTCCAGGTGGTTGAGATAGCCAGCATGAGTGAACACTTGTTGTCCGAATGCGAAAGCAAGAGTAACTTGACCAAGTGTCAGCGCTGTGCTGAGGCTGTTCCCAAAGATGAGCTGTCTGAACATGTCCGAAGCAAAGCCTGCAATCGTGAGTAATCATCCACGCTTCAGAAGCACTACAGAAAGCACACCCTGTTGTCATATTGACACCTGAAGAAGGCCCCACAGCTGCAAAATTGTGTCTCTTTTCCTTTCAGCATGGAATAAACCCTTTCTTGTTCCATTGCAGCCTACACATGGTGACACAGCTACCTACTTGGAACTTCTGTTGTCATTTTAATTGAATATATAAGTTATATTATTAATTTACATAGTTTACATGTGAATTGCACAGAAGACCTTTTTGTAAGAGTCTCCTTCATAATAAAAGCAAACAATACAGGCAAAGTTCAAATTCTTTAAGACGAAGTTAATTAAAAAAGGAAGATTTCCTATCCTGGTCATTAATAGAAGATTCAGATCTTTTCCATAATGATCCTTTAAACTTAATTGAAAGTGAAAGAACACTGTATATTTTTCTGTGCAGTGGTGATTTGGAAGGTATTAGTGTACCAAAATGTACATTTATTTAATGCAGTTTTCTGATCTAGGCCTTAAGCTGTAAGCAAAAAAGTTAATTAAGAAGTAGAAAATGACTGTGAAAAGGTTAAAGTAAAAGGAAGGATAAACCTAATGTTTTCTGTCTTTAAATAATGAATCTGTGACCCAGCGAAATGGATCACTGTCCAGCAGGCTTAGTGTGAGAAAAGATACCCGATCAATGCCAGGGAGCCTGTATTGTTCACTTCGCCTAAATAATTAACGCCTGGGCTCCTGTCTCTTCTTCTGAAAGGAATGTGAGTGTGCTGAAGTAACCTTGGAGACATCAGGGTCACCTAGTTCCCAGCACGGGAACGTATTTGGAATTCTCTTACTGAACACTGTCATGAGGTTCCAGGAGGTTCAGTTACATTGTCTGATCTATGCAAGCTATACAGTAGACTCACAAGGTGTTTTTGTTTCTTGCTGACAGCCTCAAGTTTTACTTCTGTTTTTTTTATTGTTTTTTAGCTCCTAAATCGGAGAAACTGTCCAACCACTGTTCATTATGTCATGAAAATTTCACGCCTGGAGATGAGGTGAGATAAGCTTTCAGGAAAAAAAGCAGGGTCTAGTTTGGAAACCCAGACCTAAGTTGTCATTTTACTTTGTGTAAGGGGGGGTTTAAGTTAGTCTGAAAACACTTCACATGTCCCATGATATTTAAGCACACGTTTCTATCTACATTCTTTATGATAGAGGTAAATGAAGCACTTTTGGCTGCTTGAACCTCTTTCATAGCTGTTTACTTTGTGTAAAGAAGATACTGTGTTTGGGGTTTTTAATGTAGATAGACTTTCACCCAACTGCAAAGTTTATTGTTGTCTGCATTCAGCAGTCAACAAACCTGGCAACTGTGAAAAACAAGCCCTGGGCTCTCAGCAGATGGTGTCATGAGGCTGCTGTATGTTTTATAGTGTAATCAATCGGGCCTGCCCTTCGCCTATTGCCGTGCTGCTCTGAGCCCACATACAGAGGGACTTCAGCCTGCGGCTGCCCTACGAGAGTCTCTGAATGTTATCTCTCTCCTAGCATTTCTGCTGTCCTCTTTCCACTTTATCTTTCCCAACAGGCAGCTGACAGACACTGACGTTCTCTTATCTGTCATAACTGCTGCTCACTTCACTTCTATTTCTGGCTGGGCTTTTAGACACCAAGGAACAATGGGTACTGTGTGGAATCTTGTAAAATTCTGTTGTATCATTTGATTTTTCTGCGGTTGTTTCAGTCAAAGCTGTTACTAGTCTAGAATCTTTTCTAGTCAGACCAACGCCTCTTTGCAGTATACGAGAGAGAGAGAGTTTCTTCTTAAGAAGCTATTCAGATTTTGCTGCTGTAATTACCAAGTCACTTGTGCTCCCCTTTTCACATACAGGTCACGTTTATACCTGACCTTTACAAAAATATACTGTGTTTTTACTGCAAGCTTTGCAATAGAGGCATCACAGCCATTGCAAAAGGAAATGAAATATTTCATTCAGTCCTGAATTAACTATGGAACCAAGTTCTCATTGTGAGCTTTTCTCATGTTATAAGAAAGAAAATACAAGAAGATAAAGAGTTATGTGCCATGTCCTCAGGTCTGTGTAAAACTCCTTGTACAACCGGAGTCTGTAATTAATTTCTTAAAGAGAGGCAGTGTTGAAGAAAAAAGAAAAGTCCTGTCTTTGCCCGCATATTTAAACATGTTCCAGAGTGCACCTGGGTCTGTGTGTGACTGGTGCTCACAGACCTTTCTTTATGTCCTTCCTCAAACGCTTGGTTTCTTGAGAACCTTAAAGATTGCAACATTAACAGAGATTTTATTTATTAAGATCACTGAGGCAGACTCTCTGTGGGGAAGGAATCTGGATAAGCAAGACTTTCATTAGCCTACGCTGCAAGAGGAAGTTTTACTTCTACTGGAGTTTCAGACCCCAGTCTGCATGTACCACTGTATTGTGCATAACGTCAGCTATTTACATATTTTTCTTCCATATTCTATGGGGTGCGATGGTTAGTTACATGATTTTTATTTAACCATTATTGTTGCCTGTGGTTTTTTGTGGTTTTAGAAATCCCTCCAATGTGCTTATGTCGAGCAAATGACTTGTCGCTTGTTATACTTAGACTGTTTGGCTAAAAAATGTCAAGTATATTATAAGATTTACTGATGATCTTATATCCCCTTTCAGAGCCACACTCTTTGTACAGGTTTAGTGTTGAAGTAAACTCTGATGAAAATGACCTTAATGCAATTAATCCGGGAAATGCCATTTAGCAAAAAGGGAATACACTTCCACCATCTGATCAGGAGAAAAAAAGTTAGATAAAGAAGTAGTCACTTTACACAGCAGTGCAAAACAAACCATCTAAGATTTCAAATGACCTGATACGCAGTGTCTGTTCAACAAGGAAGAACTTTTCAAAGAAGGAAAACACTCAATGGAAACATAATTATAGTTAATCACACACGGTGTTCATTTCTGTGGGGTAGAAATGTACAAAACAGATGTTCTTGTGTATTACGAGGTGTGGTTTTCTGAGATATTTATACAAGTGTTATCACATTTCTGTCTAATCTCCAGTAGGACGTCTTTGCTCTGCAGTCAATTGTCAGGTGAATTCATTGGGTTTACTGGAGTCTTACTTCCTTAACATGATATGCCAACATTGTGTGTTTCTTACCTTCCAGTGTAGTAGTGTTGGTAAAAGAATATCCTTGGGACCTGAGAAAAAAGTCCTCTGATATGCTGAAATTCTCAGGTTTGCTACAAAAAAGTATATGAAAAACAGGCTAAACTTCCTTTCCTTGTGGTTAAGTATATTACTGTTGCTAATTCCCCAGGAGAATGTAATTCAGTCAGAGACCTATTGTCCATGGTTTTAAATTATAAACAAACTCAGCCGAGAAAGAGGTGTAGTGTGAAGCAGTTAAGAAAAAACTGTAAGCAAAACCTTTTGTCGAGGAAATCCATCTGACACCACAGGTTTTATCAAAATGTTCTTTCTTGGCAATTAAATTTTATAGCAGTTTATGTGTCATTTCTATAATTACACATTTTGTATCTTGAAAAAAGTTAAAAATGCTGATTTGGCAGCAGATCATGAAATTGACACTTGGGGATTTCTGTCAAGTGGATCGGAGCTGCATGGTCACTGACTGGTTAATTAGGATGTTCTTAATTCTTAAGCAAGGTCAGGCATTCCTTTAGAGAGCTTTTGATTATTTAGTTATGTCTGTGCCTGTATACTGTGTATGCATATTAAGTATCAGTCTTTATAGTCATTGCTTAACATAGGAGAATTCACAAACAAACTTTCTTTAAAGTGTCAGTAATATAATTTGATTCTTTGAATATAACATCTTTCATTGTCGGAACAAATGTAAACTCTCAAAATCTATAGTTTGCAAATGGTTTCCACATTTCCCAATACTGTAAACAGGTGTGTGGGACAACTTGTTCTGTGCTATCAACAAGACACTGTACGTTGGACAGATCCTGAATCATTGTTACCAAGTTAAAAACATCCCGTTAGTTTTTTTTCTTTAAATATCTTTCTGTGTTTTGGTCAAAAACGTTTTGAAAAGAACATCCACTGATTATTTTAAGCCGAATCACATTTTTTTGTATTGCCTTTACTGCGTGTTATGCCTCACTCATAAAGGAAATGTTATTATTTTCTCACGTAAAATGTTACTATAGCCTTTATTACATTATTCAAGATACAAGGTAATGGTTTATCATGTACATATAAGTATTCTTTCTGTTGTATTTGATTTTGATAAGTGACCCTGTTGTAAATTGCCTTAGATGAATGTGTCTGACACATCATCATCTTCAGCTTCCTCTGTGGGAAGACTGAGAATTCAGGTGAATAAAAGTCAGAAGTAGAAGGGTTCCAACTGTGTGTTGAGGTTTGCAGTGACCGTAAACCGCACTGACACAGCCACTGCAGAGACAACAGAGGTTGTCACCCCGCAGGAGCCTAACTTGGTCGGTCTCCACAGGCCTGGAAAGCTCACCTGATGGGGAGGGACGGGTGCAAACAGAACTCGCGCAGGGTCCCAGCCCTCCAGAGGACACAGCAGATACAAGGTAAACTATTCATCTATGGCTTCCACATGTACAGAGGGCCTCAGAACTGACGAGGCTGGTGTAAACAGTGAGGTTTTCTTTTGGGGAAGCACTGAACTTGCCTGGCAGGTCAGCTTTTCTGCAGTCCTGCTTCACGTATAGTAGCAAAGCTGAAAAGGAGTTCAATGTTTTCAAAAACCCTATATACAACCGGGAACATTAGAATAGGCACAATTCCAGTTCCAGTCTCTGCAGTCTGGAATGAAAAGTTGCTAATGTTAGCTGGATTTTTGATTCGCAAAAAAAGAAGAAAAAGTGAAACTCATTTCAGTCTGATATTAAAATCTACAGATCTGTAAAATCCCTGTAGTTTTTTTCTTGATTTCAGCTGTACGCTCTCCAGAATACTTCAAGGAAAAGTTTCTTTTTTTGCTGAATTGTAAAAACTCCTTCATTAACACATGGATTAAATCACCCATGTGAAGAATGAAAAAACTCAATTTACCAGCCAGCTTTAATCCCTGGGCCGACTGTGTTTAGCACTGCAGAGAAGCGGAGAACGCTCTTGGATATAGCTCTGGGATACAATGGTTAACACAAAGGGCTGGGAACAGTGGCCAGTGTGGTTTTGACAGGGAGTGTTTGAAAGCTGCTCCAGGCTGAGCCTCTCAAAGCAAGGGCGGCACTGCTTCAGCGCAAGACACGAAAGAGAACAGTGGCAGCCGAGCTCAAAAAAAAAAGATCTCCTTCCTTTCTGAACAGGGAAAATGGGTCCATCTGCAACAAAGCAAGCTCCCTTGGGGATGAGAGGTCGGTCCATGGCTACATCAAGCAAGATCCCAGCCCCCAGAGCAGGAGTCAACAAAATGGGGGGCCGTAACCCAGTCAAGCGGTGACCCTGAATTTCTCCCTGCTGAGCGAGGCAGTGGGGTTCCTTACAGAAGCTCTTTTTGAGGTGCCACATGGGCTACATGTGTCATAGTTTCCACAGTTTAATAATGATTCCTTTTCTATTTTCTATTTAATGTGTGTTTTACCTGTGTGCTAGGGGCTCCTCTGTCCGTGCTGTGCCAGTGTTACTATTCTACTAATTTATCTATCGTTATTTTTTTATTACTTGGGAGGAATCTGTTTTTAAGTGCATTCAAGACCCATAATGTATAAATAACGATCTTAGGCAAATTTCACTATCATAGCAGTGGTTTTTTAAAAAAAAAGACTTCATATGTGTGAACTGATGATGGACGGAAGTTATTGTTAATATTAGAAGTACATCTTCACTGAAAAGAGGAAACTGTTTTGTTTTGCGGAAGGTTGGGTTTTTGTGCTAGTGGTTTTTTTTACCACCTTAGCAAAGTAGCAAACAATTATAATTGAAGAGTGTTCAATTAGCTTTATTGATACAGATTAGCCTTTTGCCAAATATAAATGTTTGTTTTTCACACTTTTCCTTGATAGCTTGTTTGGGTATTCATTACATTTCTATTGACCAAAATAAAATACAAAAGTAATTTACTTTTCATGTTCCAGCAAAGAAAGCCTGATATCTGAAAGTTTTTTAATAATTGCTTTGCAGTATTATATGTTGTTTGTTTTGAGAAAAGTAGACTTTATAAGAAAAATGTGATGAGATTTGTTTTAACTGACTGTTTGGTGTTCATATTTTAAAACCAAAAGAAATATATTTGTTCACAAACTTACTCAAAATCAGACTATTAATTCTGGAAAAAAGTAATATTCTGATTTTTTAAGAACAATATCTATCAAAGCTAGTTTATTCCATAAATATAGCCAGGTGTGCAGAATTCTTTGTAGAATTTGCAGAATTTTAACATTAAAGTCCTGTATACTTTGTGTGGAGTTCATCACAACGTCTTGTAGGTTATGATGAAAATGTAATTGTAACAATGAAAAGGCAAAACAAGATTTCCTTTCAGACAAGACTAAATGAACATGTCCTTTACTCTTTGTTACTCTTCGTGCTTTGGTCTATACTGAAAAATACTGTCTAGTGGCCTTCCTGTGGTTTTAGCTCATAGTTCTAAACTAGGCTGTGTCCTGCTTGGTGTTTTTTTCAAACACTTTGTTTAAAATTGGTCAGATCAATTTTCTTTTCTTCTAGCACCTTTTAGTAAACTAACCACAGACTCTAACACATGCAACCTGGTTCCCCTTTCACAGCACTGATGAGACTAAGAAAAGGTTACATAATTTACCTGAGCCCCAAAAGAAGTAATTCCTTAATCTATGTGAACTGCAGAGGATGATACAACCATAAGAACATGTGTAGCTCATACATGAATAATTGCTGTACTTGTTTATCCTAACTATGGAAGAATAGACACCTCGATGTGACAGTGACTCTTTTGTAGTCATGGCTGCTATATGATACTCATCATGAAAATGTGTGAGTGAATGTGCTAGAGTCATTTAAGAGCAGAAAAAGTGGACCATTGAAGGAAACCACAGCCTGTACTGTATCTATGGATATACATCTGTAGGGAAACTGGAGAATTTTCCTTGATAAATACTGACATTAGAGATGTTTGTTGATATAAAAAGTAGTTATGCAGTCAAATGCTTCCTACCTTGGAATTGTGATTGAAGCTACAGCTTAGTCATCAAAAGATTCAATGGCAAAAGTCAATAACTGAAAGTACTATATACTATGTGGAATACCCCTGTAGTTGAGTGCTTTTCTTTTGCACTTAAAAGTTTTTTATACAGATTTCCTTAACTGTTCTTGTTTGGAGCTGTGCAACTTTCTGCTGTATTACTGTCATTTATCCACATTAGAACACATCTTTGGGTCACTCTGAATTAGGATTGTGAAATGGATTGTATAAATCTTTTTTCTGTATTTTTTGTAATTTAGTGTTTTTGTGTAGTGTCATCATACGACATACTTCTCATGTTTTAAACCCTACTGTATTTAATTTTATTTGTTGTGTGTAACTAATTTGTCCAACATGATTTTGTTTATGTTGTGTGTCTATATTTGTCATCAGAGAACTTAAAATACAGTACATCACAGCAGACAGTGGCTTTCCAAAGTTTCAAAATAGGGATACTGGAAATAGTCTTTAATGAAGCACTTACTCAATAATTAAGGTAATGTAACATTGCTTAAATGTTAAATGTTCAGGTCAAATTAAAAATAGTTTATGCTAAAGAGGAACATTAATAAATAAGTTGTTCCTCTTAAAAAATAAATCTATCGATTTAATGTGTCAACAAATCATTGTTAGTACTTTTAAGTGCAAGTGATATGTAATTAATGTTATAGAAACTGTGCACGTGTGATGGAGTATAGGTTAATTTATTGCTGCTTAAATATTTTTAAGTAATTTGTATTTCCCAAGTAGTTATTTTGCTGCCTTTCTTAATATTTTCAATCAATGCAAATTTAAGACAAATGTTCTTGTCTTCAAGCAGCATCACACTGATAAGTTACAAATTCTATGAAAATCACAAGTGAGATTAATCTGAATTTAACCAAATGCACTGCAAAGTATATCTGTAAAGAATGAATTTACTCCGATTATTAAGATTAGTGTGGCAGTCATGTATGTGAGCAGTCATGCATCTAGACATCGTCAAGCTTTCATGGCATAACAGCAAAAGAAGAGTTATATGTTTCATTAATCACTCACATCAATAAACAATGTCCTTAAACATATCAATGGCTTGTGTCTTTTCTGGATCAGGAGTGATTCAGATACCTGTTATTGCATGTTGAAGTTGTCATTAGCAGAAAACCACAAAAGGCTCTGCAAAATCAAAGAGAAAAGAGTGACTAGCCTAAGCCTCCACAGATCTTGAAACCACGGCCTAAAGTTGCTTTGACACACAATTAGGGCATGTCTAAGAAGCACAACAGTCCCAGTGTGTCTTGCATTTATATCCACCATTTAATCTTTACAATATTACATCTTACCCTCTCCTTTAAATGAATCCTCCTTCTGTTTTGTGTACCTGGTGCTAAACTGGAGATGGGAATGAATGTGAAGGTTCATTCCAAACCTATTTCCTTATAAATAAACAAGAAAAAGCAGTAAGCATATTCAGACACTCATAACAATTTCCAGTAAACCTGCACCTCTTCTTTAACACAACTTTGCTTTCCATGGCATCCCAGAGCACTGATGACTGCGCTCTAGATGTAAATTATAAACGCTTCTGATCTTGAAACACACCCAAAACCCTCCTGGTGTAAGTGTAGCTGTTTTGGCTCCATGAATGGCAGTTCTTTGAGGCCTTAAGAAAGACAGAGTTTGTGTAAACAGCAGCCATTCCATTTGGAAATTTGACAACTCTTAACGTTAGTCTGTGAAAAGATGGCTTTATTTTCAGTCCTTGTAATTCAGAAATGGAAAAACTACATTAATACTCCGATTGCTTATGACATTCAAAACTCTTGCCAACATCAGCATTTTAGGACAAAAAAGAAATTGCAGCACTCCAAAATTATGAAGGGTGTGGCAGAATGAATACATGAAGACTGGTATTAAAAAAAAGCTTATTGACAAGCTGCAATGAAAATGTGAAGCTTAAAGTACATACTCAACCTAACTACAGTCCCAGAAACCTAGTTTCTTTTTTATTGCATTGAAAAGAAAAACTTTTTTTTTATTTATTGGAGATACTCCACACACATGCACACTGTGTAGTTCTTTGGAGGCTACAGATCGTCTGGTAAAGGAACCCATTCTAGTTAATTGCATCAGAGAGCAACAATTTAAACATCCAGCATTGTCAGGAAAATGTGACAATAACAGCAGAGTGAAACGATTCAAATGTCCAGCACTGTAAGGAAATAGAAATAATGCATCACTTCTGAGTGCAACTTGAAAATTCGTTGCTGGGATGTGTTTATTTAAAAAGTTAAAAGAAAACAGGAAGCTACTGTAAAGGGCATCACCACTGACTCCAGTTTTAAGAAAGGCCCAGTCAGCAGTCATTTTTCTGAGTAAAAGCAATAAATAATACAAATACTTCCACCCAGCTTCTTAAGTAGCATATTTTTCTAGTTAAAGACATAGATTCTATCTGTAACAACAGTGAACAGTGTTGCAAAAACAGTGTTATTAGTGCAATTCAAGTAAAAAGAGTAAGAAATGGTATCTCAATATTTGCAATAAAAAAACAAGGAATATATTTGATTTGCCTCATATTTTGGGAAAGAGAACTTCCAAGGTTCCCTTTGAAGAATATTACTTAGCTGTGCATCTTGTTAAATAATTCAATATTGGAATGTTCTTGCCAGAAAACGAAACTGACATACAGTAAATATGAATCTTGAAAACTGCAAAGGAAACAAAACAACATGTCCGATTTACAAGCACAATGTGATTCTTCATGAACTGTCAAAGTTCTAACACCGACTGCAATCAAACCATCCAGGGGAAATGTGCTCTGCTGCAGATGATGTCGAAGTGGCTGACTATACAGGAACAGCTAAGCTCACAATTGCAGGCTGTGGCCAGCTATATATATATAAAAACAAAACTTCTTTCTTGGTAGTTCTTCCATAATGCCAGGACAATAATGATTTACATTCACAGCTGTATTAAATCATGTCATTATCTAGACAATGATGAATTTCACATACTGTACAGTATGTATAGTAAGGGGCATTAAAGGCACAATAAATGCTGTTGGTTCCAATACTCATCTTTTGCATTTTTACTGCCTCTCAGCATTATATATGTATATACATCTCTTGAGGACTGTGGCACCACTGTAAATCCATTTACTTTTTTATTTGTAACAAATTTGTCTTTACACTACCCTATGATAATACACACATTTTTAATATGCACATTTAATCTTAAATATATATAAGAAAGAGACTGACCAAGTTGTCCTTTCGCTGTAAAACAGTATACGTCTGGGGGCCAAAACTAATTTGAGGTTGGTTAACAATGAATTATGATTGGCTCAACTGCAGCCTGCCACTCAAGTGTCCAACCAAACTGGCACACTGCCATTTCCTGCCCAGTCTTGCTGGTTATCTGAGAACAAATGTTTATTTCTTAATCAAAACATGTCATTGTTGTTAGCTGTTGATTTTGACACACAGAAACTGTGTTCTGTTAGCCCCGAACTTTTTTTATAAATAAAGGATCAGCACTTCCTTCAGTATCCAGTGAATATACTGTATTTCCACTCATCCTTCTGAAGCGGATAATTAGTAATCACTTTCTGTTTTATTGATTAAACAGTGAATGTGCCAAACTGTGTTTTGTTAAATGTTGAGAGGAGGAAAAGAAAACAGGTTCTCAGATATGTCGCGTGGAGTAATTTTATTTTTAAGCTGCTCTGCTCAGTGAGTGCCTAAACCTAGGCCAAATTGTATTAGTAATATTTTAGGAGTAAAAATCGTTTATGGATTGTTTGTATTTTCCCCATGTGATTAAGTTGTTAAGCATTCAGTTTAGAATGTATTCCACTAGAAGCTTGTTTTCACGTTACATCCACATAGTCGTTAAATCTGAACCTAAGTTTGAGTTTTCCTCCAACTTACTTTCTGAAAAACTTATTTAAAAAACGTAAAACACTTGGCTTTTGTATTGGGTGCATGTTTTTTTTTAATGGACCACGACTGCCATTTTAAAATCAAACTGTCAATGTAAATTAAAATTTGGACAAGTCCATGAAGTCTGAAAGAAACATAAGCAGTTCATTCAGAGTCTGAAAACCAAATCAAATCTCCAAGAGAAAACAGTTGTCCGTATTTAAAAATATGTATTTTTAAATATTATAAAGACGAAAGTTCAGGATATTGTAGGAGAACGTTTTTGTTCCTATGGGCTCACAGAGGGATACTGTACCGTGACACCCCTGACAGCAATTACAAACTAAGAAAAGACGTGAATGAATTACTCGGCTTTTTAACGATGTAAAACTGGCATAAGGTTGTGATCAGATGTTTAAAAGATCAAGTGTCATTTAATTCACACATTCTTCCCAGACTGAGCCTCCTTAGTTAAAACTGTCAACACCTAAGCTGAGTTGCACGTCGCATACAGTACATAAATAAATCTTATCCAGTAAAAATTCAGTGAAGTCTCAGGCGGAGCCCGGTAAAAGGAATACAACTATACGTTCATTCAGGGCAGTACAATCTTTTTGGCGCATATCAAGTCCTTATTTTGCACTGTATCCCACATTCTAAGCAGATCTGTGGGGCTCATCTTATGGATCACTAGAAGGTTTTTGTAGAAACATGGGTCGTTGTTCATGGGACTGATTTTGCGCTTCATAATCCCAAAAGTCTTGAAACCGGGATGAAGTTCTGGGGCGACACCTATTTTCTGCAAGCACATGCCCAGAAATACATCATCGATGGGATAAAGCTCCAGTTTCTCAGAGACGATAAAGAGTCTCCGAGCTAATTCAGGAGACATTAAAAAGCCCCCACCCCCCACGTACGGGGGGTACGGTTTGTCGTAAAGGTCTCTGGGAATAAAGTACTTACTCTGACGGTTCCTAATGGGAATAGCTTTGGAAATGGTGTCCCCTACAAACAAATTTCGCACTTTCCCTTCTTCTGTCTTAAAATCAATCAGTTGCAGTAGATTGTTCGTGTTCACAAAGACGTCGTCGTCCCCTTTAAATATGAACTGCACCCCGGGGCAGTACATGTTAAACCATTTCAGGAAATTCACCTCTTTGAGGGTGAGGTTGAAAAAGGTGTCCATGAAATCCCACTGTAGGATGTCTCCGTATATCCTGTCCTCATACTGGATGAGCTTTTGGAGGTTCTTCGTGTCCTTGCCGGTGGAAGGGCTGCCCAGCAAAAACAGAGTCTTGATTCTCTTCCCACCGGTTACCTGCTCTCTGCCCCACGTCCTGCGGACCGCCTCCCTCCTGTCGTGCTGTTCAATCACCGATTTGACCACCATCAATAAGTGCACGTCTCCGCTCCGGCACGTTTCTGGGTGGTTTATCAGCATTGGGAAATACCTGCAGTGTCTGTACAGGACGAACTGGTGAAATCTCGGGTCCAGGCGTTTGAACCAGTCTTTATTCTTCACGTCGGGATTCTCGCTGCAGTTGATAGCAGTCACATCCCAAACCTTACGCGTCACGTTGGAAAATGGGACAAGATGACCCGCTTCCGAATTCTCAGGCTGTCCCAGGGGGGAATGATTGTAAGAGTCGCTTTTAAATACATTTTTATTCACCCTGGACCAACCGGCGTCCGCCCTGGTTTTCACCATTAAAGTGCCCTTAGCGGCCTCTTCCACCAGCTTGAACTTCTGGATCATTAATATCGTGGCACAGACCAAAGACAAACTCAGAAGAGTTTTCAGCGCTCTCTTCCGTCTGAAAAAATACTCCATTATCTTCAGCATACAAAGGTGTAGTAGCTGCAAAGGCAAACCTGGTTTAAATAAAAATCCGCTTTTTTCATTGTGCAATTAGCGGCCCCGTCGTCTGGTCGTGCTGTTTTAAATTCCGCAGTCTGTAATAGAAACGGTCAATTGCTGCCACACTTGTAGTGAGCTGCGGGGAACGCATGATCCCCGAAACTGAAATCTTTCCGTGGAAGAAACCTGTGTGCACAGTCATTGATATCCCGCTTGAAATTTGTCTACTTTCTGCGGATGCCTACTGGCGAGGAATACCAATGTCTTCCAGAAGTTACTCCGGCGCGGCTCGCGTGTCTGTCTTTCGCTTTCCCCGTTGTTTGAAGAGCATTTATTGCCTTCTTTTCACACGGAAGGTCCGACTGTTCCCTAGCGTTTTCATTTGTGCTTTGTTTCAACGTCCGCTGCGTCTGCTAATTACTTCTCCGCTACTTTTTTTTTGTCATAGCCTCCCCAACCCACACCTCCTCTCCGAGCAACTAAAGGACAGCCAAGTCTCTCGTTTCACCTTAGAGGGCGAAGTCAAAACCGCCTACAACCGCACCCCGCGAAGTTTCTGTCGTAGCAATATTGAAATACGCGTTCCCCTTCATAACTCATTGAAAAGCGGCTCATAAATTGTGGCTTTAATACAGTATACAGAAAATAAGAAAGGTTACAAACGATAAGATACCATTTGGCCAATCTTTCCAGTTTGCTTCCGTGCAGTTTATTGGTCTGGTCATCTCATTCAACAGTTTATTAAAGGAAGCAAGAGTAGTACCATGGTAGTCTGTTCCAGACACTAACGACTCTTTGTGTACACACAGGTGTTTAAAGATTAGTGGTTTCAGATGTTACTGCCGTTCATGCGGATTTCTTTCTGTACATGAATTTATTATTTTTTTATTATTAAATGCTGGTTTAAACATTGCATACCAAATCTTAATTTTGCTTGCGAGTTTGCAGAATTACAATTTTATTATATTGTCTTTATATATATATTGCTGATACATACAGTAATTTATCAAAAAATAAATAACCCAGTATTCACACACACAAACCAAAACACTGCAGGTGAGACCGTCTGTTTCGTGAAATAAATTAAACTACTTCAGAATCCAGTCAGATTAGCTGGATAGGATTAAATCGATAACTGATTTCAGGTTTGCTCCGTTTTCCCTCGGAGAACTCCGGTTTCTGGTTAAATTGAACAAGTTAGGCCAGTCTGACTACCTGCGCGCTCACGACTACCTCCAGAAGACAGCAGAGCATCAATCAATCAAGATTTATTTATCAATGCACGAACAGTAGAGCATACAGCAGTGTTGTCGGCAATGGCATGCTTTATCCGCATCGATTCCTTCATCAGCACCAGCACCAGTGTGAACGTGCGTTTTTTCCAGTGACCATGAATTACGACTCCTTTTGGAAAACTATGAGGAGATAAAAGCTGTTATACTGTAAATGCTGCAAAAGCCGGGGACGTCGCCTAACACCGTATCGCCGATACAGAAGTTAATAATGAAATATCTCAAGATATGACACAACTATCACCATGGCGAGAGCATGCATATATTATCTTTACTTAACGTTTATCATTATGTTATTGAAGTGGAGCCCCCTTTTAAACTATCACGGCACAATATTGTTTTCATGCGGCAGTAATTGCAGTATTTTATGCATGGAACTGGACCGCAATGGAAAAACAAAATACAAGAATATCATCCAAAGTGGTATGTGGTTTTCTTTAGAACAACTGTAAAATGCTGTACACAGTGTTGTGCAACATTTGAATAAAAACGATACCTCATTTTAGCCAGCAGCAAGAATCATGAGCAGAAGATGACTGAACGTTAATAGTGAAGATATTGGTAATAATGAATGAAGATAATCAACCCAATAAAGAATTATTCCTTTATTGGGTTTTTGTCTTTTTACCAACGTTTTTTTATCTGAATCGATTAGTAGAGGTGAGACTCCCACCACCATATTGATGAAAGTCTCAAGCCAAGTAAAATGTGGCCTAAATATAATCGGAAGAAAAAATTAACCCAGACATAATTAGAGAGAATATATCCTAAAACAATGGCCACCGTTTAACTAGACATGGCCTGTCTGGGGCTGCCCTCAGAGCACTAAGACAATCACATCTTGACTTGAGGATCCCAAATGTCATCTCAATGTGGGCTCTTGTCTTTACTAGGTTCTGGATCAGGGAAGGGGTCAATTAGATGTTGGAGCTGCCATAATCCCTATCCCCAGAAAGAAGCCAGTCAAACTGACTGGAAGCACTGATCGATGGAACTACATGCAATATCTTCACAGCACAGTGTACCTCAGACCAATGGCTGCTTGTGTTCAATACCTTGCTTAAATTTAAAGCGCAATGTGGACTATCTGAATATTCGAGTCTACATGTTGCTGATTCGACACCGTACATCATGGATCATCGAATATCATAGGAAACATGGTGATAATGGACTTTTTGTGTAATCAATTCATATTTTTTAGGCTATAATTTTTTTTTCCACCAGTACATTGATGTCGTGAATTGATTTTCTTTTAACAAAATCGGTCTCCTTCGACCCGGTGGGGCTTTTAATGTCTGTGCAGTTCAGAGCACCTGTTACATTAGAAAATCCTGCATGCAAATATATACAGTAGATCGCGGGACTTATGTACAGGAAACAAAAAGTACAAGTAGAGGGAAGCTCCTCTTTGCACGGCCCGGAATCGTTATGAATGAATATAAAGACTTGCAGTGCAACCACCACTGTCCTTATCACACGGCGCACTGTCGCTTTGCTGATGCGCTCGGAGTCGCGAACACAGTAAAAATACTGTGGCCAAGAATCTCAAGAGCTCGAGTTTCTGTAAATAATGAGTCACAACATTCGGAATATAGAGGTTTTAAAGGCTTAACCTGGTGCTGTTTGATCCCGCTTCGTGAAACCGAAAAGTCAGACTTTTGTTATTCGGTTAACTAAGTAATCTCGATTTGCGAAAGAGCCCCGAGGGCTAAACCACACAAATTCTGCTTACTGTGTATTAACGCAAATGCAGCAAGGATTGTACTTGTGCCTGATGCAAGCTAGAAAATAAGAGAAATGCACCTAGCACCACCCAGTGGCATTAAGAAGATCTACATAATAATAATAATAATAATAATAATAATAATAATAATAATAATAATAATAATAATAATAATAATAACAGCGACACATCTTGTTTTTTATGTCTTCAGCACAAAAGCCATCGTTACACGATATATTAAACACCTGCTTAGTCATACAAATAATACAAAATAAGTTCTTACACAATGAACACTACATCTCACACGCCCGTGTTGCATTTCGGCATTTAATAATCGAGTTGATAGCTGCAAAAAAAATGGAATTCTAATCTATCGGCAAAGCACACGTGTCGATTAATAAAGAACCTGTGCCTCTGGGGGAAGATGCCCCGTACTAAGCACCCCAAGACGCAGCGCACCCTTAACCCCCACAATGGCCGCCTCCGGCCCTCCCGGCGGTGGGCTGGGCTTGGCGCACAGTCGCGTCATTTGACGAGCGGCTGCTTGGAGTTTTGAAGCCGACCGGGCTTTGCTTTTGTAGAAACTTTTTTTTTGTGCGTTACCCTCCCCGGCAATACTTATTAACTTTTGCCTACCTCGGTAAAGCACTGGGAATGAGTCGAAAACAGGTAGGTTAAGCCGGAGAAACTTCCAGGGTTTCAAAAAGTGTAGGCGCGGTACATAGCGATAGACCGGCCTTTTTTAACGGAGACAACTCCCCGGCGTTCGCCAGTTTGAGACGAGAGAGCCTGGACGTGCTGTAACACTCGGGATACAAATTATATTACGATTGTAAATATTTACACCCCTCGCTTACATAATAAAAGCTTCCTGAAAAAGCAAGCTGGGGCCAAGAAAAGTTCAATTTCCCAGAAACTAGATTTCAGACCCGTGTTTCGCTTTGGAAGACGCGTTCAGGCGGTTTTGCGAGGGTAGCGAGGTCTGTGCCTGCGCTGTGTCCCCGGTTGTGTGAACTCGGGTTCCAGGTTTGTTCCGCCGGTAGGTAATGCGTTACAGCGCAGCACACTGAGATGTTCTGTAAACGAAAGGTTTCGAGCGAGAGGAGGCCCTTGAATTCTTGTCGCACGTTAGGTTGCTAGTAGTTCGGTTCATCTGATCCAACCATTTCCACAAGGATCCCAGGAAGTCTGCGCCGACAGCGTGGCTTCGCTGGAGGCTTCAGTTCTACACCCTTCCCTTTGGAAAAAAAAAACCCAGTATTGTTCTAGCAGCACCTCATTCCAAAACAATAACCGGCAGGAATGTTGTGTGTGAAGGATTATGTATCATAAGGGAGTTAGCTGTGGTAAAGAGTGGTGAGAAATTCTATTTAAAGGTAACCTTAGTCTTCCGAGAGTTAAATCTAAAAAAGTAAGGCAAATTGATCCTTAATAGATCCTTTTACATTGTAATATCTTATATCTTTTATATTCCCATATCACATATCTTTTACACATTTTATTATATTGAGAGCTATCATGAAACCATGATGAATGATGTGGTGGGCAATAATTGTGTATTGTTATGTGTGAGAACAAAGCCATAGTTCTCAGTTCTCATAGTGCTAGAACGCCAGCAGCCATATCACTCTGTAACTGGCACCCCACTGAAGCTCAGCAGGTCAGTACCTGGATGGGAGATGAATGGAAAAATTCAATTCCCCTGGAAAAAACTTAGGTTGCTGTTGGAAGGTGTTAATCGGGCCAGCAGCGCTCACCCTGCGTCTCATGTGGGTCCTAATGCCCCAGTATAGTGACGGGGACACTATACTGTTAACAGGCGCCGTCCTTTGGATGAGACGTAAAGTCTCTGTCATCACTAAAAATCTGTTTCTTCTAAAAAAGTTGTAACCCTGGCATGTCCAAATTTCCCATTGGCCCTTACCAATCATGGCCTCCAAATAATCCCCATCTATGAATTGGCTACATTACTCTGCTCTCCTCCCCACTAATAGCTGGTGTGTGGTGAGCGTTCTGGCGCACTATGGCTGCCGTCGCATCATCCAGGTGGGGCTGCACATTGGTGGTGGTGGAGGGGATCCCCATTACCTGTAAAGCACTTAGAGTGGAGTGTCCAGAAAAGTGCTATGTAAGTGTAAGCAATGAGACACACAGGCACACAGAGTGCAGGGTCAGCCATTTATACGGCGCCCCTGGAGCAGCTGGGGTTAAGGGCCTTGCTCAGGGGCCCAACGGAGTAGGATTCCTCTGCTGCCCGTGGGATTTGAACCAGCAACCTGGTGGTGGTGGTGCTATAGTTAGCATTGCAGCGCTGGGGCCCTGGGTTCAATTACAGACCTGGGGTGTTATCTGTATGGAGTTTGTTTTTCCTTTGTTCGCTTGGGTTTCCTCCCACAGTCCAGAGACATGCTGATAGGTTAATTGGCTTCTGTGACACTTGGTCCTGGTGTGAGTGTGTACGTGTCTGTCTGCCCTACGGTGGACTGGCATCCCATCCAGGCTGTACCCTGTTGCTTGCCAGGATAGCCTCTGAAATGGGAGAAGAGGTTAGTAAAAGGATGGCTGTATCAGGTTTGTATCGGTGTTCCTATTCCAGTTGATTTTTCCTTTTTCTTTTCCAGGGCCGGGGTAAAGTCCGGAGCTCGGAGAGACTCAAAGGAAAGAGCTCCCATGCTTCACTCAGCACAGCAGTGGAAAGTTCAGTTCAGGTCAGTCACAGTAATAATAATAATAATAATAATAATAATAAACAGTCAACTACATTTTATACAGAAACCTTTAAAAGTAGGTTCTCATAACACTTTACAGAAAAGGTAAAAGAAAACAGTTAACACGTATAACCACAAGGGATTAAAAAATGCAGTAGAAGATGCCAGGAGCAAAGACACCAACTAAATAAAAGCCTTTCTGAAGAAGTTTTTGAGTCTGGATTTTGTGCCTAGGGTAGGTGACTCTCTGATATCCTTGTAGATAGAATTCCAGAGGTCTGGACCATATAGGTGAGCATGAGGATGTTGAATTTGACATAAAACCTGATAGGAAGCCAGTGCAGGGACTCCAGGAAAGGAGTAATGTGATCACTTGCACAAGACCTGTTAAGGATTCTGTTTGGATTTAGATACCCTAGCGAATGGAGCGTTGCAGTAATCAATTCTAGTTAAGACAAATGTATTAACTAGCTTTTCTGCTACAGACAGAGAATATAGGACATAGTCCGGTGATGTTCCTGACATGTTTTTACAATATATTGTACATGTGTTCAAATGCCAAGCCGGAATGAAATATCACGCCCAAATTCTTCAATTTAGATTGACATTCAAGTACAGTGTCATCCACAGATAGGGTTACTGCATTGGCTTTACATAGTTGATGAGAGGTGCTTAGAAGCATGAGTTAATCTTGTGGCAGTTCAGATGAAGGAAGTTTTGAGTCATGGAGTTTTTTATGTTAGAGATGCAATTAGAGAGCATAGAAACAGCTGCTACAGTGTCAAGTTTAGTATGGATGTAGACCTGAGAGTCATCAACTTTGAAGTGATAATTCAGACCATGTGATTTTAATAACTGACCAAGTGGGAACATGGAAATGCTGAATAGCAGAGGGCCCAGTATCAAGCTATGAGGAACACCAGTCTTAATGGCCCAACTTCAGAACTAAAACCCCTAAGACAGATAAATGTCAGTGATCAGTAAGGTAAAAGTCATGTCAGAAACAGTGTCAAGGTGGGAGAGTGAGATGTCATGATTTAGGAGAATAAGGATAGATAGAGAAGCGGAATCGGAGGCCCAGAGGTGATAAGAAGATTATTAGTAACTTTGAAAAGGGCTGTTTCACCCCGTTCAGGGTTGCAGGGAAGCTGGAGTCTGTTCTGTCAAGCAACAATCAAAATCAGGGTCCTCACATTTCATGAAAGACTTACATTTTTACAGGCTCCCTTGAAGAAGACTGAATCCCATCGTTCTGTCAAACGGCAGAAATGTGAAGTGCCTGAACCGCAGCCAGAAACGTCGGCAGATGTCCCCGAAGACGTCGGTGGCCTGTCGGGAGGAACAGCCCAGGAGCAGGGCGTCAATGGGAGTTCTGCAAGGGAGCTCGGCACAGCGAGAGGCACACAGAGCCATCTCCCCGAGGCAGAGGAGATGAGCGCCACAGGAGCCAGCGAGTGCCGGACTTTGGAGTCTGAATCCGGTGTTGCGATGAACTCGAGTGCGGAGAGAGCAGTTGATAATTGTGTGCCAAAGCTGGAGCTCCAAATGGACAACAGTGTTTTCCTGGACGAGGACAGTAACCAGCCAATGCCAGTGGGCCAGTTCTTTGGGAATATAGAACTTGTACAGGTACCTTATCTGCTTGTGGTAGGGGTGGTGGAATGGTATTGTTATGGAAATAGGCCTTTTGTTTGATTACGTCCCATCCTGGGTAATGAATGACTTCAAACCTTGAAGTGCAGAACATTTTAGAGCAGAATTTCTCCCGCAGATACAAGCCTGGTTGAAGAACACACTTATCACAAATTAGTCATGAGAAACTGGTTTAGTAAGTTACAGATTTAAGAGAAACAGACTTGCACGTCATAGTTTAGGACTGGAAACATGACCACCTCTTTATGGAAAGAGAAAATCGCAGGACTTCTTGGTTACATACTCTGCAGATGTGCATGGCTGTGTCCAAAACAACTTGTGAGCAGGGCTCTGGCCACCAAACCGGAAGGCTGTGTAGTCATGTCCCTAGGTGATGTAGCCTTGAGTGAAGAACAAGGTGTCACATTGACTCTGCCCAGCTTTTAAAACGAGTAGCAGTGTCAATGGGAGTGATCTTGCAGGGGACTAGCATAGCCGCCGATCTGGGAACACTCAGAACTGTTTGCCTTGTACCCCAGAAGCCAGGATAAACTTAAACCTGATTAGCCACCAGATCAGCGCGCATAGCTTGAAGGTTTTATGATAATATGGTTTTGTTCTGCAGGACGATCCTCCCAGAGCTCCAGCAACAGTCCCAATGAGCCGGAGGGAGTACAGGAGGCTACACTTCATTGCTAAAGACGACGAGGATGACCTCTACGAAGACAGCCACGTGGAACAGCCTCAGCAGAATGGTATTTGCTTTACGTTGTCTTTGGGGACTCAGTGTTGCAAATCCCAATCACTTTGACAATCGCTTTTCCTGGAAAACCTCAGTTCACCAAGACATCGCCTTGAATCATGTACTGGCAGTTACATGAAGCAGCCCAGCTGAGCAGTTTCTCAGTCCATTCTGCTGTTTAATAGACTTTTTTAAATTAAGAGACTTTAGTGAGGTCAAGGGATTAAGAAAACCTCTTCAGAATGTAGATGCTATAACACACACAGTACTTCATGTCCAATGAACTTCATGTATCAAATACATCTGAGTGTTAAACAAGTGATGACACATGGCATACCTCCATTTTTTGCAGGTTCTATTAAAAAGACTGAAGCCGATTGCAGGGTAGCACAGATTTTAATGTGGAGCTTGGCACCTCTGTTGCAATATATACTGATTGGAAAATTATCCGAAATGTTATTTGTAGAATCTCCCCTTCCAGAAAGTTGCAACACTACCATACAATCAGGAAGCTACATAAGCAATGGGAGCAGATGAGAGAGGTACTAATTTTCCTTTTTTGGTCATTTTCATTGCCGATGGCTAAAAAAACCAACAACAAATGCTTCTGGTAATTCCATTATCTGTCGGTTTCCTGCGTTGTATTTGGTTAACGGAGTCAGACGGTTTCAGAGCTGATAGGCATAGCGCTCAAACTGCTGCACCATACGTGATTGAACAGCTGAGGTCTGCAAAGTTGTGTTTTCTTCTATCCCACAGGAGCCTTGCAACAAGTAAAGAACAGAAAAAATGGACTGTTTTGATCTTCAGCCAAGACAAAAGGCAACCCATCCTTGTGAGAAGTATCAAGGCCACTTTTCCAAATGGTTTTTATTTTACTCACAAGCAATGTATTACTGTAAAAAAGTGCTTGTGATTGTTATATAATGTTGAGGAGCTTGCTCAATGTTTAAGATTGACTTAAGAAAATGTGTTCAGGTCAAGTAGAAATGAAGGGGTTTACTTTATAACTGAATGTAATGCAATCCTGGATGTGTGTATATACTGTAATACACTTGAAAAAGTTTGTATGAGCATGTTATTTTTTTCTATTCACCATTGCGCTACACTACTGTAGTACCTATATTAAATGCCCAATACTGCCTTAAATGTTAAAATAATGGAATTAGTCTTTATTGCTGGAATTAATTTTTATGTTGATTTATTACCAACTGTACTGCTGTTTGGATGTCGTTTCTGGTTATAGAATGATGCAAACAGCTCAAAAGACTTATGCTTTGGATTACTTATGATTTTCATCACAAATACAAAAATAAACTTTGAAGACATAACGTATAGTGTTGCTCTGATTATATTGTAAAAATTAATGGTTAGATTGAAATGGTTTTCAAAAGTGTTGACAAAAGTGATATACAGAGCATTAATGTGTAGTAATCAATATTCAATATAACATCTTGTATGTTGTGAAATGCTACATGTGGTCAGTGAGTGAAGAATATTTGGGGAAATGGTAAGCAAGTTCAATTGTATTTTTGTACAAGATCAATGCTGTTTTAGTTCAGATTTACTTTATATTCATTTCATGTGAACCTACATTAAAAAGCATTTATAAAACTAGTTATTGTGTTTTGTAAAGCAGTTGCAACACAAGAGGTATTACATGATCATTGCAAACGTTAGGGCTTTCCTTATGGGCCAGTATGCAGAACATAGAGAGAGACCTGGAAACAATGAGAAGTTTGTCGCATTGCACCACAAAGATCTGTAAGAAAGGGACATGGAATCTGTTGTGATTAGTTTGTTACGATACTGTACTTAGATGGACAGATCTCTTTTAAATTTTTAATTAATTCTATGAAAAGTATGTTAAAACTGTAGAAATTGGAGTCTCTTATATTCTTAGTTTTTTTGTTCCACCCATTCTTTCAATACATTCGTGTAATTATCTGTAATGCTTCTTATCACGTTTATGGGGCAACTTATTTTAAGAGAATGTTTTATTGCCTATAAAGGACATTGAGGAGACAGGAATCCTATGTGGGTCTCAGGAAACAATCAGATCGATTATTCTCAAATCTGATTCTCAAATCAGAAGATATTAGGCTATTGAGACGGTTGGAGACCTAGCTGTAATTAGAGTAGATTGGAAACCTTTTTTTACAAAGATACTACACAATTGTAATTAGGTCTATAGTGTGTGATTATTATGACTAAAGGTCATGACAACCCCAAATCTTAGCACGTTTTTAATTAAAAATTTAAAGTAAAAAAATTCCTTCAAATAAAAAATAAATGGCAAACGATATGAAACAAAATCCATAAAAATATAATGGAATGGCCTTTTCTGGTGTTCTGATTAGTTTTAATCACTGTACATTTCAAAAAGATGTTAGAGAACCACAAATATTGCATTTGGAAGACACATTAATGAATTGGAATCAATCTACCAAATGAGTGGAAGGCTGCAGTACATTTGTAAAATTAATTTCTTCATTGTTTCTTCCATCTGCATTAAATTGAAGGGTAAAAGAACATTTTTTCAGCCTAAAACATAAAAATGGCACTTGATCACACTCAGTTATAAAAAGGGTATTTTCTCTCTCAATCTAATCATACTGTATTATTGCTTTTTGATGTGTAAATTCTACAAAAGTAGCTTTTGTTCATTTTATTTTTCAAGTGTTTTGTTCTGGCTCAGTTTCACTTCTTCATATAAAAAGGAAAGTACAAATGCCCTCTGACTTCATTTTATGCGCCGTTTTCCTTTCTTATAGATCTTGTTCTTGTCACACACCA
Organism: Lepisosteus oculatus; assembly: GCF_040954835.1. Classification (NCBI taxonomy): domain Eukaryota; kingdom Metazoa; phylum Chordata; class Actinopteri; order Semionotiformes; family Lepisosteidae; genus Lepisosteus; species Lepisosteus oculatus. Next base: position 3,837,088 of record NC_090720.1, on the reverse strand, counting down.
GGTCGTGAACGGATTTCTTATGGCAGACGATGTGCACTAATTTTAAATTCTCTCGGGTAAACAGTAGTCGGTAAAAATAGTCCAAGTTGATTTCACTGCTTTTGTGCTTTTTCAGTGCTTCTGCCAGTGTGGGAATGATTGTGCGCTTCTTCTCAATCCTGAAATAGAAAGGTAATGTGTCCTTACTCTTTTGGTTACTGTGCACTGGTTTGCATTATAAAAGGAACTGGTAATTATCTGCATCCTGACTGGTGAATGCATATTCTACACCACTGTGTTACTACAGCTTAGCAACAGGTAAAACATAAATCCTGGGATCTAACATTACAAAAATTTACTTGCACATATATCTAAAATCTAATCATTTTTATATGGACTGTTATAAATAATCTGTGACATCAGGACTGTTTTCCTAGCATAGTAGTACACTGGAAAAATGTCTTAGAAGAGACTCTTATTCAGGTGACTAAGATGTGTACAATCAATATTCGCTGGCCATTGTTTCAGACTCAAGGGCTCTTACTAGTTCCTCAATCCACGATGAATCAGATACTAGTGGGAATGACACCATGTCCGACACACCCACTATGAGCATTCCTCCTGCACAGATCTAACTGGCCACCTGTAATGCAGCACGCATAAGTGAGGGCTGTTCTGAAGCTCAGGCAATTTGTACAGAGTTGACTAATGGCTAATCCCACTTGATTTTTCAGAGCTGAAAGCATATTTACATACATGAAACAAACAGAAAACTGAAATCAATTTGCCTGTGATTAAGAGCTCAGCTGGAGCAAAACCCCAGAAGAGACATTGTTCCTTCAGGACCAGTGTGGGAAATGCTGATGTATCGACATCTGGGAGACATACCTTGCTCAGGAGTCCAGTAATGCAATCCCAGTTGTGCTGGCTTAACTGCAGTAACTACTTGCTCATGTCACCTTACTTTATGTCTTATATGTCTTCCAGGCTCTAAGCTTATTCTGGCCCAATCAATATCCACTTCCATCCTATTGCTTACTTCTGGATTGTGGCTGCAAATCATATAAATGCCGAGGTACCTGTGATCAAGATTCCACGTGCTGAATAGAATTCGGCTCTCTCTGTTCCCGTAGGGGTTGATGGAGTGTAGGGACAAGCACTCATCTTGATCGAACGCTCCCTGGTAAGACCACAGTGATGGTAGATAAAATTAAATATACAGCAGAGAACAATAACAGCTGTGAAATAAAGACCCTCCCATGCAGAGATTGTTAGCAATGCCTTTCAGTATACTGGGTAGCCTACTCTTCAGCTAGTACTTCATTTCTTCTGGAAGGCTTTCACTTTGGAAGAGTGTACTCTGGAAGAGTGTACAAGGCTACATCAAGGATAAGAATATAAATGCATTCAAGGGATAGACAATGCTTCTTCGTTGCTTTAGCTTTTTAAACTGTATTTCGCGCTTTGGGTCGACCACATCAACACACCTGGCAGGAAAACCAGCCCTCCTCAGTGCAGAGGCGGTTGGGTTCCTTTTCTTTCCTGTCGAAGTAGCAGCCGTTGTACTTGATGGCTTTCAGCTTTTCAGTCATCATGTCCACAGTCTTCTTGTACTCTCCCCGAGCCCTGGGACACTTTATATGCTGAGTATAGCCATCAACCTGAAAAACCACATCATACACGATAAACCTTTCAAACCTTTCTCGTGACTGCTGAGCAGTCGCTAATGGATTTCGTTTCTCTGTTTCCTCTGCACGTTTTAACATATTCTCCCCAAGACTTGTGATATCCCGCCATAAAGGTGTTAAGTTCGTTAAAGCAGTCTTATTCTTTTCTACTCCAGCAGTTAGGAATTAACACCTAAAACTGGGGTGGCCAACCCTGGATCTGGAGAACTACAGTAAAGCAGGTATTGTAAGTCACTCTTAAATCGTTATCTTGTAATGCAATACATGAATGGTGATCCATTTAAGAGGTTATGTGGCCTTAGTAAAGTCAGAACTCTGATCAGGTGATCTCTAACCAACCTAAATGAACAAATCACCCATTTTTCACCAAATCACCAAGACATTCTGGGTTAAGGCCATTCGCACCATAAGTATCATTAAGCAACAGCATTTTTACAGTCAATATATATCTCCTTTTAATGAATGTTCGTTTTCAGACAGCTCGGGGATAGCTCGAGATTTCATTGGAACCCATTGGAGGAGTATTTCTTTTTTTCTTTTTCTCAATCATTGCCGACCATGTATTTAGTGGAAACAACAGAACATTTACTATTCAGTTACTGTGCAGTGGACATGCTTCTGGCCAACTGAACTCCTCACGTGAGGCCTCTGCATCGAGTTCTATGAGCTTCTATTTTCACAAAGACACAAAGAACGTTTTCCACCTCCTTGAGGTATCCACGGACTCTGTTCTCACAGTTGTACTTCATGTACGCAGATTTAGTCTTGAACCTGGAATCAACACCTGCAGAAAAACACCACACACATCCTGAAGAGGTACAGAACATTTCACATTCCCGCATTCCTACATTTCAGCCTCTGTACCGGTAGTGCTTGATTGACATTCGTGAACACAACAACTGCCATTTGTTTTAAAAATGGATATAGAGCTATATCTCTCTGAAGGTGTCCACTTTTACCAGTGCCATCACAAAAACAGAAATGTTGTTTATGTACTGTATGTGGCTGGTTTTATCTTAGAGCTTCAGAAAGCAGAAGAATGACAAAAGTACACCAGGAAAGACTGTCATTAGACTGCACTAATTTTAAAGCAAATGAAAGGCTCTGCGACTGCTATATTATTATAATACATCAGGTGCATAGTTGTTACATGCACTCTACTGCGCTTATGCAGACTGAGAAACCTTTTGATGTATGTAATTAAGCCTCTGTAATTCTGGTACACTAGTATGCATTTCTCACCACTAAAACCTAGCCTGGCTACCTTCAAACCAGTCCTCGTCTTCTTCCCTGCTCTCCAAGTCCGACGTCTCTTTCAGGTTGTGCAGGAGCTCCTGCAGGATCTTGCGTCTCTTGGGAGCATGCTCGTCTGTGAGGAGACCCCTCGCTGACTCGATCAGCAGCTCGGTGTGGAGGTCTGAGGCGCCCAGTAGCAGGCCGACATCGCAGACGACTGCGGAGAACACAAATGTCAGTTAGAACCATGCAGGTCCATCTGCTCGTGCTGAACGTTGGATGTTTTTTATGGCTTTGCTCCCTGCAGCGTGGTAGGGAGACCAAACACATGCTTTTTGTTCAATTGTGCAGATGGATGAGATGAGGAGGTAGTTCGTACATGTACAGAGCTGTTGATTAAAAAAATATATATATATTCAAGGTAACCCTAAACAGAAAGTGGAGGAGACAAATGGCATTTATTGGTAGTTTAAGTTTATTCACAGTGCAGGTTCTGACCAGTAGCTTTGGGAAGCGTCCAAATGATTCCCTATTTTAGTATTTTCTATAAAAAGACACTGGAGTCTGCACATATATGGAATAGCACTACATTTTAAAAGAGAATGGGTTTTTTTACATATATAAAAATGCTCCACCTACATCCATTCCAGGTCTGCCCTGCAGCAAGCAGAATGAGTTCAGTGTTGTCGGGGAGTTTCTTAAAATAGTCTTCGCTTACTTCTGTTCCGTCTTCATACAAACAGACCCGAGAGCCCGAATGCGGGACCTTGGGAAGAAGATTTTTGAAAGCATTGGGGTTCACTCAGATTATTCTGGATCAGGGGACTCCAAGCCAAGTCCTGGAGGAGTCCAAAGAGGTTAGACTTATGGGTCATCTTTAAAGCAGGTAATCGGATCAATTGGGAGATCTCAGGTCCTCGATGGCTGAAGAGCACATCTATTTTAGCTCAGAGCGATCACTAAATTAATTGAACTATTCAGGTTTATTCAATCACAGGGGATTTGTTCATCTGCGTCTTCCAATCCAGGGTCCTGGGGGAGCTGGAGCCTATCCCAGCATCCAACAGGCGCAAGGCAGGGTGCACCCTGCACAGGACAGCAACCCGTCGCAGGGCTGACACACCGACACTAACCCCGACACGCACCCACTCGTATTTTACAGAAGCCACTTAACCTCCCTGTATGTCTTTGGACTGTGAGAGGAAACTGGAGCAAATAAACACAGGGAAGACATACAAACTCCACGCAGACAGCAGCCCAGGTCTGGAATGGATCACAGAACTCCAGCACTGGCTCCACGCCACCCAGGAATTGCTAGTAATGACAAGTGTATTCCTGGGAAATGTGTTCTGTATTGTACTGTACCGTACCTCCTTACAGCCACCCAGAAATACAAGAAATACAAGTAGCGCAGCCAAGAGTTAGTAGGCATTTATTATAAACAGGAACATTTTGGAACTAATAAAATCAATGATTTATGATAAATACGTCTTAAATGCGCCACTATTTGCAAAAGAGAACGAAACGCGGAAAACGCATATCCACACCTGCAAGGTTTCACAGCCCTTCTTGAGAAGCTCTTTCACGCTCGTTGCCGCCATGCCGTATTTTTGATTGCTTCCGAAACCCCGGAGTTTAACGAGTTTGTTTTTTTTGAAGAACCCGAACATGTTACTAACTGCCCCAGCTTCGCTACAAAAGCCTTCTGGCACTTCCGCTTGCAGAGGACGCATGCTCGGACAGCGGGCGCGCTGGGCTGCGGTATTAACAGCGTCTTTGGCGACATCTTTGGACCAAGTCGAGTTTATAACAAACGTCTGCGGGAGACGAGCGGTTATGTGGGGTTCCAACCTACCCAGCCTTTCTCTTTATGAGGTTAAATATTATGTATTAAACAGCCGCATTCCCTAAATATCTTTATTCCAGGGTATTCGCACGCCCTCCAAATGTACAGAACTCTCTGTGAAATTGATTAAATGAATTGCTAGCTTGCATTTTAAAGAGTGCTGTTCATGCCATGTGATCCGAAACACTGCTTTACTTATAGGACACATACTGAAATGCAGCCCCCGCCTTAGCGAAACAAGAGCATCGATTCTGGTGAGCCCCACTGCATAGCCCACTCGGTTCAAATGATTTTACTGATAAATCCGCACAAAACCTAAGAAAATCTGTTCCGAATTAACAACTCTTGGAAGGCACAATACAAAAAAACAACAACACAAAATGGCAATAAAAACAGGTGAACTACAATATACCCAAGAAGAAACGACGATAAAGTTGTTACAGTTGTTATTCTTGCCAAATAGTGTTTATTTACCATTGATACATTAAAAGACAACATCAACACTGTAACCGTTTGCCGATCTCCCTGGTAACATCAAGCCAAGCTGAAGGACGGATCCATCAGAATAGGGGGAGGTAAATATTTTTAGTTCGATTTCATTCTCCTATTAATGCGCAATGCCTTTATTTTTTTAAGTCTACGAATAATATAATATATTTTTTATAATTAAATAAAGGTTACGTCTTGAACTGGTTTGTTTTCGAAGTATCTGAAATAAGAAACCTAGAGTACGTGTCTCCCCTGTTAACAGTCATAGAGTACGTGCCTAAACTAACATGGCAGGCAACGGGACAGAGGAAAATTAGAGGTAACTTTTCAAGTTAAAATACATTTGTTATAAAATGTTAATGACTAATTCATTGCAAAATAAAGTACAACCGAGGAGTTTGTGTTTATTATGGATCAGGTTTGGAAAATTACCCGGAAAAAATGAAAGACTTGGGTGCAGGATAAATCCTGTTTGTTACGTTTAGAAATGCAGGATTTTCTCAATCTCAGCGGTAATTTGAGAGACAAAATGACTATTTTGTATTAACACAGAAGAAGCAAATTGCAAGTTTGTAGTTTTAATTCTAGTGAAATTCACTTGCAAAAATTACATGATTCACATTTTGCATGCTTTCGATCACGTTAATGCCTTAATGACATAAACTAAACTTTGAGAGAAACATACGATAAGACGTGTCATACAGTGGTGTAAACCTGAACCGCAATAAAAATGCAGTTCAATATAGTTTATGTATTTTGTTAATGTCAACTATTTTAGTAAACAAAACCAGTAGTGTTTAGAATGAATTCTTAACTATTCAGAAAACGATTCTCCCATTTTCTTTCATGGTTAATATCAGTGGGGAAAAAAAAAAAACTTAACCCGTTCGCTCCTAAAAAAAATGACATTTATTTATTTGTTTTTATCAATGTAACCGGTTTAGCAGTTTTCTTGGCGATCCGTGTGAAACCATGACCATCGGCATGACGGCGTGGAAGGAAAGGTTCGAGAAAAGCCAGGTGATCCCACCGCACTGCCAGAGAACCCGCCTGGCTCAGGAGAACTCCGAGGGCTTCCAGATCATCCTTCAGCACTTGGAAGGAATGCCAGTTAGACAGGTGAGCATAGTACTGGGGGATGATACTACTACTACTAATAATAATTGCTTACACGTATATAGCTGGACACTCCATTCAAAGCGCTTTACAGGTAATGGGGATCCCCTCCACTACCACCAGTGTGCAGCCCCACCTGGATGATGCGAAGGCAGCCATAGTGCGCCAGAACGCTCACCACACACCAGCTCTCAGTGGGGAGGAGAGCAGAGTAATGTAGCCAATTGATAGATGGGGATTATTAGGAGGCCATGATTGGTAAGGGACAATGGGAAATTTGGCCAGGACGCCGGGGTTACACCCCTATTTTCGAGAAACGCCCTGGGATTTTTAATGACCACAGAGAGTCAGGACCTCGGTTTTACATCTCATCTGAAGGACAGCGCCTGTTTACAGTATAGTGTCCGCGTCACTATACTGGGGCATTAGGACCCACATGGACCGCAGGGTGAGCGCCCCCTGCTGGCCCCACTAACACCTCTTCCAGCAGCAACCTTAGTTTTTTCCAGGAGGTCTCCCATCCAGGTACTGACCAGGCTCACACCTGCTGACCTACACTGGGCTGCCAGTTGTGAGTTGCAGGGTGATATGGCTGCTGGCTGATACTACAGGCATATCCGCTTCGCCAGGCCAGCCATGCCCAGTTGTGTTAACTACAGCCGGGCATCCGGTTCTGCACCTTGAATATTTTTCAGAACTCTAATGCATTTATCCCGTCTCCACTGTGTGTTTCTTCAGGATTGGCCACTGTGGTAGGGTGAGTTGTGGGAGGGGAACGTGAGTTCTCAGATGTCTTGGAAGGTGCTCTCTGACATGGCTGCTAGATAATGTAGTTGTAGTATTCTGTCCTCTGTGCATCAGGGTGCAGCTGCCTTGATGTCAGTCTTAACTCCTCTTGGTGAAGATGTGTGCGTTGTAGTGACAGTGCAGTAGATTTTCTTGTTAGTCATAAACCCCTGTGTGCAGTCTCATGGATTATTTTTGCTTATGATGAGATGGTTGATGAACCGGTTAACTTTGGGTTATAAAAATAATATAATGGTGGTTTGTGCCGTATGTGCAGACTGAATGACTTTTTTTTTCTCTTTTTATGTGATATGTATGTTAATTTAGTCCGGTGTGTCTTTTTTTTCTAAATAGCATGTACTTCACTCTGAATGTTTTTAAGACTCTCTGTATTAATGATGAGTGTTTAGACTGTTCTAAGGGTTGTGTCTGTTTGCTGATTCCCATTTTAATAGAGCAAGGTACAGAGGAGCTATGTCCTCATGCGAGATGGGATTCAGATACAGTATGTTGCTGTTGACACGGTTCATTGATGTGATGACTATCAAGGACATTAGGGTAAAATGTCGATCATGAGGCACAGAACCAAAAGATGCTGGAAATTGAAACAATCCTCTGCAGATTATGAAAAGCCGTCTGATAAGGTCACGCTGTCGTGAGAAAGCTGATACATTTCCAGTGTATGCAATAACTGTGGCATAACAGTTCTTACAGTGCATGACGTGAAGCAAGTAATTTTCCGAATGAGAATATTAATTTAGTTTGTTTTGCATTTACCAGAATCTTTTAAATTGGACTGTCATTGTTTTTTTCCAAACTTTTATCAGGCAAGTCAATTGAGAACAAATATCTTATTTACAGTGACTACCCAGAGACCCATTTATACAACAGGATGTTAACTGGAATGAAGTGAAGTGTTTTGAGTCCAGGTCTTTTACCTCCCTACTCCAGTCATTGGAATTAGGTTCACATTTATATGTACAAGCAGCAATTTTATTTGGTTGATGAGTGGCTACTTCAGGATTTGTGTTTGTAGGTGACCTCTAGATGAAGGGACTTTTTCTTTCCTTCCCCCGAGCTCTATATAGGATGTTCCATACAGAGGTATGATAAATGAGCAGGAGAAACTGGGACATCGGGTTATATCTGTGCCATTGTCTGTGCAGCATTATGGATTGATTGTGTTGCTTCACTTCAAGGTCAGAGCAATAATAGTGTAACATGTTTTAATCATTCATTAAAATGAAATGATTTGTATTATCTCTGTATCTGTTATCTGGACTGTCACTGATGGCAAAGGGTTAGATTATGCTCACAGTGACAATCAAAAGACGTGCCTCAGAACTGTCGTGCTCCCAGAGAGAGACCTCTCTGCTCTCCAATCTGGACTCACATTTGGAAAACAGAAGTAGGTCCAGGTGTTTTCTTAAGGCTCTCCAGATCAATAGAGCTCCTCCAGTCAATATGAAATGGTGGTGTATGAAGTGGCAGCGCATTTCATTCTGCCTTGCACTGAGAGTGATCCAGTATCCAGGGTTTACAGGGCGAAGGCGAATTACAGGTTAGTGTGTCAAGAGAAAGACATTAGTGACCTGGGATCCTGAAATGTCCTGAGATTGATAGAATTGGCAGTGCTTCGTCACTCTTTGAGAAGGTGCTGTTTTGCACCATTGTGGCTTAGTGGATTACGGCTTGCAGTCATACCCAACCGTTGTTTTAATATTAAACCCTAGAGACTCCTGGAGGGGCTTCAGGGTGTGCAGTACCAGCTCCGTGTTTCCCTCTTCGATATCACCCACCGGCATGTCTTTGGAAGGACGTGGAGGAGCTCAGAGCAACAAATGAAGACACCCCAAGGCCAGCCATACAGGGTTTCTTTTAACGAGGTAAGAAGCTACCTCTGCTTCTGTACTGCGCTTCTGTCCTTTTCAGTGCTGATCGTATTGACGCCTTTTGTCAACTACAAATGAATGTGAGATTTTTAAAAACGTCTCTATCATATACTTCGGTCAATGCATTGAAGTGTGTCTGTTTTTGGGGCTTCCTTTCCTGTGCTGACTGTTGTCAAAACAAACTGCTAGTTTTCATATGCATATATGCATATGCACGTATATTTGAAGTGTCTTTTTAACCATTTCTTTGATGTAGCATTTTTTATGAAAACATTCTTAAATATACAGTCTCTTTCTTATAAAAATAATTTTCAAATCTAAAAGAGAGACTACGTCTATAGTCATATTTTTCTCACTTCTAAAGAGTCCTGACTAGAGCTAACTAGTGTTTGTCTTGAAACATTTTGATTGAGCTGTCAAATTATAAGTTGCTTGTATTTCAATTAAATACCTTTTAAATGTAATCAGTTCCTCAATTAAATGAGACTTAATTTAATAACAGTTACTTTCAACTAGAATTTTATTTCTCTTGCTGTATTAATTTAGGAAACATAAATTTTATGTTTATATAAGAACAAGAAGTTGTCATTGATGAATAGTTAATCATTTCTCAAGAGCATTGAACAGCTTTACATTTTCATTAAATATGAAAGATGTGATGATAAGTAATAGAAAAGTAGACAGCAATGTCATTCCAGGTGATTTACATAAATGAGAACAAAGGTGAAGAAAGAAAGTAATAAATTAAAAATAGGGATCCATAAGAATCACATTTAGACAAATGGAAACCCCCTCTGGAAGTAGTTTCAGTTTTAACAGATGGTGAGAAATTGATCTTAAGTTCAATTTACTTCTTATTGCTCATTTATACAAATGGTATTTCCATAAGCTATAAACATCGTCATTTAAATATTGCTTCTAGTGAAAGGCCAAAGAAACCGTGCTGTTCTTACAGTGAAGGCCCATGCAGTGGCTTATGAAATATGAATTTGGAGCTGCAATGTGGCATAACTAGTAAAAGAGTTCACTGGAGCTCTTGTTGAGCCCTGTGGTCCAGATATTGCTGGTTTCAGTCTGGGATGTTACATTACCTGGCTTTGACCATGTTTCCCCAAGTCACTGACCTCTTTCATTTAGAATATTGCTTACTGTTCTGATCACCATGTAGCAAAAAAAGTCCAAACATGATTCTTCAGAATAAACAGAGAAACAAACCAGAGAACACAGTGGGAACTATGCAGTGCATTTAAAACTGAGAACAGGAAGTACTTCTTTGCTCAAAGTGTTGTAGGAGTATGGAGCGAACTACCCCACTGTGTAGTTGAATTAGGTTCCTAGATCAATTGGCTACCGAGTGGGTTAAATGGGTCCAGGGACCTTCATTTGCTTGTAACCATTCTTACGTTCTTAGGACCACAAGGGTTCTGCTGGGTTTAGTGGACCTGTGCTGCCTTTGCTAACCTCAGTTCACAGCAGAGCAACAGCAAACCTTACAGCAGCAGCCCTTGTGGCTTGCTTGCTTGGGTCCTAGGTGCTGTCTGGATAGCAGTATGCAATAGTGGGCGAGGTTTTGGATTTTGAACCAGAGGGTTGTGGACTGAAATCTCTGGTGAGATGCTGTGGCTGTACCCTTGAGCAATGTGCATCACTCAGATTGCTCTAGTGACAGGCCCTATGAATGGATACTCTCCAGGTTTTCATTGTAAGTCAGAATTTGTTCTCAGTTGACCTATCTGCATACATAAATGATTAAGTAAAGTGAGATCTGCACCCTGCTAAGTAATTAAATAAATTCTGTCACTCCACCAGTGCATTTTAACCCTACAGTGGAGTTAATATGCACTAGTGTGGTGTGAATAAATGTAAATGGAGCAGCTTGTTATAGAGGAAGTCCTCATCTCTTTCCAGTGATACTAGGGCTGTAGTGTTAAGCAGAGGTAATGAACAACTCACAAATACTGTATGCACTGAAAGAAGAAAACAACTCATTTCAGTCGAAAGAAAATGGTCAATGTTTTATTGAGATATAGGCTAAAAACTGTAAGAAACAGTTTTAAGTTTGTTTTAAAGTTGTATTAACATTATTTTTCTTAGAGGGTAAATTACTTATTCTCCTGTCATGTACATAAAGGTTGTGAAGTAATTTCTTCACATGTGTGCAATAGGAAAATTACTTTTTTCTTCCATAAAATAAAAGATTGTTTGTCCTTTCATGCCTCCTTGGAGAAACAGTCTAACAAAATGATCCTGTAATCTAAATCTGAATAACATTATGTTAGGGTTTACATTATAGCTCTATATAATGTAGTGTGTTTCTATTAAGGAATTTTGTTATTTTTAATGCTACAGTGTTGTGATCTGTAAGATCAGGGGGTTTCTGGCTCCTCCTCATCAATCCTCATCAGCTTTTTGAAATTTTGAAATTCTTTTTGTCTTCTTGCCACTTGCTTAAACTAAAGTAGGTCACCTGTACTCATTCAGAAGATTATGCCATTGTTGGGTTGTTCCTTACACTGTTAATTGAATTCCCTACAGTCACCACCTTTCTGCAATTCCAGAAGCCAGGGTTTTATTTAAAGCAATTTTCAAGCAGCTCCCAGGCACCCCTGGAGGCTTATGGTGATTTTAGGAGTTTTCCATAAAGCTGACAAACTGCCAAGATGCTGCAGTCATGACAAAAAATGTAAATGAAACTAACAATCAGTGGTGGCTGTGATGTGTAATTAGCAACCTGTTGGCTGTAGGATGTCTGAAGTGTAGTGTTGTAGATTAGCTGTAAATTGCTGTGATTTTCCTCTAAATCAATCACTGGTGTGATTTCTGTGCTTTATAATTGCTGGTATTTGTTGGGGGATTATACAGCAATTACATGCGTAATCCCTGTGAAACAAAAGTGATATCGTAAATTTTGCACCAGTGGTAAAAAAAGGACTTTGCTTCACATTATTAAGACATATTATCTGGTTGGCCTTTTTTGATAGACCATTATCATTGTATTAAGTTTTTTTTGTTTTAATGGTAGGTTCTTGTGGTCAACCATTTCATTAGTTTCAAGCATAAGCACTTCTATTATATCCATTTAATTCATCCTCACTTGCAAAAAGGAGCAGCTGTACTTATTTAGGGTCTAACTTTGTCTGAATCCATCCCTTCATTTTCCAACTGCTTATTCCAATTTAGGGTAATCAGGGAGTCACGGGCTATCTGGGAAAGCAACAGGCACAAGGCAGGGGACCACTGTGGACAGTACACAAGTGCTTCTCCAGTTCACCCACATGCAGTTACAGACATGCGTACACTTTTAAGGCCAAATTTCACAGAAGCGAAATGATCTACCAGTTTGTCTTTGGACTGTGGAGAGAAAACCAGAGCGCTGGAGGAAGCCCACATGGACAGGGGGGAACATACAAACCCCACACAGGTGGCAGTCCAGATCTGAGATTGATCACAGAGCTCCAGTGCTGCTAGGCTGCAATGCTAACCTCCGCAACACTGTGCTGTCCATAGTTCCTCTGTAATACCACTTTTTACCAGTTCAAAGCTGTGATTTCAGAAGTGTTTGTTGCTTTCTGGTTCTTTGCAGCAGAATGTGAGTGATTAAAAGGAAAGAAATGAGCAGAATGCGAAGTCTCGTTGTATTATAAAACAGGATATGAAAGGCAAACTTTGGATATTTTCATTGGATATTTATACCTCCTGTATACCCAAGATTCTTGGATTGGCAAATCTCTGTCAGTGAACGCAAATTAGGCCTCAACAGTTAGTTGCTCTTTCTGCTCAAGGTTTGTTTCGTAAGGCCCTGCTTCATGTTGCAGAGGCATGGTATGAAAGAGGCTTTTTTGTCCTGTGTCGAATAGTTCATGCTTGTGGAGGAGGAAGAAGCCTGTCAGTAGCCCTTTATGCAGGTTCCTTGCAGAGCTCGCGCTGAGTCAGTCTTAATTCCAGACAGAAGTGATGGCTGCCAGATGCACTCACTTTGAGACCCTGTCTTGGGATGTCAGAAGGAATCCCTGACAGCACGCAGCATTAAAGTGGGCATCATTTTTAATTACCCGCCTCAAAGTAAAGGTTGGCAGACCAGGCGCACTCAGTAGTGCTGTTTGACAAGCTGGATGGTGCTTGAGACTATAGTATGGTCCGAGTGCTGCACTATCTTTAATTTATTTCTCTCTCTCTGGACTGCAGAGTCAGGAGTGGCTGGTATCCAATACCAGTTACTCTTCTTTTAGGCATTGAGATCTTCAGGAGGAGGACAGTCTCAATCTCTCCAGCCTGCTAATTGAAAGATGTGGCAGAAGCTAAAATGGGAAATGGCTTTTAAGATGACTTTTAAAATAAGGTGCCATATAATGTTTACTTAGGGCAAAAACTAAATACCCCTTCTTTTATACAGTAGCAGGGTGTTGCTTCATAGTAAGGGTATTATGTCAGGTAAAGCAGTTATCAGATGTTGTTTGAATATTAAGCAATGAAATTGCATAAAGTTGTCTCATTTTCTTTAATAATATTCAATAGTATCTCTCCACATTGTTAACTGGGGAATATTCTTGATGGAATTCACCATTTTAAAATAAAGCAGTAGAGTAAATAGGTCTGATGTGGTGGATTTCTTACTGTCTCCTTTTTTGAAGTCCTGCAATAAAAATTAAATTAAATATTTTTCCCCCATCCTTGCAATATTTTCATAACAGACTAACAGTTTATTGTTTCATATCTTGCACTAACACTTGCTTCATAGGTAAGTACAGTAAAAGATAAAATTACTAGTATGAAATTGTGAATTCCATCACCTGAAAAAATAATTGCCTATGACATTTCATTCTCTATAGAATTTCTGAATTATTTGCTTAGTATTGGAGAAAGAGGGTGTTTATGTAGCATGTAGTACAGACAGCTAATCTCATATACAGTACTTCAGGCCGTACCTGTCTTTTTAAGGTTAAAATCTGTCTCACTCTGTAGTTATAGCTTTTGTAAGGCATTGCATGTTTCTTACACCTCTGGTGTTTTGCTCACTGTTGGAGTAGAATCAACAATTCAGTGTTATATACTGTAAATGCATTACTGGTAATATTAAACTAATGTTTGAAAGAACATTTCCCATCTATTTTGCAAACAAGTGAAAGCTGTTTTGAAAAGTAGATTTTAAACAGGAAGTTATGTGGAGTCAGTTGTTTTGCAACTACAGAAATCCTCCTCTGCTGGGAGGTTGAATCAAACCAGCTCCTTCCTTTTCAAGGACCTGAGAGAAGTGCCCTGCACACTGATGCTCGACAATAAATAGAATGGAAGACCTTCGCATTAAGAGAACATAGTGTGCTTGTGTCTTCCATTCTTCAGGCTGGAGAATGATGTCATGAGTGATGATGGGTATATTCAGGCCATTACAGTGACCAGGAGAGGTTGTAACCTTTCCTGGAATATGCAGACAGTGTGCTTTGGGACAGGAGTATAAGAACAGACACATCCATCACTACAGTATATCATGACTATATATATTTTTATAGACCTCATTCCTTTTGTCATCAGTCCGTCCATTTTAAGGCTCTAAAGGTGAAATATTCTGCGATGGCTTTGTTCCATGGAAACTCTTCCACTTGTTGTAGGTTGAATGCTTGCAGCTGTTCAGAACATTCTCAGCACAGACAGACAAAATGGCTGAGACAACAAATGGCAAAGGGTGTCATAACTGCAGCAGCTGAAGAATTGCCATTTGCATAAGCCCGATTTGAAGAGTACCATCCAGTCATCCATCCATCTCTTGACAAACAGAAAAATTAAGTCTGTCTGTTCTAAGTCACCCTGTATCTGCTAAATAAGATAAGCATCAGATGAGTAGCTCAGAACTGAAGTCGTTTTCAAGTCTAACATCTTCGGCACACATTTATATATATTTAATGCAGTTTCAGTGCAATAGATTTTTTCGTTTTTGTTGTTTTATATTCTTAATCCCTGTAATACATGTAAATTAGTAAATAACAGCATATCATTAAAATAAAATGGACCCCCATAGCAGACTAGAGTGAAATTTGAGAACAGGTCTGTCAGTGTTGATAGATTCTTTTTAATATCTCAAGAGCGGAAAAAGACTTATGACCTGTAAAACTACAGAAGTAGGTTAAATGAGGAACCAAAATCGAAAATTATTTTCTGCTTTGTTATTTTCTCAGGCTTCGGGATTAATAAAGTCTTATCTTATCTTATCTCTTGAAGAAAAAATCAACAAGTATTTAAAGAAACAAAGAAAAAATAATGACAGTCTTTAAAAAATGTCTGTCCCAAGGGAAGGTCTTGTTTATTGCAGGAATCTCTTATAAACCACCTTAATAGACAAAAGCTATACACAGACATTGATGCATGTTTTTCAGTTTTTCTTGATAATAGTTGCCCTTTCTTCATTTTCTCATCAATTTTAATTTAGCTCGGGCTTTACGGCTTTTGCTGTGTCTGGTTTGCTAGTTGCCCATTGCCCTGTTGAACTCCTGTAAGATCTTAATTTTTTTTAAATTGCTTATGGAATGTCATCTCAATATTATGAGAACAGGGGTCTTTCAGGTGATATATAGTGAACTGAAACACATAAACAGGAGGAAGGAAATGGTTTAGGAAAGGTCAGTCCTTTTATTTTAAACAGAAATATGATTGAATTTGTGAATTCTTTAAACCACATCCTTAAGGGTTGCATGTGAAATGCAGTTTTATTACTACAGAGGGCAGTATTGTATTAGATACAGCAAGTCGGAGTTGCTTGCAGTGTAGATAATATGATTCTGCCTTTTAGGATTCCTTGGTGATTGCCTACTCTCATTTTACGGGAAAATTTTCACTCACTAATTTAACTGTCTTTTCTGGTCAACGCGGGCGGTAATTAAAAAGACAAATGCCATCTGACCATCTTCCAAAGCAGACAGCCATTTTACACTACAATGAGAGAGAGTGAATTCCATTTTATTTATTTTGAATACATATGCATGATTGGCTGGCATTTTTAGTCTAATATGTTTTTTCATAATTCTCTGCACTGAAAGTTGGGTATAAGCAAATGTGTATGTAACTAGTTAAACATAACAAAGAAAATAATTGAATACTACAAAATGTAGATGCATAAGGTGTGAATTATTTAGTACTTGTCCATTTAATTAAATTCAGCACAGAATACGGTAACAAATCCAAAGAGCCATTTTATAGAGATCCCAGGTTATTTTTTCCCACCTGTCAAGGTATTGACTTTTTTAATGTAGGTATTTTAAGCGTTTCTACTTATGAAACTATTTGTTTCTAACAGAGACAGCACAATGTTGAAAACCTTGGTACTCTTGTAGACTGTTTTCCTTTGTAATGCTTGTACCATTTGGTTTGAGATATGATGTGATTTCACTTGCCTCTTCTTAGGGTGCGTACTATTTAGCATATAATAAATAAACAATTCTGCTTAACCATTTACTTGTGGAGTTTTCCTCCATCTTTTGATGCAATGAAAGAGTTGTATTTAGCACCATCATTTCCTCAGATTATTTTCTTCAGCCCCAGCCCAGGGGTTTTATACCAGATGCTCTGGCATTCAGCACAGAAAGGCAAAACAGAAGCAATTTATCTTTAATGACAAAGAAAATTCCAAGGATTCTGAAAACATAGGGGAGCCTTGATTTTGTTTTGGAGCATCCTCTGTGTGAAGTTTGTACAGTATGTCCTGCCTGGGTTTGCATGAGTTTCTGTGCATGCTCTAATTTACTTTCACTTGCCAAAGACATGCTTGTTAGAGTAATTGGTATCTCTTAATTGTCTGTGTACGTGCCTTGTAATAGTCTGGTGTACCATCCAGATTGTATTCCTGATTCCTGAACCCATAGCACGATAGGGATAGGCTCTGGGTTGGCAGGAATGAGTTACTGATGATGGATTTGCATAGAAACTGTCCTATGCAGAAACAATGCATAAACAATGCAGAAACAAGGAAAAAAAAGGTTCTCCCTGTTACAGTATGACTATTGTTTTAACCCTTTTCATTTCACAGTAAATAATTAGACCAGGGAGGACAGAATTACCTGCCATGTCAGGCCTAGTACTTCAGGAGAACGTGCAGGGCTGTGGTGGTATAAAGTTTTGCCATTTGTGTGCTGGGGAGTGAGGTTCTGCTCTAGAGTGATTTTGAAATGAAGTCATATCTCTGTACTTCATTCATCAAGGGGTGACTGTTAATACAGGGGAGACTAGGAGACACGGTCTCATCCTGTGAGCTGGTAGACAGTGTGTAACTGTAGCTACTGCTTTTATTCCTACACAAAAGAGTGAGCCTAACCCAGAGTGACGGTGGTTCCAGGGAATCCTTCCTCCTCTGTGCCACACCTGCCAAAGGCCAGGCGTTCTTCCAGACAGTGAGACTGTTCTCGCCGAGACGAAGAGATTGAGCCTCTGGGGGCTCTTTCTCCAGTTTTGCACTCAAGGTTTTTTATGCATTGGATCGTAAGAAGCAAAGGAACATTGAAGCAGAGCTTTGAACAGCTTTGGACACAAAGAAGGAGTTTGGTGGTGGTGGGGGGGTTGTTTTCAGGACTTCATCTGTTTTTATTTCATTTATTAGTTAAGAGTTATTCATCTCAATGCTGTTTTTTTACATGCAGCATAACAATGACAATGTATATCAGTTTTAATTTATTTCTTTTCTTGTCAAGGGTATGTATTAGAATTTCCTGCAGGGTTATTAATTTTAAAATGTACTTCTTTTCTCTAGAAACTGATTAATTAAGAATTATTTTAATATGCTTCATGCCTGATGCTGCTTGATGTTGGGGTTGTTATTTTTTATAGAGCAATTTTTGCCATTTTTTCTCTTGTTCAAGTGATTCAGTTCCACTTAGTTCTTTAATTCTCTGCATTAAGACATACACATTAGATATTGTTAATTTCCATAATGGAGCTGGGGCCTTGAAATTAATACCTTCCTAATTAATCTTTCACACACCCTGGAACAAAAACTAAAACTGAAGTGAAAAGGTCTGAAATATGTTTCAATGATGTGAATGTCATTGGAGCACATTAAACATCAAGGAACTCTGTACAAGGGAATGATACCATTTTGTTGTCTATAATATATTCTTCTTTTAGGCCTGACAAGTGCTTTCAAAGGCACTTGTTGTGAAGAATTCGGAGAACCAGGTACTTTCCCCTCTCAGAACAGCCCTGGCTTTTAGATTGCCTAATTTTTTTGCCCCTTGAATCGAGGCTTGAGTTTTTCATCATCGATGTCCTTGTAGTTTGTCTATCGTTCTTGTGTGGCTGGAACCGTAAGGATGATGACTCCTCACTTCAGCAAATGCCACAATGTTTGTGCTGGTACCCATTTGAGAAATGTAATAATTAAAAGTAGATTTTTCACAGGGATTTTCACAGGGGTAGTTTTGCATGACAGATATGACACCATACTTTGTCAGGAAAGTACAGAAAGACATTTTCTTCTACTGGCTGCTCAAATACCACAGTGAGACAAGTTTCTTTCGATGACAGTTCATTTTCTGGTTGAAAGGTAGAGGCTCTATTATAGATGATCACAGTCTGCACTTAACAACACCATTGTTAATGGGTCAGCAGATGAGCCAGGCTGCTGCTGTAGTCTTGGGCATTTAACCTCTTGTATGTTATAGTGTTTCTTTAGCATCAGTATAAGTCATTTTCAGGTGAAAGTTTATACAGTGTGTGTTGTGTTCACAAACATCATAGTTTTAGTAATCTGGAACCTTAAGATTGTATTACTCAGTTTTACAGTTGGGGGGCTTTCAGTGGCTATTTTATTAATGAATTAGACAATGAAGGCACATGTTTGAAAAGGAAGTATTCTGCAGTGAACTAAAAAAAATCATTTTTTTTTATTTCCTCAGTATGTGATCATTATGTGGGCTGAGAGCAGGTGTTCCAAACCCCTAAGCAATGTGCTGGAAACCTCACTCTCTCCCTCATATGTTGTATGTAAAATGTAAGTACATTTTCCAAAACATTTAACACCAATCATTACTTTCCTGCTATCTTTGGATCTTCTCTGGGACTAATGGACATTACAGGTTGGTGATTGTTCAACATTACAACTCACCCTTAGTAAAGCAAAGAAGTATGTAATCCATGCAGGTTCAAGCCCTGCTCTACCTCATATAAAACTTACTTTTATATGCTTAAATTTGAAAATATAATTATTTGGCTTTACCAGAATTAAATCAAGTTTCCATGCTCAGATGAATAATGGTCTATTTATTATTCCTTTCAGGAATTTACCTTGTCCTGTATAATCTTAGTAGACAACAACAATAAAGAAAACTCCTGTAACAGTTTCACATCAAATTGACTTATAAATATTGCAGTCTGTTGGGTAAAGTTCTCTGCCCATGAGAAAATGTTAATTTTTACAAGTATATTTATAATTCACTTTCTCAGCAATAAAAAGTCTTATTCATTGAATCTAGCAGAAAACATTAAGCTGTCCTGCATATATTGTATCTGTGTCTCCACTACAATATGGTGCTTTGGTCTGTCACATCCTGTCAAGAACTTCATACCCTGATGTATTTGTTGTGGATTGTTTTGACCCGTGTGTTTCTCTACTTTTGGAATCTTTTGGAAAGGATTCACTTTCTTCTTAATCCAGGGCTTCTGGACTATTCTTAATTGCTATATAGATGTTTTTGGAACATATGAATCTATATGAATATATATAGTGTCTGTTCATTTATCATTATCAATTATCATATGTGTCATATGTCCCAGTCAGTACAATCAAAACATCTTTTTGAGCGAGGATTAGATCCATCTGATGGTTTTGACGTTTGCAGCTTTTGTCTGTGGGACAGAGTTAGGTGAGAATCATTAAAAGAATAGGCTCTTTGCAAACAGATTTATATTATTCTGGACATAATCATAACAGATATAATATCTTTTATTTACATACCCTTCATAATGAGGCAGATAATAAAGTGCATCCATGAATATTTTACTGTTTTTTATGGCACATACAGGGAAATAGACTCCAACTCTCTTGGAGTTACTGGATAACTTTGGCTGCATTCTTATTGTTTTGTACATTCATGACTAAATCCAGTAAATATATTTGTGCCAGAATGATGACTGGATAAAGAAGATAATCTCATCTGTAAAAAATAGGCACTGCCATTCTGATGCCCAGATGTGCACTATTTGTATTGATCTCCCTAAATAACTAGAACTTCAAACAGTTTGGTTGCACAGGGAATAGATCTGCAAGTACACAGCTACTAGGATTCCCATTTATGCTTATTTGAATGTAATTTCCCATGAAATATTCTAGATACATAATAAGTAATAAGTAGGTCAGGTAGCTCATTTTGTGTGCCAGGTGTTATTACCTTGTAGGCCCAAGTCCAAATGAGACTCAAAGAAGCCTAAATGAATTATCTTACCTTTTGTATCATAAGTGGGTGGTGTGATCTATAATGTCTCTTATCTCTAAACAAATTTCTATTGCTGTCACCTGGGCTTGCACTGTGTTTTGAGCTTTTGAATGTCCCTTCATTTCAGCGTTTTGAATACTCTGAAATATAAGTCCTCTCAATCCTGAGATTGGTATTGGACCCTCAGGACTGTATTCAAGAGTCATTTTTCTGTGTTTTTTTATAAATGCTTGATGTTGAAGTTGGACAGTAAAACTTTAGACATCTGCAAAGAAAAGCAGGGGAGAATAATGAAAAGTCTCAGTGAATGGGTAATAAGTGTAACGGTGTGATTGTCTCTTATCATATGAAGTACACCTGCAGGTAAATCAAGTGAAGGGTATTGTAATTTTTGGTTTAATTATTTCAGTTTTTATTTAGCTGCAAGTATGCTTTTGTTCCAGTTAATAGTGTCTGTGACTGAGCACCTTGTTTTGTTCTCTCTCAGTTAGGGGCTTGTATGGATGGCTGCCAGTATGCTGCTGTGCAGTAAGCTGACTGTCAGGTGACGTTTCTCCCTGGAAGGCAGTCTCCTTTCCTGCCAAAAACCAATATCAAACCATTTCAGCAGCAACATCTGCCTAAACGTATGTGCTTAGCTGTGGCTGATTTCACGGAGTGGGAAACCGTGGTGAATGTGCCTTTGAAAGGTGTTTTACATTTGAGAGACCTGGGGAGCAGCATGAAAAAAACTAACAGAACCTCCAGATTGTATTATTAAATTGCCCTGAGCAAGTTTCTGAGCATTTAAAATGAGTTAGAAATCAGAGGTTACCGTTTGTTATTAAACCCTGTTATACAGCATTACAAGGAGCATCTGCCTTTAACTAGTTACAGGTTTGCTGTTTATTTTAATCTATAGACCACTCCATGGTAAATATAATTGTCTTGTGTTATATGTGCAATTTATACCTATTGGACTTACATTAACAATCTTGCAATCGAAAATCAATTAAAATAACAAACAAATACAAATGATAGGCATGCTTATTGCTTTCCATATGCATGTACTGTATTTTAAAGTACAAAAATATTGCATGCAAAAATATAATATAAAATGAGTACTGCAGAAAAGTATTTTGAAAAGTGTGTGGCTGTGTCTGTTTAGAAACTGTTGTTCACCTGGATCTTACTACTCATTGTGAGAGTGGAGTGTCTATTTTAATTAGGTCATATATGAAAGAGCAGTCAATGTTCATGAGTACTGGAAGCAATTTGAGCTGGGACTATGCCTGTTTCACTAGGAATAACAACACCCAAGAATTAAGTGTGCTGAAGAATTATCGAGTGTTTAGTCACAATTTGGCTTAACCTGCTTACCTGAGGGCTGACCTTCTGGCCACAGGATGAGGAGGCTGGGACCCCCTGCAGAGTGAGGAGTGACCAAGGGGCAGCTGCACAGGTGGGGATGGGGTGGAGGTGGGCTTATAGTGTTTAGGTGAGGAAATTACATCATGAGTGATTGCAAAATACTGACAGTCAAGTCACTGAACTGATTGAACTTGGCTGTTGTCATTCCTCCTGAACAAACACCTTTGTTCCTGTGCAGCGTGAACCAATGCATAAGCATCTAAATCACTGCTTGCCCCCTCCTTCACTGTCTTGTGAAAGCTTTTACTTTTGGCAAAAACTTCAGGATCTGATTCTTTCTCTTCCTTACATCATACTCTATAGATGTTCCCACATGGCCAAACTTGCATATGACAGGCAAAGATGTGCCCTGTTCCAGTTTCTTTAACAGTTGCTTGTTTTCTGTGTGGTTTTTGACACATACTTAAAGCTAAGATAAACAAAAGCGCAGAACACTGGAAATGAGGACAGGCTGGGGGCAGTAAACAAGCGTTGCTGGACCACAGGAAATGTGATCCTGACCATCATAAGTGGGCACCCAGCTAACTAAAAAAAATGCAGGACCACGGATGTGTTCACACCAGACTGTATTATATATGAAGCACATACGTGTTTGCATATTATTTATTATAATATAGTGTTTTAATGCTGTGTATTAAGGCAGCCACATGCCTCTCTCCCTCTTTCTCTTCTCCCCTTCTTATTCTATTCTGTTAAATTCTATATAGATTCTACTCTATCTTCAATATTGTAATTGTGACTGCAGCTCTGTTTTGCAAAGCAAATAATTACAAAAAATAAAAACCTTGGAGCAAAAATCTGGATATTATCTCTTTTGGATTCTGAAATTAGTTTAAAAGTAAGGTCAGCCTCAGTGGATTTTAAAAGTTTAATGTCTGTCCTGAGTTGATGCAGTGTTTGATCATTTTTTATGATACTGTATATTTTTAAGGAAGCTGGTATGTGCTGGCGAGGGTGGGAGGTGGTGGTGTTGCTTTAATATGACAGTTTTGCTGAAGACTAATGCATTCTAATGTTCCTTTAATGCTTTTTGCTGATTTGCCTAAAGAGTTCTGCAGTGTGGTTTGTAGAAATTCAAAGGAAATGAAAATGCAGCAGGGTGTATTGTGTGGGAGGCCATAGTTTACTTAATCCCATTTGTCTTCATGTATCTAATTTGAAACCCAAAATGTTCAGCTCCTTTGGAAAGCATGGCAGTTTTACAGAAGCTCCACTTTTCTTTTTGTTCTGTTGCAGCTAAGGCATTCAGCACTCTGGGATTTTAGTGCATGACTTACGTGCACAGTATCCAAGTAATTTGTGTTCATCACCTGAAAATGCAAAGCATCTGCTTAAAAATATCATTCAAAGCAAAAATTTAGATAAGTTCAAACTACAGAATCTAGAAGTGTTGTTTGAGTTTGGAATTTTAGATTTTTGAGAAACCTGGTTGTTTTCCTCATACTGTCATATATAATGTTCTAAATCTTTTTGTTGCATGGCAATCCAGTGTCTGACAGACTGGCATGTCATCTTTGAAATGTCACAGGGTTCACGAATGGAAAAAGAAAGTGTGTCACTTGCATCTCTTGGGATGTGGAGGATGAAAAAGAAAAAAGGGTAAAAAGAATTGTCTCTTGTCTCCTCCCTATTTGGCATAAGGAAAAGTTTGTTACCAGTTAAAAAGGTCACTCCTAGTGGGCAGTAGGCTACAGATCTTTTGGTGATGCCAAATAGTAATGATTGAGTGGGAAAATGAGGGGCACTTTATCTGATACTTTAACATAATTCAATGGTAAAAAAGGTTTCATCAGAAACTTCAGAACTAATTTTAAAAAACCTCAAATTCAAAATAATTGAAATACATGTTCAACTTAGTTTTTGTAACACAATAGTTGCAGAAAGTTTACATCCACCTCTTTCATTAGGAGTCTTGCATTAATTTTTTGGGCTTAATCATTTAATATTACAACAGCTCCAACAGTTAACTAGGGGTTGAACTCTGGAACATGAATATTTTAATTAACACTTTATTAACTGTTTTCATTTGAAACTGTAAAACTCTTTAGCTCCAAGATACATGTAGGTGCATACATTGTATTTTTCCCTCTCCTGTTTTTTTTTAATGTAGCCTTGTGACATAACACCATATAGGTCTGCTTGTTTGGTTTTGTAGAACGTGTGGGGAAATTAGAAGGAATCGTGTGACTTAATGATCCAGTCAAATCTTACACAAAGAACCCATAGATTTATGAGGCAGAAAATGAAACTGAGGAATTGATGACATTTCATCAAACTGTTGATTATTTTCACAAATTATTACACTGCAGTCTCACCACAGTATTACTGAAAGCAAGGCAGTTATGTATGTGTTATTGATTTATATTAATGCAGTTTTGTGTTTAGTGGCAATCATAAGGGTGAAAGAAATATTTCAGAGTTTTCCAAAATTCTGGACCTGTCACGCGTGTGGCATGGATTTGAAGAAAGTAACTGCAGGCGCATAACCTGTGTGTCAAGTTTAAGAACAATGTATGTAAAAATTGTGCTCAGTGTAGGGAACAACCCGTGCAGCGCATGTCAGTTCTTGGATTTCTTCTAAGCTGCATTATACAAGTGGATTTACTTGTGAAGAGAGAGAGATGCAGCACAGCAGGATTGTGTGTTATAGTGATCACTTCAAAAACAGAAAGCCAAAAATATTGACGTTTTCTTCTTAATGGCCCAATCAAGCTGATTGCAAGATCATTGACAGCAGAGATGATTTCACTTCTTTGGCCCCTATTATACTGTGTTACAAAATGGCAATTATTAGAAAAAAGCAGCATCCTCAAAGGAGGAATTTTACATGATAAAGAGCAGGCACACCGAGAAGGACCTCAGAGAAAAAAAAAACATTCCCAGTGCGATTGGCCATATATAATAAAATTTCTATCACAGGTTAGAAATGATAAATTAAAGTTCTTCACAGTTAAAAGGTAGCTGTTTACAAAACTGCACAGCTCCAATAAATAGAGCAAAATTGGACTGTTAATGAGAACTGAGAAATATGTAGCACTGCAGCACACAGCCTTCTGGAATGAAGAATTAATTTGTTCTGGCCTACGTCTCCATTTCTTCAGTGATTAACACTCAACACTTTTCTGTGCTTTAAGCTCATTAACTAAAACTTGGCACGAACTGTGGAATGAGAAAAAGAAATATCTTGTTTGTTAATCATGTTGCCTTTCAGTCTATATTTCAGATAAATATACACTGAAAGGTATACAACTATTTCAGATAAAGTATTTTTTTGTATTCATAATCCCCATAAAGTAAAAAAAAGGCATATGAAACTTAAATCTGATGTAGACCTGTATTTTTGTTTACTTTTATTCTAGGCTTTCTAGGCTAGGATTCGGAGCTTTAACATTTCCCTTGAAAACGCAGGTGGCAAATATAAGGTTTGTGCTTCCATCATGTAAGAGTTTTAACAGCAGGTTCACCAACCTCTCCAGCTTTGGAGTATAGGAAAATATACCTACAGTATGTGTTGAATCACTGTAGCTATTAGTTTTAAAACCACATCATTTGTCTCAGCTCTTTAAATGAATTCTTGGTTTTGCATTCTTTGGCTCTGAAAAAATGAGACATATTTAAAGACTTTTCATGACTGGCCTAAATCAAATTTCAACCTAACATAAACACAAATTAAAGAAAAATGCAATTTCATTTGGATTTACTATGGGAAGAACTGAGACACCTCCAGGCAAGCAAATGGTTGCTGGGTTTGTAATTTGTGAGGTTGGTCTAAGTCTTAATTCAGTCTGGGCTGAAATTTTTATCTTGAGTAAGTTGCACGTCATCAGCTTTTGTAATGAGACATTGGCAATACATATCACTAGGAAATGCTGCATGTGATTGACTGTCATATTTAATCATGTTTCATTTTCCACAAAATGAAGCATCTGTCATTTGTGGAAGCTCCATAAATAAATCTTTGGGAAGATGATTATATTTTTTGAAGCTCTTTCCTTCTCTAGTCAAGAATGATGTAACAGTGTCGAGGTAATTAGCTATACTGTTCATGGGGGGGATGTCTTCTGAAGGTTTCTTAATTTAACTAAATGAAGGAAAAATTGAAAAGTATGAGTTCATGAGAGTCTGGGGAACAATACTTATGTAACAGTCTGCAGTTCATTCCTTTAATGCCTTTATAAGCCTTTCTGAAAGTCTATGTTCTGTATGAATAGGCTTTAGTGAATTTTTATCTGTTGCTTCGTTGTTTTTCCAGTGTGAGTCTGGAACAGTTATGTAACCAATAGTACCAGCAGTCCAAATATCATTTAAATTACACTATGTCTCTGTGTTCGCACTCAACGAGAGGCCAATACGCGATATGTGCTGCTCACTGATTAATTGAATTGCCATTCAGTTAACGGGTTTATCTTTTTTATACAATCCCAGCACAGAGCATATTTATTGTGGCATCTTAGAAAACGTGTTGAACCACTCCTTAAGAGTTCTGTACTAATCTGTACATTACCCCTGGTTTCGGATTAAATTAAAGCTGAGCTGATTTGACCCACCACAGATTGGGGGAACATCTGGAAACACTAAACTTCCAGGTACCTTATTAATTTAAAGAGTCAACCAGCAACAGTGAACAAAGCTAACATCCCAAAACTGCATTTTAACATGTGAATGTCGCAGCCAATCAAAACCAAGAAAACGTTTTACAATCAGAGTTTTGTAAACTGCATTATCTCAAGCAGATAGGTTAGCAGGAATATTAGTACCCTAACATTTTAGAAGATGCCCACATGAAACAGCATGCCATAGGGGAAGATTGTGAAAATGAGCACATTAATATTGTACTTATAGCATTGAAACCCAAAAGAATGGTGCAAGGAGCTAAACTCAGTCTCTTTATCCAGTATCAGCCTTGTGAATATTGTAATGCATAATAAGTTCTATCTTCTGTAGCATGAGTTAAGGAGGTTCGCATGGGTGTCCTGTTTCCATCGGTAACTGCAAATTGAAATTGAGACCACTAGTGTCCTCCTTGGTTGAACAAGTCTAATCAATAGTGATAGTTTGGATAGAAAAAGTCCTCTGTGCCAGAAGAAAAGAGTGTTTAAGAAAAGGTTGCAGTATAGTGTCAGTAGGGGATCAGTAATCCATTGTGACAGGTTGGATCTACTGTGGGACAGCTCTCCGTAGGTACAGAATTCTGTCTGCAGAACTACTGGCAGACCTTCTAAAGAAGAGACAAAATTGATTTCTACAACTTCTGCCAGCTTGTAGAGGTGGGAAGGAGGAGGGGGATTTAAATGTTAACTACTTGAGTAACAGCCTTAAATTTTGTCATGCCCTTTGTACATCAGATTAGAAAATAAAAGAAATGCATCACATAAACACTGCTTCCATGTTCAAGCAAGGCAGGAGATTAATTCTACAAAAAGAGCAGTTACAGCATTATACAGAAGAATTGGTGATGTTGGCCTTTTAAATATATATTCCACCAATTTGTAACTGACAGGTGCAAATCACCTTACTCATTTGTTAAAGATGTGAATACTGAGCTCTTATTTTATATATAATGTTAGAATTTGGTGTTGCCAGTTGGTCACCAGTACTTTGCCCACAAGATGAACAGATAATTGACAGGCTATGTAAGCCTGTTTCTGTTTCTTCTACATGTAAATTAGGTTGACAGCTGTTTCAGCCTAAGCTCCAGAGCTAGGAATGGGAACAGTTATGTAATGCTTTCTAGCTTCATTTATATCCTTGATTCCCTGAGTGCAGTTGCTTGGGGGAGGATTCATGTATTGTCCTGCTAACACATTGAACCTTTTCTTGACCACCCTTTTCGGGACCTTTTCCCTCCCAATTCATTGACAATCAGGGAACAAGAGCCTGTTTTTTGTACAAATTGCTAATGAATGCAAATAATACCTCCTATTAACTTAATAGGTTTAGGGTTCACATTGGTTAGTTTTGCTGCCTACAGCTATTGGATCTGGGATTGAATTCCAACCCTACAGTACCTTCTGCACGGGGTTTGCATGTTCTCTATATGTCTACATGGAGTTACTCCAGATATACTGGTTTCCTGCCACATCCCAGTGACATGCTGCCGAGGTATCTTTCAGTTGTCGCTGTGTGCTTGTTTGTGTGTTCAGTATGTATGCATACCCTGTGATGAACTGGCATGCTAGCTTAGTCTCTAGTCCCAGCTTGCTTTCTTGGTTTCTGGGACAGGCTCCGGATCTCCTCACCTTTTTAAACTTGCCAGGTGGGAAACAAACCAAATATACAAGTTACAGTGCCAGAAAAACAAATTGTGAACCCCCAATATAATCGGGAATTACAGTTTCTTAAAATTATGTATTGTTTTTTAAGAAAACAAAAGAGTTTCCTCCCATTATTCTCGTTTCTTTGGTTAAGGTGATCACTTTTGTACCCTGAAAGTTAAATTCCCAAAGCAAAGACTCATTTCTTCTTTTTTCTGTCAAAGTTAAGATAAGATCACTTTATTAGCCAGATACAATCTCTTGGATTTTCGCATACCCCAGCTTGCTCTTCATGAGACGCACAAACATACAAACAGGGAGAGAAGCTTGGGGTCAGAGTGCAGGGTCAGCCATTGTACAGTGCCCCTGGAGCAGTTGGGGTTAAGGGCCTTGCTCAGGGGCCCAACGGAGTAGGATTCCTCTGCTGGCCGCAGGATTTGAACTGGCAACCTTCCACCCACAGGTACAGATTCTTAGCCACAGAGCCACCCCGTTACCTGTGCTGTATAAAAGTGGAAAAAAGCTGATTCTTGGCTTTTTAAAGAAACTGAATGCTTAAAGATCAATACTGCCCATGCCTCTCTCATGCATATTCTGTGCCAAAAAATGACCTTTTTAACAAGAGTTTTACTGTCTCTTCAGCATAATAAATATTTCCTGACTTAAATAGAATTTAGATCAACAAAAAATTATATGCTATGTTATCCTGGCCCATGTTACGTCTTCTGAAAATAAAATTGATTGCATTAAAAACTAGTGTGCATTTGAGAAGCCATTGTCTGTGTTATTAAGATGAATTGGTCCCTATGTGTTCTGTTGGCAGACAGTGGGCAATCTGCCCACTTCAAAGCTAATTAATAAGATGGGCTATTTGCCTACACTTTTCTTACAGAGAAAATCGGGTACATAATTTTAAATTTTGGTGTCTAAGACCACTGAAAATCAGATTTGTTTTAAGGAATTGAACTTTTTATAGTGAATTAAAAAATGTAGTTTGCAGCTTAAATGTTAAGGTACTTCAATTTAAAGAAGAATTTTTGGCAGTGAATGATTGAGTCTAAGATCAAAATAGAAAACAAAAAGGCTAAATCATAAGACTGGAATGAGTGATGATTTTCTTCTCTAGCAGTTTAATGGTATTAAAATCTTGAGCCAAAAGGTTCCACACACCTCTGTACCATTAAAACATAATGACTAATACTGCTGTCTGATTATCTGACTGAAAAATAAGAAAAGCATTGTAAAGATTTGATAATTTTTTTCTCCTGTGGAGCTCTACGTTTTAACAGCAAGCTCTTTTAACATAGAAGAAAAAGACTGAGGCTTTTACAATGCAATGATAAAAGCTCAATGTAGATGTAGATTACAGTTGCCTTTTCTCAATTCATTCACCTGTCATCGATAGAGCTCCTACATTATAACCATTTTACCACTAACAGAAGATGGAAGAGCTGTTCTTGCTGCAATAGATAATGCTTTAATGCCTTTAAGTTATCTCTCTTTGCCTTTGTGATTTTGGGTGAGTACTAACAATTGTGACACTTAGTTAATGGTTCTTTGATAAAGTCATTTTAGGACTAAATAACTTCACATTAGTAAGAAACAAATGGAACCCCTGGAAATAACTCTATACAAGCAGTTTTACACTTGATGTGTCCAAAGTCTATAATGCCTAAGGTGCCTAAGGTGTGCCTTGACATATTCAAACCATGATTAGCAAGGAAAACTACACCAGTTTTGTAAATGTTTTTAAAATCTTACAGATGAATGATATTATTAAACCATATGGATAAGGAAGATTTTCTAGATAATGATTTACAGGTTATTCACTCATGAAATAATTAGTTAGATCTGAACAATTCTAGAAATATTTCAGACAATTACTACTTGTTACTTATTACTTCTGTGATTCCATATTTGCAGCATTTCAGACAATTATGCACTGCCTGGACTACTGTGCTATTATGGACTGTCTACCAGTAGCTTAAGCCATCTCATCTTAGTCACTAAGACACAATAGTTTTGTCTGTAGAAGTAGTCTTAGCAGACCAATGGAAGCACAATACAACATTCTGAGGGTTGGTGGGAACATTCCGAACAATGTGAATGACTCAGCCGCACTCTGTGAGAAGCACGGTCTACAACACCAGCAACCTGTCATTGCTTAGCAGAAAGCAGTGATTATTGACACCAGTGCCTGTATAGCTAAAACTTTACAAATAGTGTATTTAGATTCTTATTCCAACAATTTCTTAGATTTTTTTTTTTCCTGTGGGCTTTTCGTTAGGGTAGCTGAGCCATTTCTGACAAAAAGGCAGAGCTCGAAAATGCTTTTTAATGGCCTCAACTTTTATCTCTGTGGGAGCGTTCCTGATTGTAGTGAACAGTTGCCCTCTGTATAGCTGTCAAATGGTGTAGTTACAGTGTCAATCAAAACTGTAACATGGATTTCCGGACCACAGAGTTCTTAGATGCCACTGTGATAAAAAGCCACAGAGCTGTGACAAAGGAAAAGGAACGTTTAAAAATATGTAATACAGATTGCTGTTATTTAGTGTTTTTCAACACAAGTATCCCGGCATGTTTTGAAAGGAAAGTTACACAGCAGTGTGCACTAGTGGTTAGGGCTCTGAACTGGAGTGTCATTAGTTCAGAGGCAGGGTAGGATGCTGCTGTGTACCCTTAGGTAAGGTATTTCACTCGCATTTCTCCAGCAAATGCCCACATGTATAAATGCTTTCTTTCAAGGTCATAATTGTAAATGATAATTTTGTTCTTGTTTTTTTTATCTGATTAAATAAACAATTAAAAAATATATATAAATGTTGAATTGATGATGTTTCAGAAGTGTCTGCCTTTAATCTGAGCTCTGAAAAAATACTTTACAATGACCAGCCCACAAAAGAAAGCTTAATTATGGTTTTAATAGGATGACTGTAAGTCAGGGTAAAAACTGATTTGTATTTCGTGGAATCTGACATTATAATGCTCTGTGGTTAGCAAAACAAGGTCAGCAGAAAAAAAAAATCAAATGACATTCTCCTAGTCTACGGTATGATGCAAAATACTCAAGATTTATTGCAGATCATATGAGTACTGAAAGTCCCTTTTGTTGTATTGGTATATGTAATCAGACTTAAAATATCTTTCTATACAACATATGTATGTACGTTTTTCCTGCTTGATAGGATGTCAGCTGTTTTACAAAAGGTTTATTGAGGAAACCTCCTACACTGTAATCAGTAGGTCAGAAATTTCTCTCTCCAGTCAGTTGTTTTTATTCAGACATGCAGGATGTGGGGCTGAATATAGGTGGTGTAAGCAGGTTTCAAGGTCAGAGAGTATAGTGAAACCTCTGTCACTTTCTTGAAGGCGAGAGTGAGGCAGACTTGTATTCTCTACCACTGTAACACTTGATTTAACATGTTGTTAAGATGCCAGAATGTTAGTCCCATTTAACTGACAGGTGATCATTGTTATTTTTTGGCTGTGATATCCTTGTAAAATACATCTAAACAGCATCCTCTGGAGTCAACAAATTTAC
Source organism: Lepisosteus oculatus (assembly GCF_040954835.1). NCBI lineage: Eukaryota > Metazoa > Chordata > Actinopteri > Semionotiformes > Lepisosteidae > Lepisosteus > Lepisosteus oculatus. The sequence goes on along the minus strand of NC_090720.1, from coordinate 3,805,437 downwards.
CAAAAATCTTGTAATAAGTCATTTTTTTAAATTTGTATTGCCACAATGCTACTTGGTCGACTGGGCACCCTGTCCCAGCGGGGCCACCACTTTAGGATTCCTGGTTACAGTCATGGTTGGATTCAACCCATGTTTGTACAGTATCAGCGATCTCTGGTCTTTAGGGCCTATCCTGTGCTCCAAATAAGTGGTAACGTTGCTGCACAGTTTTTGGTTTGATGACTTTTGCTTATACCTTACATTCTGACATACTGTCAGCAAATTTCTTTACTTTGGAGAGTGCTTTTTCCAAACTGTCAAGACGCTATATTGTGACCTTTGTCTAAACTGCATCCATTGCCTTTAATTATTTAACAACAATAACTACTACAACACCTACAGTTACAGTTACAAAAACAACTACTACTACTACTATTATTATGCAAAGGAACAAGTAATAGGTTTATTCCATGATGAAAAGAGAAGAGAGAAAACACAATGTTTTGCCTTCTTCAGGCAGGCTTCACAGCTGAAATGTTGTATTTTCTCTCTTTTTTTTCTGTAATAGGCATAAACCTATTACTTGTTCCTTTGCAGACTACGCATGCTGACGCAGCTTCCCACCTGAACTACTACTACTACTATTATTATTTACTTCGTTCCCTTTGTGATCTAGGATGTTACTTTTCCTCTGGCTGTTTTGTGCTTTTTTGCAGGTACTTTACTTCCACACTTCCCTCAGGCACCCCAGTGTGGTGGCCATTGTGGAGGTGGTTGCCGTGGTACCGAAAGCGGATAGCTCACATCAGGCTCTAGGCTGTGGGTTTGGCATCTTGCGGCTCTTCTCCAGCCAGACAGAGCCAGGGGAGACTTCTGCTGCCAAACAGGACAAAAGGTGCTCGTAGCCTGTTTGTACAATGAGGTGAACTTCCATTTAAAAGAGATGTGCTAAAACATTGGGAACGTAATAAGCAAAAGGAAAAAAAAGTTTAAGACCACTTAAGACCACATTTCAAATTCATACTCTTCAGACAGCAATGGAACAAAACAGATCCATGCAGGTCGTGACAACACATATAGTATTGTGTCACAGAAAAAAAACGCCATTACAAATCATTGGAATTAATACGTATTGTTTACTGAATTGCACTGATTTATCCGGGACTTATTTTCACATTCCTTGAACACTAATTAATTGTAGTGAAGACGAAGTGATCTGAACCAGGTTTTCCATGATTCTTTTTATTGCAAACTGTGTATGTTCCATGTGTTAGTCTTCTAACTTATAACTGAAATGTCTACACTGTTTGTATGCAAACTATTTTTTCTACGTGATCATTTTATGAAGTGTTTTTCTTCTCACTTAATTTTAATATTAATGCATGCAGATTACACAATTTAGGCACAGTGTGAATCCTTACAAGCGTTATTTGTGGATTGTAATATAAAAATTCAGTTTCAACTTTTGGAGTTGGAAAAGCAGGTCACTTTAAGTATTTAAATAATTAATATATATTCCTTCTACCAATGAAAAACAAACACTGTCCAGACGAAAATTATTCACCATTCATGTTAGATCCAATGACACATTAATTATATTTTGTGCAGCATTTCTCTGTTCACATAAACAGTGTTTTAGAGACTTATAGTAAACTATATAAAAGCCAAGTATTCCACATTCTAATTTGATCACATTTGTATTGCATTTGCAGGGCATTAAGGGAAAAGCAGGCTTTCGTAAGAACATGAACATAATAAATGAGAGGAGAGTATTTGCCAATCTAGCAATGACAAAAGTAAGAGAGTTTACTCAGGAGAACAGGTTTTCTTATTAGTTGTCATGTAGCTCATGTTTTGGAACACAACTGCTGAATGGTGCAATGTACAATATAAGCAGCCAAAACTCTCTGAAAGAAAAGTTGAAGATAGTGGTAAATTATCACTTGTCCTAAAGTTCACCCAAAATCCAGCCCTGAGTGCAACAAATGTCTATGTAGTGTGGGAATGTTAACCTTAACCCTAGCTGAGGTCTCAACAGCGCAATTCTGCAATGCGTCTGTGAAGTTCTCAAGTCTTCAGATTTTAAAACGTTGCTCTACACATAACCAATAACATTTGACAATCTGACAGGTTCTCCGTCTGTAGGCATAAACACTTTATTCAATGCTTTGGTTTTATCTGGAAAATAATTAAAATCAGCATTGCATATGCAGTGGAATATACAGAGAATGAAATACAAAGTAAGCAAATCAGTGAAAAGCTCATTAGAAAGCTATACTGAATTCAGGTATTCCTTTGTATATAGGAATTTCTTTACTACTGATGTACCAGACATACAAAATTGAAAACAATACATTTCTTTGCAGAATCATCAGTTAAGAATGATATTAATGTATCACTTTATTTTGCTCCCACAGGTTGAATCTTTATCATGGGACACCCAGGGTCTTGCTTCATCCTGCACTACATGACCCCTTTGAACGTAAGCTTGTTCACTTTTTCCATAAATTCCAAGAGAGAATGGTCAATATCCACAGCAATAATGAAAGATGTGGAACGTCATAATAGAATTTTCTTTCAGACTTCATGCATGTCCCTATCACATTCCAAAATGTTTGTTGCCCTCAGAAAAAAGAATCTGAGAAGTCTGAAGCTAAAATTAGTCATTTTATTAATTTAAAACTGAAAACATTTACATTACAGTTAGAGATTAGGTTTTCAATTAAAGTTTAATTTTTAACTTTTTAGGTTTCAACACCTTAGACGGTGATTCAGATATAAGCCAGCTCTTCTCGATTGGTCCTCCTGACATTTTTGTCTTTGGGATAATTTTACACCTGTTTTCACTATCTTATAGTGAAGTAACTTACAGCTGAACTATCTATCTAACCGTTTTCTAAGTGATGCATCTAGTACAGGCTTGCAGGAGAGCTGGAGCCTATTCAAGCAAGCAAGAGGCAAAACACAGACACACACACACAACAGGGACAATTTTCTCAGAAGCCTATCAGCCTATGACCGGTATGTCTGTGGACTGTGGAGGGAAACAGGAGGAAACCCAAGCAAACATAGAGAGAACATATAAACTTCATGGAGATAGCATCCCTGGAGCACACACACCTGCCATCCCAGCACTGTGAAGAAGCAATTCTCACCACTGTCCCAGCATGCTGAGTACCAGTGTAACCATCAGACATGCAGGAGTGAAAAACAAAAAACTCCATAAGGAGAAAAATGAATCTCTGTGGGTCCAAGGCCAGGCACTAGCTGTGTGAGGTGAGGTAGTATGTAGTGAAAGTGGTTTCGTTTTTAGAAGAAATTAATCTAAATTCATTTATATTCCATTTCAAGCCACAACTCACTTATTGTAACTACATGATAAACTGACCACAAAGACCAAGCTTTTGGAACAAATCATGGATAAAATGGTATAAAGGCAGAAATCTGGTGAAACATTTTTTGAGTGCAATGAAGTCATTCAATCAGAAGCATGTGTAACATACCAATCAGACACTACACTAGGATCCTACACACTTTACTCACAAAAAAATCAATCTTAAACATTATATGAGATATCCTGCAAACATGCAGCTGAAGATTGTGTGGTGGATAATAAAGGCAGAAATCTGGTGAAACATTTTTTGAGTGCAATGAAGTCATTCAATCAGAAGCATGTGTAACATACCAATCAGACACTACACTAGGATCCTACACACTTTACTCACAAAAAAATCAATCTTAAACATTATATGAGATATCCTGCAAACATGCAGCTGAAGATTGTGTGGTGGATAAGTCATAAATTGACCGTTTTGGTCTAAGTGCAAAGTGTTATATCTGACTGAAGTGTAGCACAGCATGTCACCCAGTGTGCTCGTCCCAGCTGTCAAGCATGGTGGCAGTAGCATCATGTCCTGGTGATGCTTCTTCTGGGAAACGTGCTAGGATTTTGGAAAACATTGAGGTTGCATCCAAGAACCTAAAACATGATCGAATATTTATGTGGACAGTGACCTGAAGCACAAAGCCAAAGGTCTAGACAAGAAGTCCCAGTCAAAGTCCTGACTTGAATCCAACAGAAAATGTATGGTGTGACTTGACGATTGCTATCCTCAAAAACTTCCCTACTGTTCAATGCTGATAGAAACATATCCAGCACTCATGGCAGCAATTGTTGCTAAAGGTGCTTCTACCAAATACTTAGGTGGAGGCTGAAAACCCAATCAATACATTTCACTTTGCATATCTTCTTTACGGATTTTGCTTACATTCAAACACCTTCATATAAAACACTTACCAAAACAATTATCAAATTTTGAACATTGCAGCTTTAAATAAAATGTATTTGAAAAAATATATACATTACTTGTAGTTCATCTGAATTTGATATTGTTGGCAGGAGAGTTTTGCAAGACATTTGAAAGCTCTTGACAGCTTCAGAACTGAAAAAAACAAATCCAATAATTGCATATTATTAGTTGGAAAAAAAGGGTTCAGTGTGGATGTCTTTAGAACTAGGGTTGGTATTCTAGTAGAAATACCCAAATCAGACCTAATCTTTTTCTAAAACTTTTATTGAAATTTAAATTTAGATTGGTATGTATTTTATGTCTAGTTAATTAAGTCACCCATAAAAGTGTATACGTTAAATGCAGGAATATTCCTAAAAACCAGTTTAGCTGGAAAATAATGTTTTTTTTGTTTTTAGGTATTGTTAGAGTGGCTGTTATGGAAATTAAACAGATCTGTGTGGAAGATTGTTCGTGATTTTTTTAACACATTAGTGTTATGCGTTTTGTTAATTTGGACTGATTCACACCACTGCAGCCATGACATATTGGAACCAGAGAGAAAGGGCATTTGGCAATTTGTGGAAGTCGCCTCCACACTTACTCAGACAGCACGAAGCACAACTGTCACACCTCTGCCTCCCAAACTGTTTCATTTTGTGTGAAAAATATTGTGACACAAAACCCTGTCTTACAATGTGAAAAACACAATTTCCAACCTAAATAAAATGCTTTTGCAATTGCATTTGCATTTGAAATATTTTTGTTTGTGTTTGTGTCTGATATATTCCAAGAGAAACTTATAAAGATAAATAGATTGAGACTTGTTCTTGTTTGGCTAAGGCCTAAATCCACTGTCCTGCATCATTAAGTGGATTCCTGTAATGGAAAATACTCTACCAAAATGATCTTCTAATGGCAGTTTGAAGTTATACTATAAAACAACATATCTGCCACAGCTACATTTTGTGGATGAGCAACTACGGCAATTTATGCAGACAGAAAGATACACCGTTTCTGGTCTGATAAATCACAGTACATTAAAGAGATCAAAGCAGCAGTACGTCTGTAACATAAACTTCTGTTTTTGGCAGAACTGAAATGGCCAATGTGACAGGAAAAATTGTTTGAATTATTTTGAGTAGTGGTGATATGAATATGAAATTTGAGAACTGCTCTAAGGATATCCTCTAGATGTACCATTGTACTAAAACTGTAATTTTCAGTTAATTATACAGCTAATTTACATTTGAAATGGAAAACGATTAGAAGAGCATCATAGCTTATGTGAGTGTGTTTGAATGCTTTATGCTTCAGTACACATTTACAGTGGCTTACCTGTAACTAATATAGCCATTTAAAGCACACTTATCATGCCAAAGCATCTTACTAGGATATATAAATATCTCTTTTCCTCTAATACCAGAATCCCATGAAAATAAATAATTTTGGAATTAAAGATACTATATTATTTTCTGTGGTGTCTGAACATGCACAGCCTACTGCTGTCCGCTAACCCACAGTTTATAGGCATTTTTCACTTGTCTGCTTTTATTCTGCCTTCCATGCTCTTTGTGTGAGATTTAAAAAAAACCTTTAAAGTGGAAGAAGAAAGCACAATGTCTTGCTTCAGTATCTATAATCCCCTTTATTGTGTAATTTTATGGAACAGCACTGAACATTTCAGCTTGGATTGGTGTAGCCCTACCCTGTGTGAAGAATAAAAACAGCTTTATGCCATGCCAGGTTTTAGCGAAAATATGGATGATTTCTCTTTTGAAGTCACTGTATGCAGCATGAGCAAAAGAAAATCATAAATCATGGCCTTCTTAAGGAGCTCACACACCTGCCATAGGTGCTTCCAAGACCTCCACCCTTTTATTTGCAAAGCACTTATCCTCAAATCCAAGATCCACACTTCTTCTTGGGATAAATATAATCCTGATGATAGAGGCTAATCATTACATAGTGTGTGCTTTGAGTCACAGTCTCCTGTAAGTCGGTTAGTTTATTTCTGTTGTCTTTTTTTTTACTGAAATTGCCCATGAGTGTTTCAGACTTCATTTTAAACCAGCGAGGAAATGAACTGTGAAAGAAAGCAAAACAAGGAAAAGAGAAGAAAGGCATTACAAATTGCCGAAACAAGTATGAAGTCTTATAATGATATTTAAAACTTTTTGTTTGGGAAAATGCAAATGTAAACCTTGGAGAGTTTAGAAAATATGCTGAGACTTGCTAATGAGTTGTTTTATAAGCAGTCCTTTCAGCTCTCCACAGTATTGTAAAGGAAGAACCGTCATTGGTTGGTCTGAGGTTTTTATTGCACCTTTTGGTAATAAATTAGTTCCTTTTTTAATTCCCATTCCTTTAGGCACATCTATGCTATGGCTGCCTGTTGTTATTTCCTGTTTAATGATTCTATTTATCTTGGGAAAGCACTGGTTTTGTTTAAAATTCTTTGAGAATCTGTGCAGTGTTGTTCCTTCAATAATGGATCAGCCACTTGGGTCAGAGGATCGCTACATTTTATTAAAATGTAATGGGCGATGTTCTTGCTCTCTCACTTTTCTTCCACGGTAAGTACTTTGGGGAAAGTTATTGCTTCCCATAACGAAGTTTTCAAAAGCTTTGGGTTATCTATCATGCTATAAGTCCTGCTAAGAATTTGCCATAACCACAGACTGAATTTTGGGTTTGTTGCAGAGACATTTGAGTCTTTCTGACATTGAGACCTTCGTTTACCTCTAAGGAGTTTATATTTAACTGCCTTCCTCAGTTTTGAAGTCTTCATTAATCACTAAGTTTTGGTCACGTGGACCACTTTCCTGACATAATAAGCCAGCGATTACCTCAATGTGACTCAGGAAAACATGAAATGCTCTGAGGTGTTAAATGCTAAAATATCGTAGTGCCCTTTATAATTAATTATATATATATATCTTCAGCTGTATGCAACTGTATGGTCAGTATATTCCTGTCATAATATAATAAATATTCATCATTCTTACTAGGCCAGGGATTCATGTCCCAACTGAAGTGTCTCGTTTAGTCAGCAGCCATATCAGCCTGCAACTCACAACTGGTAGCCCATTGAAGCTCAGCAGGTGTGAGCCTGGTCAGTACCTGGATGAGAGACCTCTTGTGAAAAACTAAGGTTGCTGCTGGAAGAGGTGTTAGTGGGGCCAACAGGGGGGCGCTCACCCTGTGGTCCATGTGGGTCCTAATGCCCCAGTATAGTGACGGGGACACTATAGTGTAAAAAGGCGCTGTACTTCGGATGAGACAACCGAGGTCCTGACTCTCTGTGGTCATTAAAAATCCCAGGGCTTTTCTCTAAAAGAGTAGGGGTGTAACCGCGGCATCCTGGCCAAATTTTCCATCGGCCCTTACCAGTAACGGCCTCCTGATAATCCCCATCTATGAATTGGCTTCATTACTCTGTTCTCCTCCCCACTAATAGCTGATGTGTGATGAGCGTTCTGGTGCACTATGGCTGCCGTAGCATCATCCAGGTGGGGCTGCACATTGGTGGTGGTGGAGGGGATCCCCATTAAATTTAAAGCACTTTGAGTGGAGTGTCCAGCAAAGCGCTATATAAATGTAAGCAATTATTATTATTATTATGTTACACTCTCCTAATGTGTGGAAAATGAGGACTGTATGCTGTGCAAGATTATTTTGAGAGAGTAAACACTGTAGATGCAAAACCTTGAGTGAATGGCATTCTTGCAAGCTCTCCTTACCACATGCACCACAAGGAATGCAGATGCATTTAGCCTTTTATAGGTTTGCAATTACAAAGATGGTTGAGGTGCTTATTTTCAGTTTGTCTGGTGTTTCAATTCTGTATCTGCTACAGAACATTATGTGCCTCTTAACTTTTGAAATAATCATATCTGGTTGTACATGTACACACTCAAGGGAGAATTTATCTGCACAACAGAATCTGCATTTCCCAAGTGGTCAGGTAGGGTTTTAAATAGTTTATGAAACCCTTATTAATAAATGAATTGAAAGATGTTATGTGGAATGGTTAAGATATCTCACAGCATCATTATTTCAAAGTCACTAAAAAGTGTTCTTTTGCAGCTTAAATTTTTAACAGGGATATGGCACTAATTAAGTTCTTAGTGTCTGTTGGGTATGGAGTCTTGGAAACCTGGTCTTTCTGGTCTGCCTTTCATGCCACTACACACATCAGACCAACAGGGCTCTCTGAGTTTGTTTCTACGAAACTGGGGGCCATTTAAAGCTAGGCAGATTAAAGAAAATGAACTTTTCAGCTTTAATCTGCTCTCTTTACACATGGTCAGCACAGAACGCCTGAGTGTGTCACTGCAAATAACTATATATCTGCAGTGGTAATTGCCCTGTGTTCCAGCACTGCCATTTTGCTGGCAAATGAATCAGCACACAGCAAAACCTGTCAACTTCCCAACATCATCATGCTTTCTTGTACTAGTGTTTTTTTTTTAAATTTATAATAACCAATTTTTCTCCCCTTCAAGTCACAGTAGTGCAATCTTACATTTGATTTATGAAACTGTACCTTGTAAATGTAACAGGCAGACATACCTATTGTTTTAACTTTCTGCGTTGTGCTTGAAGAATGATTGGAGTGTTCTTCATGGGCTGACTTGAACAGATATGTGACAAAAGTGATGAAGCAGTAATGGGGTTAATGAGTCCTGTAGTAGGAGCGAAGGGGAACTGACAGTCTCCCTGATGAGAGGTGTGAGTGCTGCAGTGTGTAGGTGTTGAAAAGATAATGACAGGATGTAGCTTTACTGGGTTATTTTTATTGAAATGCATCGTAATGTGAATGTTTTCTCATGTTCATTGGAATCCTGTTTTTTAACATTTCATTGAGTTATTTTCTGCGGTATATCCAATTAATTTGGATATCTGCAGTTTGCAGCTGAGTGATGTGCTTGGAATCTCAAGGGTATTTTCTTAAATTAAAAATGAATAAAAGATAAAGTGAATGTGTTAGTTCCCTGAAGTTTTGAAATTACAGCACAAAGAAGAAGTGGCTTTTGCATTTTTAAAGTTAATAATGTGTTCTACCAAGGAAACTGTTTTTTTCCCTACATTTGTCTATTTTTTCTTCTTTTATACTCACCCAGTTTGTAATAGTCACATGTTTCTTTACATCTCAGTACCAACTAACAACTCGTACTGCATGCCGAGAATTAGGATGGGCAGATATTCTCCTTCTACATGTCCTCCTATTGATCCATTCATCTTTCGTCACTCTTTGAGCTTCTCAGTGACCTATAGGAGAAGTAAAGCTGAGTGGAGAAGAGGAGTGTTCATTCATGAGATGATTTCAAGCATCATGGCACCCAGTAAGACACGGGATTACTGACTTTTGATAGCCCTTGGTAACCTGCCATCATTGCAAACTTGCAGGTTACAAGCTAATGATATTCTGTCTGATTCAAGTCCATGCAGCCCTGGCAGAGCTTGGCCAAACGTGCCCCATCATTTGGGGAATCCTAGTCACATCTGGGGACTGGCATTAACTAGGCTTGAAGCTGATGGAGTCCAGAATATGAGGTTTAACTTTGCTCCATTTCAGCTTGTTGGTTTATTGTCTTAGCAGCTGCAAAATCTGCATTGTTCGTATTGGCTTGAGATATTTCCTTCTTTATTAAAGATAAACACCTCAGTTTATCTCTTAGAGTCATCTATTTATTTCTGCAGTATTTATCCCAGTAGCCAGTAGGACAGAGGATTGTGATTGTTCCTTTTTTCTTTGGTCTTCCCCCTTGCTTTCATTCCAACTACAAAGAATGTGGTCCGACACAGAGAAGAGACGCGTGTTTGCCTCTCATCTCCCCTTGTCCCAGTATGAGCCTGCTCACTTGACATCATTTGTGCCACACAGAGAGGAAAAAAAGGCAGAAATAACAATGCTTCATTTTTCCCTCTTTGAAATAAAGTCTGGCGACTCATAGGGAGTGCTATATTGGTCATTGCACTCACGGTGGGGTATCCCAGCCATGAAAGACAACTTGGATATGAACAAGTCACCTCCGGATCACTTGACTCATCCTACACACCAGGCAGTGTGCTCCCATAATGACTTCGCCTACTGAATTGTTATCATCCAATATATCACCACTGAGGGGCCATCAGTGATAAGATCTTTTCAAATTGCTTTGATAATAGAAGCTGAGGCTTTCAAATTAAATATGAAGTATAAGACAGTGCCATAATCTGCAGAAGCAGAAACATGTTTTTCTGACATATAATTGTTCTAGAACAGTTTACATTTTATTTATCATGTTCTATAATATGAATCTAAAGTTATTTGCTAAATCAGTGGCTTATTTTTTCTCTCCAAATATAGTTGTAAAAAGGTTAAGACATTTCTCCACATTTTTCTTGCATGTTTTTGTATCTTTAATCTTTAGATAACATTGGAATGTGACTGTTTGCCAAAATATTACATTTAGGAATCAGTTTTGTCCATGACAGTGCCAAAGAATTGTCCTGGAAAATGGCATTGAAGAATTTAAGTAAATGGCTTTTTAAAGTGCTTATAGATTTAGATTAAGTCCATCTCATATTAGTAAGGATTGTAGGAAAAGATCTTTAGGTAATGTGAATGTTGTGATTATGAGTCATCTTCTGTTTCGATTGTCTTGTGGTTTTAGGCACAGTGTCAAAATCTGATTCAGGCAATTAAAGGAGCATTGTTGTGGAATACCATACCTGATCATTGCATCAAGTAATCCACAGTGTTCTGGCTTTCTCATATAAGTATAAATAGCACATTTACTTTAGCTTATAATTACTCTTATTGCTTGGTAGCTTTTTATAGAGTGAAGCATTTTGTATCTTCAGAGTAAAAGCTAAACTAATGAACATATGCTCATGCTCATTTAAAAAATGTGAGAGATTTGTGGTACTTTCTAATTCCTCAATGAACGTGACATATACTATAAATTTCTCATGTTTTGATCAAATTATTCCCAGGTTCCTAATGTCAAAGTGGTAATTCTAAGTGAGCTATTGCAAATCCAGAACATTTTTCTGGTTCCGGAATATTTTCCCAAAACATTGTCAAAATGATAAAATCTGAAACTGTATTGTTCCCTAAAATTAAAGGGAAATCACAGGCCTCTTGATCTTTAGATTTTAAATGCCCATGTTTTAAAACTTCCAGTAATTTGCAACAACATTTATACTAATGTCAGTATTACTGACAGTAGTTACTCCCACAATTAATTTGTTAAGTTATAAGCTCTTAACCACGAGGAATTTGCAGTCTTTTGTTTCCTGTCTGTGCTGAAATACATTTTCAATTTTTAGACCCAAGGAAGAGTCACTTATCTGGTTCTTATTCTGAGTTCTCAGGTCTTATTTATAGCCTCTCATTTTGTTCCTTTTAGTAGTCAGCCCAAACCCTAATTAATGTGAAATAGAGGTGTGATTAGTATTTGTTGTTTTATTCGCTTAAGTTGCCTGCCTAAGATAACACCACCCATGCTGTAAGAGCGAGTGTGTCGGAACTCCCTCTTGTTCCAGGAGGAATGAGCTGGGGAGCTGCTGCAAAGGTGATAATGGGGCACAGGGACAGTGTGAGTCAGGGTGTGCTAGTAAGTGCCCCGGAGCTGGGATATTTATGCTCAGGAGAGTGGAAGTGGGTGGTCTTCCTGACCTTTCATTTAAGTCATTTAAGTCTTAATTTACTGTTAAAACCAGGGCCAAATCCACATCTTCTGATGTTCTCATGTTCGATTTTTACCTGGGCTTCAAGCAGCACAAGTACTTGTACTTGTACTTGAACAACTACTTAGATTCAGAGCAGCATGGGAGATATACCTAGTGAGTGTCTTCTTGGGTATTATCTGGAAAATTGCCTTTTTTGTAACAAATTAAAACTCATTTCGAGCTCATTTCATTTCAAACATTTAATGAACTGCACTTTGACTTCTTGCATCTACTACATACTGTACTTGGATGTGTAAAGCTTTAATGTTTGAAGCCATAGAAAGCTTTTCTCTTCATTGTCTTAGAAAAGTTTGTTTGAGGTACATAACAAGTGATAACTAATAAGTGTTAAAACCTTTATTACCACTTTGATAAAGGTGCTTTTCATATTTTAACAGATGCTATTACAATTTAAAGTCATATTGCACTTACAATACTGTTGTGTGCATTGGGCTTTTGCCATCTTTGAAATAAAATAATTTGCTGTTTTTTTATTTTATTATGTTTTTGTTTATGTTGCCTCATTGTTATTCTCTTATTCCATCCACCTAGGATTGTAGAAGGATGGAATAACCTATCTCGCCATGTTGTTACCCTGGCTTCATACAAAAAATGACTGGATAAGATCCTTCCATCATTTCACTATTAATAACCAAATGGGCTAGAGAGGCCTATATCCTTGACTCATTTGTAACTTTTGCTATGTTCTTATGTTCCAGTAATTTACCTTCTTCTCCCTGCTTGGAATATATTATTGGTTATTGTTATTTCTTTAAAAACAGCCTGTTATTTTACTGATTATTTCAGAGACGACAGAAAAAAAACTGTTACTTAGAAGTAGTCTAAATGAAGAGTTTGTATGTAGCTATTTCTATACACTTCTTCTACAGAGGAACTGGGTATAGATCTGACGTGACAGTTTGAAAATGTGAAATCTACCAATGTGTATTCATGATACATTTAGCTTCAAATCATATAATGTCAAGGTTTTGAATACACCAGGTTTTCACTGCAGATTTAGGTCAAAAATGTGGGTCAGCTTCCTTGATTAGTGTGCCCTTTTGTCCCTACTTTCAATCTGATCCTTCATTTAAGCAAAAATAAATGTCTGACAAACACCATGTTTGATCAATAGAGCTGGGATATTGCCTGCACATCAGCAGAGCTCCTCTGGTACTGTGAACAGTGAAATGGGCAGAATCAGAGCCTCATGTTGTCAGGCAGTTGTCTGCATCCCCTGATCAATAACGCTGATTGAAAGACATTAACGATAGAATGACAGACAGGCTCTTCTCAGAAAGCCCATACCTTGTCTGCCTGCCACTGCCAATCGCTGAGGCGACAAGGCTGGGGATAAAGAGCAGGAGTCTGAAATCCTTTCACTACCGACTCAGAAGAAGAATCTCTCACAGTGGTATTAATGAATGACCTATTATTAGTACCTCCTCATTTGGCACAGATGTGGAGACCTGATACAAGCACTTGCATTGCTACACTCGGCAAGCTTTCTTCTTCTCTTTTTTACTAAGTATGTCTGACCCGAGTGTTGACATATTTTCTGTTTTCCCGTATGAATTTTCTTTGGACCCTTTTAGTTGGACAGTTTATTGAAGTTGTGTGACCTTTGTGTTATAAATTTTGTTTTTAATCAGTAGTTTGCCAGTTGCAGTTTTTGAATGGTTGAATAATACGCTTCTGCGAATGTGGATAACCCAAGCCAGTGGAGTATGAACCAGCCCAGTCACCACCTTCTGTGATGTCAGTTCCACATTTTCTCATTTGCAGCTTAGAGTTGGATGACATTTTAATTACTAGCAGGGAGGTTATTGAGATGATGGATGTGCCTGATAGAGTAGGCGACTAGTGTTTTTATATTAGGGTGCTGACAAAGCTAATCCAGTGCAATGCAATGAAAGACAGAACACAACTGGAAATATGTAATGTGTCGTAATGTGTTTAGGATGGAAATGAGTATTTTTGTTCAAAGGGTGGTGGAACAGGGTGCTTAGCCATTTGGTAGTTACGGTGATATAATGCATTGATTACACTGTGTTGTAACTGTTTCCATTATATCAGTGGTTCTCACTTGTGCCAGCTTATTTCCAGTGCTTATGACGCTTATAACTGACCTGCTTGCTTGTTTTGACTTTTTTCTGCACTCAAGCCTCGGTTTGAAAAACGCCTTACTTAAAATACTTTAGCGTACAGAACTTTACAAAGTATATTGCTAATTTGTTCCATTAATTCTGGCTAAAAATCCTTTAATATGCAATTACTTTATGACGAACAGACATACACTAACTCTAACAGAAAGATGGGCTGAATGACCTGCTGTCATTTGCAGCACTTTTTATGTTGTTTTGCCTGCTGTACTGGCCAGTTTTCTTGTTCTTTACAGTTTTTAAATGTCTTTTAGGTAATGTCCTATAAAAGCATAGAGGTATCTGTTAGAAGTCCTTGGCTCCTTTAGAATTTTATGCAGCCTTGAGGGTTGAATGATTGCAGTCATGCAAGATAGTAAATTCCATTTTATGTCCTGTGTGTTCTCCAGAAAATAGTTATGTGAAAGTAATCCAGGGGGCTCATGTTCGGTACTCCCTGCAGTCCCACCCAGCGATGGAGACCATACTGCACCTTCTACCCCAGAACATACTGGTGTCCAGGACAGAGGACATTCCAGGAGTGGCACCAGCTTCTGACAACTCAGGTAAGTGTAACCAACATGGAAAGAACACAGCTGAAGAGTGACTTTGACTCTTTGTAAAGCTAGGTGGTCTGTGATGAGGCAGTACATCTACAGCATTTGGAGTGGTTAGCATCATACTCAGGGGAGTGACAGGACTACTGCTAACTGAGTGTATAGTTCAAGACCTGGCTGTTCTGGGTCTCCTGATTTTTGCTGGCATTGCAGTGAGTGATGCCAGTTACAGTGTTACTAAAACCTAACAAGCTTGTGATGAATACAATTCGAAGGACATGCTTCTTCTGCCGTTAGCAGAAGGTGTGTCATTTCTCATTATTAAGCTACAGCTTAAAGTGACATCAGAATAAAGAATCCTATCCTACTACTTAAAGCTTTATTTCTTTAGACACTGAATTTTTAAAGTGTAGTTTAGACTGAAATTCAAGTTAGGTTAGAAATGTGAAATTGATTGATTGATTCTGTGAATGCAATGCCAGAGAAACCATAGAATAGCAGTATCTCGGTTTCCAGTCCAGTACCACTTGGATGTGGAAGTAAAAAGCCACCCATGTTTATTTTCATCCCTAGTGTGTTCTTGTACCATTTCAAATTGTTGCTGCTAATTGATGTCTTCATTTAATAGAGATGATGCAGTCGACATACTTATTATAACTGTCCCAGCACCTCCTTACGGAAATGTGTCAAGACCATTAAAATCTTGGCAAGATGTCAATGTGTGTTTGTCTCAAAGAACTGCGTGATATTTTTTAATCACCCCGTGCTTAAATTTGGCTTTCTTTGTGCTGTCAAAAGACCTGTTACATTTGGGAAGGATTTTGTGTACCTAGACAATGACTTTATTTTTATCAGAAATTAGTATTTACAGATGAATGTATCTTTAAATCACAGTCACTGCAGATTGTGAAAGAAAATGCTTATATTAATTCCATTGATATTTGTATATCAATAATATCAATAGGTAAACCTTAAAACAATAATACATTGATTTAAATTCCTTCCTCTCTTTCTGGATTACTGTGATAATAATAAACTTTATTTTATATAGAACTGTTAAAATCAGCATCTCAAAGCACTTTACAGTAGATGTAAAGTAGAAAAAACAGTTATAAGAATAACAATAC
Organism: Lepisosteus oculatus; assembly: GCF_040954835.1. Lineage (NCBI taxonomy): Eukaryota > Metazoa > Chordata > Actinopteri > Semionotiformes > Lepisosteidae > Lepisosteus > Lepisosteus oculatus. Next base: position 3,789,622 of record NC_090720.1, on the reverse strand, counting down.
ATAAGAAACATAAGTGGAATGAAGAACTCTAAAAACAGTTTCAAGATGGGAGAGTAAAATGTCATGATTCACAGTGTAAAAAGCAACCCTTAGGTCTAGGAGAATTAGAATAGTTAGAGAACTGGAATCAGCTTCCATAAGAAGATGGTTAGTAACTTTAACAAATGCAGTTTCTCTGCTGTGTATTTGTCTGAAACCAGGTTGGAAGGGTTCAAAAACGTTATTTGTAATTAGGTGATTGTTAAATTGTATTGCAACAGCACATTGTAATATCTTTGCAAAAAAGGAAAGTTAAATATAAGATGTAAATTGTCAAGGCACAGGGGTAACTGAAGCCTTTTCAAAAGCTGTTGGTATGACTCCAGTGCTCAAGGACTCATTTCCTATGTCGAGAACAGTAGGGCTGGATAACAGGATTGAAACAAAACAATAGGAATTGGATCAAGCAGAAAGGTGGTGGGTTTCATTCACAATCCTAATGCATGCAGTGTCGATTTGAGAGAAACAGGAAAGAGGAGGACCAGCAAAAACAAACAGACAGGGGGAAAATGTAGTAGTGTCAAGCATGGTGAGAGAATGTGATGCCTGTCAAATCTTGGTGGTAAAAAAAAGCATTGCAATATTAGGATGAGGCAGGTAATGTAGTGGGAAAGTTTGGCTCTAAAGTCTTTGATGGTAAAGCATGGGTATCTGGGATTGTTTTAGTTATTTCCAATGATATGGGAGAAGTAGCTGAGTCAAGCAGTCTTCATTGTATCTTTGTATTCAATCAAATGGTCTACTAGGATGGTAGATGTACATTCATGCCAGAAAACCACATTCTAGTTTGTGGCAGAGTGCCTTTATTGGTCAGCATATCATGAGGCACGTTGAGTTTAGGAGTTGGATGAAGTTTTTGAGAGGAGCTTAGGTAACAAGAGAAGTTAAAAGCTATCAAACATTTGCAACTTGTCATCCAGAGTATCATAGATAGGAAAGCAAAACAATGAAGAGATAGCAGAATCAGCAAATCTATTCTGGCCACCTGATTGGCAGTTGCGAAAACTTACAGAACGTGAAGTTGGAGAGTGGGAGACAGAGAATTATAGATCAAAGAGAACAGCCAAGTGATCAGAAAGACCTAGTTCAAACTACTGTAAGTGTGAAACCAAAGAATCATTTACAGTGACTATGTCCAAGACTTCACCCTTTTTGAGAGCAAGCTGTGTTGGACTAACGCGTTCCAACAAAGCTAGCAAATCAGTAGCTAAATTGGAAAAGCTGTTAATCAGTGTGGTTATTAAAGTCACCCAGAAAAAGGATCTTATTAAATCTGAAACATAGTGGAGACAGTAAATCAGCAAACTCACTTAAAAAACATTATTATGCTTCAGGGGTCTGTAAATTATAACATTGATTGTAGACTGGGGAACAGAGACATTTAAAACAAGATGCTCAAAATAATGTAGAGGTACAGAAACTGGATTTACACAGAAGAGTAAATCATAAATAACAATTTGGCCCACACCATGGCCATAGGGGAAAGATTGTTCAAAGAAGTCATGTCCTGGAGGTATAATCTCGTCAAACAAGAGGCCGTCATTTTGTCTGCTCCTGGTTTCTGGTCAAGGACACAAAGTGGAGAAAATATTTAGAAAGTCTGCTGTGTTGTTTACAGAACGGGTATTGAATAAAGGCTGATTTGGTCGGTCTCGGAGAGCCATTAGCAGAGTGGGACAATTTAGGGGATGTATCTCATTGCTTGCACAATCCCAATATCACGTCAGTACCCGAAGGCAGATGTTTTAGGGAAATAATTCCGATGAAGTTGCAGTAATTGTGACGAGGTGAAATCTGGGAGGACTGAAACCGGGTAAGATCAGGGGCTGTTTGAAGAACACCTTGAGCCATGCAGCAGGTAGACAGACAGAAGTACTGTAGTACTCAGGAAAGTGGGGATTACAGAGAATGAGCAATAAATTAATTTAAAAAAATGTAGTGAAAATAGATATCAAAATCCACTACAAAAAACTAAACTACACCATTAAGAGGAGTGGCGATTAGACGTGTCCCTGTGACCAGAAGCTGCATGTAAAGTGCTGGTAGGTAATGGTGTTAAATACTACTATGATATTTTTGACTCTCTGAATGTTTACCTAAAAGAAACCATTTAATACTTGCTAAGGCTTTTATTTGTTCAATTCTGTGAATAACAACTGTGTCAACCACCAAAATGGTTTGGTTTGATATTCTTCTGCGTGCTGTCTCCTGGGTAAAATATATGTGGCAGTGTCCTGTTCTCCTACTCCGGCCTTTAAAAGGGTCAGGAGTTATTTATTGCAGTGGGAAGTCTGTTCTGAGTACAGGAAACCTGCATCTCTTAGCTCTCATTGCACAGCCACATCATAGACTTCTCTGGCTGTGATTTCTCATCAGCCCCCTCAGGTTCTCCATGCCCCTGATAACAGCCCTGTCTCTGATGATTTCAATCATTGTGGTCATCCAGATGATACACTGTTTTTCACACAAGGGTGGGGAAGGTCGCCTCCCCAGATAGTGGCAGAGAAAACATAACAATGATTTTAAATCGGAGCTGTCCCACGTGTCATGACCACAGTCACAGATGTAAGGTTACAAAGGTGGGCATGCAGGCGGGCATCCAAGACAGCATCTTGCTTAAGATAGATCTGTTGTTAAAAAATGTTCAAGCACACAGAACATTGCTTTGTTTTAGTTTTCAGCTCAAAGTGTTTTTCGTAGCTTTGTTTCATTGCATTAGGCATTTGCTTGAAGAGTATGTCAATCAAGATTAGTACTATCAGCTAGACAAACTGTCCAAAGCATTCACACAAAAGCACATGTAACAGATTTAATAACTCTCCTTTGTCATGTTCTTAACAGAACACAGATGTCTTGAAGGAAACATTCTCTTGGCACTAGAGACAAGCAGCCAGAGTAATGCATAAATGCTCTGTGTGGGGATTAGGAACAGCATGTTAAAGAAATATTGGATTCATTTAAATTCTGTCCCTATTTGGGCTGCTTATCAGAATTCCCATTAGAGTAATGCAGGGCCTTCTGAAATAATATTCATGGAATACACTAGCAGAGCAAAATTAATTCTGCAGTATCGATCAACCCAAGCAATAGTCCAGTTAATTAATGAAATTTTCACTTGCAAATCCATCAGACACAAACACCATTAATATCTACATCCCATGAATTTATTCATGTTGAATTTATGAATGTACTTTAATTATAAGCAGTTTTTCTCTTTTTGCTCTTAAATGTATACAGCAGATGTTAAAATATTAAAGATAATTTTAAATGAGTGTTGTTTCACAATATCATGTTTTTAGGACAGAAATATATGATATTAAACTACTTAAAACTAAATATTCTAGATGCACAGTCGCCAAAGGCTGATGCCTTTTCTAATTGTGTGAAATATATTCAAGTTCAAGCCATCGGCAGAAAGGATTTTGAGTTGCACATCATTACCCCTCTGTTATTGTAGAGTCAGACTTTTATACATCTTCCTTTCCTCTCTTTGTTCTGAAAGTCAAACTCTGCTTTGGAAAAAAAAGTTTATTAGGAAAGCTAATGACATGGATAGAGTTTGACAGAGTGGGTTTATTACACACCAAGAACAGGCTTTCAGTAATCCATTGGCGCTATGGGTTTCTGAGCAGCTTGCCCTTGGTTGTTAGGAAGTGTAAGTTTGATCCAGGTTTAAGTCTATGCATAAAACCTTAAGTGCTTTGTTTGTCTTGCTGATTATAAGCCAGGCTGCTTTGGCCCTGGGAGTCAACATGATCATATTCTGGCTGGTCCTGGTGGTTGAAATAAACACCAGTTTCTGCGTGGGAAGAATAATTGGTTACCTATGAATTTATACCGTGGAGCAATACTGATAATATCATTAATCAGACAACAAACAAAGAACCAGACTTTCACGTAGACATCAGATTTAGAGTTGTAAAGACACTTCTAGAGTTATTTATCATCCCCTTATTTATCGTTCTGGATCTTGGCGGCACTGTTAAGCTGAGACCATCATCTGAGTCCTCAACTGAAATTAGATTCCCATTTATTAGAGGAGGAACAATGGAAAATCAAGTCTGTTTAGATTGGAATGAGTTAAAATTGATTCCATTAGTTTTTTTTAATTGTTCCAATTTGCAGCGACACATTTTTAGAATATTAATTGAACCCAATGAATTCCTTGTCTCATTTTCCCTTGTAAAAGCGGCAGTGCTCATAAAACATCTCGTAAGACGTTCGGAAACGGTCCCAAATGTCATGGTCTATTGATTCTACAGCAATGCAACTATAACTTTAGAACTAACATCCCTTTGAGCCTTGCAGCCCCTTTTAGAAAAATGCAGTGCTTGTGGAGCTTTCAGGGCGATCAAAGTGTTATGCCCACACAGGAATTTAGAAGTAGGAATCAAATAATATTGCATAAATAACACAAACCCAAAAAGAGGCAGGCATTTTAAGTTTTAAGAGCTCCGTCTTTTGACACAGTAAAGGATGCTAACTAGCTGCTTTGCCTCGTTAAGTGTTTCCTTACCATTTTTTGATACTACCTGCAATAACACTGAAGCATGTGTGCCATTAAGGCTGAATAATATGCAGGTACACACAAAAAATCAATACGTTTCTTCAGTTTGGATTTATAAATATAAGCAGCAGCTTGCAGTCATTTAATTTAATTGTCCATTAGGGTGAAGTGATGCTTAAAGATCATTAAAACAACCCGTTAGTCATTGAATGGGTTCCATTAAAGCTTAGCATGCTTAAGGTTAAAATATAGGTGTGAATTAAAAATTATTTACTGTGTTACACCTTGTTAAAAGCAAAGTATCGTAAATAACATTGGTGAAAACTATGTAAAGCATTGGTAGGTATTGTGAAGTACGATACCTGTTAAATGGCCTCTTAATGACCACAAACATTCCAGACTGCGTGCATAATAGGGCAGATTGAACATAGACTTAGCAATTAACAATATTACCCAAGAAATGTTAGCTCTTGAACAGAGACACTGGAAGTCGTCTTGACGTGAGCTGTTGTCATTGAATGTTGTTTAGCTGAATACAGTCAATGGCTGAATCAATGCCGTTCAGTAAAGCTATATGACCTGTGTAATGGAAGTTTCCTCGGGCAAATTGAATTAATGACAACCCAGTCATGAGTGGCCATGTAAGAATAGCCAAACAGGGCGCCATTAAAGATTACTTTTAGGGAAATATATCCAAAACAAAAAATTTACAGACATAACTTTAAATGCCATTGATCTTAGTCACTCCAGATCTTAGTCACTCCAGTGTCAGTGACTTTACATTTAGGAGACTATGCAACATTGGTGGATACTTCCTAGAGCACTTTGTTGGATTTCTTAAAGTTGATGACACCATAGGAAAGGCATAGCTTCCTTGGACAATTGTCCTATATTTGGACATTCTGGACTGCAGAGTAGAGTCATATAACAAGAGGTGCAACAAGCAGCAGGATGAACAAAGGGTGAAGAAAAAAATGCTGGAGCTCAACAAGAAAGGTTTGGATGTCCCTGATGGGAGGCACTCTCTCAACCTGACCTGTTGATGCTGTGAAATCATCTGTCGGTTTAGTCAGCTTTTTTGTGTTCTTCAGCAGCTGTACAATCTCTTCTGCTCTGTGAAACACTGGTCAGTTTTTACAGAACATGTCAAGCAGTCAATTGTTAAATGCTCCTCGACTCAATCATTGGAATTGTTGCATAGTCAATGTATAGACACATCACTATCATACATCTGGATGGTGGATATATTGGAGGCTTTGAATACACTGACAGCGCATGGAATGGAGAAAAATGATGGTGAGACATCACTGAATCTTAGGAAATAATTTTCTGGCATTTCCTCATATCAGTCATTGTTTCCTGCAATTTTTTGTTCCAAGTAGACATGTCAGAAAAATCTTCCAGAGCTCTAATGTTTCTATCACAATTCTGAAAAGTGATACTGCTGGAGTCTGAACTTTTCTGCCAATCTACAGGAAGACTTTTGTAGTGAGAGCTTAGCTTCAGAGACATTTGTTTCCTCCGCTGTGTTTGGGCAAGGAAAGAAGAAGAAGTAACAATCCATTTTATGAACATCTTCGTCACCCTATGTAAAATATAAACTGTGATGTTTTTGATGTGGACCCAGCTGTTTGTTCTTCTTGATGTATACTATATGTGCTTGTTTTGATTGCAATTTAGGTGACTGCTTGCGGAAGCCTCGCTTGTTAAAAAGCTTCACATGCTACCTGGACAAGCTTTCTGTAATTCTCCACCCATCCACAGAGAAGTTTGAGGAGGACCTCCTGCAGCTTCTCAACATAGACCGGCTGAACAGGGTATGCCCGTTTACGTCTCCGTCACAACCGACAATCAGGTTAACATCACTGAGGAAACATCCTACTGAGAATTGGATCACATGAGTTACTGTCAGGATTGATGTAGGTTGAAAGGAGTTAAAATACCGTCTGAGTGTGTGCATCTCTTTTAATGCAAGCTTTTGTAGGGCTTGAATTCATAAGGTGAAGTTAAACCCCCAAAAAGAATTTTCTGATGTTTATTTGTCTATAAAGGCTTTGGCTTCTGCAAAACATCTCCTTTGAGCTAGTGAAAAATATGCTTTCCTCATTACCTATAATGAAGGCCCCCTCTGTATGCATCACACTGCTTCCTTCATACCAGTTATTAATGTAGAAGCAAACATTCCAGTGCAGAAGAGGAAGTGTTTCACCTCACCTTTTGCTGTCAAAACCAGACACTATAGCCAGCTTTTAGCTGTCTGTGTGTGGCTGGGGAAGTGGGTGTATCTGGGAAGGGGCTCACAGGTATTTTAATTAGCTGCTGGACCTTAATATCTTTTTCATTTTGTTTAGCACAAAGTGTGAGATTTTCATGTGCATTCCTTTTTTATGTGTGACAAATTGGTGTGAAAGACATGTTTCTATTCTTTGTGGTCTCTGTGCCAAAGTTAGATTAAAAAAACAGACCTACATTGACTTAAACTAAGATGTGTTTTTCTTTTATCAAAGCATAAATTTCACAGTGTGAATAGGTACTCTGCTATGTAACACTATACTAGAAGTTATTTTAAATTTAACGAAGGACTCAAGGAATCATTGCCATTTTTTACAAAGTTTCTGGAGAGCTTTTATCTTCGGAAAAAATATTCAACAGGACCCGAATTTAACAGATTTTTAAAGCAATGTTTTTTGCATCCCATTTCATGGCTATCAGTAACATAAAAAGTTAATTTAACAGCCTCTTCAGGAAGTGGAGAAAAAAATAACTAATCTAAATATTCATTCCTGAGTTAATTTAAAATAATATTTTGAATTATTTTGCTCGTGAATCCACTCTTTCATATCTGAATTCTGGATTATATCGTGATATATTTTATTCTTAATTTTTTATCTTGTGGTTATTGTTTCAAATATTAAAATCTGGTTTAGACCTTTCTCTTGAAAATTTAGTTTTTTGGAAATAAAATAGTCTTATGTCAACTTTTTATTTCTTTGTGCAATGTGAAATATGGAGAGACAACAGTTATTAAACATATAAAGTTGTTTAGGATATAGACCTTATATTGTTACTCCTTTGAAGGTTAAAATAAAAATGTAGTGTCCTGATAATGATATTTAATTAATGTAGACTTCTTATTCTAAAGGAGAAAGAGGGGATACATTACAATATCTATGTAAAATGATTAATTCATTTGTGATTTGTAGAGCATTAAAAGTTATGGCTCAGCACCAAATGCTAGCATACAGCCCCTGCAAGCAGTAGTATCAGATGTTCTCATTAATAGATTATCAGTGTATCACATCAACTGCCAGTTCTTTCCACAGTAGCCCTCCGACATTGCACTGAGCATGTGGCTGATAGCTGTAGATCCCTCTTTGCTGTATCCCCAAGAGATGAGAAGAGATGATGTTTTCCCTGCATGTCTTGGAACGCTCTTACTGTATGTACTTGCAGTTATGTATACGGTGCAATTTCTGTTCTTTGTGACTGATGTTTGCTGGTAGAAGGGACAATAATTTATGTAATTCTCCCAAACAGTAAGCGACTTGTGACTTGTTTCAAATACTCTCCTGTCACTTTGCATTGCGAAAGTTTCTGGGGGGCAATCCTGAACATGTGTGAAGAGGTGTAAGTAACGGTCCCATAGTCCCAATTTTTGCCGGGTTTTATTTTTTAGGAAAGGGAGCAAGTGAGGTTTGTTATAGTGTCGCACTGCTACATAAATGCCCATCAGACACATTCACTGATTGGTTTTCAGAAAAAAAATATTTTGTGTTTCCCTTTTTTAACTTTCATTACACTGAGGTGTAATAAAGGTGTCAGTTACAAGCCTTTCTAATACCTTGTGAAGACTTACAGTCTATAAAAGCCTCTTGACATAAAACATTTAATTCTTTTTTTTATTAGACTAATGTTTCAGCCGATACCGTGACCTTTTAAAATGAAATGGAGTGCTAGTCTTCATTGCCTTTGGTATATAGCCATTTTACGAAACAAAACTGAAAAAATTCAGTGTAGTGCTTTTGAGGTTTGACCTATTGGTTTCTTACATTTACATTTTAGAGCCTTTGATTTAATTTGTCAGTGTTTTAAATAGTTATTTTGTGATTCTGTATTATTACTGAAGGAGAACTGAGCTACAGTTATACACAGTTATACACTGATATAGAAAAGAATCTCTGTTGCTTGCCACAGAATTTGTGCTGTGTTTTTTTTCTTTTTCATTTCTTTTAGAAAAGTACAGCATGTGAAAATGGACTCATGAAGAGCACATAGTTTAATACTCACCTATTTCCCACGTTGTTGCATGATAAATGCTGACAGATGATATGTGTGCATGAAGTAGGAAGCCACATGATTAATAACATTTCCAAAAACACTTCACATTCTTACATATCACCAGCCTAGTATTTGCCTAATTTGTTCTGATCAGGAGTCTCCCGTTGTTGATGCAACAGACATGTTTCAGGTTCAGATAGTAACAAGCAAAATCTTTGGTTGGAGCTCAAGTGGGAAGGGAATTGAGATTCAGTGTTTGTCTACACCCTTTGTTAGTTTTGGGGTAGTTTAAATGAATGGATAGGGAAGGTAGAGACAGGAGGCAGTGGAAAGGAATTGATATTGTTTAATTTGACTTCATACTCTAGCTTAAACCCGCTTCATTTTCTTATTCACCATGTTTCCCAAATTCACAGCCATGCATTCAAAAAACTCACAATGTTAAAATGTAATATTTATATTTATTAGAAAAAAGATTCTACGAGTTATTGTTTGGGAACAAGAGGGCAGAGTTCAATGCATTTTTACATCATTTTCTTTCCTAACCCTGAAATTCTGGTAGATTGAGAAAAACTATATGATATGAACATTGGTCTCACTGTTGGCAATTTGATGTCCTCTTCTTAAATAGTAAAGGTTTATTATAATTACTACTACTACTACTACTAATATCCAACCATCCATTTTCTAACCACTGTGTCCAGTACAGGATCATCAGCGAGCCTCAGCCTAGCCCAGTGAGCAATATTATCAAGGCGGGATACACACAGGGCACAGACAGACACAGACACACATTCCAAAAAGCAAATTAAACTACTTTCTTGTGTGTCTTTGGACTGTGAGGGGCAAAAAGAGCACCCGATGAAAATTGTAATACTATTATTACTCTTATTCATAGTGGAAGCAGTGCTTTGTTTAGTTATTGTTGTTATTTTGTGCAGTACCTAAAGCTGTTGCAACCACATAAAATAATAAATTACTTGTCCATTGGGTGCCTGACACATTTTTCTGACATGATATTCAACAGTACTGTTTGACTCTCAGTAGAGGCTTTGAGTAGAAACATCATTGATTTTGTCTGGCTAGGCCTCTATCAAGTGTCTGTTTTGCAGATAAGGTCTGAGAGCATGGCAGAGGAGAAAGATCAGTAACAGTCTGATATGACAACAGTGCATGCTTTCTTTTGCCACAGGTGATAATTCATGTGGTATTGTATACGACAGTATATTTTTAATTAGACCCCAAGTGAGCATGTGACCTTTGTAAGTGTGACTCTTCTAGCTCCACAGTAGAGTGATTCTATTGTGATGCCAGTACTAACACCTGGCGTTTCATCATTGCAGCTCAGTTTTCTAACAATAGATTGAAAGAGGAAGAGAGGAAAAGACAACTGTCTGAACATCCACCTCTCATACATCATCTAACAGGTGAATAAGTTGAGAGAAAACTGTCAACCTGCTAGAAAAGTTTTTGCAATTTATTTGATTGACCCTTTTATGAGGCATTCCAGTATTAGCACAATTTTGTGCAACAGAGCAGCATCTGAATAAATTGAATAATTTGAATAAAAGTGTGATCTCAGGATAAAAGGCTTAATTCATAACAAAGTTTATAAACTGTAGGAGACCATTCCTTCCATCTAAAAGGTTTTGTTGCTATCTGCTGTGTGATCAAGAGGATCATATCTAGGTGCTTCTGCATTGAATTCAGGATATTGGCTGTGACAGAATGGCTTGATAGGTGTGTTCCAGACTACAAATGCTTACTGTTCTTGGGTATTAAATACATTTCTCTGTGGTTTTCATTCTGGGCTGGGTTTCACTCTTGATTCTGAAATCCAGTAGGATTTTGAACACTTCTATCAGACCCCCTCATACTCTTCTTGGTTCAACATTTGAAATAATGTTTTTTTTTTAGCCTGTTGGTGTATGGCATTCCTTTAAGCCTGGCAGTGTCTCAGTTTGCCCTCTACAGCAGCGATATTTTATTTGTACAAAACCATATACAGTACCATATTCTACATGAGGTCTCACTAATGCATTGTATTAATTTGACATTTCTTAATGAAAGTTCTTCTGAAAATCCTGGCATGCCATGTGGAATAGTAGATTCTCTTAGAATGTTGTTGTATAGACTATCCTCCAGTCTAAGTCTAATTGTCATTTCCATATTCTTACATGTACTTGAAGTAACATTTCTTGCCCAACAAAGGCAGCAGTGTGGAGCAGTGGCTGGGGTTCTGGACTTGTAATTGTAATTACAATTGTAATTGAATTGCTCCAGTAAAATACCCTGGTGTATAAATGGGGATAAACATACTGTGTGGTGCTCTGATTTGTAACCTTGCTTGTGTACGTTGTAGGAGTACTTGGTGTGGTTTAACTTTTTTTGGGGGATTGGTGATACATTAGTAATTGTCCTGTCAGTGGTTAATACCTCTGTCTTGAATGGCCTTCAGGTGCCCAATAAACTGCAACATTACTGTCACACGATAAGATGGGGGAATCACCTTGAGTAATTCCAAATCACTTCAAACTGTGCACTGTTGCTCAAATAACCCTTCTCATAGTTGGCTAATTGCACAGTTTAGACCTGTACCGATGTGGTCTGGTTTACAGAGTGCATTGGCTAGCTGAGCCACATGGGAGTCCTTCTGCAGATATGCTGTTACCCTCTGGGATGTTAGAATTGTGAAAGGGAATGCTGAGATTTCCAAACTCTATATATGTTAGAGCAGCAGTGTGGAATAGTGGTTAGGGGTCTGGACTCTCAACAGGAAAGTTGTGGGTTGTTTTCTTTAGCAGAGCACAAGTGATGTACCCTTCAGCAAGGGACTTCTGTCAAATTGCTCCAGTAAAATGCCCAACTGTAAAAATGGGTACAAGTGTAAGTTGCTCTGCATAAAAGTGTACATGTGTGCCTTATTATACAGTCTATTCACTCTGCATAAAATGAGTAAGAATTCTGTAAATTAAATCATTCTCACAGTTCCACCCCCACTGAAAAGCAGTGTCTTTTCACATCAGACAATCTGAATTTGTGTGTGTCATGTGACCTTTCCCTTTTTTAAAAAAAGGTAAGGAGAGTGAAATAATTCTTCAAGAGAGCCCTTAAAAGAGTTTTCTGCTAAAAGAGAAATTAAGATTTAGGGAATCTGTAGAAGCTCATCAGTATTTCATTCACTGTTTTTTCTGTTTGTGCTTGTACACAAGACCCACACCACTGGGATATAATCCTTTAACAAGATGATGCCTTTGTAATAACATTAATAACACCATTCATGCTCTGAGCAATGTTAGACCTGTCTAGTAGTTTTTGGAACATTCTATTAATAGATAATGGTGAAGATGAGCTTGTCAGGGAGTTTCACAGTTGCTGTCTTTTTGCAAGTACCTTGCAAACAAAGTGTACCTCTAGCTATTGGTGGACCAGCTTCAATAATTCATTTTCCCTGAATTATTTGTGTCAAACAGGTTAAAGAGTGCTATTATGAGAGTTAACGAATGAAACAAATCTAATTTATTTTCTTCAGGGAGTAATTTGCTGTGCCTCTGTAATGTGCTTCTGGCAAGGAGTAGAGTTCAGGCTCTGCTGCTGAAACCAGACAGTTTAAATTTTAATCAAATTATTAAAATAAATGCCCCTGACTTCCTAACTGACATATCTTGTCTGTTGAGCTGACTGTATACAAACAGTACACTGTGTAAACTGTTCATGCTTCGCAGCGCATGTGCTCAGCCTGGAGCTTTGGCAAAAATTGGTGATTTTATCCTGAATATCTTGAGTGGCTTCCGCTGTGTCTTTACCATTCAAGTAAGCTTTCTGATGCAAGATTAAATGCAGTAAGTGAACATCTGTTAGTTGTTTTTTTTCTAAATGTGTTTGCATTGTTTTGTTCGTTGCAACTTTCAGTTACTTTGTCTTCCATAATGTACAGCTAAAGTTCCCATGCTGAAGCTGTATTTTAAAATAACTCTGAATGTCATTCTTAAGTGCAGTACCTTCTAATCCCTTTTAAGAATCCTACTGTGCTTCACAGCATTGTCCTAGTCACACAACTGATTATATATGAAGTTATCTGACGGGTAAAACTCAGAATCAGTTTTTTGCCATCATTCATCCAATTCAAAGTTGCCCATTTAAGCAACTCTTTGGAATATGTCATTGCATCACAAAATACTTCCTGGATTTCATTTTGCTTCTCTTTGTGGAAGAAGTTGTGGCTTTTGGTAATTACTGCCTGGGTACTTTGTGCTGCCACCCATAGTTATGGGTTACAAAGTTTCTGTATGCAAATTGCCTGATGTGTTTTTTGCAGCCCTGCAGACCCTTGGAAGAGCTGTCTGCTTTGTCTGCAGTTAGAATTGATGGAGCTGTTGGTGTACAGGTAGACACAGAAGCCATCTCATTAGTAACCAATGGGAAATTGTAACAGGCAGCAATGCACAAAAATCAAACACATTAGTAGACTGTTATGGATTAATTTCCATATTTAAAAAAATAATGGGACTTACTAGAGAGCTGCGGAGCTCATGAGATAATGTTTGATATTCTCATGCAAGTCTTTTAAAGCAACTTAAGAATGTGTTTAAAGCAGGAGAAGTAAAGGCAGTTATTGAAGATTTCGTGTAAAGAAATTGAGAGTGCCTCAGGAACCTTTCCAAAGGCAATATGCCTGACATAGCCTAGCAAAGCTGTTAACCTGCAGTTCAAAAGGAAGAAATGTGGATTTTTAATTAAAATTAATTTTAAATGAAAGAGAATGAGATAGCAAGTGTCACTCCCACCCAGGCTTGGCAGTGCTCCTGAGACTATCTATTGATCTTCTTCATGCCTCTGAAATGAGTAATCTATGCCGTTGAATACAGTATTAACACCGGATAGCAGTGAGTTATTCAGATCTATACTTGGGTGTTGGTGCTTTTAATGGTAGTGAAGCTGAATTTTTAAGCAGTGGAAAATGTCGTGGTGCTTCATCACTGCAGCTTGATTGATTTCACTGAAGGGTAGTTTCAGTGCTTCCAAGAGCATGTTTGTAATGCATGGATGTAAATTATATGTACCGGAGCATCAGATAATCTACTTTGCATGCATTCAAATAGATTTCAGAGTCTCGAAAGATAATGCTTTCTGTGTCAGCTACATACCCTCTACTCCACAACCACAACCGGTGCAGTCACTCTGTACTGAACCCCTGCTGCTGAACACACTCAGTAGAATCAGTGTCTTTCCTAGTGGTCACTCACCTCATTGTAGACAAAAATTATTCTGTGCAGAAACAGTGGACTGATTGTGAAGAATAATTCTAGTTACGGAACCAATTTTCACAGGAAGCTACAGAATACTCCTCTGGTTTTAAAAGAATAAAATTGACACAGTATTCCAGTGCAGGAATATCACCCCACAGACCAGTGAGAATTGAAACAGCCAGTTGTGGAACAACCTCTGAATCAAACCCACACTTTTAGATATGCAAACCAACAGACTGGGCTTCTGTAATCACACACAACACAAGCAAAATATGTTTAAAACTCTTTATAGTGGCAATTATTGAGGTTTCACAAACACAAATACCACTTCTGTTAGGGATAATTAGTATAGATAACCACTTGCGTACTTCACTGAGCTCATGGGAATCTTGATAGTTATGTGGCCACCTTTATTAAAAGTTTGTGATTTAATTTTGTTGTTCACTACAGAGGTTTTAAGTAATTAAAATAGTTTTTAAACTAATAAAACCTTGATGGCAGTTCATGAATGTGGTGGAATTAATAATCTATAGTTGCCCTATGCAGTTTGTATGCTCACATGCATATTGTGATGTTATTCAAAAACAGAATGTGTTGATTTATGAGACTGCATTTATGCATTGAAATATTAAAATAGTTTGGAAATTGGACCCCATTCTGTCTTTATGATGATATCTAATATTTTTATTCATGTGACTTTCAAATTAACAGATAAGGCTTAAATAAAATGGTGAAGAAAAATAAATTGAGTAAAACTTGCACAAACCACTCAGAGTAACTGATATTAGCCTTGTCTAGCTTCTTTAAGTCTATTAGCTATCTGCTTGATGAACTATACTGTATATCTTAGCTTCACTGGAACAGTTCAACACCTTTCTCCAGATCTTTCAGAAGTTGATAATATAAAGAGACCTATAAGATCAGCTTGACAGGGTCCTCCAGGACTGGAATTGTGTGCCCCTGCATTAAGAAACCTTAATGTAAACCTTAATGTACTGTAGAAAGCTACAATATTTTACCACCCTATAAAGGCTGACACAGGTTCCATATAAGGCAGAGGGCTATTCTTTCATTGAGAATGCCCATGAATGACCAGATTTATTTCTCTTCGATAAAAGTCACTTTGAGAAGGTTTTAAACACATTTGTCATACCTCCTCGACACTGATTGCACTCTTTGATGAGATATCCCAGTGTGCTTGTAGAGACATATTGAAGTTTGGTTTTGCCAGTAGATGTTTTTATTAAAAAAGGTTAATATTATCTTGTGCTAGTCGAAAACAGGACATGCGACTGACACTATGTCTGGGCTACTTCCACCAATCATAGATGAGGTAACAAATGTGTAAAACAAATTTCAAAAACTGAGGACTTTCAAGTCTCATAAAGTCTCTAGATAAATTTCTTGAAGGTAAAAAGTTAAGCTTAATGTTGACTTACACTTCAGTAGATCTGTTTGAAACTGGGCAAGACTCCAAAACCAACAAGTGTCTAACACGTCTAACTCCAGCTTCATTATTAATAGTGCACCCTAATTTCACAAACACAAATCCAAAATGTTCGCTGCTGACAACCTGATTAAACTTCTATACTTAAAAGTTTTAATTTATTAAATTTATATGGTTTATTTTTTTAATCTTGCTGCAGTGCACTTTTTATGTGGTTTTATTTCAAAGCTTTTCTCGGTTTATGGAAGAGCATGAGCCTCCAACCACTCTGTGGATTGTTGTATGTGTGGAAATAATGTTTCAAGTTATGTTTGATCATTCTTGTAACTGTGTGTCACACAGAGAGAATCAAAAGTAATCTCAGTTTGAAGTGACACTCTTTAAACTGTAATAGAAGTGTTTCAAAATAAATGTGGAGTGTACATTTTGTACAACAGGCATTGAGATCACAGATGAAGGTCAGATTCATTTTTTCTAGGAGGTTTACTGCATAGTTTCCCTTGTTTTAGGGGGAAAAAAAAGAAAATATCAGTCAAGAACTATAGAGGCTTAGCTACCTGCAGCACACATTTTGTGGGAGGGCTGTCCAGTCATTTTTTGTATAGCACAGGTGATTTTGGCCCGGTGGCCTTATTCTGGCATTTTCAGGATTTATCATCCTGTGCAATGGGAAAGATAAAAACATATTATGATCTATGTTGACGTGGAGTTAGTCACAATCAAAACATAAGCGATAGGGTTATGTGGGCCTAATATATTGTTGTTCTAGGGTCACCCAACATAGACTAGCTACAGCAGGAACAGGAAGCTTTGTGAAAGCATTGTTAGACTAATGTGTCTTTAGCCTCTTTAGCCCTGACAAAAGTCCTACTGATTTTTGAATACTTAATCTCCAGACAATTGAATGCAGATCTTTCTCCACAGTCCCCTAGTAAGCTAAGATATACTGTACTGTAAAACATTCTTTTTCGCCTGCTGATTCTTTCCTATAATAAAACTGGAACAAAATAATTGCTGCATGCATTATTAAAAAGCTAGATCTGCAAAGGAAAGGGGATGATCTAGAAAGAAAATTGTGCCGCAAAATGTGTTAAAACGTGTTTAAACACAACAGAAAAAAACAGGTACAGCAGTTGTAGTCACAATTTGCTTTCTGTATCTAAATCAGCTAACCCAGTGTTGCCCGGTGGCTTTTAGTCTTTCAGTACTCAGCAAATAATTTCAATAGGGCATTTGTAATTTTTCTTAAGTTGAAGACATTGTCAGTTTAAATCTGTTAGGGAGCATATGAGTAGGAGGGTGAGAATGAAGTGCTAATAATCACTGCCCTTAGTCTTTACTCTTCTCTGGCAGATGAGTCACGCTGACATGATGAGGCATCTTCAGAACACTGTGGGAGTGTGCTCACAATTCTATAAGAAACCAAACAAAAGATTCAGGTGATCCGGAATTTCAAAGATTAAGTACATTTAATTACTGAGTCCCAGTGCACACAATCTCAGTCCTAGGAAAAATAAGCATGTAAAGCCATGGACTTCCTCAAAGTAAATAATGAGTCACTGAAATCTTGTTGAATTGTTACAGAAATTTTGTAAAGCTCTGATTTTGTCTTGTGATTTGTTTGTGTTGTGCTGTAAAGGCCTGATTAATGTAATGCATTTTGAATTTAATACTTCAGTTTGTGTATGTCAAGATAAAATGTTGGTATTATAAGAACACAAGTAATGCACATGAAAGGAAGCCATTTGGTTGTTCATATCTTATTTGGTTATTAGTTTACAGTTGATCCACATATCTCATCCAGTATTTTTTTAAAGGAACCAAGGTATCAGCTTCAATGACACAACTGTGTACAGTAGTTCCATTCTCTCACAAGTCTTCATGTAAAGAAATGCTTCCTGTTCTCTGTTTTTAATGCATATTTCCTTTGTTTTGACTGTACAGTTTGGTTCATGTTTGTCTGTTGGTTTAGTTGCTTGACTTTATCAATGTTTTTGAGGCCCCTCATTTTTTCTTAGTTTAAAAATCAAATGATTCTTTGAACATAGGATTAATTCCAACTTTATTTGATTGATTAAATTATTTGATTATATTATTATTATTATTAACATATATTTATATATTACACTCTTTTGTTACTTCCCCACTGATAAACATGATTTGTCAACAAGATCACCTACAGTATCTCTTTTTCCATACTCTATTTTTATATCTGTAGTTTGTTTTTTCTACCTCCATGGAATACATTGCACTTGGCTATAATAAATTACTATCTACACTTGAAATTAGATCATTGGTATAAATTAGGAAGAGCTGTGGTCCTAATACAATTCCTTGTGATTTTCTGCTAATTATTTCACCACCATCTGCGCATTACTCCTGTATGTTCTGTAAGAGCCAGTCATTAATCCAAATACATGCACTTTCTTGAATGAAAATATATATATATGCCATATCACATGCTCTGTTTGAAACATTTCTTTTGTTGCTTGTCCAAAGAATTCATCAAGTTAGTTACAAAAGACCTGCCTTCAAAATCCTTTTGAATCCTCAAAAATGACTGTCCTCTAGAATCCCATTGTAATATAGAGGATCATTTGTTTTAATCCTTTTTATTTTTTAAAGAACCATACATGCAATAAAACACATCTTGGTCCATAATTCCATAGTTTGGCTTTGTCATCCATTTTATGAATGGACACTTACTTATAAAGTGTCCTGTCAGTGGGTATTACCCCTGCCTTGTAACTGTCAGATGAATTTTAATGTCTTTTGTTACAATACTATGAGGACCTGAGGATTTATCTTAAATGCTTATCTCAGGTATGTCTAATACATTTCTGCCTCTTCTATTCTTGTTCTATTTAATACATAACATACTGTACTTGTCTTAGTCCTACTCGTGTTACTGTGATCTACGTTGGTAAACCCCTGAGTATGAACATTTCCCACATTTATCCTTGAAATACTTCGTCATCCTTTTCTGTTCCTTTCCTGCTGTACTACTAAAGAAACTGTATTTTTCCTCCATTGCAATATTCTTTAATATTTATCTCTTAGCCTTTCTAATATATGTTTTACCCATTCTTGCAATTCTTTATGCTCCTTTTATTTAACTGATTAATGTTTCTATCACTGTGTTTCATTTTTTACTTAACAGTCTGCTCTTGTGCACTGCTTTCTGTTTTTTAGTTATATAATACACCTTTAAAATGAACCTACCTTGAGCTGTTTATTTTGAAGATACATTTAATTTTCCTACAACTAATCAGTATTACAAGGGAAAATATTACTTAAACAAAATTTGTGTAACTGACACTTGGGCCTGAGATGGGTCACAATATTACAATGTAGAAGCACAAGAGCCACACAGAAAATGAGAAATAAATTAAAATGACAGCTGTTGTTTTTCTGTTGCTTTCATTAATCCTCCAACCAGTCCTCTGCTTTCACAGGTGGTGTTTAATGGGAGGGTGGGGGTGAATTTGAAAACTTTGCATAGGTGCCTTTTTCTGTATAGTATAAATTGCCAGTAATCGTATGGTAAAGCAAAATGTGCAAAATGAAATTCAGACTGTCTCTGAAGCCTTAATCTGTGGAAGTCTGCATGATTATAAAATCCCATTTTCATTGCAATAATGTGACTACATTCTGAGCTTCAACAACCTATTAAATACCTTTATCCTCTCAGCTCATCTGTGGTTCTGAGCACAAGGCAACAACCTTCAGAAACCAAATTTATTTCCTTTTTTAATAAAACTCCTTCATTTCTTGAAACTGAATACCATACTAATCCCATTATTGCTTTTTTGTAAGCAACAATTATATCTAAATTTGGCACAACTGACCTTCTTACATTATTTTGTGACCCATGTTATTCAGTAGATTGTCTTGGCTATAATATTAATTTTGCTTGTGTTTTGTTTTTTATCCATGCTCCTTGTAGGTTGAATTGTAAGGACTGTTACAGTGCAGATGGCAAGTTTACATTGCTGAAGTCTGCTAATTAAGAAAACAAAATAGATTTGAAAATCTTTGTCATGTTCAGATATATTTGTAAACAATAGGAGAATAAAAATGATCAGCCTGGGCAAGTAGAAAGCCTGAAGATTCCAAATAACTGTTAAATGCCAATTTAAATAACTGTTATGTTGGTGCTATCAACATTTGGAATTTGCTAAAAAAAGTATAGCACTTCCCTAACCCATTATTACTGTTAAAATTCCTAACAATGTAGTTAATTAGGCTTCTAATCACTTGCTGTGTTAGTGTAAATTCTGAGTGGGAGGAAATATTAATTTGGATTGTTTAAAGAATTATATGGAATTAAAGTAAGATGGACTTATCATGGATATATAACAGCCTGAAGCTACAAATAAAAAGAAAACAGAAAACAGCCATGGGATAAACCTATTGTTTAAGTTCCAAATCTGTTTGTTTTCCTTCTATAGTAGACAATAATGTAATCCATTTTATTTTAAGCACTTACAGTACTGGTTAATCAAAGGTTGATGAGTGGCATTTTCTGTTGTAATTTTATGGTTCCTTAGTATAAAAAGTAATTCTCACTTCTGTGAAAATACCTTTTCATTTCACTCATAATGCAAACATTCTTTACAACAGGAACTGAAATCATATGATACTTCCAAATTATATGAGCAATCTTACTGATTAAGTACAGTAAATGTAAAGACATACAGCAAAATTAAAAAATGGTGTGTTTACATTATGGGAAATTACTTGCAAGTATGATAACGTTATGGGGTTTCAGTACCATGGACAGCAGCTGTTGACATGAGTGCTCATTCTGCTCTGACTGCATTGTTCTGTTGCTGAATGAGTAATGGGTTGGAGTAACATCATAATTGACGTGGATCCCTACTGTTCTTCTGCTGCAAGAGTGACAAACTGAAAACATCATCTTCACTCCAGCTAGGCAGCAGTTACCAACTCAAACTGTTTTGCTTGTGAGATAATTACTCTAGCTATGCAACTCAAATGTGTCTGAAAATAAATAACTCCAGTATCAAATCATAAAGCAGCAGCTGGCGTGACAACCACTGGATTGACATGAATCCTTGAAGTGTCAGTCTTGGTCATCCTGATAACCCTGCTAGCACGGCGATTTGTTGGAGCTTGTTAGTGTATGTGTTTGTCACAAATATCAGCACCTCACTGCCTATGGAATGCAGTGCTCTGTCTGTAAACACAAGCAAATCAGTATCTCTTTTTGTCATTCTCTGGCATACATCTAACATGGGAATCAAGAACATTTATAAGCCACGCTGACGATTGTACATTCTATGTTTAGAATGTGTTCTATGTGTTCCCTAAAAGTAAAGATGCAAAGATCATTACAAGCTGCAACATTCTGATTTAGCAGCGAACATAATGTCTGTTTTGCAAGTTTAAGATGTCACATTTATTCACATTAGCTCCAGAGCAGAGAAAAAAAGCAACTAGTATTACTGCATTGGAAGTTTCTCCTTCACTAAAAGTTATATTTTCTTCATTTTCACATGGAGTGGAGCTATAAAAATAACAGCATCTTTCCCTGCCAAACCTTTGTCTCTTTTAAAGAACTCTACTTAAACTGTAAGTTGAAATCAATGTTTTCATTGCTTGCAGAGACCATGTAATGAATAGGCTTAGTAGTATTTTGCTCATTTTAGCTGTCTGGATGGATTGATAGATAAATTATCTGATTCTACTAGAACATTTATGGCTTAAGGAATACTGCAGCCCCTTTCTTTAATACTGGCATAATCCCGTCCTAAAATGTTATTTATAGTTTAAGGTTTTAAAGAGCTAAATCAGGAATGTTTTATAAGTGAATGAAAGCATGAGCTTAAATTGCCTAAAGAGATTATCTAGTAGTGTATTTGTTTTGAATGAATCGAGATGCTTTTGTATCTGGTTATGAAACACAGGTGAAAAGCTTAGGCTTTCCTGTGACGTTTGATATACAGTATAGTCATTGGTATTGATTTTGCTAGTAAAAATATTTATATTACTCCCATTGTGCAATTTCTGTCTGAAGTGTTGTTGGCAGCATTATACCATTGATTTGTTTGTTTATTAAAAATAGTTTTGCTGTTTTGAAAACTTAATGGTAATGTTAAGATGAAGAGATCACATGCATTTTCAATGTTTTGAGAAACAGTTAAAAAAATGTTGTTTTTGGTAATTAAAAGTATAACACTAAAACTGATTCGACATATTTAGATGGCTCGGCCTATGATGTCTGAGAAGGGGTGAGTAAAGAAAGTAAGGTAAGTGAAGTAAGTACGCAAGTAAGCAAATTACATAAGTAAAGTAAGTAAGCAAGTAATGTAAGCAAGCTAATAAATAATTTAAAGAAAATAAGTATGCAAGTAAAATAAGCATGCAAGTTAAGTAAGTAAAGTAAGATAAGTAAGTAAAGCAGTTAGTAAGTTAAATCAGTAAACAAACAAGCTAGTTAAATAAGTAAGTATAAGTAAATAAGCAAGTTAAATAAGCTAAGTTTAGTTAAGTAATTAAAAAACTTCAGTAATCAAGTAAAGTAAGTAAATAATAAAGTAAGCAAGTGAGAAATTCATTTAGTGTTTCTGTTAAACACTTCCTATAAATGTTATTAATAGTTAAAATGGAGGCTGAGAAGGTTTTAATGCTTTGTTTCCTCAAAATGAGACATGCTATTGTAATCCTCTTTTGTACCTAAGGAATGGAAATGTATTTTATCAGCTGAGCTTTTAGAATGTTTTTTTTTCTCATTACACCTGTAAGTTTTCCACAGTTTTGAACGCTGTCTCCTTGGCCTTATTTTTCTCTAAAGGGGTTCAGAATAATGACACGTCGTCTGCAGGAAGTTCTTAGATCTTGACGTGAAAGGGAAAAATGGATGGAATGCATTATTAGTCCCAGGTCTCAACTCTGTGTGCATCGTTACTGAGAGTTTTTGCATTACCATGATGGTGCTGATGTATAAATTATCTTCAGGCAATTTCATTGTTCCCCCTAAGCTTCTTAACTCTAAAATATTCATGTTTCTGGTGCAAGAAAAGAATATGTGACAGCAGCAGGGCTGAAAAAGTGGATAGATGGAAATGAGAGGCTTTGAAAACTGTTTGACTGTAGCAGGCTGGTTCTCGTGCTGGATCACTTTATTATTGCCCTTTCAATTTTAAAACAACGCCATTCTTTGAATGCACACCCGCCTTTTACATTCCTGAAGATGAACAGCAGGGAGGACAGATCACTTGCAGCATAGCACGCTATTGTATTTAATTTTTGTCAAATGCTGCTGACTTCTTCGATCGATTCTTTGTAGAATGCTTAGTTAACTCTCCCCCACTTCGGTGGAGTTGTATTAGCCATCAAAACTCAACTTGTGTTTCATTCTAGAGCTTGCAAAGGCCATCTGTGCAGTTTGCCAATATCTACTTCTACCTCTACGGCCAAACTGGCTCTCAAATAAAACCGCTGAAGAGCATGAAGGAATTTGGAAGAGCATAAATGTTAATGCTAAATAACCATTACTGACATGCAGCCTTAAGGCTTACAAATCTAAGGCATGTTTAGATATTTTAATCCATTCCTAATAATATGCTAAATTGTGTTTGAGTTTTTTCTTAGAATGTTTTACAATTAACTAAGCAGTTTTATGATAGAGAAATGATAATTCAAAGGCTCAACATTATTTCTTTGATTGTATCTATTAAATCTGGAAATGCCTGTAATGAATCTATTACCTTCTTTCATCAATTTCCCTTTGGGATCAATAAAGTCTTATCTATCTATTATCTGATGAACTTAATCATTATGGCAGCTGAAGTGCCAAACCAAGGAGTTAGTAAAATAAATGTTGTTTTTTTAATCTAATCTTCTTTTATCATGTGGAAAACATTGAAATCTGCTTAAACTTTACTGTGTCTAAATAAAAATCTGTTTTTCTGGTTGAAATTTTGAAGCACAGGTCTAGAGCTTTACTGTTAAATCGTGTCATGTGAGTGAGATGGTGCCTGAAGAAGCCTGTATGCTTTGTGCTATCAGCTAATAAGATGCCTGTTGTAGTACAGAGATCTGGCACCTGACATATATTACATTTTTTGTTCACAGTTCTGTCTCGTGTGGGTTAAGTTCAGATGTCTTCTCTAAACAGCCCAATAAAAGATTAACTTAAAGATTTTATTTTACAGAATTTCATTTTTGAAAAAATCCTGTTTTTTATGACCTACTGAGTAGTTTCTATCATTTACTGTTATTAGTATAATTGTTTTTGTTAGTATAAGCTATTTTTTTCTTTCACAGAGCATGGTTTCTGAAAACCTTGATAAACCAATTTACCGAATGCCTGCCTTGGAAAAAAAAACAGAATTTTCATGTCTTTTGTGTTAAATCTTAATGAGATCCTTTGAAGATTGTGAGTTCCAAGAAAAGAACACAAAATTAAGAAGGCCCTTTTATCCATGTAGTGGTGGAATTTCATTAGTATTCATTAGTTACAGAAGGCACAGTAAAGGCTAAAAACTCAAAGGTTTAAGTACCTCTCAGTGTAGATATTGGACTCATTTCTAAATCAGGAATACTAATGTCTTGGGGTCCCTTTGAGCAAGGTGATATCTGATACACTCGTTGATACATGTACTGAAAATGATCAGCAAAATTGAACTGCTCTTTCAACATTATCTACATCTCAGAGATGATAGTTGTGCCTTTAAAAATATGTAGTGCTTTGAACTTGCTCGTTGCTGCACTAATGGGGAATAATCAAAAAGCATCATTGGCAGTTTGTGTAGCCAAGTTATAAATACAGATGCATAGTTGATACACTAATTGGATTGAGAGGAAGTGGGAGGATATACAGTTGGAACAAATACAGCAGAATCTGAATTTAGGTGTGTAAGAACATAATTTACATACAGAACTAGCAGTTGGCAACAGTTAGCTATAACATCACTGACCCCCACAATCTTTCAGATTTGCTTTGGATCTTGTTGAAAGAATAAAACTTAAAAATATATTTTGATATCTTATGCATTTATAAATTACCTGCATTCAAGTTACTACAGCTTTACTGTTTTGTACAAATAAGAGGTACATACTGTACTGTTCTGATTTAGCTCTGTAGGGTTTCAGATGTAACCCTAATGTCTGTGTCACTTTGAGATCTCCACATTGCATGCAGTGACTCAGTTAATAGTTTCTGTAATGATAATTGTTCAGTTATCCATTACTGTGTAGGTTAGTAGGTGTAAAAAAAGCAAAACAGTTCCTAAACATTTTGACTAATGCATTTTGAAGACAGATTATGACTAAGACTGCGAAAAATAAAGATACTACAGGCATACAGCAGTCTAATATTTGTTTTCATTTTCCAATTATCCGTATTATTTATTTTTTGTGTAGAACTAATGGTAAAATATGGCACAGCTCTCATTTAATCCTTTTTTACACCTGACAGCAAAGATGTCTTAAATCTTAAGCTTGAAGCTTTCTTTCAATAATGGTTTTCACTCTTCATGTCAAGGTTTTTGTTGCAATTACATCTGTATTGCTTTGTTTTTGTGGCTCTTTTTTGGAACTATAAACAGTTGGAATAACCCACTTTAGCTATTGTATTGGAACTTAATTGTGGATGCGCATGTCAGGTACTGCTGTGGAGACGAGCATCCCGCGTGCTGTCATTGTGTTCCTGGTTGCGCAGGCCTGAGTATGTGTGGAAACAGTTGGTGTCTCCTCTTTCCCCGCAGGAGAACTCTGGCCCGGATGGCAATGAGGTCGTGGTCCTGGAGCGCCGTCTGCACGTTGGCATTCATAACGGTTGGGGCTTCCTGCACAGGCCACAGGTGGTGGTCCTAGACCCCGAGCCGGAGGAAGCCAGGGGCGGGACTGGAAGCTTCAGAGGGAGACAGGGCTCTCTGACCAAGCTCAGGTGACTCTGCTTGGGTACACATTAATAATAATAATAATAATAATAATGTTTCTTTATAAGCCCTATACAATTTCTTGCATTAGGAATTCGTCTTTTCGCATACCCCAGCTTTTCTCCAAGGAGACACAGACACACAGACAGGGAGAGAAGCTTGGGGTCAGAGCGCAGGGTCTGCCATTGTACAGCGCCCCTGGAGCAGTTGGGGTTAAGGGCCTTGCTCAGGGGCCCAACAGAGTAGGATTCCTCAGCCGGCCGTGGGATTTGAACCGGCAACCTTCCAGCCACAGATGCAGATCCTTAGCCACAGAGCCACCGCTCCACAGGATGTTAACAAAGTTAATTGCAAATAATAATCTCAACACAGGTTCTATTATTAATCCTAACAATAGTATTCATCTACTTACTGTAACATCAACATGTATTAGTATTAATCTAACATCAAAATGTTACTGGTTGGCAGTGCATCCTAACTTTAATAATATTGCCTCAATGCTTACTGACTACTTTCTTTTGTAATTTAGAGTCCTCTTCTATGTATTTCTGTGTTTTCTCTGTAAACTGGTAAGTGCAAATCATGCACTAGAGCATGGCAAATAAGAGTCATCGAATGTTTCAAACATGGTAATAATCAGTGCTAGTAGTAGAAAATAATCTTGAAATTGACATTTGCCAAGTATGAATAAATAAGAACTAGTAAACCATGTCAAACTCCAGAAATTGTGGTGCAACAAATTAGGTCTAATCTTTTCTGCAGTACCCACATAAATAACACAGTTTGGAGCCATAATCTGAAAATGGACAGAGTTTCTTTTATCCCTTCTCCAAAAAATATCGCACTGGCATTAGCGTTTTTTAAAACTGTGTTATGAATAGCAGTGCGTAGGTAGTAATTATGCAGTTATTGGGAAGCAAACTGGCAGCTTCTGTGCCACGTTGTGTTTAAACACTTGTCAATTTGACTCTCCTGGGGTATTCAAAAACCGACTAGAAACTTGTTTGTCTGACCTTGTTTTATTCTTTTCAGTTTCTCAGTATGTTTCTACGAGGGGTGTGTGAAAACACAGAGTAGGGAATAGTGTTAAACTGTAATAAACAGAGAAAACCATTCTCCAGATCTGTTTCCTGGTTCTGGGTCTGCTTTACCCCTGTGCCTTCATTCCAACAGAGCTCTTTTTTAAGCTTATGTAAGCTTATTTTCCTTAATCAATTTTTTTAATCGTCTTGTGCACTTTGGATTTAGTCTCACAGGATCTCGTTTATGTGTGTCATTTCCAGGACATATAGTGAGCAGAACTCTGTTTCAGCTTAGGAAGATATACTTGTTCTCTTTCAGCTTTCTAAACATCTGTTTACTGTTTAATGATGTGCAGGCACAAGTGGGAGTGACACTGTCAAATACTCTCATACTAAGCAGTCCTAGTTCTGCATCGACCCATTAGTTGTATTTAATCAAGTCATTTAAATAATAAACCTGAGTGGGAGGAGAGAAGAAATTCAGTACCTGGTACACATTTTATGCTAAGTTATTACTTAATTCTATTATTTAAAAACTAAAACGTTTGATAAAATACAAGCAAACAGTTAAAGAGCCAAACTAACAAAGTTTACTTTGAATACAATTCAGAGGACACAGGTATCCCAGTTCTAGAACAGCTCTAACTTATTCTTTAAATATACTATATATGCATATATACACTGCTATTCAGAAGTCTTAGACATGCTATTGTGATCTACGTTTAAAGGTAAAAATTAATCCCTACCAGATCTATGTTTTTTAGTACAAAGTAGCTTTGAACTTGATGGGTGTTTAGAGAGGAAAAATAAAAGTAAATAATGCAAAATGCCCAACAGTGAATCAGTTATGTTTGATTGATAAATATGGCATATTAGTTGCTACCACTGCACTTTATTTTGATTTCTCATGTAATGTGTACCTTAAACTGTTCTGGTTGTGTTTTTAAAGCTTCTGATTTATGTGAATTAGATTGTTGAATGACAAGTTTGCCTTCTTCTCACCCAAACTAAGCTATAGTGATATGTATGATTTTGTATATACTGATTGCGTATGAGATGTCTAAGACTTTTGAACATCCTTATAAATATTTCACATTTAACTTGTCGAAGCAAATTTTTTTTCTGAAAGGAACTTGCTGTGTAAATGTAACTTATGCCTTATCTCAAGTGCTTAACGCTTAATATACTGTAAATAAAGAGGTTTCAAATGTTTGCACAAAAAAATAGTCACGTCCATCAATGATTGGATTCTCCGACGATATTGAAGAATATTTAATGTTTCCCATGTTTCATATCTGCTACTTTGTCTCTCTTGCTGGCTCCCATGCAGCTCATCTGTGCGGCACGCCCTTGTGCTCAGGAGCTACCTGCCGCTGAAGGGGATGGTGAATCATCCTGCCTTCGGCATCGTCTTCCAGCTCGAGTACGTTTTCTCGGCTCCCGTTGGCGGTGAAGGAAAAGTAAGTGAGCATCATCATCATGTTTGGTTAAGCCCTTACAGTGCGACAAGCAAGACTGCAGAGATTCCGGATACCAGACTCAAAGGAAAAGCTTTCTGAGTGTGTCCCTCAAAAAGTCCTTTCATACCCTTCAAGTTGACACTATTTCTGTTACATTTTGATGTTTCTTGTTTTCATTAATTTCCGTATTAGTTAATTCCAACAAGGTGTTCATTATATTCAAGAGCCAAGTGCCATAGCATCAAAAATCAAGTTAGTTTATTATTGGAAATGCTTTCATGCAGTGTACAGAATCCCTCTAGTAAATAAATAGTTAAAATAAAGAAACGCATCACATCTTTTTTGTACACAACAATTGCCATCTGTAGGCCTAGATCAATCCCATTGGAAGCTGAAATTGCCTCTCTTGTCAGCCAACCATAGTAAATAAAAACAACAAAATGTAAATAGCTTGCTCCCACAGCTCAGCTGTGGGCTGAAGATGCAATCGCAAGGAATTTATTCAGGATTTTTTCAGAGCCATTTCCCATTGTGGTCCACATGTGGAGGCTCCTGCTATGAAACAGATCATCTGTTTATTTTATTACTTGTAAAGGCTTTTTTAGGAGAACTCATTCATGCCCAGCCAGACCTGTCCACTTATGGTTGCAACTAAACAAGCGGAGAGCGCAGGTATAGGTGTCCTGTAATTCTTGTCATCTTATAATGGTTATTAGCATTGAGATGAAGTTGTCTGGGTGCTAAAGACCCTAAAGTTCAATAATTTCAGGATTAATGTATCTTTGCCAATTATATGTGTGGTTGAGATTGTGTGCTAGGTGTGGATGGAGACATTGGATTAGCACTTAATTATGAACTGGTGCTTCCATTTTGAAGCCCAGGGGCAGAAGGTTGAAGTCTTTTAAGAGTTTTTAATATTGCAGTGCATTCATTAGTGTATTATGCAAAGTCTACAAAGCAAGGTCAGGGACTGGACAGGACTGTTCTGAGACTGCTTGTTCCTGTCCTTTAAAGTGAAGGTTCTTTGGGCATTTCTGTAGATCTGGAAATGTCACAGATATATTAATAGAATGTCCAGAATGCTTTGCTTAGGTGAATTGCAGGAAACAGACAAAATCTTCAGAAAAGATTCATATGGAACAGTTATGAAATATTTTTTATTTGAAAGAAGCTTCATTTCATTTCTTTATGTGCTGAGAGTACTTGATGAAGGACAGCAGCTGTCAGTTTCTGAAGCTCACTGAGTTGTATCGGTGACTAATCAAGGTGGAAGGGAATGTTGCGCTGGTGAATATGTTTCTATGGGCTACCTTAATAAAACTCTGAATTATTAATTAATTTTATTCCCACCTGCTGTCTGGAAAGCATGTTCAGCATTATTAGGAGGTTTGGCATTTTGTGAAATTGGTCTCTTTCATCTGCTCATTACATATATTAACAATACTATACACATTATGACCACAACTTGCCAAAAAACCTGTTCAAAAATCGGCAAGAATGTAAGTTAATTTTTAAATGCATGCCATGGACATTTCTTTTTGCAACATGAAGTAATACATTAATAATTTAGGTTAATTAAGAAGGTTATTAGAATATCCATAGCAGTATATTCAGTGGCAAACGTTTTCTACTCTGATTAATCACTGATACAACCCATCCAGTTATGGCCTACAGACAGTTTTGTTTGTGCATTTTTGGGAGTGAGAACAAACTATGGTTAATTCACAATACCATCAATACCATGGCACAGTGCCATGATTTAGTCTCCCTGAACACTCTCCTCATACATTCTGCTGGGCAGAAAATGAATAATTTTCATCATGATCAAGACGGACACACGAATGTCGTTTGCTGGCCCACGTGTTTCTTGTGACAGCAGGATTAAATTGCAGCATAGAGAATTTTGTTGAGCAGTGAATAGACTGTCGAGATAAAGAATTTGACAATGCACCCAATTTTGCTTGTGGGAGAGTTTCAGTCTGATTCGTATGCTATGGATTGAGCAGTTTTCACAATGTCTGCCAACAGGGAAAATAAGAACATGTGCCTTTTAAGAGAGTCTTGCTTGCTGACTCACTTTCAGCCTTCATCTTACTAAGAGGTGGCTGTGAAAGGAGACCATTAGC
Source organism: Lepisosteus oculatus (assembly GCF_040954835.1). Lineage (NCBI taxonomy): Eukaryota > Metazoa > Chordata > Actinopteri > Semionotiformes > Lepisosteidae > Lepisosteus > Lepisosteus oculatus. The sequence goes on along the minus strand of NC_090720.1, from coordinate 3,759,586 downwards.
AGTCCCTTGGAAAATCTTGAATCCACTTCCAGTCCGTCCTGGCAATGATATAAGTTGTGTCATATTGGAGTTAAACCCAAGATGGAAAGTCCAGAAAGACAAGGCAAATGATGAGAGAGAGATCCAGTGGTCAAAGGTAATCTTTGTTAAGCTTTGTGTAAGGTTTTGAAAGAAATCAACAAAAAAATGTCCTCAGCAGTACTCTTTGTTATAAAAACAACTGCTGACAACTAACCTTGATGTAGCTCCCTGCTAAAACCTCAGAACATGGGAAAACCTGAAAGTTTAAGACTGCAGTTCTATATAGTGGGTGCTACAGTTTCTAACCTGAAAGAGCTAAGGTCCTTAAAATATTTTATTGCAGATATGTCTGTCTTGAGCCCAGGAAATGCAGTTGCAAACTCTGTACCTTTCCCTTGGGCCTTTTGGACCTTGAATAATGTTGCCAGATGGTTAGATAAATTCCACACCAGTGCAGACACAGCTGGAAGTACTTTAAACTTCTCCTTATGCAGCCTATGCATGCATAAATGCATGTATGCAGAATAAGGAAAACATTACGGCTATGATCCAGCTATATATTGAGATACCAGTCATAGTCCTTTTCGAAAGAATCTTGCATGAGCTCAGAAAGGTTTTCGTTTCTTCTGCGCATGGCTGTATTTGCTTTATCTCACAGTTTCTCTGAGTCATTTTGAAGCAGCTGATCTTGAATTTCCATGGATTTCCAAATCTGTCCCCTATTCTTTGTCTTTATCTGTCTTCATCTTCCAGTAGATGGAGCTGTTGAATGTAAAACCATTGCAAAAGTCTGAATTCCATATAGTGTATCAAAATATATCTTTGTTAAAAGACTGAAGCATTTCTGTTTCAGATTTGTGCTATTATAGTCTTTTTTTAAACCAGTGTGAATGCAGTGTTGGTCTGTAGCTTTTATGTGTTTTATAGGATCAAGAGAGAGCTAAAAGCTATATCGAGGAGATTTGGAAATTAAAACACGCTTGATTGAGTCACTTTGCATCAAAAACTTTAAATTCCTTCTCAAACAATTTACAACCAAGGCATGCAGAGTCGCAAAAGGCAAAAACAGGGACAAGAACATTTATAAGCAGTGTTATGTGGCCTTTCAGAATTCACCTACAGTACATCTTACATCTGAAGAGTAACTCTTTTCGTGGTTCACATTTTGTCAATGTGAGGCATGAACACCCCTGGATTGCTGGGCAGAGCTCTCTGAGATGCCATGTTGTAGGTGACTGACCGTCTGTTCTCTTGGGCTGGAGGTGAACTTCCCAACAGGAAACATAACCTTGTGTTGAGGAGTTTATACTCTTAATCACCACTTGTTCAGCGTTTCTCATTTCTCTGCAATGGTGATTCAGAGGCACTAAAACAAATATCAGGAGATAATCTGCTCTAATAGTATAACAAACTGTAGATATGTCTTGAAATACTTTACTTTTGAAGGTCAGAATCCATGAGTTAGGCTACCCTGAACTTATTTTATTATTATACACTTGCATTAAAACTGCATGTGTCTCAGGTATTTTTGGTTTGTCAGGAAAACAAAATAGCCATCTTGACTGAAGTATAACCTTTTATTTTGATCCCTGTAAAATAAATGCACGATACAGCTCAGAGATTATACTGTTGTCAGGGAAATGACTTCTAATCATGTTTGAATTAGTTGAATTACTAATGGTTTCTGGGCTCAAGCTGATTAGTCTCAATCATAAGGCTGATTAACAAAAAAATGGGACCAGCAGAGGTTAATTCCACACTGAAGAGTATAAAGCAAGAAAAAGCACAGTGTTTTGGCAATGGAGTCTTCTTCAGGTGTGAGGTCAGCTGGAGGTGTGTTTTTTCTTCTTTCTTTGTACTTTGCAGTGAGGAATTATCGTCTGCTTGTTCTTTTAAAGCTCACACACTGATGCACTGCTGGAGCTCCCCTCCTGAAAGTAGGATAAGCTGAAAGTCTAAGACTGCTATCTACATGTAAAATGGTGGGCGCCACAGTTTCCTTCACTGCACTACATTCTAAAGCTGCAGCTGCATTCAGATTTCCAATTTTTATTTTGGAAATAATACTTCAATAATTGGAATTTTGAAGTGTTCCTGATGATTAAGCCCTGGTTCACCATCAAAATAAATAAACATGAAAATGTTACTTACCTATTTATTATTGTACTATTATCTCTCATTGGTTTAGTTCAATTCTTTTGTTGGCTGGTTTGCTGACATCATACATGTTTACTGTATGGATCAGTAATGTGTTGAAGGACTTAATAGATGAGCTAGGAAGCTCATCTCTTTGATTAGCCCTTCTATATACTTCTCAGATTTTCTGATGTAAAGTAATTATTTCCCACTGTTGCCTTTTCATGTCTCATGAGACACTATGCTATTGTTTTGTGATTTTCTTTTGTACAAGTGGAACCATGAACTTGGATAATCAACAAAACTATTAATGTTGTGTAACATTAAATAAATATGTTAGTGCAGAAGAATAAAATAAAATTAATAACCCAAATCAGATGTACCTGACAGAAGGATCCCGTTTCAGTAACAACCTGCCTTGCAAATCAGTAAAACAAGAAGGCTTTATATTAATATATTGAAATGTTATTACTGAAATAATTAAAACTACTCTGCTTTATTTTCCAAGTAGAGTACAAGCATGGAAAAGCTGTAACAGGTGTTCATTTCTAGACAGCTCATGTCAGATTTGATGCTGCTTTTGACCTAACTAAGCAGAAATGACTGTGTGTTTGATTACTAAACAGTTTAAAAGATGTGGGTGATTAATAGATGACCTTTCCAATCTCTCAGTCTTCAATAAACAAAAGTCTGAATTTGCCCTTTTACAAAGCTCAGGTGACCCAAGAGCCATGCCTTGCTGGTTAGCCCTGACCTTTCCCAGGTTTGTGTTACCTGCTCCAGTTAACATAACCACAGCAGCTGAAAGGTTGCCTTGGCTCCTTTGCTATATCTTCAAACAGATGGTTCAAGATTTTCATTTTCTCCCTTTATACCTTCTTTAAGGTCGATCTGAGTTAATAATGCTTGCAGTTATCTGGGCCATCAGCATTGGAAAAAAAATATTTCTGGAAGTCTGGCAGATAAAATGAAAAATTAATGAAAAATCAATAAAAATAACTGTAATTTTTTTTAAATTATTTTGTTACCCATAAAAAATACACTTCATGTTTTCTGTTGGGTGTGGTTCAGTAATTAAAGTGTAGTACAGGGCTTTGCTCAAGTGTGTGTGTTTGTAGTACAGGCAGGGGACTTTATTGTTTGAACTGCATGTCAGGGGGTATAGGCTAAGCTCTACCAAAAAGGTAGAAAACACAGCCTCTCCTTATTTAATGATGACCTTTTAAAGGTGGTTGAATATGTGTATATCTTCCTCCTTTTTGTAGGGATTTTAATTGGGTTGCAGGTAAACACTTGGCTTTTACACCTGTGACTTATCTTCACACCACTACTGCTTTAACATGTTTTTTTTCTTCTGAACTCTCCCTTTCTCGTAGTTAATTTATGGCTTATTCATAAGGCTGTCCTTTTCACACTGCAGAATTTTGACAGTGCGTTCTCAAGATAGGGAATGGAATAACAAGCAGTGTTGTAAAATATTTTCTTATATCTTTGCTTTACAAAAGGTGTCTAAAAAACAAAATTGTACATACAGTTGTAAACATGTACAGTATATATACTAACCAACCTAATCTTATAGTTTCATCAGTCTACTGCTTAAAGGATACAATCCAATGATTGTTCTATCATTATTTATATGAAATAATTTATTGAGATATTATTTGCATATGATGTATTATATTATGTTTATTAATGTCTTCATTATATGTTTATACCACTGATTAAATATGAACATTGAATGTAATGGATGTTTGGAAGTGCAATGGAACTATATACAAGCCCATTTCCTGGGATATAGAAGGAGGAGAAGGAGGAACACACAGAATACATTTGTAAATGTAAAGGCCTTTCCAGTCTCATTGTGCTAGAGGTCAGGGAGCTCTCCAAAGGCTGCAGGCAAATGCTCATTGACCTCCAGGGGTTGAGGGATTGGCCATAAATCAGTGGTTCCCAATCCTGTTCCCGGTCACCCACACACCTGTTGGTTTTCATTCCATCCCACCTTAGTTAGCTAATTGAAGCCTTAATTGATCTTAATTGAAAAGAACTTGCTTCATTAGAATGTTTGCATTTTGTTCCTAGTCCTAGTTTAGGAATTTTTTTCACTTACAAAATTCAATGGTTAAAGCTCCATCATGTGTAAGAGCTGGGAACAATCAGTTCAAGTTTTTTTTTTTCTTTTGCTCAGTCTTGGTCTCATTAAATGAAGAATAAGACAATGAAGGGCTTGATTGTGTAACTGAGTGCTCTGGTGGAACAAGCACCAGCAATTGTGTGGGTCACCAGGAATAGGATTGGTAGCCACTGTTATGAAAGAATCCAGAATAAGCTGTGTCTGCAATTTACTACTACAGCACTATCTACGTATGTTAATGCAGCTACCTACTTAAACGTCTTCATAATATGAACTGTTTCATCACAACCAGATATCGTTCTTTTATATGATTATTTTGTTCCTACATCATTGGGGAGCATTAATAAATCTGGAAATTCACTTTATGTGTAAATGATTTAGATTAGTTGGAGTCACTTGAGGTCATTTATCCCTAGTGCTGTTTCCATCCTGCGCTGGACTTTAAATAAGTAAGGTGGTTTTACGCAGGCAATACACATCTAATTAAAATTAATGTCAACTTCTCTAGTGCTCTAGTGCTAAGTACACAAATCTCCCAGATGGCCATCTGAGTCAGTTTCACCCTGTCAGCACTCAACTCTGTAAAAACGTCACATTCAAGATGAGAGTCAGGAATCAGGCCATGCAGATGTTAAATGTCTTGAATCGATTCCTCTTGCGCCTCCCTTCATGAATTATGCTGATCTGGAAGACATGAACCCTGACAGAGAAGAAAAAGGCACTCAGCAGCACAGGACAGTGGAGCGTGCTATAGCTTCTCCTTGGGGGAGTCTCTTCTCTCATTCAGGTGCTCTCCTCATTTGCCTCCTGTTTTGCTTAATTTAGTTTGGGTTGAATTGGGTTTTCTGCAACTTCTCTTTCAGCAGCACAAGTGTTACTGCGATCAAAATAGATTGTTTCCAGAAACTTTCTAATGTACAGTAGGAGGGTTTTGAGAGAAACAAAAATATTCTAGGGTTGCTAATCTGTCTCAGAAAAGTGAGTTAGTTTAATGATTTTTCTTCTTCTGTGCAGTTAATTCTATTTGATTCTCTTTCTCCTCATCCCTAAAGCCCGTAACAGCTGAAATTGCTGCACTGTCAGTTGTGTTCCTATTGAGTGTGTTAATGGAATGTGTTTTAGTAACACATAATTGTAAAGGAAAAGGGTGTTAGCTAGTACAGTACTGTATATGTTCTAAAAAAGCAAATTATCTTTTAGGCTGGACTAATGGTCCTATAGAAAAGTACATTAAAGTATGTTTGCAGATGTTACTTGAATGATTCAAGGCATTGTTTGCATTTTCTTTAGTTAGCAGAACTGTGTGAATATGTCTCTTTGGGCTGTCGACCACATGCAGGCTGAAAACATGCTGATGCTGTTGTTTATATTAGGTCACTAGTGTACTGACAATTCTGACTAGTGTTGATATGGCCCAATAGCACCCTCGTTATAGAAGTTACAAATTCATTCAACATTGATGGAGTAAGGGCTTTTGTGATTGAACTGGAAAATGAAGAATAATTATACCCCTGTTTTTAAATTGGATGCAACAAAGAATTAAGAATGTGCTAAGGGTAACACATTTTTCAGGTGATAATGATGTTAATTGCACTTTCTGAAATCCATACAGACAATTCTGCGATGTTTGAAATGTTTCTGCTGAGGAGACGTACACAAGAGTATTTTTAAATCTGACAGATGTGTGGAATCTTGTGAAACACAAGCCATGCTTGATGTCATAAGTGTTATAACGACTTCTGTTAGATCCTGTTAAAATATTCTAAGTTTAGGGTCTAACATCCAAAGGGTTAGTCACTGTGCTCAGCAACTCTTTTGCAAATATTATTAAAGGTGGCAGGGGGGCATTTTATTCATAAGCAATGAGTATGAGAATGGAAATGAATTGAGGGATTTGATCTATATAATTTAAAATGTTTGTGTGTAGTGTAAAGTGCCACAAAGCTCTGCTCCCATATTCCTCAGCGGTTTGCTGTCACCTTATTTGAAGGAGTTTACTCACAGACGAGCTGAGGCACACTTGTTTGATTCCCTGCACACCTTGCAGTCTGAACTCCCCCTGATCTATCTATCAAGCCTGTAATGCTTGATGGATAGATGGAGCAGGAAGGCAGCAGAGCCATTCTCTACAGGGCAGAGTAGGTGGTGAAGCCAGCTTCCTTCCTTATGAGAACCAGACAGGACTTTAAACTTTTAAGCCTGCCATTTCATCTTTTGGACTACTAATTCTTCCAGCAAAATTTGATTTCAGTATTGTTTTGTTCTGTTTTGTATTTGATACCGGTTGTGAGAGGAGATCCATAAACTAAATGCTGTTGTTCTTGTTCAATTGTTTCACTATCGGTTAGATGGGATCTCTTTGCTCATGTAACAGCACCAGACTGTTGTTACCAGAGGTACTCCAAGAGGTGGCACACAATTAGCTGAGCCCTGCCAGTGGTCAAGTGGGGAGTGGGGATTACTATGGCCTAGAATTCTATTATGATTCTTGGACTTAAAATCTTGGCTGCTACATGTTCATTAGGTTTCCCTGGCCAGGCAGAAAAGTTTTAAGCCTGTTCTGTACGTCAATAGTAGGTGTAAGTTTACATCACAAAATATGGTATGCAGTGGAAGCTTTAGGAAAACTGCTGTAATATTTGAGTAATAAATAATATTTCAAACTGTGGTGAACAGGACTGGTGAGTGTGAAGCACTGATCCAGAAATATTTCATATCTCTGCAGGGTGAAATTCATTAGTGCTGGCCATGTTGGAATGCCAGGATGTTACAGAGGGCAGAGGGTATTTATGAATAATTTTAGCATCCCACTGGAACTTTAAGTGCTTTGGAAAAATGAATTTTTAGGATGGCTTGTGCTTGCATGCGCATTAGGGTATTTAGATTTAGATTGGTTAGCTGGGATAATCATTATGTCAACCAGAAATAAATACACTTAAGTATTGTCCTTGTTGCTTCCAGTTGTATAGTGCCACTCATTTCAACAAAAGCAATATTAGCAATAAATGGATGTCTACATTTAGACCACATTGTACAGTTAATATTCTTGCACTGATGTATGCTTTATATAACCATTTAGAGAAATGAATGAACTCCAGAGAACACGTTAATTAAAGTGATAACCTTTTCATTTGCCCATTCAGAACATTGCATTCAGAACATTCAGTATCAGCGTCATCACATTTACTGTACAGAGAAGTTCTATGTATGAAGTTTTATTTCATCCAAACATAATGCCATTTGCTGGCCTTGTTAGCCTGATACTTTTACAAACCAAGAATACCCAATGTCAATCAGACTGAAGAATCATTTATTTGAGGTGTAAAATACCTTTTTTACCAGGTTCAAAACCAATAAGAATTTAAAATTTAAAATGTGATAAGCTAAGTGAGAGAAAAGCATTTCTGTGTATTTCCAGCATGATCGTTTCCTTCTTACTTTCATGTATTTCATTGATCTGCTGTTCACTTTAATTTCAGTTGCTAAGAGTTAAATGTTCTTTTGTTGCGATTCATTCCTAATTTAAGACATTAAACATTAATAAGTATTGGCTTCAGTTGGTGAATATTTTGTTATATGTATTCTGTAAGGAAGTGAACTGAAGAAGAAACAGATCATTACCAGGCTCCATATGGAACAGTCCAATAATCTTACACTACCCAAATGCAGCTTTTCCTTCTTTATGATCTGAAAGTCATTTGATTTGCTCATGATCAGATTCTCATTACAGGGGACTCTAGCTTCAATTAGAATCCACTAGCGTGATGTTTCTTGCATTACCATGTTCTGCTGGCTGACCCATTCCTTGGATTACAATGGTAGTTCTTTTACATGTAAAATATACATGACCTAATTCCTAAGGTTCAGAAAACACAGTGTTACTCACTGTTGCCTTTGCAGAGTAATAAATTGTCAAGATAAGGGTACTGTTCTTACTGCTGTGCTTGTCTGTGATAGCAGAGCAGATTATGACACATTTGAGTTAGCAAGCCTTACATGTGACTGTCACTCCCTAGTCCTTCAGCTGCAGGATGGAAAAGCTTTTGGAAGGTAAAAAACAACTTGAATGTTATTGGCATAGTGTTTTACATTGACAGTGTGACCAGGAGCGTTATGGATGATTAGAAGTGCCTTATTGTCAAGGTTGTTTTTAGCACAATGTGATCGGATGGGGTATGAGAGGTAGCCTGTGATGTACTGTAGTCTGCAAAGGCTACCTAGTTCACTCCTGCCTTCTAATTACAGAGCCAGATCATGGGAAAGGTTGCTTCGCTCAAGGCCTTTAAGGCCTCTAGGTTTTTGTTAAGGATAAACAAGCTGCAGCTTTATCATATAGTCATCCTCAAGATTACCACCATGAAGGAGTGTGAGTCACTGGTTTAATACTCTGAAGCGTGGTGCTTTCATTTTCTCCATTGAAATAAGCGGTTCAAAACAGCATTCTCTTTCATAAAAGATCCAGAAGGAAACACCTTTATGATAGCGAAAATAGCTTTGTGCAGTGAAAGACAGGTACTCAGATACATGTTGTGTTAGAGCAAACATTTATACAACAAGCAATCATGTAGTGGGGTATGGGTGGATTTGTGATGATTTTAAAGTATATAGTGCAGAGATATTGTGCCATACTTGTGCTGTAATACGATATATTACAAGACAAAAAGACTCAGTTGCTTGGCCAGGCAAAGTAAATGTCTGGTATTTCAGGTATGCATGAGGGATTAACAGAATTTAGAGGAATTAGAGAATAATTTCCTCTGAGAATAGTCTTGCCCTCATCAAGTCAATCATATGGCTGATAGCAAAGTCAAATAATCATCAAGATGGTAAATGATCAAATAATTATAGATTGCCAAATTGAATTGTAGTGAAGAAGGTAATTCAAGGTTATTGATCTGCATTTTCTGCTTGTTTGCTCAAACTTTCCACCTGCAAGCCCTTGATGTTAAAACTGCAGTTTTTGCCCAAACATCCATTTCATCTGAGTGAAATGGAATTGGGTAAATAATGAATGAGTTTATGTCTCTGATCGTTGATTTAAACCTGGATCACTCTTACTGAGTTGATGGATTATTGGGTTCATGTAAGGAAAAGTTGAATCTCATAATTCTCCTGCACTGTGAGCAGTGGCAAGCCATGTGTCAGCCATCTTAAAAAATGGAATGAGTCATAGTTTTTTTTTTGTTCCTGGTTGAAGTGATCAATAAATCAGTCAAAGGGTAAAAAAATGAGGCCTAATAACAGACCCATAACAAAAACCAGCTTATTTCAGATGCGATCAAAGATGGAGGTGAAATTCATGTTATTATCCTATAAAGCCCATCGGATGGATGTCAGGACAACGTAGAATGCACAAGCAATATCTTTACAAAATGTTTATAAATATTTGCAGTTTTTTCTAAGCAAGTGTCAAAGAATAAAAGTAGGTGAGTAAAATAAAAATTCCCACTTTGAATTGTTTCCACATCATAAAGAAGCAAGCTTGAAAATAAAGTTAGAAAAACCATACATCATGAGAAAGTCTCAGACAGATAACAGTCACAACCAAAGTTTATTTTTGTCTTTGAAAATAAGTCTGTCATTTACGGAACTTAGGTGTCATTTTTATGCTGTACCCATTGTAAGAATTGTGGACCTTAGGCAGACTTTGCTCATTTTAAAGGCGTGTCCATGAAATCCAAATGTTTTTGCTTGTCAGTCATTTGTTCACTCTTGTGTGGGAGGCAAGTTGTGAAACCAGTGAATCACCCAGCCTTATAATCACTAGGCTTGCCCATATGCAGTGACCTTAATTGCTTGTTATGGCCCATGAGGTTAACTTGCAACAAACAGACCAGCAAGCAAATCGGTTTCAATAATAACAGTAATAATAATACCATGTGTATGCTCTTGGATCAGTGGGAACTATAGTAGAACTCATTGTTGTATTGAATTAAAAAATACAGCCAATACAATACATTTCTGAAAACTGCCACTAGAAATGCCAAAAATCGCATGTTTGTTTTCTATTAATGTGCTAATGATAATGCTGACAGTGACCATTATGAATAATCAGATCCTTGGTAGCCCTGTGCTCAATCACTCATTGTTTTTTCTGTAGAAGGGAGGTACCAGACACTTGTAGATTTCACTCTCTCCCTCTCCTTCCTAATTAATTTTGTCAGTCTGTGGCTGCCTAGCTAATTTATTGATTCGTTATAATGCCCTGTCCCAAGGGTATGATTAAGACTGAAAAGCCTGGTCTTGTTGCCAAGATATCCGACTTTAATGAGGGAAGGTTTTCAAACAGCACCATCTTGAGAGTGTGAATGCCACTATAACCCCTTTGCCCCTATGGTGTTTGCCTGGGCTTCAGACAAAACAGGGTAAATTGAATGTTTTATTTAACCTTTTTACCTAGAAGGAGGCTATAAATCCAAGCCATAGCCTAATCCCTGCGTATGAACATTAGGCCTGCTGACTCTTTAATCTGTGCTCAAATATTTGTCATCCTTCCATCAGATGATCTTTTCTGATAGATAGCAGGAGTCTGGAGGCTCCCGGTCAACAGTGGAAACTGTCCCAATGTTTAGTGACTGATCACACCAATGTGTGGTGATTCCTCCTTTGTTTACTTTGCTGTTCTCTTTTCAATTAATATTTAAGTGTGAGTTAAGATTGTGTTTGTTTTTACCTCACTTTGTCATTTTTTTTCAAATGACATATTTTGTACTACCACTTTATACAGATTTTCACCACTAAGGCAAGGCATTTGTTCTGAAATTTGATTTTTAAGAAAGCTGAAAAAATCCATCTGAAATGTATTAGGTTTACGGATCACAGACTGCTGGTCAGGGAAATAGGGACATAGTGATTATTGTTTAGGTGAATAGTTTAACATCTGTTTTGTAGGCCCCTAGAAGGCTTGTTTGTGGAAAGTGTGGTGGTGGGGTGTCATGGACAAACTTTCAGTACAGTAAGTGTGCTGAGGAAGTTATGAAACCAGATGCACTAGCCTAATAATGATGCAGGTTTGGTATTATCTCTCCAAGGTGTAAGACAGCATAAAAACAACCACAACTTCAGGTTTCCTCAGTGGTGTTACAGTTCTGTTAGGGAATTAACTCCTTTTCTGAAATAAAAAAGGAAAAGTTACAATAAGCCTGGTGTAACTCAAGAATGTAGTGTAGCTAACGTTAATGGCAGTGACAATTAACAAAATATGTATTCAGTGGATTCCCATATGCCATCTATTGAACATCTCTTGAACATGTTTTAAACCAACATGCCACGTAAAATAAGCAAAAACACTATTTTCTAAAAGAAATTCACCAGATTCTCTTCTGTTGGGAACCAGTGTACCCACATAAATTCCCGATTTTCTAAGTATCACTGATATTGTGTCATGCATTTTCTGCAAATCTGAAATATAGCCCCATTTTGTACATTTTAAGCAGGGTAAACGCTTATAAGCACCATGATTCTTCAGAAGGTTTAGTGGGGAGCTGTGTCAGTGTGTGAGCTACAAAGGAACAAGAAGGTTAATTCCATGCTGAGAAGCAGGAAGCAGAAATCTCACATTTTAGCTATGAGCCTGCTTCAGAGAAGAGAGCATGTGATGAGAGCCAAAGCATCTTCTGCTTCTGCTTCTTCTTCTTCTAATACTACCTCGGTTTACATCTCATCCAAAGGATGGCACCTTTTTTATAGTATAATGTTCCTGTCACTATACTGGGTCATATGATCCTCCTCTCTTGCATACTGACAGTCTCTACTTGTCTCAGTATAAATGTAACTGTTCACCAGGCTTTTGAACACTATGGGAAATTCCGCAGATTGAAAAATGAAGCAGAAGGAGAATAATCTCATTGAGCCATGTGCGCATTGTTGTCAAGAATCACTTTGTGCTATGGTATATGTTATGCATGTGTTATATGACATTTCAAAAAAATGCGTTTAGATTTTGACGTAACAATTCCTTGAATGCATACCTTAACAATGGTCACAGCATGCCACTGAATTTTAGGATTCAGCAACTGTTTCTGCCATATGTCATTCCCACCATTTACATCATTAACACACTCTGGCAGAACGTAACTTTCCACTACAGTTAGTTTTGACATATTTATCAATACAAATTACATTCTGTTTTATTCTAGCTGCAAACTGCCTTCTGTTAAAAGTAATCCTTTGATATTTCTTTTAACTTTCCCATTTTCCTTATAGAGCACACACATAATGATATTATTACTCATAATATTATAAGAAATATTTACTTAGATGACACTTTTATCCAGAGTAATTTAAATTTGAACTTGTGCCTATTATTGGGTATTTCACTGGTGCCATTGGAGTGAAATGCCTAACTCAAGTGGCAGTAGTGGGATTTAAACCCACAACTCTGGCATGTTTGCAGCTTTTATGTCCTGCTGGTAAAAGGCTGGCTGGAGACTAAACACATTAGGAACCTGTGACACAATGCAATGCCCAAGGTTATGTTTTAACTTGATAGATGGTGCCTCTTAAATAAAAGACTTGATTGCAAATGTGTTTTCTGTGCTGATTTACTTGCCGTGAACATAAGCAAGTAAAATTATTTTTCTCTCTCATAATAGAGCTGCATTTGAATGGATTTGGGCATTATATGTTTATGTTTATAGATTTAATCCTTCATTTCTTAATAGATAGGTGAATGTATGATTGGCAAAAGTATATAAGTAACTTAAGATAGATCCGAATTATGCACTGCATCAGAAACTGGGTCTTGGCATTTGTTGTGCCTTATCTGTATTGTACCAGTGTTGTCTTGTGCCTGCTGAGGCTTAGTTGTGGAAGATTGAGGTGATATGCTGTTCTTGTGGGTTCAAGGCATTGGGCAAAAGCTGCTGATTGGGCTCATCAGAACTGATAGAGGGCAATATCAAGCAAATTATTTCAACTGTGGTCTACCTTACAGAAGGCAGTGACTCAGGTCTGAAAAGTCATGCAGTAGCTCTTCTGCACTTTGATTGCCAGTAATTATTTTATATTTATACATGCTGGTGCCTTTTGGATGTTAGCTGTTTGTGACGTTAGTGAGCACTCTGGGTGGCCCTATTTTAACCTTGAATGTTAGAATAAATATAAATGATTACTTTGTTTAACAGTCCCAATTGATTTTAAATTGTCCACTGTCCTGTTGTCTTTCTTACAATCTGATGCCGTCATTGAAAATTTGTACAGTGTGTAAAGTGATTTTATGTAATGTATTATGCCACCCTTTGTTTCTGAAGAGAGTCAACTACATCACATTATACTGCAAGTAATGTAATTTATAAGGCTTTACTATGCATTGATTTGATAACATCCAAAATGTCATTGCGTATCTCATTCCTTGTAATTGGCCACAAAAGGTTTATAGAAACATAGAACCTTTGTAGGGATCCATACTGAATGCAAATCTGAATTGACAGGCAGCATGTGTAATAGCCTATGATTCATTAGCGTTGATCTGTATGCTTACCCTGGAAAATCAAACCCTGGTCTCCAGTATTTAAAAGTGCAGGTATTTCTTTGAATAGATTATAAAAGACAGCTATCCACAAGCCAAACCTCTTCTGCAGGCTAAAATAAATGATGTGGAGAAAATAAAATGGGGAAATCACAGAACTTTTTAAAGAGCAGAATTAAAAGGCCGTGTTCATGAAGGGTAATTAATTTACTATTTCTGTGCTCATTAGCAGACACAAAGTGAGTGGCTTTAAGTTAATTTTTTATTTGATGACAGTTCTCCTTTATTTTTTTTTACCTTCACTATGTTAAGTTTAGAACTCAAAATCACTGTTTGAGACTACCTTTTATCACCATATGAGTTGACTTTATCTGTATTGCATTGTCTGATTGTTCTTTACATGCAAGTGTTTGAATTTGAGAGGGATTTGTTATTAGTGTTCTACCTTAATTGTGTTGTGTTGGAAAAGCCCTTTTTTTACTTATATTTGTCATTTAAATTGAGTATTACGTGGTATTTATACATTTGCACACCCAATTGTTATTATCTTCATGAATGACTAGGGTAATGGATCAGAACAGAGTTTAATAAAAGCCTTAACCTATTAGAAAACCAGGTCCTTCAGGACAGGGCTGAGAAAGATAGGGTAGGATTACATTTAGAAGCTTACAATGGCAGAAGAATTAATACTGTTTAGAACATGACACAATCATTATAATTAACAATATATTAATAAATAATGATTATTTGCTTTTCTCATACCTAAACATTACATGTGGATTTCATGTCACTAGAAAAGGAGTGTCATTATAAATTACTTGGGTCTTATCAAGAACTGATCATGCCACAGTCTTTAAATGTTGAGATTTGGGTTCTGTTGATTATTTTTTTGTTCACCAGAATAGGATTAATCATGCAGTAGGAAAGGAGATTTGAAGAACTAAGCAGTGACATTTTTGAACATCTTATTCAACCCTACAATGGGTTCACTTCTTAACTTCATCTCGACTGCAGCTAATATCACATTTCTCTCTTGCTGTATCTGACAGTACCGAGATCAGAGCCAAAGAGTAAAACCCATTGCAAACCATATAAATGTTTTTTGTCATCATGTAATTAGCTTTTTCACTAATAATGTGTACATTTAATCATGTTAACATTTTAATCTATTTTTTTTCTGGAAAAAAATGTTGTGAGTGGAAAAGAAAGCCAGGGCTGAGATATTATTATTTGCATAAATGATACAACTGTGTCTAATGTTACAAATGCTACAAGTGTCGTAATATGGATGGTGCTGATTCAGCCATTTCTTGAAGACTCCCGGGGAATGGACTTCAATGTAGTGGCCGAGCAGTTTGTTTCAGACTCCCATAGCACTTTGAAAAAAAAAATTCTTCCTGTTTTCAGTTCAAAAAGCACTTCTACTTATATTCCACTTTTGTCCTTGGGTCCTTGTTTCACTGCTTGTCCTGAAGTAGATATTTAAAATATCTTTCCTATCCCTAGTCAGCACTTTACAGATTCCCATTGGTAGTGAGTGATTACCTAGCACATATGCTGCCCTAAAACCCAAATCTGATTGATAGGATTAGCCTTCATCCTGCACTTAGAAAGCCTGGCTGCACACCATTGATAAAATGCAGAGATCCAGGCAGTAGTACAGAAAGGAACATCCTTGAGTAAGTTTGCATCTGCTTGTTTTTCTTCTCTGTTGCATTTTATTATGTGTGTGCCTTCACTGCAGAAGTGTAGTGTATATCCATTTATTGACACTTTACTGACTTTTATAATTAAAAATGTACATGCAAAATACAAAGCCAGGCCTTACTGCCTTGTCAACCTGCAAATCAATTGCATTTTAGTTTGAATAGTTTTTCACTTTGATTAGAATCACTTCAAGCTGAACTGAACGATTCAAGAGCCAGTGTAGTCTAGGGAGGAATCAATGAATTGCAGAGGAGGGTAGAAATAAATATTATGTTTTATTATTAATGCTGATTTTGTGGCACCAACTGAGGCTTATTTTCAGATAGGAATATAATTCTTTAAAGAGTGCAGTGGTACTAATTCTGGGCATAAAATCATGCTTAAATTTACAAAGGCATTAGTTTGTAAAAAATGCCCTTCAGATGGTCTGAAGATTGTGTGCTTCAGTGAATTAAACATTTTTATCCAGACGTCTTTGAAAATTAGAGGCTGGAACTGCAGTTTGCATCGGTATTTTTGTCATGATAGCTTTAAATATTTATTGCCAAGACCTCCATTTGGTCATTCATTGTCATTAACGATTGTATGAAGTGAATATGGTGTGTTGTGTTTGGTGTAAAAAAAATAAATAATTCCCAACAACTTACACAGTTGTTTCTTAAGTAAGTGCTTTAAAAGAGTAAGTTTAACAATATCCACCTGAATTCTACCTAATTCATTACTTTTATATTTTGTAGTCTGTACTGGGCATGATATTCGTCTGATTAACTTAAAAAATGGTTGTACAAGAAATCATCAGATACAATTCATAAGTAATTTTGTGTTTATATCTCAATTAACTATTTAAAGCACCATTTCTATAAAATATCATTACACAGGTTGTAAATAGCTGTGAAAGAGCTTTGTGACAACATATAAAGAGTGCTATATGAAACATAAAATTGAACTGAATCTTCTTCTGTATGTCCAAATCTAATTAAGCTGTATAAGTCCGCATGACCACAAATCTTCTCGTTTTTGGAAAAAAAACAAGTTGGCATCCCAGGGATTGATGGTGTGTCACTTTTTCAGAAATGGGTTCCAGTACATCACTCAGAGCAAAGTGCAGTTTGCTCTGTTTACAATTCTCCCTCAGCAATAGCAGAACTTACCTGAGCCTGTGATGACAAATGGCCAAACTTTCCCGTTTGCCAGGGCCAGATTCTGGACAGCAAATTGTACCCAAAATCTCAGTTTAGTACTATAGCTCATAAACATCCAATCTGTGCTTAAAGTTTCTTGTGTGCAAGTGCACAAAGTTAGGGAAAGAGTATTACAAATTCTGTTCAGTTTCGAATATGCAAAATTTTTGAATGCAGAAGTCCTGCTAGATAGTAATTTTTGAGAGGCGTGTATTCATTCAGTTCTTACACAGAGGCAACAAGACACTGCAAAAAAACCCCAAATTCTATCTTTACTGAAATCTGCTTTCTTGCTACAGAAGAATATACCCCTGACATTTGTGGGTGAGCGATCTCAATGCTTGGGCAAGCCAGTTGATTGGCTAAGCGTTCTGCCTACAGTAACAGATTAATTTGCCTTTCAGTCTTAGTTTATATTTTTCTTAATTTTTTTGATCCATCTTCTCTTGTGATGGGAAATGTAATGGAAGGCAAAATGTTTGTGTGCTGGAGTTTGGGGTTGGGAGTTAATGTTTGATCCAGGAAAGACCCAAAACTTTCTGAAATGTACTACAGATAACTGGGATTTTGTGAAGTGTCTTATTTCTTTCTCTTTTTGCAGGCATCCTCCACCACCTTGTTTTCTCACACGGCTTTTATGCAGTGCCTTCGCTGGGCTGTGTGGAGCCCATTTGTGGAGCCTGGCAGTGGTGCCAACTCTGAAGTCAGCCTAGCTCTGCAGGGGGGAAGTGAGCCTAACCCTAGCGGTGTCATGGTGTACAGAGCGCCCTCCACTGGCATGAGCTCTGCTGAGGTAACAGAAATAGTATCTGTATCTAGACCTACAGTATATAAAGTTTAGCCTGTGAAGACACACCTGTGTTGTATATAGTGTACTGTATATATGTATGTGTAGAATTAATAATAATTTAAAAAAAAACATGCTTGCAGCTTTCAGGAACATTATAGACATGCCACCACACCATGTTTTGAAGATGGCATGATTTATGCATAAGAAATTGACACATTTGTTGGACATCCCTTCAAAAGCCTTTATGCTTTTTAAAAAACCCAACAAAGCCTTTAGTGAGAATTTGACATGCCTGTGCTGTGAACAGCCAGCTCTGACATTCTGCAACTTAAAATGTTTCCTAACCTGTCATAACATCTCTGTAGAGCTCTCTCTGTTTCTGTTTCATGTTTCTGATTAATTAATTTAAATTTTTAGGCTCCATAGTTTTATTCAATTAAATGTATTCCCTGCCGCTCTTAAAGTGATTTTTTCTGTTTAGAGAATTCGGTTTTAAGAAACAGGTTCTCTGGAATTTAGGTTCTTTACATCACATACTGTAAAACCAAAGCTTTTCATTACAGTGCACTCCTATTCCCACTGTCTGGAAGCTAAGCAATTATTTTCAGGTTAAATTGGGTCAGTTTGCTTCCATGCTCTCTTTTTATCCTGTGATTGTGTTTAAGGTTTGCCAATTATACAGTTTAAGTTGAAATCCACACAAACTGTAGTATTTGGAGGTTCGGTCAGAATTACATGTATTTACTTTAGCAAGACAATGTTCATCCCTGGGGGTTACATTGAATAATCATCTTTATATATTAGCAGTCACGTTTGTTACACAATATAGTCACAGGCATTTCTGGATGTACTGTATAACTGTAAATGGCTAATATGTCATTTTACTGATCTGAGAACATATTGGTTTCAGTGTCTGCTCTACACTGTCCCCTGTGCAGTGCAAATTATTTTTGACCAAATGTTTATTTCCATGTCTTTCCATCATTCAAAGACAGAGGAATTCCTGCTGGTTTATAAATTATGATACAGACTGCTGTGCTTAAGTCTTAAATCTCTCAATCAGGACTTCTACTATTTACTGATTCAGGTGAATCAATAATTTACCCCAAGACTCCACTAGTGTTTTCTACTGTTATAACAGTTTTGACTGCTATTAATATACTGTAGCTTAGTGATAGTTTGAAGACATAAAGCTTATCATTTAGCAATTTCACCACTCAAGGTAAACTGTACTTACATCCAATATGAAATGTTGCCTTGGTGCTCAAAATTGTACCTTTCCCAAGTGTTCCTCATTATTAACATCATACATTCATCTTTACATATCCCCTAAGTTAGACTTTAATTATTGTACTCCAGGATACAGATCAATTGAGATTTATTGTTATATTTAAACAAAGGCTAAGGTTTAAAAAGAAGATCACCATAGAACTATATTTCTGCATAAATAAGGAAAAACACTGAGTGAAAAATCTAGAACAATGAAAAATGTCAAATAATTTTGCACAGAGCTGTATATATATGCCATTGTCCCCCAATACCCTCCTTATTTTTTCAGCTGCTCTTCCATTCTTTTCATGGTTTTTCATGATGCAGCCAAGCCTTCTGTCACCACTACCACTACTGTGGTTTCTTTCCACAAAGTAAATCATTCTACCTCTCTCCATGATGCTGTCTGCCTAATTGAGCAGCCCTGCAGAATGATGACATGAGATGTTTAGAGACAGATATGCCTGCCTGGAAATAAAGAACCGTGATGCATTTTATTTCAAAAAGGTTTCTCTTCTGTCTCTTGCAATTCCCTCTTGGAATGCACCAGGAAAGCAGGACTCTTTTAAATATGTGAGATGCAGTGTTCCTAATACTGCTTATATTCTCAGTGACACAGGTGATATTTCTGAAAGTCACTACTGGAACTGAATTTGACAATATAAAATATAAATACAGTGGTAATGACTAATTGCATTCTGTTTGAATGGAATGGGTATATTTGCACATTTGGTTGACTGCAAACAGTATATTTAAGCAAGTCTTTGGTTTACTTGGATGTCAGGAGAGGGTATAGTGAGTGTCTATAGTGAGGGTATGCTCTCCAATTCAGTGAGAGCTCATAGAGACAAAGGTTATCTTTTGTTTCCAAAAGGGTTTGTCTGACTGTATATAAACAATCCAACTTAGACCTTGTTATATCTTGTGTCCAAGTTGTTTTGTAAGCGAAGGTCCCCTTTGGCTACCCTCCTTAAAGTGAGGATCTTCTGTAAGACATAATGTCCAAAATAGCAGGAACCTCAATTTAGTAATATGTTGGGTCTCTATGAGTGGCAAGAAAAACCTAAAACTAGCAACATTTGTGCTCTACAAGGTTTTCTGCCCCAACCCCAACTCAGAACTGCCTCTTTTTGAAGCTGTGGCAAGGATAATGATATTAAATATTATTCCCCCAAGTGTTAATAGGATTTGGATCTAGGTGTTGTCCTGGCTTAAGAGGTTGATGGACTCCCTGTGCATTAGACTGGGTTCCTAATATTTTGTCTAGACAGTACTGTATATTGTGAACTCCATAGCTTTGAAACAATTAAGAGGCTGAAACCTGATCTCTCTGCCGGAGAGAGAAAAATCTCTTAAATCCCTTCTCTGTATTATTGTCACCCTGTGATCACTTTGTGCTGGTTTTGCACAGATCTGATAAGTCCTCCTGATCAAGAGCTTGAGAGCTTGTGGTTGGTTTTTGCAGATGGAAGAAGTGGAGGGCGGCACTCTGCGGTTCAGGTTTTCAGTTCGAACGGATGGCCGTGAGCCCAGTCCCATTAGGTCTGTTGGGAGTGGCCTAGACGAAGTGTCCCGTCAGAGGAAACCCCCTTCTCCTTCACGCCGTAAGTGCTTTCATGACATACTGTAGCTCAGACAGTGCAAATTACTCCTGAAAGGTATTATGTCTGTTCTGTCAAACCACTATTAAAATGATTACATTAAGGATGCATGCAAGAGAGTATCTTAGTGGATGCTCTGTGTCTTTTTCTGATGTCATCCTGGGTTTGAGACTGCAAAGTGGGTTTGCCTTTGTTGTAAAGGTTCTTCCTGATCATTAGGGCAAACTACTGCATCAGAGCTGTGCAGTTGGTCTGTGCTGAAACTCAGGCTTGTTAAGGTCAAGACTGAAGCAGAATGTTGTAATGTCAGGACTATTCGACCAATGATACTGCAATAACAAACAGGAAAACTAAAAAGCAGTTCATCTTAGAAATCCCTATGAATGTGATCTTTTTGCTGGCTTCCAATTCTGATAAGAACAGATACATAATGAAGTAAAGATTTGTAATACTTCAGGTGTTTTGCCTTTTATTAAAAAAAGATTTTGAAAGAAATCCTGAAAACACAATAAAATGGATTTTTATTTAAAAAAAACATTTTTGCAATGTACCGTTTCAAGCTAAAGCACATTAAATTCTTAAGACGAAATCATAACAAGATGTCTTCACTTTTGAAAAGTAATTACACAAAGAGAAAAATTGCAAATCTAATTAATTCTGTTTGTTAGATTTTGAGTGATCAGTATTAACAGTGTGGTAAATTTCCCATTAACTAGTACTCATCGCTGTTAAAGGCAAACAGTGAGAACATTAAATTGGCGATTTGTAATGTGTGAACTAAATGCAGATCATGTGCTTACAAAAATTGACTGTGTGTGCCATGCATGTTGTACACTGTTGTCAGTGCATTATTTGTGAATCATTAAAAGAGAGATTTACACAGTAATTGTTTATGAACCACTGAACAAATATACAGATTTGTTTCCAGTCACTTGCCACCGTAGATGTTGTATATAGTTTTTTTTCTATAATGTTTTTTTTATTTTCCAGCAATTAAAATAATGTTGTAAGAATGCCAAATGCTTGCCAGAAATAAAGTATTTATCATGGTCAGTAGTATTTTTTCAGAAACTAATAGGAGTAAATGATTTCTCGTCAATATTTGTGTCAGTATACAGTATAGTATTTCTATCAGGTTTATTTTAAACTTTAAAATTTAGCTTTGAAAAGTTGATTTTCTTTATATGAAAAACAGTACTTATATTACCTGTTTTTGCACCTACATTTGCTCAATTCTCTAGAATTTAGGAGATAAATTTTGGAATCGCTTTTTACAGCTATAGTCTTAGATTGTAAGATTTTTTACAGAACTGAGGCCTGAGAAAGCTAAGAACCCAATCTCAAGGAGAGCTGGTCCAACATAGGATCAAAATCAATAGCAAAGGGCCCCTCATGAATGATGCATCTGAAGAGTAGCCTTTATACTGACAGACCAGAGAGCAGCATAGTTCATGTCTGGGGCCTGGTTTTAATGTTCCCGTTGATAGCTGTTCAGTCTGGAGACGTCTGGAATTTAGACCACTCCGCCAAGATCCTAGGACCTCACTTCAAGAGACAGAGGTTAAATACTGTAGCTATAAGATGAATGTTTTGGAATTTACAGTTCACTTCAAGGTACAGTAGCTACTGTACCATCCTATTTCTTGGATCAGTAGTCACATATTTGTTTGATGACAGATGCAGGTAGTCATGCATACATTGGGAGTATTTCTTGGGCCTGCTAATTTCTATTAATCAACCAGCCTGCAAGAATTTGTTTCTCCAGGGACCTGCACCTGAAATTCTGGATGAAACAAAAGTTGACCATTCCAGCTGCAACAAACTGGTTTAGACAGAGGCTTTTGAGGGTAAAAAAGATTGATTTGAAGAGTAATAGCATGTCAGTTAAATTGAATCCACCGACAGCTGTGGAAATTCACTTGAATTCGCAATGCAATTTCCATTCTCACCCCCCGCCAATAAACACACACACATAACCCCAGCTCAGTGCTGCGTTTTCCAGAAGCTCTGTAATGCGCTGTGCCTGAAACTGAATGCTATTAATGCAGAGCCTGTTACCCTTCCTTTTTATTTACCTGATTTGAGTTTTCATTTTTTGTCTGATAAAGTAGCAGGTGAAGCCAGATCCCTAGGGATTTTTCTGGCATATGATGTTTTTATCTTCCAGACGCATGGTAGAACTCATTGACATTCCTGTGATCTTAATAATAAAACACAGTCACTCCTCTTCAGGTAGAAAACAGTGTAGGTTACTAGTTGAATGCTCCAAAGAATTGCATTGTGGTATGAAAGAAAAGCAGTTTATAAAGCTTATTTTTGCTTATGCTTAGTGTTATTTTACAGCATAAATATTCTGGCAATAAAAGGCATTACATTCATATTTTGCAACTACTGTATTAGTGCCCTTAGGCTACCAAAGGCAAAATTATTAAAGAATGAATAACAGAGGATACTAGTAAAAAGTGGAATACCTACTTACTGTATCTCTGTAGATCTCTAGGGGCATAGATCGGTAATAAAACACAGAACAATTTGAAAGGAGCTGCTCTTTCTGCATTTTCCTCTGATATAATGGCAAAAGAATGGTTTTCACTCATCTGATCAGAACCAAGGCGTTTCTCATTACAGAGGCAAACAGAGCAGTGAATCACCATTGATGCATGGAGGTATATATTAGAGTTCTACATTTTGTATGTTGGATGATAGGCCATTTTTAAAAGTCTTTGACCTGCTACATTTAAACAAACAATATATGTGCTGTAGTCCCAAGTTTCCTTTCATCATTCAAGAATATGTAAATATTGAAAAGCATGGCATAGTGGAAGATTGGTTGCATGACTGCCACCATAAAGAGTTTGGGGAAAAAGGCTTCACACAGTCTTCTGTAACCTTTAATGGAACACTTATTAGACATTTTCGTGCCATTGGGATATAATTCCCAGTAACAACCCTTCAAATTATGCTTTAACGTGACAGATCAGTGAGTCACAGCTAGTAAATCCACTATTTCCCTAATGAGGCAAAGTGCTTGAATATTTAAAGGAAAACTAGAAACAAGTCTGTATTAATTACAGCTTCCCCCGTATAACAGTGTAGATAGGGATTTCATTCAGGGCACCATTGTGGTATTAAGTAGATGTGACACAGAATTGAAGCATTGATGAAAATGTATCCTGGTGAGTAACTTAAGTTAAGCTACTCGAGACGTCTAAAACAGATGGAGTAAAAAATTGTGTGAAAAGGTCTGGGAACTGTGTCAGTCACACAGGGTGGCCAAAAGCAGAGCACGCTAGCATAGCAATGATCTTGAAGTTCGTTCTGCGTCCAAAAACGCTAAAATGAGAATAACCTAGAGAAGAGGTTAAATCATTGGATTAACAATATTGAACTATAGCAATGAGGATATTATAATGACAAGGGCGCAATGAACTGTGTGACGTCTATCTGTCTTTCACCACAGCTTGTCTTTTATTTATTTCTTAAGTATTCCTGAGAAGGAGATTCAGCTCATCTGCTGCTGTTCCTCACCTTGAATGATTCCTCTATACAGTGTTTTAACTCTGTGTTTTATGGGGCAGATTTAAACCTGTTCTGCTGTACTGATTTTGCTATGAGGAGGAAATTAGATTCTCATTTGATTGAAAACTCAATTGGTGATGTGATAAGGCAATTAAAAATAAATTTTGCTGCAAAATGTGCTTTCATTATATTCATTTGTATTCCTCCGAATTGCTTTGCCCAGCTGTAAAGTTAATAAGGCCTTGGTATATGAGATCTAATGGGAGTAAATTAATTGATGTTATCAAATCCTTGAGTTACATAGCTTGAAGAAAGAAATGAGACCAAATTGTGCTTTTGTATTTGCCAAATATGAAGAGAAAAAGATACTAATTGAATTAGAAACAAAGAAGCTAGTTATCTTCTGACTAAGGCATGGTAATGAGTCGGCATTTATTTCTTTGTGGTTAATTTCGTCTTTCAACTTTTCAGGTAAGTATAAGAGAGGCCATTTTTTTAATTACAAGGGATTACATTAAACATCAGTGACCAAATTGCACAGCAGTTTTTTTTTTACAGCAGGTTTCCAGTCTTTATTTTCAGTTATTTTCAGGAATTCATGATTCATCTATACTCAGTCATCCACATAATCAGTTTTCTCAGTGTTTTTTTTTAATGGGTGTTAGAGTTAAAAGAAACTTCAAAAATGTTTTAATATGATCATCATTGATCCCAGGCTGGTTCGCCGTAGCTGCACTAAAGCACAGAAAATGAACAGCTATTCGTAGTTACAGTAATAACTGCCTTCATCTGCTTTTCAGGCCGAAGTGCTTCTCAGCCCCACACTTCCCCTCCAAGATCGCCTCAGGGCTCTGGTGTAAGTCGATTTCTGTAAATAAAGGTCACTTTAATTTCTAAGGTTTTTTTTTATTGGTAAAGGAAGCATTCTTCACTACTACCTAAAGTAATGTAGGACAAAGCAGCCAATTACGAATATTTTTTTCATAAACATATACAGTATCTGTAGTATATACAGATACTTGGCACCTTTTTACGCTTTGTTCGTAGCCGGACAGGATATTTGGAGTTTTGAATGTAATTTGTGTAATGTTTTATGTGAATATATTTAAATATATAAAATAAAGATTAATGAAAAAAGTTCCAGTTTTCATTCCTTAGAAGATGATTGCAAGTCTGGGATGATAAGAAGCACTCTGTGTATTACTGTAGGTTGGTAATAGTGCTGTAGTCCTCATAGTCTAGTTCAGAAGTTACACTTTATCATAATGTTGTTAGTCAGCACTTATCTGGGGTCTTGAACTCCAAGGAAAAACCACAGCATCTCTTAGAATCCATCACTACAAGAGCAGTTGGTCAAAAGTCTCTGGCATTATGAGCTAAAAACATTTCAGCTTTTATGCAGTTCAGCCTTTCTTGTTGGCTGTGTGTCTATCAACTTACTGCTCTGCCTGTGTTAACTGCTTCCCATTTTAAATGCATTTCTAATTCTTCAATCCTGCTGGTCTACGTCTCCGTACGGTTACCTAGCAATGCATCATTCATTGGTCTGAAAAGACAGTTACTTCATCACGGTATATACTGACAGCGGAAAGATACTGAAAGATGCATTGCTTTCTGTCCAAAGCCAACAGAATTTACAAGTGTGAATTTCTTAAAATTTAAATACTGTTTTATTTGGCATAGCCTTTATTGAAGTTTACAAATGTGTAAAAACATTAAAGTTGATTCCTAACAGATTGTGCGAATCTGTCACAGTTAATGCAGCGGTTGTTGATTGATGGAATGTTTGTAGCGACAAACAAAGAATGTAGCCATGATGTGCATCTCTTACTGTATATCAAATGCGGAGAAATGGCATTGATTTCACTGTCCACTGTTTCACTGTTTTTCAATGGAAGAGCATGAGAAAGCAACAAGGAACCTTGGATTTAAGTGACCTGTAAAATCCTGGTAACAAGACCACATTCTGTAAAATTCACAATGCTTTACAGATAACGTGTTATCTCACAGCTAATCTTTTATATATGTTTGCGTGTACTTTAATATTTGCTTCAGCTGTTGTAAGTATGTATGAGCCTCTTAATGTTTTTTACTAAGAAATGGTCTTATCCTGAAGACGACTTTGGTCATGTGGCGATTAGGTTTTGCGTGTTGTATATGTCCAGTTTTGATATCATGTGTCTGCTCTAGCATGATTTGTTTCAGTGTAATAGTGAGAAAAAAGCAATGCGGCACCTTCATCGCTGGTTTAATTTAAACACCAGACTAGAATAGAATCCCATCTTGCACTTGTCCTGAAGTAGGGGTATAGGTTGTGAAGACAGTCCACAGAAAGCAGAAAGAAAGGTGGTGTGTCAGTGTAATGTTGGGATGTGCTTGCAAATGGGAAGTGTAAAGGCTTAGTAAATGCACATTCTCTGACCTGCAAGCACTTTGTCTCCAAGTGCTAGAGTACCAGGCTCCTTAACTCTGTATTCCACAGAAAAACATCACTACCAAGATTGTGTTTCTATTTGATTTTATATTATAAGTATGGTCTAATGCCACATCTATATGGCCTATATGGCTTACTACATTCTCACAGTAAAGTGTTTTTAACGGGCAAGGAATGAATATTAAATGCCTTTTGTATTGCTGAGGTAGAACTGAGGTTAGGTTTTAAACGCAAGCAGCCTTTTAAGGCCACATGGATGGAAAAGTATCCCAAAGCATATTGCCCACGCAGTGCACAAAAAAACTGAGTAAAACTTCATCTGTTGACCCTTTTATTCTGTTTTTTTTTTGCACACATGCAAGTTTATTATGCAGGCAGCCACGAATTCTGCCTTTTTATCATTTTTTAATTCTTTCATCCTCCTAAATCCTTGTATTTCTGTACTTGTATCCTCTTTTAAAGATGTCCATGTCTCGGATCTCCATGTCTCCCCGCTACCCAACCATCAGCCATTCTACAGCATCTCCATGGCAACAACAGATTCCCTGTCAGCTCTTGCCTTCCCCGATAGCAGCAGCCTACCAGCTGTCACATGCTGTAAGTACCTACTCCTACACACCACGAACACAGCCACCCACACGCACGTCTGATCTGCCCTTCAGCCTTAAGGGCACAACGTCAGCCTGGGTACCTGCCTGCTGTTTGTTTCTCATGTTTGTTTGTTTGTCACTTTCTGATTTCTGATGTTCCAAGTTAAAGAAACAAGATAATGGCTTCTGAGAGCCCTGAAGTTAACACTGTTTCTGATGCTAACCCTCAAAAGTCCTTTTACACCTTTTGAAAGGGGGCAATGTGAGAAAGTTCACATAGAATCCAAAGAACTCAAGGGGATTAAGTAAGTGGTAGGACAGAACCCATGTTACTTCAGAGAACCACCTTCAGGATTTCCTTTGTATGCTTTTTACTGTAATATTAACAAAGCCTTTATTGATTTTTTCAATTACTAGTTACAGTATATGCAAAATAAGAAGATTCACATTCGGCCTTTCAAAATGCCTCCCTCAAGAAAACAACCTCTCACCTCTTTCGTTTGCTAAAGGTCTACCTTGAATCGTGCTCCTCCTTGTGAAATCTCATTGCCAGTCAACAGGCAAGATTTTTTTATCCTTTCCCTTTTCAGCACTGATAGACACATCTTTTCCAGCAATAACAGCAAAGTCATGTAGCACAGTCCTTTACACAAGTCTGTGGAGATTTGGGAAAGACAGATATTGTTTATTGCATTTTGTTGTTTTTTTGTGGACATCATCCAGACTGCAGTTTGAACATCCCATCAATTTGTGAGACTTGTGGTGCTATCCTGGGACCCTGACAGCTGTCCACAAGCTGTGATTTCCCTGAGGGTCAGGAAACAGAAATGAGTATACTGGATCATGAAGCGTGACAGTCAAGAAATGAATGGGCCCTCTGATGGATAACCTTTAATTGTGAAAGTCATATCCACTTAAGAAGATCAATGATAAAGATCATACTTCACTTAATAAATCTGGGCCTCAGCGGGTCCAAACACTTTATATTCTGATGTATAAACTGCCAGAAGGAACGCCCTGATCTGTAATTGTGGAAGGCTTTAGTTCTGTGGAAGTGTATACTTTGAAGCAGTAACTGAATTATTGCTGACTTTGTGTTGTCAAATAAGACAGAATGGTTTGGGAGTTATATTGGAGCTTATTATATTGTGTAATGGCAGTTCCTAAATCAGACTTGTTTTAGAAATTTGATGTCTGGGTGTGGGTGCTGAAATATTCAGTTTGTTTTAATGTGCTAGAAAAGAGCTGGTTTAAAGGGCAACATAAATTATACCTAAAAGGTACTCATAGTTTTCGGCACTGTATCTCTGCTTATTAGCAAAGGAACGTGTGTTTTGTGGCTAAAATAAAATTAAAATGGGAATGGTACATATTCTAATAGCATTGTGTACTCTCTTCCCAAATAAAACATTGCTTTATTATTCTGCTAATAAATATGAAGAGGGTCCTTAAGCACATTAAGTTAAATTTATTGTTCAAATTTAGCTCATTAGGTTTCAGAAATATTTCCCATTTCAGCCATTTACTGCTGTTGCATCAGCTGCAGTATTCAGTAAAAAATGAACACCAGTTAAACCACTGGCCCTGTACAACTTTATTAAATATGAGTTATTTTTTCCCTTTAGTAAATGGTGTTTCATTTTTTCGAAAGACAAGCATACAATTTTAATTTGCTTGGGGCATGCAGCTGTGAAGCAACTAAATGTGAAACTTTGAAGCTTTTTTTCATTATCTCAGCACTTGAATTTATCCTGGTGTGGATATTCCTATTCCTGTTTGATTATTACGAAGCATATCCATTTAATGCGTATAGTTTTCTCAAATAGCCTCCTTCCATTTGCAGTTTATCACGACCACATATGTTTAGAGGTCTGCCCTGTTTGCTGTTTCACGGTCATTTCCGCACCATAATAAAGCAATTATTAAATTCTCCATTATCTGAAGAACGGACTGACCTGAAAATGAATATACAATTATTTCATCTGTACTTAAAAAGTAGACATGCAGTGCAATTTCCAATGACTTTGGGTTGCAGACGCTAATAAGCATGGTGAGGGGTTTTGTATTACATTGCTGTGTGCCCGTATCACCCTGTCTTACCTATTGAACCATATCCTCCATTTGGTTGGGTGCAAAATAGAAAATTGTGCCATGTGTTGCTGTGTTAATATGCAGAGACATTTTCTTGGTTTAATATTGGTGGCTTGGTGACTAAATACTTCTGAGGCTTTCTTTTTTCATTCCAGTGTGACACATTGAGCTGATTAAGTGCTTGGTGGGTCTTTGTTTCTGTGTGAATAAATAGGAGCTGCCGTTTGCCAGCAGTATTGCCCACCTGGAGGCTGACCTCAGCCTGCCAGCTCCACAGCCCCAGTCCCCCAGCGCAGAGCAGCTCCAGGAGCTGCCTTTCACCCCCGTTCACGCACCCATCGTCGCCCTGGGAACGCAGATGCCGAGGTGAGAATGATGGCAGCCTATTTTCGGCCATCAACAGAGCCAGCCCCCAGCGCTCACAGATTTATAGGTTAATCAGAGGTACTCAGAGCCACCACAGCCTTTTAAAAGAAAACCATCATTTTATCTTGAAAGTCTAACGCGATCTTGAGGTAGCCATCTTTTTCATTTTTAATGTCTCATGCAAGAATAATTTGTGTAGCTCTTTGTAAATCTTGAGAATGGCTATTTCATCACTAATTGCGATGGAAGCATGTTAAAATGTGGTTGAGATGGGACAGGCATGTCAGAATACAGAAAAGCATGCCATAATTAGACAACACTAGGTTGAAGAACTTGAATTATATGCAAACTCGTTTGGGTGAACTTGTTGAAGAACGTCAGTACAACTACAAACTGACAAATTAATACAAAATTGAGCTGAAGGTTGTTACATGGGATTCATGGGTTAAGTGTATACTTTATTTATAAAAAAAAAACCCTGGAAGAGTCATTAAGGAAATAAAGAACCAATTACATTTGTACTCTTTGTTGTGAGAGTTAAGGTCATTTACGCACAGATAAGTAAAAGCAGTTGCAAATAGTTCATAACTGATATATTTCGGATCCAGTATTAGAACTGTGGATGTTTTATTCCTTTTCTATAGACTGACCCACTTTTAAAAGGATCACACATTCAGTTCAAAATAATTGTTAAAAATAAGTGTTGTATTAAATTGAATCCCTTTGAAACTAAAACTGTAGGACGGTATTAGTTTTTATTTGTATTGAAATATTATTTAAAAAATAGAAAAAGTGTTTTAAAAATGCACTTAAGCAATTAGGTTTTTATTAATCTGGTATTATTTTGTTCTATTGTCTGTTACGGTGGAGTAAATTCAAATGCATATAGTGGAGGGATGAATTTATTTTTTCCCATACGCAGGGGTTTGCAGCTTGGTGTTTTCTAATTTCTCAAAAGTTTCCCTACAAAAGGTTCAGGAGGTTAGAATTCAGAGTTTTAGTTTTGTACAAGGCAGACGTTGATACATTTCAGTTATGAAAAGACAGTAGCAGATCTTGATACAGTAGGATTGATCTTCAAGTTAATCTGCTAAAATGCATCTTGTGCTGAGAACCCTCTAAATCCTCTGTGCTATAAAGTAAATGGCTATTGATGTACTGTACCACGGTCTGCTTCTTTTAAAACAAATGCAATTTTATTACCTTTCCATACTCAAACATCAATTAGCAAAGAAATTATTTGCTAGCTATTTTGGATTCTTTTGAGATTTTATTATATTTCTAATGCTTAGTTTTAGGTTAATTTAATTTACTAAACTGTAAGGCATTTCACAGAAGTCCTTGTGGATTACCTTAACCTTATGGCATTGTGAAGCTTTTATTTGAGTTTCAGGTCTTTCAGGTCTTGTGAAGGGGACTGGGTCTTTTGTAAGGTTATTGATTTGTCTTCCATTGTGCTTATCACCTCCAGTGCCCAAATTTCGAGAGGGGCCTTGGCTCTGCTCCACTCTGTTGGGTTCCCAGATGTCCGAGACTGTAATAGCCAGGTGGCTGAGGTAGTAGACCCCTCTGACCCGGTCAACTTTGACCCCCAGAGAGAGGAAGCTGATTTCTTCCAGTACAATGAGATCATCCTCCAGTTTCTTGCCTTCTCCAGGTAAGCATAAATCACCTGTGTTTGACTATTAGTGGAGCTGAATGGTATCAACTGTTTAGCTGTTGTGGATGATCACTGCAGGTTGAGCTGAAGGTCAAAGAAAATGACCCTCCCCACTGAGAATTGTTACTTGTAGTGGTGGATCTGTTCCAATTGTTACAGCAGAGGGCAGTTAGTTAAATAGGGGATATTTGATGTTCTAGCTGCAGCTGGGTTTTTCTTACATGGTCTTGAGCTTCAAAACTCCAGCAGACTGTACAACCCAGAATGCCCTGTGCCACATGCTTAGAGTTACAGTGCCTCCAGTATTGCACACCCAGCCTTCGGTGGCACCTTGAGCTTGAACATGTGGGTTTTTGCTGGGTTTTACTCTCTGTGACAGGGTGAGGCACAGAATTTTGTGAGAGAGCTTCCGAGGAGAATCTCTGCTCCCTCAGTTGAAGTTCGCTTCACTTAATATCTGGACCCATTACTTTTACTGTATCAGGCAGAACTAGTCCAAGCTTCTGCTGAAGAGCTAAATTGTTCTTCAACTACATTCACTCTTCTCCTTCTCCTGTGTTAAACCCACTAATTCAGTAAATAGATTATGTTATAATAGTGTGTTCTTAAGTTTTAAAAAACCCCTGTCTGCTCCAGGTGTATAAATATCCATAGACTTCACTATATAAGACTACAGAATAAAATGCATTAATTAAAATATACTTAAAATAAGCATTAAGAACTAAATAATTGTTTTAATTTATACAGTATATTCCTGTTTGCTTCATACACATTTAAAGAACTTATACACAGAGTATACATAAGGTTAGATTTCTGATCTACTGCATCTGCCAAATTGCAGAATGTGTAGAAATGTATTATTTATTTTGATCAGTTTAAGAAGGGCATGCTTAGCTACAGTAGATGATTCTTTACCTTATTGTCTCTGTACAAACACAAAGTGTAGTGGCACGAAATTAATCATCCCTGCACTTCCCTCTGTGACCACAGAGCAAAGGCTTCAAAGAGACCCACTACCCCCCGGCTCTGAAACTGATCTTGTTCTAGGCTCTGATGCAGCTCACATTTCTCCTGCCTGCTCTTTAACATGTCATTGTCCCACAGGGCCTTCATGTGATTTTGAGTTCCCACCAAAATTCTCTGTTCGTAGATAAAAGGATTTTTATCACTACTCCTACTTAACCTTCTTCTGAATGTTTGTTAAAAATACCAAGAAATTGTGTGTGCATTCTGGTGTCTAGATTAAAGAAAGCTCTTGTCTGGAAGAAAGTTCTAATCTTAAAGTTATCATTTTTCTCTTCTAAATTATTACATGTGGGCTGTATGTAACGTAGCAGAGTTGCCTCACCTCTGACGTGCTCTTGAGCTGACCATGTGAACAGACTTTATACTGGGTTTCATTTGTTAGTCTAGATTGCCCCAATGATCTACCCCCTCGTTACTTGCCAGAAATCTACATTGTTAGTTCTTGAGCGGAGAAGCTTGGGCACCTCTTTCCTGGTTAGACAACTCATATGTAACTATCATGGTAGATGTAACACACAAGGATGTTTCTGGCATATTATTCAGATGACTATAAAACTTCTAATTTAATGTGATAAATATTGAGGTTATTAATTTTATAATTAAACTGGTATCTCTGTGAGTCTGTTAATCAGTGATCTTAATCCTCTTCTCTAAAAAGTAATAACGTGCAAAATAAAACTATAGCTGTAATATGAATCCTCTTTGCATGATGCTGTCAACTAAAGTTACCATCCCTGGTATCACTCATGTCAGCTCTTCAGTAAATGTAACTAATTACCTTATGAACAAGACACAGAGCCCATACATGGATGTCAGCTCATTGTATGTGTACTGCAATTATGGTGTAATTTTTATTTCTCTCTAAGGCTCTGTAATTATCAATCATGTCTGTTTACTGAATGAATATTAATGAAAGTCTTCACACCTCAGCAGACTCTTTTTAGCTGAAGAATCTTACCAAGCAAATTGATTCAGAGGACAAGCAAGTTCAGCTCTTATTAAATCAGCTTGCACTATTCTTGATAGGATTTCTCCACTTTTGGCATATCTTGCTATTGTCCTTATTATTTGAATGCATTGTGATTGACTGTTGATTTCCCCTCAATGAGTTCTGATGAATTATTTCAGATTAGGCTTGATCTTATTTAATTAAGTCTTATCCCTGACAAATCCCTACCAATACATGCATTTTATTTTAAGATGTACAACATGTCTTCTGTACATGAAAGAAAAAAAAACACGTTGTTGTTCTTCATACCCACTATTACTTCATAGAACAGGATTACTACCTTTTGAGTAATATTGTTTATTGCTGTATTCTGTACATGACACTGTGTGAAAGGGCATAACCTGTACAAATGCAGATTTCACAATGGCATGAGAATCTGCAACAAAAATGTAGGCTCTTGCCACCTTCCATAACTGACTATCTTGTCATACAAACGTTGAACGCATTTTGCCTTCTGTTTAAAAGCTTATTTTAGTCCTCTGTGTAAGGTGTGAGTACCTGTTGTGCTTGATGAAAATTCAGTCACATTCTCCTTGTTTGACGACTACCTCTTTGCTGACACTCAATATCAGATGGTTTACCTTTTATATCTTTTTTAAATTAAACATTTCTCCATGATTTTTACTAAATAAAATCGTACCATGGAGCAACTCAGGCGTGAGAGAGAACAACTGTGACAGATAACGGCGATTGTGTGTGTTTGATTTCAAAAAGATTTTTACCACAACGACAAAGTAAAAGATGTAGTGTGAAAACTTAAAAACAAACAAAATTAAGATGTTTTATAATGAATTCATAAAAGTCCACCAATAAAATTATTTAACGATAAGAACATTTAACAGTTCACATATGGCAAATTCCGAATATAGCAACATTATTGCCTTGTATAAATATTTACAGGAGTAATCAAACTACACTTGTTCCATTTGTTCCATGCATAGGCCCATACTACACCCAAATCAGCCTGATTTACAGTTAGAAAAATCTAATGATGGAAAAATCACTAGTTATTCCCTTGGGAGTCTGGGTCTTCCTACACCTTTTCTTTGGAATCAACCTGTATTAACTCATTTGTATACAGTACACAGCATGTTTATTGGTCCCTTGTGCAAGTACATTAAGCTATTGAAATCACAATTGGCTGTTTCAATGAATTGTGCATAATTTTGTTTCAAAAATAATTTTCCAACTCCCTTCTTTCCATATTTGAACATAAGTAAAAAACATTGTTTTAAG
This sequence comes from Lepisosteus oculatus, assembly GCF_040954835.1. NCBI lineage: Eukaryota > Metazoa > Chordata > Actinopteri > Semionotiformes > Lepisosteidae > Lepisosteus > Lepisosteus oculatus. The sequence goes on along the minus strand of NC_090720.1, from coordinate 3,725,347 downwards.
ACAAAAGTACTATTGCCAAGGACTAAATTTGAGCCGGAGATTTATATTGCTTTGTATTTTCTGATTTTGTTTCTGTTTTCTGTAGAGTGCCTGAGGTGGGGGTGAAGTCGGATTGGCCACACTCAGTTTATTTCACCTTCCAGCTGTACCGCTTTCCTCCTGTGTCAACCCAGAGACTTCAGCTGCTCGATGTGGATGGATCACAGAGGACATCCAGAGAGCCAGCCCCCTGTGTTCTAGCTGTTATTAACAAGGATGGCATAATTAACTCTGGTAAGAGGGCCTGGAAAATTAATTTAATCATGCTTGCTTATTAGTGGCAAATATTTATGGCAGAAATTGACATTTTTAATACTCTAAAGAAAAAGTTATGTTCTTAGATCTGCTGAACCATTCCTCTGGGACCTGACTACTGATGCAATGTAATTGCATTGCAATTGATACAGTTGTGGTGGTTGTGGTGCTGTAGTACCTCAGATACAGATTCAGAAGTCATATAACAGCATCTCTGGTCTTCAACCCTTGAAATCACAGGTTTTTGATTGGTCTTTCTGTTGCACCTTTTCTTCTTTTTCTTCTATGTGGCCAAATGTTAACACTTGGAGATTTCAGAAGCCAAAAAACAGAGATTTGCTTCTAAAATGAAAACATTTTTTTATTTAACAAGCCCAGACATGGGTGAAACATGTAGGGAACATATGCATTAATATAAATGTTAAATAAAAACATTTAAAATAAATTTCTTCAAAAGCACTTTTGTTTGGCACTCCCTAGTCACCCTTAACCTCAGCTATTCAGTTAGAAATAAAGCCTCAGTCATTGAAATACAGAAATACAGAAGAGCAAAAGCCTCTCAGTGTTGACTTTTCTGATCCTTCTTTAAGGTTAGAGAGAAATATATATATATTTTGTTGCCATTGATCCATGTTCTCAGACACCTTAGCAAGAAGCTCCCAGTCAGCCTGCTCAGCTCAATTGTATAACTCAGCGGGGAATTACACAGCCAGGCTTGCTTTCTCGCTAGATCTTTTTCGAGCCTGTGCATGAGTTTGCAAAAATCAGGTTCAGTTCTGTTGCTCCGTTCTTTGACTCCCAGGTCTTGCATCACCCATTCTGCTTATATGTCAATGAGATAATACATCAGTGCCTTAGACCTCTGCTTAATGAAAGCTCTGATGTGGAACAGTGTTTTCCTGCCTTGATTCTTTTCCTAGATTTCCAACTTAAGCTTTGCTGGTGAGCAGGGTCCTATTCTCATGAGTGGTTCAGATTAGATAGAATCTGTCCCTGAATACTGCCCAAACAGGGAAGGAAGCAAGTTGTTCTGCTCAAATAAGAACGAATATTCTAAAATTGAAAAACAAAAACAACCTGGTGAGACATTTCTTTCACTTCTTGTGCATTTGTACCTGACCTAAGTCAAAGCTTTCTTTACAAAATGAGGTATGTTAATGGCTTTTGCAGAACAGGATGAATGATTAACATTTTGTCTCTTATAGTACAGAAGTATAGTACCTGAGTGTTTACTCTGTGCTGTTTCTATGCAGAGTCCCCTGGCCTGCAGCTGAAGTACCTTTTAGACCCGGGCTTTCTGAAGCCAGGAGAGAAGCAGTGGTTCCTTCGCTACCTGGCCATTCACACCCTTCACATTGACGTCTGGGATGCAGAATCGCTGCTCCTGATTGGCTCCTCGGCTGTGGAGCTCAAGGTGTGTTTGACATTGCTCATTGTTCACAGGGTAGGAAGTGAAGCAGGTTTGTTTTTTAGATCAAAGGGATTAGAGGTCTAAGCATTATAGGCATAGGATTCCCTTACCTGAAAATAAAATCATATTGAGAGGAGACTATTGTTAGTTTGAGTGCTTCTCATAGTGCTTGCTCTTCGTTTATTTGCAGTGTATAAATTATATATAGTGAATGAGAGAATATTGCACAGAGACTATTATTTTGTGTGCCTTTGTTGACCTTCTTTTAAACTAAGAAACTTGACTTTGTAACTTGTCCCCTATTACATTGTCCTGTCAAAGTGTATCCGGTCTCCTACAACTGTGGAGGGAAGGGGAGGACAAACTGGTGACCAGATTTTACAGTATATATTATTAAAAGATGCATATGTTTGTGTCAATAAACATATTTTTTTATATATATAGTAAGTATAAATATACTGTATGTATATAATCTACATATACAGAATTTATGTGTAAGATACATGCTATTTCCTGTATGTTTGTGTCCCTTATACATAATTTCCACTGTAAATTATTGTTTCATCCTGTACTTTATGCTTGAAGCTTTTCTTGGAAATGCACATCTGAAATTAAGATATTAAATGATCTGCAAAAAGGAGTATTGCATTAAATTTGTGGTTGAAATATACCACCCTTTTTATAAAATAGTCCAGAACAAAAGAATTTAATGTTGTGTTTTGTTTTTAGAGTTAGTAGGTGATAACCTTCCATGTAATAGGTCCCTGTGGTTTAATGTACATTATTTTTTTACTGAAAACTTCCTTGGCTACCCTTATTGTAAGCCAGCTACTGTTGTAAATAGTATCTGAAGCTTTAATTGCTGCAGCATTACTGAAAATATTTCCCCCAGATTGTTTTTTAACTTAATGAGTTTACTTTATATTGTGTTAGGAATGTCTTCATCAGCAGCAGTTGGAAATGGAGGGCACAGCCAAGTGAAACACATCTTAGACAATATACCTTTTATCCTTCAGTGGAAAGGGGCTTGACTAGCTCGTCATTCATATGTATTGGTTTTTTTTTCTGTTCTCGGGTAGCATTTACTGCGGCAAGGAAGGCCTGCCGTCCAAGTAATGCATGAGCTGGAGGTGATCACAACAGACTATTTCCAGGACTCCATGGCTTTAAGCAGCAATATTTCTCAACATGGCAGCATAAAGCCAGTTGAAGTCTCCACAGTTGTTAGAGGTAGACTGCATCTGCGCTTGGGAAACATAGGTAAGCAGAGACTATGGCAGCCTTTGGTTGACTAGATCTTAATCTTATATTTATTTTGCATTTCTCGGAGCATCCTAGACACCTAAATTAAGAGCAGAGAAAAACAAAAAAATTGACAGAAGAATAGATAATGAGCTCCAAATCAGTTATTATGAAGTATTACATTTACATTGCTGAAACTGTCAGTCCTGGGCTTCATCCTGGCAGCACTTTGAAACAGTTATTCCTTTGAAAAGCTTTCCTTTTCAGCCCAGGCTAAGTCTGCCTATATTTTTCTTTTCATCTAGGCTTAATTTGTTTTACTTCCTTTTTGGTGCTGACACATAAAGTTGTCAGTCAGCTGGCAGGACAACCTCAACATTTGCCAATAGAGAAGCAGATTGCGGTTTTGATTTGTAAACTATTGCTCTTCTTGGCTGCTCTGAGCACTGTTCAGACTCAGTGATAACGACTCAAACACAGTGTTTTCAAAACACAGAAGGTCTGTGAATTCTGAATGCTGTCTTCCCAGATAGCTTCTGTGTTCTGAGTAAAAAATATTCTAAGGAGGTTTAAGCAAAATGTCTGCTACATACCATATCAAGATCTTTTTCTTCTCCATCCATTTATTTTCAGGCTGATTGTCCTGCTGAGGGTTTCCATACTGTCTTTCTGTGTTAACTGAAGTGGGATCCCTCTTTGATCAAAGTCCCTGATGATTTGATTAGGATTTCAATTTATTAATCTGAACTATTTCTGAAAGCCAACCAGGAGTTTCAAAATGAAAGGAACAATGTGTCACTGTTTGTCTAATTACCATTACCATTGTCATTATAATTATTGAAATAATTCATACATAGTAAGATAATGATGACAGTTAACTCCCTTATAAAACATTTCCTTGTCATGTACAGTTACACCTTTAATTATCTCATTCCTATCAGGGCCCATTAAAACAATCAATGGAAAAGGGGAAACAAATTATTTTTGCCTTAAAATGTTTTTTGCCTTAGTATCTGTTACTGGCCAACTCATATGGTAAATATTTTTGTGTTTCCTTTCACATCCTACAAAATCTGCTCAGTTTAAATAAGTTTGTATTGACCCTATTACTAAAGGAAACATGCCTCTAGAGTACTATTACATCTGCCTGCACAAAGAATGCAAGAAGAAGATTGCAATTAATTGGCAAAACTGATATAGAGCTCTTTCATTGGGGATGGATTAATTCTAAAACTGTCCAAAACTTTGCATCTTTAGTTAATTCCAAACGGACATTAAAATATTCTGCTGCTGCAGAATATGTCCTCATTCAAGTAATTGTTTTTCTTAGCACCAGCAGCACTCGTTAGTCTGCCAGGTGTGCAAAGAGTATTAGATTTTTAAAAGGAAGGGACATAACTGGACTCTTTCTGCATCTGAAACAGTCCTGTTTCTACTGCCCATGTTGCCAGAATGCCCCTGAGTTCATTATTGTTATTGTTAGAGTACACGAGTGGTGGGGGACCATCTGATGTTGGTTCTGTCAAGCTCGTTGCCAGCATGTGACATGGTCACTGGATTTTAAAATCGACAAATGTCCAGCCCATATTTATCTTTTCAGACAAACTGCTTTCAGCCTGTCTGAACAAGTCAAGGGTCAAGTTTTACGACTTTACTCCCACAACATCTAAACTAGGACTCTCTTGGGTTTCCGCTGCTCCTTTTGTTACTGTGTCTGCTTGCCTTACACACTGCGCTATCAGAGCATTCGCCACATACATCTCTGATGTTCATCAATCCCCTGAGTTTTGTAGAGACTTGACAGAGTCTTGTATCTTCGCTCACTAGTGACTTCTCCTCCTGGATTTCACTCTAAATGAGGCATCGTCTCTACTATCCACAACGCAAGCAAGCACCTTTGAAGACAGCAGATTAATCATCTGTTTTTTGTCTTGGTTCATGGAGACATCAGTAGAATAGATTATTTCCTGTAAATGTAGAAAAGAGTCAGTGTACGATATGATAGAGACTCTGGTTGTGTTGTACTGATGCTGTGAAAGGCTCTTGTAATTAAAAAGGAATAGAGGGAACGTGGGCTGCTACTGTGGGATTAGAAATTAACTCAGAATTTTTTTATATTAAAAAGGCATCCGTGTACAGTATATTGTGCTCTTAATTCCTGAGAGGCAGAAGCGATCACTTCATTTCTTTGTCTCTGAAGCAGTCACAATGCCAGAAAATTGGTAATTGGTTTTAGAAAGGCTTCTCTGATCACGTTATCTTCAACTAAGGTGGAAATAATAATAATAATAATAATAATAATAATAATAATAATAATAATAATAATAACAATAATAATATCTTGACTATTTTCCATATGAAAGCTAAATCTTTTATATTATCCACTTCTTTTGTGTCCTTTTGCTTTTGTAGGACATAAGCCTAGAAAGCTCTGTAAACAAATGTAATCTCTTAAATTGTTCTCTTGCTTGACCTTGAAATGTTTCCTTACCGGTATACACATTCTGAGTGTACAAGGAAAAACACATTTGCATTTATATTCCATATACATATTTTAAATCTTTGCTTTTATATGTGAAAAAGTTGAGATACAGACTGAAGGACTGTTGAAGTATATCCCCCTCAAAGTACAGTATATACCAATCATTAACCTCAGTCTGTTTTACTGCACAGCATCACATGTGTCTCACTTGGTAAGTAACTTTTCTAAAATTCTCCTAGTTTCATTCATAACAGTTATCTCAAGGGAGTCATTTCGCATTTTGTAGATGTGCTTATTTCAGTCATCAGCTTCTGATTTAACAAAGCATATCTTAAATCTTTTTAAGATCTCTATTATCTAGGAAAATCCCATATGGTCATTTATGTTTCCTCTGGATTCATTTTCCTACTTTTTTGCATAATTTTGACAACATTTGACAATCTTGCTTTCCTCAAAATACAAGCACTTAAGACTTACCTAATACAAAATACAAAAGCATCTCTGTGTTAATAAATTGGTCTTACACACGTCATTAGCAATAGTTCACAAACCAGAAAAAGAGCAGCTTTTAGCAGTGCCTTCTATGTTATTATATAAATGAAGGAGAAAAAACACTTCACATATTTATAAAAGGTAGACCAAACCTCTTTTGGGCTTTTCTTTCTCCAGCTGTAATAACTATGCACAAGATATGGGAGTGTTAAATTACTTGTTTGCATGTGACCGTTGTTCCTGAAACCGTCTACAGATCTCACTTTGTCCAAATCAGTTAGCGTGCTGAAGGGAACTGAAGAAAGTGACAGAGAATAGGGAAAAGATTGAATTCTTTGTATTTAATATCTTTTTTTCTGTCTTTTTTTAGGGCACCATGTAAACCTGAAAGCAAGGAGGACTGGGACTCTGCCTCCCTCACAGTCACGTGTCGTGTCAGCCCATGATGGCACCAGTGGCTTTGCTGGTGGCAGCCTTTCTTCCAAGAGCCTCTGCAGTCTCAACGGTCAGAATGGTTGCCATTTTGAGAGTGGGTGTGCTTTTGTACCGTGTTGGTGCACGATATATAGCGTCTTACTTTAGAGAGAAAAGAATAGACACTCCAAATTAATATCAACATTAAGAAAAGAACAATTGAACCTGTAAAAAACAAAAAGACTCTGATACCATACAGTACATTCAGAAGTGTTCTCCCATTTTGTCTATTTAAGGTGGAAAAGGTTACTGGTACATAAGCACATTTAAAAACAAACCATTCAACTACAATCTAAACATCTGACTGCCTTTGAACTCTTCAGCTCAACCTGTTTAATGGACTGTAAGGTTTTAGTTGTGGCATTTTCTACATGTTGTGTTATTCATGGTAAATGAATCTCCCAACAGGTCTGTCCTTTCTCACTCAAGTATATTCAGGTTGCCAAATAGCCTAATTCAAAGAAGTATCTGTGATGTCCGACACTCTGTGAGACTCAAGATCTCCTAAAGCATGGGGATTTTCAGGGAAAAGAAAAGTGGCTGATGAAGAGAGATGGGGGAGCCTCTTGAGTAAATCATTCAATCAGTTATCATTGAAGAGGAACAAGACCTCCTAGAAATATTTTTTGGGATATAATGACATTTCTTCTGTTTTCAATAACTCATTAATGTTCCTCGATCCTGGTCCTTTGCTGTGTTTATGTGAAGCTTCTTGCTGTTAGAATCTGCAATTACTAGTTGAAGAATTGCAAACTTACTTGGCATGCTTTCCCGACGCTGTCATCCCAGTTCAGTACCTGAGCTTCTGTTCAATTGAAAATTTAAAATAGGTGAAACCACCTCATTTATAGGCCTCCAAATACTTCATGATATACATTTCATGCAGATTGAAGCCCCTGATTTCACACTGCTGCTGTACTGGATTAATGAACTAAGTCAGGTCTGTATCAGTGGGTTCCTGCTTGCCTTCTAGGGTGGTGCTGCACTCTCCTTTCTTTTAACTCTGCAGAAACAAGCATTACATCTTGGCCTGTGAGCCATTTTGTCCAATTTACCATTTGGTCCAATTTACACATCATGATGTGAAAAACATTTAAGGTATACATTGTTTTACAGATTTCTAAGTAGGCAATGGGAATATTTCAAGCACAGTGCAAGTTTTTACGCACTATTGTTACTTTACCTCTCATTCTGCAGTAAAGAACTCCTCCCGTGCCCAGAGACTAGTGGATACTGACAGCGAGCTGGCTGCCCTCTTGCACAGCCGAATGAAGGAGGCAAGCATTGCTCTGAGGCACGCTGACCCGGAGCTGGACGAGATCCGTCAGCGCAAGTTGGAGCGGATGATGGAAGTTCGCCGTTATGAGAGAGAGGGTCAGATCAGTGAGACGAAGCCCTACACCATGGTGAGAAACAAAAAACTCAAAGGATTGGGAGATCACAGTCATGTGACCCTTATTAACTAATAGCATCACATCTATTATACAAATGGGTTAAGATTTCACTCGTTATAGTATATTTCCTCCTCAGGACTTGCTTGGTACTGGCCACGTTGGCCCAGATACAAAATAGTGCCTTGTTTCTCAAGCTGGTTCCTGGAGGAATAATGACCATTCCTGCTAGGACTTTATGGATAGAATCAGAGAAACGCAGTTGTAATGGACAAATTCAGTTTTCAAATCATGTTGAGAAACATGGAAATACAGATCTTTAATCTAGACCAGCTATAGCTGGAATCTCCACCAAGGGAAATGTCTGTGTGAACTGTGTGAACCTACTGGTGACAAGGGATTGTGATCAATGTGATTCAGAATTAAAGTGGCACAATATCTGTACAAATTTGCAAAGACATGAAGGAAGGCCAGAGATGGCTGAAAACCCTTTAATTCATAGTTATTAAAGTACAACAAAAAGAAGTACTCTACATCTTGGAGACTCAACTGAATGGAGCTTGTCCTCGTTTCTACAGTGTTATGCAGACTGAGAGAGCATGATTCCCCTGGATGGGACACTGGTCATTTACAGGGTTACCCTCAGCAATGCTTGTACAATATCTACAGTTGTGTGGACTGAGTTGGGAGTAGGCCATGCTTACAGTAGCCATTTTTGCAACAGGACTTGAACCCACAACCTTTCAGTAATAGGTCCACAACCCTAACCACTGCTCTGTACGGCACCCAAGCAGAGAACCTCCTTGAGGGTAGGATTTGGCATTAGGGGAAGGTAATGAGCTTAACTGCTATGCTTTTTCAATTCAGCTTGCTTGACTGGACATTTTTGTCTCTGCTCTCAACAGACCCGCAGAGAGGAGCGAGTTCAGCACTCTCAGGATCTGCAGATAATTGAAGCATACCGAGAGCGGAGCAAAGTAGAGAGCATCACTAACATGCTGAGCAAAGCCATTACCATCCAGCACATTGTCTACGCCACTCTGGGTACAGCTGAGTTCTTTGAGTTTGCCTTGAAAAATCCCTTCAACGTGCAGCAGACCATCACCATTGAGTGTGAGGACAAAGAGCTCAGGTACAGTAGGTGTGCCCGTGCCATTCAGGTCACGTCAGTCCAAATACGACTCTACACCTTTCTGTAGCCTTCAACCACTTCATTGTCATATAAACAAAGTTGGAAATATTAATGATAAAAAATAACACTTGGTCTACTTCTTCTTATACTTCATTTTACTTCACCTCTGGTTTCAGTGACTTGTTTTCCTGTCTGGTTTTTGTTTGTACTGTAGTTTTTAAATTTTGAATATTAAGTAGCTGGTGGTTATGAGTACACAGCTTCCCTGATCTCCAGATTGGATGTTACTCCTTTGAAATTAACAGTCATTTAGCCTTTGTGTCATATGGCAGGAATCCAAATGTAACAGTTAAAATGTAATTATAGTATACATACAACATTTCTTTTCAGTGATCTTTAAAAATTAAATTCAGTTTGTTCTCATTTTGAAAAATGAAAGACTGCGCATAAAAGCTATGAATTAGTGGATTATAATGCTTTATTATCCTTTTCAATATATACAGTACAGTGGGAGCTATTGTACTAGTTGTAGAAATTGAAGATGGTAGTGTCGGAAACACATTGTTAATCAGACAAACAGCAGCATCTTCTGCCTTGCAACTGTAAAGTAAAATTAGAGCATCTTGCATAATACATTTGTGGCAATACACAACTTTACTGCTTACCATACTTCACTATTTAAATGAACCCACTCTGAAGACTTGCTGCTAGAATCATGCATTCCATTGTGAATAGCTTTATTTTTATTATTGTATATCGATATGTTTGCAAGTCTGCTCTGAGTGTACAAAATCATATACTGCAGAAAAGCTAACGATTATCGAACAGCAGAGAGCTCTGTTTGTCTGACAGGTGCGTGGCAGGGTTATTATTAATTAGGTAAAGAGGGTTCAATTTCCAGTCTGCTTTCAATACAGGGTAGTAATGATCATCAAGAGAAGATCACCATTGCTGTCTGTGGACTAGGAAAACGAATATGTTTGAGCTCATTAGCAAAAAGAAGTTCCAAATTCCTCATTCTCACTGAGTCCCTTGTGCACTGTGCAGACAGTAGTTCATCTTACTAAACACCTGGCTGAATTAAACACAGATGAATCATTATGGCTTTAAGGATCAACAGGAAATAAAAAAGGGATGTTTCCCTGCCAAATTCTCAGTGGGGTACACTGGAGATCAGAGAAAGAGCGAAGTTAGATTAAAGGTTGGTTCATAGCAAAGCAACAGGGCTCTGAGTCTTTGTATAACATTTTCTACCAGCAGAAAAATCATCTGTTGCTCATACCCATAGACTCACTACCAGACTAACAAAAGAAAGAGATTCTCTTCTACTGTTATTATAGTATCTTTTTTATTACTGTAGATGTTGTTTTTGCTATTCAGAAATTGTTTGAGACATGAAAGTTACATATATTTTTCAAGGTTTTAAATGAAGTACTGATGCCTCTTATTCTATTTTAAATTGATTTTTTTGTGTAGTAATTTCATCACAGGTTTAAACATTTCAAAGGCTAGCACTTACAAAATGTTTGCATTTTCTCCATAAATCCACATGTGTGTTGGGGCCTATGTATAGATGTACAGTAGGTCTTGGATATGCCAGGAAAGACATGTCCATGAAAGAAAAAACATAATAGAAAAATTCAGTTTTTGTGGCCACACACAACATTTCTTCTTTGACATCTCATTTGCTTGTCCTATAGAGCCTTTCAATCTATTTTGATGGTGTGTCTCTGAACCAAATAATGTATTTTCTTTTCAACTAAAAGAAAAAAAAGGTCTTGCAGGGTTTTGGAAATGTAATGATTTGTATTTTGGCAGTGTTATTGTGGACTCAAGGGAATGGAGGCATTTTAAAGACCTGACAAAAACTCTGACTCCCTTGGAAGACGACATGTTTCACCTCCAAGAAAACAGTCTGAAGCTCCAGGTCTACCTTCGCCCCAACGAGACTGTCCACATTCCTTTCAAATACCAGACCTTCACTGCAGACCACACCGCTACGATGCAGGCATGCAGTTTCAGAAACAATTATATTTTAAGAGAGACATATTCCTTCCAGTTCCAGTATGAAAAGATTGTATGCATTAGGTTGCTAATTAATTGTTAAAATTATAATCATTGAGTAAATAGGAACTGGGAAAGGTTTGCATTTCTGGTTTTGATTTAGTAATATCTTAAATAATCCACCAGAGAATGTTAAGCTATTATAGTTATTAATGAGGAGTTAGTCAAAACATTTTGCAACAGTGCATTTTTTGTAGTGTAGTGCATAACTAAGATGCTAACACTGAATGACATTCATAAATTTATATTTTTCTTAATCCTACCAGGGACCAACAGATGCACGTCTGAATAGGAGTGCCAATGTTACACAAAATCAGCAGGCAAAAACAGTTCAGCCAAAGATAATTAAAGTAAGTGTGTCATTCCAAACAGACACTTACAGTACGTAAAAGGTTTCAATTTCACAGAATAAAGTATAGTACCCCACAATTTATAATTAATAAATTGAAAATACAGTAAATAGTGGCTAATTCATGTTTCTTTTTCTGTAGGCAGACATTTTATAGTGAACATGTAGCATGGCTTACTTCCTGTGTTACAGAATAACTATATCTCTGTCTGCATCCTCCACGAGTTATAACCCAGTTTTGCATTTAACTTTTAAGAGAGGTTGGAAGTCATGAAAAATGATATTTTTTGACCGAATATGTAGGGTTTTCCATGTATTCCATTATGACCCTACATCTATATTTCCATTCAAGGAGATTTAAGTAATTTAAGTACAGATCAAAGTCTTATATGGCTAACAAATCATATTTGATACATATTTATTAATTTATATCCTACAATTTCTAAAGGTTACCATGCCACACTTACATTTGTTTACCACATTATACATTTTCTAATCGTATCCAGAAATATGCAGATTAAGTATATCTGAAATTTGATGTGCTCTGTTTTATAATGTCACAACTTGTCAGATCAGTTTTGAGGTAAAACATGATTAAATATACCATCAGAAAATATCATATCCTATATTGTGATCAAGCAATATCAAGTCCTGAACAGGTGCAAATCTTGAACATGAGGTAGCATTGTACACTCATTTTCAAATCTACAGTATCTACAGATTTTTTATAGTTGTGAGAATTTCTTGATAACTTCCATAGGAAATCCATACTATGTGACCAAGCCATGACACTAATCAGCCTTATTTCCAGATTCCCTGTAGTTCCAGGAAAATCCTGAGTCTACACAATGTTTAATGAGTCTGGCAAACTTTAGCACTAAGCTTTAATGTAATATATACAATCAGCATAGAACTTTTATTGGCCTGTGGCAGCCATGTTCATTATAGTTGCAACTTGCCACAAAAAACTTCACAGCAACCTACAGTACCTTATGTAACCATTGTTGTACTTCATTCAAGTTTGCAGCTTAGAGAAGTCTTGGAAGATTTAGCAGAAGCCAAGATGGTCTTCTTGTCATGAGGACTATTATTGTGGTATATAAACTATTGCATGCTTTCAGACAGGGAGCCACAAATTTCAAAATTTGAAAATAATGGTAGAAAAAAATATTTACAGTAGAACCTTGGTTTAACAGACTAATAGGGGAGAAGTGGTATCTGATATTGCTGAATGTCTGTTAAATCATGGATGATGTTTTTTCAGTCCCAAAATATTATAGGAGAAATATACAGTATATATATACAGTATATGAGCTATATGGACACAAACACCCATTATAAGCAGTTGACATAACTTTGACCATTTGCTACATAGATATCGAAATAGGGTCAGAAGTCCAGCTATTGTTTGATAATCACTGAAAAGACTGGCGCCTAATTCCCAGTGCTGTGGCTGCTTGGATGTTATCAAAAGCCACCGGATTTACCGACATGAAACACATATGCAGTGCTGTTCTTATCCCTCCAAGTACAGCAGTACAGCAGTAACTCCTGTAGTTTGCTCTAGAGCTGCATTCAATGTCCTAATCCTTTCTGTTTCCTGCAATTTCAGGTCACGTTCAGAGCTGAGGACAGTAAGCCGCTGGCTCTATGCCAAGTGAATGTAGAACCCACGCCACACGTTATTGATCAGACCTTTCGATTTTACCAACCCGAGCTGTCTTTCCTGAAGAAGTCAATTCGCCTTCCCCCATGGCACACTGTGCCAGGTACTGTGTAGTAAAGCACTTCTCAGTTTTATTGATTCATTGATTTATTTCTTTTCTAAGAAAAAGCTACGACATCTTAAGCTTCCATGATTTGTGAAGTGATTTGTTGGTCTAACACTCATTGCAGTGATCTTGGTGTAGGAGGAGGCAAGAGGTATCAGTACTCTCAGGGTTTGGGGTTAAATGATTAAAGGCCCTTGTGTGTGTAAAGTTAGGTTCCATAGAGCTGAGCTCCATAATTCCGGTTTTACAATATCATTATGTTCTTTGGTTCGATTCATCAGGTGTAAAGAGAAAACGACTGGGAGGGGGACTAAGTCTCATTAGACTTAATTATATCTAAGAAAAGTAATGATTGTCAGCAGTGGGATTCAGTTTGCATAAAGTGTTCTGCATCAAGAAAAGAAAGAATCCCTTGGATTCTCATAGAAAGGTTATTTGAATAGAACATTTGAATAACATTTTTTTTCTTTCAGGGTTGACAGTTGGGGGACAAGGAGGGGAGCCCCAAGTGTATGTTCGCTGTAGTGACCCTAATATCATCTGTGACACTAAAAAGATGGTAAATTTAAAAACAGGCTGATGAACCATTGAAAACAAAAGATGTGAGGGAGGATCTTCTGAAAGATTATTTTGTTGTTCAGTGTGCCAAAAAGCTTCAAGCTTTCATATATCTCTGTATAGAGACAGAATTCTGCTGAAAGATGTTGTTAATAACGGATCAGAACACAAGCGGAGACCATTTGTTGTAAGCTTTTTGTCCTGCAGCATAACCCTATTTGTCAATAAGGCACTGAAGCTTATAGATTCAAAATAGCACTAAAAATGCTATTTACTTATCAATTTCTGTGTTCCTATTAAACCCTACAGGCTCCTGGGGAACCGCAGGATGTTTTTTTGAAAGTGGCAGTAGGTCCGAGCCCGCAAATAAAGAAATTTTTCGTCATGATTTACACGTGCGTACCGTACCTACTGTATCTTTTGAAATGTCAGTGTGAATCCTCATGACTTGAATGACTGTACAGGAACAATCTGCACCTATCCTCTTCCTTTCTTTCTGTTCCTTTACATTAGAACACTGACAGCTCTTTTCTGTTGCACTGGAAAAAAGCGCTCATCTCTCTTGTGATTAATCAGCTGTGCCTAATCTCAATGTCAGTTTTGTGCCCTGATTGGACTTGGCATTGAGATTTCCTCATGTCTCGCTCAAGCACAGCTTCAGAGTTTTAACACGTCATGGTGTCGTCACGGATCAAAATTAAGCCTTGGATGTAATGATTAGTGAAATGTAAATAGTTATGCAGAAGAGAAAGAAAATGATTCTTAAAATTATATCTTAAAGCTTTTCAATGTCAGTCTATATTCATATCAGAGACATTAAATTATATCAAAATGTATATCTGAGTATATACAGTAGGATTTGAAAATGGTATGTAGTTCAGGTGGGTAGCAAATTTGAAAATTGTATGTACAGTAAAGTGTACAGTATGTACAAGGAAATAACTTTTAATAACTCTTCTGTACGTTCATTATAGCAGATTTGCACAGTATTTTATTTTTAATTTTCTTCAGATTTTACCATGCTTATACAGCACCTTGTGTTTATTTTGCCAATATTTTCTTATAGTCTATTGTTGGTATCATATGGTCCTATACAGTACCTCTAACTGGGGAGCTTGCTGTACTTTACTAGATTGCAGTGGTGCAGCAATGAAGTCTCTTTGAAAAAGCAAGCAGGTCTTGATTGTTTTTGCTCTTGCAGGGACCCATGGCTGGCTGTTCCTGTTCAGATCTGGCAGCTCTATGTTCATTCGCTGCAGCGAGTGGATGTCAGCTGCCTGACTGGGCAGCTCACTGGGCTGTCGCTGGTCCTCCGAGGGACCCAGGCTGTCAGGAAGGTGAAGTGCTACACGTCTCATCCCCACGAGCTTCAGGTACATACACTGTGCAGTATTTCCTGTGTTTCACCCTACCCTGTTCCCAGTTTGACCGTAACAATTCTAGCAACCAACGCTCTGCATTAATGAGGGGAACCTTCTTGTAGTTTGACACATTTTGCGGCAGAGAAAATGGGAAATGTTATTTCAATAAAGAGATGTTACATGCAGTTGCACAATTGCAATGCCCTGTGTTTAAATAATTCTAATGAAAATAAAGTACTGGGTCTTGACATTCACTGGAGATGCCTTTGAAGGGGTTATTTTGTTTGTAGAGCTTGCATTGTTTGCACTGAGGATTGGACGACTGACTGTGGCAAGTGCCTTTGTAGAAGACATCTGTATATTACCTCAGTACTTTTTACAAAAACTAGAAAAGGCAAGGATATCCCAGATTCGGTAGTTAAAAACAAACTGCATGTACAAGATGTGCTAACAATAGATCATGTCAGATGTGCTTTAAATAGATCAAAGTCATAACATGCTTTAATTAAACTGTACAGGAAATAGACTATACTTGCAAATCAGTGGCAGACATTTCTTCTTATTTTCCCTTATAACAGATTGACCCAGCGGAAGTGTTTGTTCTTCCCCCAAATGCAGTCCAGGACCTCCAGATAGGTGTGCGGCCACAGAGAGCTGGCAGCAAGTTCATCTACCTGAACGTGGTTGATGTAGAGTTTCATCAGCTTGTGGCCTCCTGGTTGGTCTGCGTGTCCTGTAAACAGCCCTTTATATCAAAGGTAATGAGGCTTGGCTACTACTGCTGTAGTTCAATAGGAAGTAATGCATGTCATTAGTCATGAGTATATAATGCATCTCCCAATTAAATCAATTGTTCAGGACATTGATTGATCCAGAATTTAAACTATGTAACAGTCCAGTAAATGGCTCTATTCACACGTTTTAATGTATTTTTATTCTGACTTCTGTTTAGAGAGAATTCTTTCAAATAATTGTATTATTTTAATTATGGCAAAACCATAATAAGTGCATTATAAAAACAGTTTTGAAATGCAGAAATATATGTAGAGGTCCTTCAACAGCCAAGACAGAAATAAAGGAATAAGACAAAAACATGGACACGTAGGAGCAGAAATAATTCTGTGACTAAGGTTTCAGTTTTAATTAATTTTTAAGCATGTTAAAAATACATTTCCTATTGAATTCTCCTCCCTCCTCTTTAAAGTGTCTGCCTTTATCCCACTCGATAATTTTTCTGTCAGTAATTTCTGAATGCATGGCACACTGCTGTGACTTCATTCTGTTGTGACATAGATAACTAAAACAGAAGGATTCCTGCACTGAAATTCATTTAGAACTAATCTGACATCTTTCTGATGTAGTTCAAGTAGGCAGCTGCGTCAGCATGGGTAGGCTGCAAAGGAACAAGTAAAGGTTTATTTCATGCTGAAAAGAGAAGAAAAAAAACACAACGTTTTGACTGAGCAACCTCACACCCGAAGAAGGCTCCACAGCTGAAACGTTGTGTTTCCTTTCTTCTCTTTTCAGCATGAAATACATCTTTCTGGTATCTTTTTTACAGCAAGTGAAAGTGCTGAGCGGTTTCCACTTGGAAGGTGTTTTTTTTCCTTTGAGAAAAATGGTGTTTCTTTTCTTTTATGTCTTTTCCAGGCCTTTGAAATTTCACTCCCAGTGGGAGGGGGAAAGGGCAGCAACAAGAAAATTACCTACACCAATCCTTATCCCTCCCAGAGAGCCTTCTTCCTGCACACTAACCGCCCAGACCTGCTTCAGTTCAAAGAGGACACTTTTGAGGTGAGCACTGGTACAGCTCTGCCTCCCAGAGTTGGCTCAGTACAATGAGGTCTACTCTGTACTGAGCGTTACCTCAGCCTTCTAAATATGCCTGTATGTTTGTGTGTATGTGCTGCAATGTTGCATGCATGGAGACATTAGTTTAATAAACTGTATTGACACATTGGATTTCAGCCATGACGAAATAAACTGCTTTATTTTGACTTCATAATTGAATGTTTGGATCTGTACAGCTGGCTCTTGTTTAAGACAGAGCATAAAGGTATATGAAATTACTTCTCTGAAATTCTTTCCTTCATTCTCAGTTTCATAACAGTATTTCACATGCATTTTCCACAGACTGATATCAACAGCCTCAGGATTTTATTTCGCACATTCAACATAAATTATTGAGTGGAGAATACCTTTCTTTTGGTTTTGACAATTTCAGCCTTAAAGGCATAACCTTAGGCCCCATTTGTAAAACATGATGAAAATTAGATCCTCAAGAATAGGTGGTAATTCTAATGACTTTAGAGTCAGTTGTCTTCTGTTGTAAATTTCCAGATTGTATTTATAAACCTATATCCCTGTGACTAGACTAGACCTGTCTGTCGATTCCTATTAAAATCCATTAATTTAATCTTTTTTTAGATTTTAATTAGCAAAGGTACTGAGTAAATAACACTTATCAAGAAAATCCAGATTAAACTTTCCTGCAGCTATAACAAATGCAAAACAGCAGAAATAGGTACAGTAGATCTTTTTAGCAGCATTAATAATTTCAAGTTAATTTCCTGTTTTATTTAACTGCTGAGACCATTAAACTAATCAGCCCCCTACTCATGAATTTTATCAAAATTTCCTTCTACTTTATATGAATAAATCTTTGATTTATTTGTTAAACAACTCACTTTTTGAGTCAGGTGCGTTTCTCTATTCATTCTAAACAAAGCAAAAACAGAGGACATAATAAAACATTAGTATAGTCTTAATGTTTTTATTAGTAGGGGTAAAATGTTTTAACAGTGTCAAACTGAACAAATGCTATGTCAACCCTTTTTGTTGTGTTGCTTGAACGTCCTGTTTAAAATGTCTTGTTCCAGACTGGAGCTGGGGAGGTATATACCATTGGCCTTCGCTTTGCACCCAGCCAGAGTGCAGGAGTCGAGGAGATTCTCATCTTCATCAATGACCAGCAAGACAAGAATGAGGAGACGTTCTGTGTGAAGGTGGTATATCAGTGAGCCCTTGTCAACGCCCACGGCCCACTGCAAGCTGGCAGCAAAGACGTGTTGTGAAACCCAGCTCCAGTCCATCAATGTCATCCTTCATGCAAGCAGCACAGAGCACTTTACAAACTAATAAACTCATGTCTGCAAAGATTCATCAAAATAGGCCTAGAATTCAAAATGCTGACAGTTTCTGCCACATTGAGTTTCTTCCGATGAAAGAGGTACAACTGAAATGTTCCTGGTGCCTAACAAACTGTAGCCCCTGTCTATTTATAATCTAGGGTCCATACGGCCATGGTTATCTAACACAGGAAAGTAAGGTTTCACAGTCCCATGAGAAAATGTGTGCCGAATACCAGAGTGTTGAGCTGATATTCCTTTCGTGAACTAACTTAATTTATTTAGCGTATGAAGTATTTTATAGCTGTTTTACACAGAACCTGGCCATCAAATAACTTAGAGATTTGCAGTGACTAGAAGAAGACTGCACTACAATGTCCAGCAGCCCATTCTGTTCCAAAGGAAGGTTATAGTCCTACGGAGGACAAAATGCTCATTCTACACGTGAGGTTTGAACCACTACTTTCACAGAGGGTCCCAAAGTATAAGGCACAAAACATGAAATCAATGATTACTATTTTTAATACATCAATTTACTGTCACATCAGACTTTGTACAAGACAGCAGTTTAGATGGTGAAAAGCGTTTTCAAGTGGATTTCCTGTGACACTGCATATTCCTTTTAGCACATAGTAGAAGCAGGTTTGAAAATGGTAATGTAGAGTACTGTCTCACATACTAGAATAAATATTCTGAAAAGCAGCTGTGATATCGTTCTCAAAAAGCATTTAAAGAATTATGTCACCTTAATTTTCTGCTACAGAAGGGGCAAAAAAGAAGAAAATAAATTTTCTTCCTGGTCTTTTACATTTCTGTAGCATTTCGGAATGATGTAACACATACACATTTTTACAGCTGAAGCGGAAAGTTTTATGTTGTATTCAAGGTTTTAATGATTAAAACATAATTTGTTTCATGACATTTTGGACAAACATCCTTCTTCTGCTGCTGAAGAAGAAATATAATCACAGTACAGTAAACTAGTTCAAAACATTCTGTGCTTGTCAGAATAGGAGAAGATTCATTCCTAATTCTCCAGTATGAAGATCAGTTCTTTCTCCTTTTGTCTGCAGGAAGCATTTGTTCAATAACACTGATTTGCTCCACAGATGGTTAATGTCTTCAGCATTATGAATATTGTTACCAAAGTGTCAGCAGCTGGAAATTTTTTGGTATGAATTTGAAAGTTTTGTACAGTTTCCGCATAAAAACCCTCAGTTAATCTTTTAGGTTTAGATTTAGTTGCATTTTTACATGACATTAACCGTTTTTTACACAGGAACATGATGTGTAAAGGACAAATAGCAATCAATGGTATAAAGCTGTGTTGAGATTGATATATTTGCAAGTAGTATATTTTAGTATATTGCATGGAAAATTACCTATTTAAAAGCTCTTCAAAAGGATGAATCTCACTGTGGACTGTGAAAAGAACTTAAAGTTATTTTCCTTTCTATATGAAATTAGCAGGGTGTGGTGTGTTAGAATGGCTCCTGCAGATGAAACTTGAGAAATGTAGTCCAGTTTCTGTGCACAATTATTTGTGCTTTATCAGTACGTGGGGTGGTGGTTGAGGACATGAAATTCTGTTGTCTGTGATTTTTTTGCTGTAGGTTCATGCATTCTCTCTACCTATGACAAAAATTGCCCAAAGTATTTTCTGTTGTTTGTATTGTAGAAAATCAAGAGATGCTGCAAAAAGACAGGCATGTAAATGTTGTGTACAACATAATACCTCCCTTTATTTTTCATTCATTTGTACAGTGCAGGGCAACCACCTTGAAAAACTATACATAGCAAAATGGTCAATTATATTAAGTATAATAAGTCTATAGTAAGAAAAAATGAACTGTTGTGAAAGATAATTAGGCAAACTGCAATGTGATTTTCAGTGGGCAAATGTAGCTCTCATTACTGAATGGCTCATAAGATTTCCCAGGTACAGATTGTTTCTCTAAGAGCTTTTGCAGTAAATACTGTCAACAACCTTGGGCTTATATAACTCTGCATTAATACAGTCTTTCTTATTAAGATTCTGGAAGATAAAATCATTTGGTGTTAAAACATGTACAGTATATGATACATACTGTATACACAATCACTATCCATCTAAACCTTATCAAAAGAAACAAATGCGTGCATAAAAATGCTTCCCTTGCATAATTATAACATAAAAACTGTTCTGTTGTATCAACCTCTCCTCACAGTGAGACAAACAACAATAGAGCTGTGGGTATCCTTAAGCAGCTTCTCACTATTCCAAATGCTGGTTTAATGCATTCCTGTGCTTTATGCTAATTTTAGCTTGTTTTGACAGTTATCGAAACAGAGAAAAAGAAATATACACAGAACAACTGAACCTTAACCAGAGCCAAGTAAAACCCAGCACTTGGTACTGTTACATTTATGAGTTTTAAAAGGTGTTCAGGTAAATTTAATCAGACAGCACAGCTACTGGAAGCAATCACTGGTGCCTAAGATCACTGTAGAAGCTGCATGTCCTTCAGGAACTTCATTCTAGCAGAGACCCAGGGCTTGTGCATGCTGGTAAAAAGCAATAAAGACGAGCGCCAGACACAAACCAGTCATTCTTCCATCCAGGGTTACAGTGGAGGATATTGTCGGTGTCGGGCTCAACTTATAAGTTCGGGATCATCAGAGAAACAAGAAGGGGTGCTACGAGAAAGCAACAAGCAAGCCATATTCTCAGCTCCTCTAGAACGATTGCTACTATTTCAGTAATCAAACAAATCAAAGCAGTACAACACTGGTAAGGCTGCTTCATTGGACAATATATCTATATTGTGATGCTTAAACACGATATGTGTACACAGCTTTTGCAATGATTGAAAAATGAGGGTATTTTCAGAATTAAAGGAAACTAAACCAAACTTTTAAAGGGAGACCTCTTCCCCTTGAATTTTACTTCTAAAGAGAAAGGAAAAAACACTTTATTAAAGCTCTTTGCTGGTCCAAGGTTGGTGTGCATTAATGTGCACACTCTCCATGCTGTTATTTGGAATTACTGACATTTTAAAACTGCTGCCTCTGAAAATAAAACGATCTAGATTTAATACACCACACATTCACAGGACCAACTCTTCCCGTGCAAATAATTGTGAATATACTGTATACAGTTAATAAAGTTTACAATAAATTTGATTTCACACTGATGCTCAGCAGGTGGCAGTCTGGTACTTGAAATTGCCTTACAGTGGATTTCATTGCTGGATGACAAAGGGATTATCAGTGAACTATATCCACTTCAAAAAGGTTTATCTCAAAATGGACGATGAATGTATTTTATTTGAAATATGTGATTTTGTGCTGTTATTTTTGAGTAAAATATATGTAATGACTATAAAATGATTCAGTCATTCATTTTAAAAAATTCATTGCAGAGTAAATGTTTGTATGCCCATTATTTTTAATGTGTATTGTTATAAGTGTATTAGTATATCTATGAAATAAATAGTGAAATAAATTTGATATATTACCTCAAGCCGATTTGGTTCTCTGAAATGTTCAACGGCATAAATAAATTCTGTATTTTACCAAGTTTTTTTTTAAGACTTGGCTGATTTATGCATTTATTTGAGAGAAAACTGGGATATATATTTAAAAACAACTTATTAGCATAGTGCTTAAATGTATTTTTGTCATCAGGCTAAGAAAATACTGCTTTGCTATGCAGCCTGTTTTCATTAATGTCCTGGGAAACATAAAACAGAACTCAGGATTTGTTTGTTTAATCAATGAAGGAGGATTTACAGACGCTATATTTTCAAAGGCTGTAATGGGTTTTAAGCAGATGCGTTGAGTTATAATGGAATATACTGAGAGTACGAAGGGATCCATGACATGAAAAACAGTCAAGCCAATGTTGTACATCTTCGCCAAGGGACTGCACCTCCTAGAGCTGTGTCCCACAACACGGGGGTCAGAGATACACAGGAGAGCAGACACAACCAGGACCGATGCATAACGGGGCCTTACAGTATAATATAAACCCCGACTGTATCCAGTACACCAACCTCCATCCATCCATCATCAGTCACAGATCCGTCTGAGGGCATGCTGGAGCCTATACTGAAAGCACACATCACAAGGTGGGATAGATTGAAGGGCTTCTGGGCTGCACTACAAGCCCACTCCATAGGAGGGCCATGGAGAAAAAGACAACTTAGGTCAGCCCAAACCTAGCCAGCACATCATGTGGTAGACAGCAGTGCACCCACACTGACACAGGGATGACCTGTTAATACTGTCACCCCAAGCCAGAACTGAACTCAGGGCACTGGAGTTGTGATATAGGAGCGTTAAGCACCACACATTTTCATTCTAAAAAATATTCAGAAAGGCTGAAAAAAGTAATCAATGCCTGAGAACTTCATTACCAAAGTATTGAGGTGATACAAAGTATTAAGGAAATAACAGAAAGAGGGATAGGAATCTATATAAAACCGTAAGGATTTAAGGAGGCAAAAAGTGTGTGACAAATGAATGCTAATACCCGAGCCCCTTCAAGACATATTTCTAAATTTAAGAAACACGAGAAATCATGGTTACTTTTTAAGGTTAGTCTAGTGGGCCGCAACAGGTTGTACACACTGTACTATACAGTTCAATTTCTACAGGTTCGTAGCAGAATGCTCAACTGGATTTTTTGTTTCAGTGTTGCTGGTGCACTAGCAAAAGCAATGCCTGTGGAAGAGGTTTGGACATTAATAGTGCACAATCCGTGATTTTTACTACTGCATTCTCTCAGCAATTCACTCGGAACGAAGATGAACTTGAGCCTTTTGCTGGTAGAGAGAGAGTAGCGCTCGGCAGTGGTGTCTCCTTTTTATCCAGATCTAGAAGCTCAGTCCTAACGGTTCCGAGTCTCCCCCAGAAGTTTTAAAAAAAAAACTGGCAGATTATTTTAGGATTAGTACAGGTATAGTTATTTATTTTTTTAAAAAATTGAACAGATTTAGTATTTCCATAACTGCAGATCGAAAATGCGCAGTTCCATTCTTGAGGTGTACCAGAAATCATTTACTGCCTGTGTCAGCCACCATGATTGTCAGCAAGAGGAGGTCAGTGAATGAAGGTCCTGATGTTTTCTCGGCCCAGAATACAACTCGGTATTATTGCACTCCCTATGAGCCACACAACCTGAAGTGCTTATCAGTCACATAGAGATTCAATATAGTACTCGAGTGGTTGAGCTCTACGCCCAGTTGCGGGATCGAGACTCCTTGGGACCAGCCCGCTTCTAAGTTTGGTGACGCTGGTTCTCTATCAAGCCGGCTTTAACAGGAATAAATTGGCGGTTTAGGTGACGTGGAAGTGGAAGTAACTATCCACTTGTAAAGACCATTGGCCTTTGCCTCATCAGTTGCAGTCTGCAGGTGTTTTGCGAAGAGACTCCGCCCTCCTCAGCTGTGCCAGGTAAGATGGCGGACGTTGCAAAACGAAGCGAAGACGGTCGTTGTATCTTTTTAGTGTTTATCTTTTAAACCGTCGTTCAAGTCATCTTTAACAAAACCGTAAACGTGTTTGAAAACAGGTTAAGCAAACGGGTAAAGTCTTTAATGAGTTTTAACTTCATAATGTATTATGCCTTTACGACGAAATGTTAAATTGTGTTCTAAACGGGTTGGGGCGAGAGTCATGAAACTATAGTTTAAGGATTTGCTCTTTTTCTTTTTGCTGTAGAGAAATGGTAAGAAAACCGCTCAAAAAGAAACGGGCATTTCAGTGTTTAATTAAACATCCTAACTCGGAAGTTGGTAGAGTAGTCGGGGACATGGAAATGTTTGATCCCGTAGGTTTTTTTATTTCAAAACTCACTGGCTCTGCTTGTCAGTTATGTAGAATTTATAACCCTTAAAAAAAACTTTCATTACCAATACGTCTACTGTCCTGGGGTCAGTCCTTTGTAAACCCGATCAATTGCGGTAAATAAGGCTTATAGTAACGGTATTGTTACACTATATTATGTTACATCGCTATGCAGAAGTATCAGTACAACTTTTCCCATTAAAACCAAACAGAAATAACTGCTAAATATATTGAGGTTGTGTATCTATATTAAATCTATAAACATATATTGTAGGGCTCTCGGGTTAACGTGGGTATGCACCCTCGCCGAAGCGAAGCAAATGTAGGAATTACATTTGAGTGTAATTAAGAGTGTAATCTGTCATGTCATCGTGCTGTTCCTGTTGACCTTTGTTTCTCAAAAGGTGGTTGTAGTACAAAAATATTGATTTGTGCAAGACCATATGCGTGTGACGTATATTTGATATGTGAATATCAACACTGCATTTTAGATGACCCAGTTTCTACTTTGAGCTACACATTAAACATTTGTCCAAATGGAAAATCACCCAAAGGCAATATTGAAGGAATATTTGCTGAGATAGATTGTGTGTTTGTAAGGCCTGCAAAATGAAATCTTTCCACTAATTGAAGGGAGGGGCTGCATGTGTGCAGCAGAGGTCTTTTCTCCTCATGACAAAAGCCTATTATAGTACATGGAGATTTTCTCTCATAAATAATGGACTGTGCTTTTCCTAATAGTACTCATAATTTGTATGTAGCTTAAAACATTGTGCCATATTATGTATGAATATTTGACGAACAATTTAAATCATATTGATTTTTAACAAATAATCTCTGAATAATCTGAAAAGAAAAAGTATGTTGTTCATTTACAGTCACGCAAAATATCACATTACCTATTTTGAACTTTTGAAAAATTATTTTCTGAACTGGAGTGCTTTAGCACCATTGATATTTCCTTCTGTTCCTTCTCCAGTGAGAGCTGCCAGGCTTGTTGAAGTAGGCCCACTGCACCCTGTGGAGCATAGGACCTCAGTGACTTCCAGCAGACGGGACTATAAGATGCCCTCTCTGCCTTATTCCAGGTGTGCCTCATTCTCTTCAGTTCTGCCTCTGTGTCTCCTCACCAGGTGGTGTTAGACCCTTCTCTCTCTTTTCCCTTGTGAAATCAAAGGAAGGGACTGTCAGGTCACTTGGCTGTCTCACCTCACTTTCCATGCTTTGTCTGTATGCCTACATTTGAATTCTGAAGCTTGCAATAACATTCTACAGACAAAATGTCGAATAAATGCTTCCATACTTTTTGGGTGGCGCTGCACAATGCAGTATGACCGTGACCAAAAGCTTATAGTCAGTGCAGCCAAGGAGTTGATCATAAGACAAAAGTGGCTCAGTCAACGTCCAGATGTAAAACCAATAGAAATGCATGAAGAAAAGTTTAGTTGGAATACAACAGGAATAGGTAAGAACTCGTAGATGGCTGCAGCAAAGCATTGTGATGGATAACACTGTCATTTGAGCTCAATAATTGTAACTTAATGCAGTTATTTTTTCAAAGGGGTATGAAACAAAACACTGTATACTGTGTGCAATTTACCTAAAATAAATGTGTCCTGGTGCTAATGGTTATTTGAAATCACTGTGTTGAGCACAAAGTATGATTTTGTTCCAATGTGATGAGATTATTGCTTGTAAAAACCCAACATAAATTGGATGTTGTAAATATTCATATTAATCGAAGGAAGGGACTGTCAGGTCACTTGGCTGTCTCATCTCACTTTCCATTGCTGTTTAATCTTTGCTGCCTACCGTGTCTTTCTCACACCTGAAGAAGGCCTCACAGCCAAAATGTGTTTTCTCTTTACTCTTTTCAGCATGGAATAAACCTATTACTTGTTCCTTATTCATAATAATCTCATGATCACAAATACCACTTGCTTAACTGTAAATTATATTTTTTCTTTGCTTCCCCACTCACTTTGGAGGATACTGTATGTCTATTTACTGAATCTAGACTCTGTGGACAGTAAAGATTCTGTCCTGTTTAAAATTAGAGGTTTGAATAAGGAGCTTCATGATTGTGTGGGCTGCAGAGGAACAAGCAGAAGTTAACTCCACGCTGAAAAGTAGAAAACCTTTTCTATTGGATTTCTGTACTTGTTTAAAATTCACTGTAGATCCATCTAACAACTGCTTTATGTAATGTGAATGTTGTGCACCATTTTCTGTTGTAAATATTTCTTAAATTAATGTTTAAATTTTACATTAACTGCTTGATGTTTAAACACTATTATAGACCTGCAAAGTAGTGTAACCCAAGTTTACTGCTCTTTTATTTGCCTGCTTTAACTTTTCAGAAAAAAAGATTGTAACTATTTGTGCAGTATCCAACACTACATCTTTTTTATTCTACTATCGTAAATGATAATTTCCAGTGTTTCCCTGATGGCTGCTGTCGTGGGTGGTTATGTCCCAAACATGGTTCTGATCCTGTTGCACTATAGTACATTTACAGCCATTGTGTGCTCAATAAAGTGTTGTTTGCTGTACATCTTGCTTGTTTACCGAGTTGTGCTTATCTCTGGAGGGACCACTGAGACCACACCTCGCAGGCAAAGGAGAGTAAAGGCCCATAACTACGTTCCCTGAGAAGACTGGAAATGATTCTGCAAATGCCCGTCATTTTCATTAACTAAGACTGCTAATAAACTGAGCCTTTGGGTTGGGTTCAATGCTTATATCACATTGATATCAAACGCAAAGCCTGTCTGTGCCTCGGCTTGGTTTGGAGGCAAGACGTCCAGAGGGTGGCACTCAGACCTGGTTAGAGTTCAAACACAAGACAAGACAATAAATTCACATAAAAGAGTTTAATGAAGAAAAGCAACAGATGTTTTTTTTCTGATCAGAAGGGTTCCTCATCTGCAGGACAACCTAGAACAAAGAAAAATAAACTTTAGCACACATTTACTGTACAAAGCAAAACAAGAACATTTAAAAACTACCAGTAGACCTTGGTTCGGAATAGAATAAATGTGACTTCTCTAAGCATTTTAATGTTCGCATATCAGCACTGATTTGCAAGAGGCCCTTCACTAAGCACACTAATGTTTTCAATTTGTAAAATTGTGTTCTTATCTCTACCAGAGTGTAGCACAAATGCAAACCTCAGAATAAATATTGCCCACACTCATTAAGGCAATACATATTTAGCTAGAGTAAGTTCTACTGTAAAAGCATAACCCATCACAGCCAACCATTTTCAAATGAAAAGTTCTTTGTAAAAGGATAAAACTATCAACTATACAACATCTCTTCAAAATATCACTGCGATTCCTTTAGAATGGAAAACTAATGAAACAAATGGCCAAGAACAAAACTGTCACATCCATTGCATATATACAATGGATATATTGTATTAAATATTAAGTATTAAATACAAAGCATGTACAACTTTCATTAGAGAGGCAGCTTACTTTTTAGGCAACATTTCTTTCTTGTAAAAGGTACAACTACAGCTGGGATTTTAAATATGTTTTACAAGATGGGGCTATTCCCCGTTTAATAAGTTAACAATAGAAACCACCTAAACTCATTGTAATAAGACACTAAATAAAAAACTGAATAGTTTAGAATAGGCATCTGAAACTTCAAGATTACCTTGTGCTTTAAGGGTGCCAGAAATTACCTTCACATAAAAGGTTTAAGGGGCTTTTGTTTGGCTTTAGAAGATCGCAAAAATAGGTCCACTTTAGCAGGTAAATACGTCCAAGCATTTTAAAATGCTATGTAAGATAAACTGAACTCACCTTACCCGTAAAATGTATTTCCCAAGCATTTTTCTTCTTTGAAGATGAAGTTCACGAAGACTGGAGCAACGGGATGTTCCCATGTGACTCCTGAAGGCAAAAATAAAAAAAACTTTGATCATATACTTTAATTGGCGGACAGTAAGATGCCTGTGTTTGCTAGTTCCAGCATCAAACGTTTTTATATACACTCCTTATTAAGACCAGCCTGAAATTCAGTGTAAGCAAAAATTGATTATTGGTCTTAGTACAATATTTATTAAAGCACACCGAGTTTACATTTAAGGAATAAACTTCTGTCACTAGGAAAATAGCTTTTGCAATACTAATTGCCTATTTTAAAAGTCCCTTCCATTATATTTGTGACGATAACTGCACTTATTTGTATTACTAGAACACAAATAACTGAAATTCATACATCCTTTCGACAATCGAAACCATTGATGAATAGCACATCTAAAAACACTATTATATCGAGCTTTGAATTATATTGAATAAGAACTGAATGCAAATGTCAGGTAACACTACATAAACAAGACAATGAACAAACAAATTAGGAGTGGTTATATTTCATTTCAAATTAAGTGACAATAATCTGACTAGATGCTTTTCAAGCTTTTAAAACCGATAGATTTTAAAACAGAAAACGACGTAACATCAATAACCAAACGTCGACTTACCCAGCAAACTAAATCCTGTTCCTTAAAATCTGATCCTGACCGAAGCTGCAATGATACAACTACAGTATATTATACTTATTTCTTTTTTAAAAGTATAATTAAAGTTAATATCGCTCCCGTTTGTACATTTTTAGAAGTCCGGTACTTTGAAACGGCCGCCATCTTGTCCTCCAGGTGAGCAGGTGAACTTAATGGGAGTTGATTACAAATTGATTTGGGGTTCAGCCCGCCCTTCAGTTAAGTTTTCCACCTCCACCACAAGGTGTCCCAGTCGTTTTCTCCCTTTACTTTTTTCTAATTATAATTTTAATATTTTAAAGAAGAGAAACGCACTATTTTATTATCACTGAATCAGCGAATTACATATATCCATCGCTGCACAACTATCACTATGAAGAGGGATTCAGTCCTTCTCGATAGAGATCTGTTCACAGTACAGGGCTCGACAAAGCGCCCTGCTAATCTCTAAAACAACTAGCAGTCGCCTGCTGGGCTCCCTTCGTGTACAATTCGTTTTGAACAACAGAAAAAAAAGCATTTTCTACCATGAAACAGAAAATGTGTTATTCCGTGACCTAGAATGTATGCCCTATATAGTCTTACATAGTTATTGTTTATTAAACAAAACATGAAATATATTCTTACACACATGGGTCTTTTATATTACCGGTGTCGAGGATACATCTTGCCCGAAGAACAAAATTTACTTCTCTGCAATTTGTCCTGTGTTTCCGTATGAATAATAATAATAATGAAGGATAACTTAGGCCTGCAAATTTCTTTATTACATAAATCAGACTACAAAGATACCTATAATTACCTTTTGGATTTATTATTGTTTGCTCTGTGAAAGAAAGAGCAGCATATTGTGAATCTTTTTTCCCCCTTAGTACATAGAGTGAACTGTTGTTGTGAAATGAAGTTCAAATTTTAAATGTTGTTTATAACAAGAGTTCGGGAGGGATGACAACAACCAAGTTCAATCAAGACTCAGCCGTCAGTAATTAGCAATCGCTCCTGACAATCCTTTCCTCTTCCAAATGCTATAAATACCTATGAGATCCCTCTCTCTTGCACGTTTCTTGCATCGCACCTCCACCTCAGCAGCTGCCCCTTGGTCACCCTGCATGGGGGTCCTGGTCTCCTTGTCCTGTAGCCGGGAGGCCAGCCCTCAGCCTAGCAGGTTAGGCCACAATTTTGCTCCACGCTTTCATCTTGGGTGTTGTCATTCCTAGTGAAATTATGTTGGGGAAAAAAATACAAATTTGGAAAACAATTACATGTGTTTGATGACAGCTTTCTAGCAGTGAGCTTCAAAGATCACAGCTGGAAACTAAAGCACAATTCTTTAAGTTTTAACAACAGAAAACGCTTCTTTAGACAAAAAAGTTGTCGATTCAATATATGAACCAGGTTTCCTGGCCAGAACGTGGAGGCTCCTTCAAAAAGGGCATTTCAGATACTACATCATCAAACCTGCAGGAGGAGTTAGACCTCATTTGCAGTCTTTCTTGAGCTGTCATGTTCTTGAGTTGGGGTTTGTGGGATTTCCTCCTTTTTTAATTCCTTACCTGCAAAAAAAAAAATACAAGGCGTGGAAGTTCACTAGTTAAGGGTTTCATTTTTAACTTCATTTGTCTATTGCTGCTTGAGAAGAAATGGCATTCTGCAGATATTGACAACACCAGTATTTTTAAAACTCACATCTGCAGAAACAGTCCCACCTCTCTCACCAGTTATGCAGCACCAGCCATTCTCTCACCCTGCCATTCTCTGAGATATCTAATAAATACAGTAAATGAGCTGTGAATAAAAAAGGCACAGATTATACACACTGTCCATAGCATGAATGTATCCAGAGGTGATTTGCAAAAGGCAAAAATGTAAAGTAAGAAACTCGTACTGTGGTATTGTTTTGTTGTTAACAAACCAAAAACAAACAGAATAAATGAACCTTAAAGATGTTCAGTGGGAGGCAGATTGTTTTAAGCACGACTTCATCAGGTGAGTCACAGTGATGAATTAACTCAGTTTTGTTGTTGTTTTTAGGAAACTTGGAAACTGACAAAAAAGCTAAAAGCACCAAAGCCGATATAGCCAGCTCATTTTTCTTTTGACCTCTCTCTTGTTATCAATGGTTTTCAGCATTTCTAGCTGTTTTCTAGCAATCAATCACCGAGCAAAACTAATTATTTCATTATCGGCTATTCAATTATGGAGTTGGCACATGTTGGCACTCTGCACTGAGATAGAGCTATGCATTCGATGAATGAGGAAAATACACTATTTCCTTGAACTCCATTTTCAAACTTGGGTCTAAACCTTAAAGAATATTTCATATGTTTAACAGTATAACAACCTTAATGATAATCAGTTCCATTTATATTATTTTTCTCAAACCAAAATCACTTTATGTATAGCAGTGGACCTCCACTACTCCACCCTGTACAGTATGTGTTACAGGGTGACATGTAGAAGCCATAATGTACCAGTGTTGCCACTACACAGCACATCAAGTGGAGAAGTGAGAAAAAACTTCACCAAATAAATAACCCATAGTCGAATTTGGCCAGGACAGTGCGGTTAATACCCTGCTTATAGCCAATGCAGTGGGATCTTTGCCCAGCCTTGCCTAGTCTCTGAGATTTGATTGTATCAGGCTAGAAGGTTGAAATCCTCAAAATTGTTAATAGGTCTTTTGAAAATTGTACCCTAGTGAGGTGGGATGAAGAGAATGATCTGAAGGCAGTAGATGCCTAGGTGAAGGTCAGCTGTTGTTCAGTCATTGCAGCTAATCTTGTGTGCACCACCATATAGTTTCCTGTCAATAAATCAAATCTAATTCCGAAAGGGATATGTGCACAAATGCATTTCATAATGTCTTTTGCCATTTCTCTAACCCAAAGGCAACAAGTTCCTCCCAGATGCTGTGTTATCTGAAATGTGTAATAGCAGTTAATGTATCACAAAGTAAAGAATAATGATTTTCAATAAGCCATGTACAAACATGTATACATCCTCCGAGACTGCTTCCTGCTACAAAGTACAGACATGTTAATTAATTAATATTCATGACTTAGATTTTTGGCAAAACAAAAGCTCATTTCTGTCTGGCACTGCCACCTGCTGTATGGTTGCTGAGAATTGCAGTGATAAAGACTTGAGAATTAGGATAGCCATGTGGCATAAATCGTGCTAATTACCCAGTGTGCTTCAGCACACAGTGTCAAAATGTCCTGTGCACCTGCTCCCTCTAACATGCCTTTTTTAAAATTAAACGAGGGCTCCTGAATGTGCCTGTAATCTTCCAGTATATTGGAGTCTGACAAATGCCTCAGAAAGAACATGCATGGATCAGCACTGTGCAGAATAAAAACAAACGTACAGTACAATGAATCACTTTAACTTTGGATCCTAGGGCTTTGGACAGTAACATCTCAGTCAAACAGGGTCCCCACTAGATCTTGTTGTGTGTTTTACAGTATATTAATCCTGTTCTGGAATAAGAATTTAGTTTCAAGCTGATTTTAAAATCTTTTCACTTTCAAGATCATGAATGGCTTATTCATCGTTGATTCCAGTCAAGCTCTGAGACGCAATCCCCAGTTCACAGATGGACCATTCATACAGTATGTTTCTCCAAGGCCAGACCATGAGCAATTGGCAACAGGGATTTCCGTGCCTATGCACCTAGGCTGTTCCTAGATGAAGCAGGGTATCTGTCTCCTTGGATCATGCAGAATCTTACTTTAAAGTATTATTCTTTAAAATGCTTTCCTTTTCCCCTTTTTATCTCCTTTCACTGTTTTATAGCGCAATTTGAGATGCTCCATCACAAAGGATGATAATAATAATTTTCTTTTAGAAAGTATAGACAGCATCCCACATCTTAATAAATTGGAGAGTTTACACAAGTGGGTTTGGTGTAAACCTGGTTGGCTCAGAGATGACAAGCTCGCCACTGGATTGAGCTATTCTCACCCTCCACAAGCTGAGTGAGTTAACGAGCTGCAGAGCTGCAGGGATTAGTCGTCTCTCATAAACTGTTCATTTTTAAATCCCACACATGGTGAAGGCCTGTCTCCAAATGGGGCCAGGGAGAGAAACAACGCACACAATGGCGTTGAATCAGGGCAGTAAATTCAAGACAGCATTGGTGCTACCTTTTCTTCAGTAAGAAGTCTGCCATCCACAATTACACAATGCTTGAGATTGCACTAATGTCTAAAATCTTAAGTCTGTCTCCCCTAAAGGCCATTAACATCTCCAGCCTCCTTAACAAACAATCAAAGCATGCATCAGTACTCGACACTTTTGTTTTTAATTAAAAAAGCATTTTGGTCTGCTTCTTCCAGCAAAAGAGAGGAGCACATGAAGAATTTACGAAGAACACCATATTCTCTCAGTGCAAGACTAATGAGCAGAGCCATGACAACTTTTTTCACAAAGCTTTGGTAGCCATGAAAATAGTCTGTGTTCTAGTTAAACACACTGGGTTTTAATGAGCACATAAACAGAAGATCATTAATTTGCTACTAAAATGATAAAAAGGATTTTAGCACTGAACTTTCAAGTTCTTCTCATAGATTCATTTAACTCTTTTATGAAAAGATTATTAATTGTTTTCCTGGATTTCTGGATTGATACTTTCTTTGGTAGTTTATTAAAGCATATTAAGAAGGGGATCATTATGAAAATGCCCACTCTCACAGTTATTATACTTATAGGGATATTTAACTCCCTCTTCTTAATCAAAAATGTTTTGTGGTAGACTCTGTGCATTATTTTTTAATCGATTATTTTAATCTTGGTTTTTTTTCATCAGAATATTTAAATCTGAAGCAGTCTTTTTACAGTCATGGGAATTGCCACAATGTATTTGGCTTTGTATGATAATACTTGGTATAATACAACAACAGTCTTTCTCCGCTGTTTCTGTAACCATCCTAAGAACAAGCCTAGATAGGCATCTATATAGAAAAGTCATGCAGAATACAAATAAAATACTTCAGCAGGTGATAA
This sequence comes from Lepisosteus oculatus, assembly GCF_040954835.1. Taxonomy (NCBI): domain Eukaryota; kingdom Metazoa; phylum Chordata; class Actinopteri; order Semionotiformes; family Lepisosteidae; genus Lepisosteus; species Lepisosteus oculatus. The sequence continues at coordinate 3,691,854 of NC_090720.1, read as the reverse complement.
GGAAAATACATATATATACAGACTGCCTTTTAATTATTCAATCTATTTTTTACAAGCATTTGTTTGCTGGCTTTTAGATTGTCAACTCCATCCACAAATGCTTTCGAAAGAAAGTTATTTCCTGCTGGTCACACTGTGGGTAGCATATGTGCTATATTAACACACTGCAGCAATGCTTCTCAACCCTGGTTCTAGACAAACCCATCTCTTCTGTGTTTTTGCCAATGGAGTCTTATATTGGCTAGATCAATTCATCATTTCAATTGAACTGCTTGCTTGATCAGATCTGTTTTAACCTGTTTGAAGCACTGAAGTTTGAAGCATTCTTGGTTTTGCACAGGTCCAGTGGTTTATATTTAACATTTGAAATTAAGGAAATTGCACATGATTTATGCTAATTACAGAAATTATTATTTTTTCCGCAAGTGGTCTTTATTACCAGGAAGAGACATAAGAGGAAGTGTTTAGGAGCTCTGCTGAAATGAAAATCTCCACAGCATGCACAATATTCCTCCAGCTGAACCCAAAGGCTCAAAGTGTACATTTGCTGTGCATATAGTGTGGAAAGTGATGTTTTTCCATGACAGGAGTCACACTGTATTTAGGCTTTGCTGTCTGCGAAGGAAAACCTATATAGAATGTACAGTATAAGGTACTCAGGTGTTCATCTACTATAAATCCGAGATGCAAATGAAAGTTACTGTATACATGGTGTGCTTCCCTCAGAGGCTATACATAATATACATATAATATATGTAATATATATTTGTAACATAACATAATATATATATATATTTAAGGCATCAGTAAAATAACCTCTTGCATACTTCCAGCTGTCAAATGCTTTGCTTTGCATTTAGCTGATCTAATGGGGTGTCTTTTACTTCACTGTGAATGTTACACCATCACATTGTGTAGATCTTTTTAGTTTCATTGACAGACTGCCATACAAATTCACCCATATTTTGACAAAACATGTACCTGCCCCATATACAGTAGGTGTACCAATGGCCTCCTCATGTTTGCCACTTATCTTTTCACGTTTTTAAACTATGAATAATCTATCTAGTGCCACAGGAATTTTCACTTAAACCATTAAGTAAATGTTCACCTAAAATATAACTGTATTACTACCAAATTTTCCCTAGTTTAAAAACAGTATTATTAATATACTATTTTGCTTTTACCATATCATACATGTCATATCTCTAGAATAAACTGGTATTTTTGTATATGTATGTGATATTAAGAAGAATTAATTGTCTTGCTTATTATTTAATTCACCCTCTGTCCATGTTTTTTATGACATTAATTGCAATGACCTATGCGTGCACACATTCTAGCACAAAAAGGAAATACCATCCCCAGCAGCTGGGCTAATAAGGCTGCACATCAGTATCAGTTAGGTGAAGGTAACACTTCTTTCATTAGCATAATTGGAATAATTCTTCTCAGAATTGTGGAGATGTGCAAAAGTAGTATTCATACTCAATTCAGTAGGTGTCTAATATCAGAGAGCCTTTGGGGTCATTTATAATTTCTTTAAGTAATGCACAATGTAATAAAATCACAAAGCCAGACTTAAATCAACAGGCTAGAAAGACTTTCCTGGTAGCAAATTAGCTATCAGTGAGACAGTAAGTTGTAATGACAGAGGAAAACAGTGGGCTGCTTTTCCTGCTTCCCTATCACATTTGATTGCCGGGATAAGATGCGACACTTTGAGAAAGCAACTATTTCAATGGCTGTCACATTGTTTTTTTAAAAAAGTATTTTATTCATAAGGTACAAATTGGGTACATAAAAATCGCACACAATAGCCTTGAGAGAGAACAAAACGAAGTGTACACATTTTAGTCAAGAGTCATATACAGTACCAATTACCATTCTTAAACATTATCTGGTCCTGTGCTGCAAAATATATTTTTATCTGTACACCTCATCTTTAATTCATTGTGCATAGTATGATTATTAAATATCACTGAGGTTTGCACATCCCATTTTCATTTTCAAAGTGTTCAAAGGAGTTAGCAGTTGTCACGATCATTGTATCAGCACATGTGGGGGAGTAGGGGGCAAGACCGCAAACTTTTTCCAAAATGTGTGCTCTTCAGAGCCATTTGCCACGGTGTCCTCGAGCTGCTGTGCAACAGCAATGCCTATGACCTCAAGGGCACCTGTGAACCTGTGGTGTTGTCAGCGATTACTACAGTACAGTACAACCCTCCTCGAATCAATGCTCACTGTCTTGTAGTCATTGCAGGACTCAGAGGGTGAAATGTTGTGCTTGTTTGGCACACAGATGTCATGGTGTCAGAGGGGTTGGAGCCTCTGCCTCCTGCCTCAGCAAGTTCTGGCTTGCTCTGACCACCTCCAGGATAAGCAACTCTCTCACAATGGATGGCTGGGTTGCACACGTGCATGCTTTAGAAGAAAAAGGAGGGTACTGGTACTGGTGGAAAAACTGAAAGGGGTGTACAACAAATCAAATAACAGCTGGCACTTCCACATTTAAAAAAAGGAAAGTACTATCCTTCTGCAAATTAAACTGGCAAATCTGCACTGTGAAACGTTTTATTATGGACAATACACAAACCGTCTTGTTAGTTTCTAAAAAACGATTCTTAACAGTCTTAAACAGACGTTCAGGAGGAGGTCAGATTCTACTGTCATCCACTTTCACTCTCATATATATATAAAAGTATTTTGCCTCCTGAGTCCCCCTTTTGCATTTTGTTTTTGCAACCCTCCCTTCACCCCAACTTAACCCTTGTAGCAGCTCCCAAGCTCATTCCTTCAGAATAGTGGGGGTCCTGTCTGCCTTGTCCTTACAATCACCTCTCTGTTTCCTCAGCCAGGGGAGCTATACTAAATTAATTAGGAATTGATCAAACTACAGGCAAATTACAAAAGTTAGAAAATCAAGTTGTCTGTAAGGTTAGTTATTTATGACACATCAGTGCAGTTTCCAAGGAAAGCCTTGAATAATTATATGCCCTAGAATATTTCTCACAACCATCTGCTCCTCAAAACCAAAGTGCACCAAGGTTTAAGACATTATTATGATTTTATACAAGTATATTGAAACAGCCCCCATGGAAATTAATTAAAAATGCTTCATTATTAGAAACATTTTTATTACTGAGCAGGCAAAGCCATTATGCAAACATTATTAAATGTTAACCATTATTCTGGTTCAAAAAGCAGTACAACACTATTCAAACAATGCTTAATTTCATTGCTTTGACCCTCCATTAATGATAAAACAGCCTTTTAAAAAGTGTGACTTAAAAACTGCATTAATTAAAGACTACTTTCTAAATAGGAGTCCAAAATATGATATAAAATTAATACTGAAAAACAAACAATGAAGTTTGTTTCAAAATCTGACAGAAATAAATTGGTTTTTAAGCTCAGATATATACTGTAGTATATATTCTTAATTCAGAGATTTAAAGAGATGCACACACAGCATTATTTATACATTTTATCATTGTGGTTAAATTGGTTAAAGTTTCAATTAAGCTTAGTTCTAAAATATGTATTAGAAAGATCACCCTTCCAGGCTAGTCTGCGTTAATCACAATCATTCACAAAGAAATTAATTGCTTTTCTTCTGCGTACTTCGTTCTGAAATGTTTTATTGTGCATATCATCTTATGAAGATATGCAACTCTTACAGCTGTGAGGCAGCAGCGTTGTGCCCACATGTCTTAATGAAATCTATTTTAATTAAATGACAAATGCTGACACTTGGGGACACATTTCTCCATGTCTGCTAATATAACATTTTTTGTAAAAAACACTCACCTGCATAAAACATAACAAGAGTCTTTAGTGAGCATCTCCTGAGCCCATCCTTCCAGCTCACATTTTCAACAAAGGAAGCCAGAACATAGAAAAAAAGAATGTACTGTATGTTATTACAGGATCAAACATTTGGAACAAATATCGTATCTTACTGAAATGTGGAGAAAAGCAAATGGAATAATTCCACTGTAAAGTAAAGGGGGTGTGAAACAGGTATTTGAAATGTTTTCAGTATTTTAATATGTCTCCATGCCTTTATACCTGAAAACCTGAGTATAATTAATGTGACAATTGTATCAATTGAAAAGCTGCCTTTCTATAAGGAGCACTGGAGCTCGTTAAGTGAGCACCAGAGCTCCAGCACTGTAGTATGATAATGCAAGTGGGCTTCACTAACTCTGCTAATTAGAGTTCTATTAAGTTTTGTTACTTCCTGGTGTGTATTCCTAGCAGCTGTGCGGGAGGAGAGCAGGCCTGAGATGGAGCCTGTTCTCACATATGCGTTGCATATTGATTCTTGTACTCATCAGCTTGATTGCAGATGATGAATGAATCATTTTTCGGTTTCCTTCAGCTTAACACCAGCCAAACAAACATGCACAGAAAGGAAACATTATTCGATACAAGTTGTTCCTGAGATATTTTTCAGGCTTCTCCAACCTACAAAGAAAGTTTTAGATATGCTCAGTGCCCCTGAGGTCTGGATTATAGCAAATTGTTCCATTTTTTATCCATTACATATGCTGCAGGTGCCTCTGAGACTTTAAACAAAGATAAAAAAACAAGTCATGCACCGAGTGTCAGTACTAATGGATTAATTGTAATGTAGAGGTTTCAGCAGTACAGGGAATTTTGTAATGTATGGGCTTGCATGCAGCCTGTATCAGACCAGTCACCATTGCCTCTAGAGACCAAATTCTAAAAAAAGCGCGTGACTGTAGGAGGATTAATGAAAGAAAAGAAAGCACTTCACAGCCTAGCAAATAAATCCCCATCTTGTTTTACTGTTGTTGTTTAATAGGTGGGTTTTCATTCAGTAAAATCTGGAATTAGGAAGGTAGTATGGTCTGTGAACATGCCTAAAGCCTAAGCACCAATTATCAAAGGCAATCCCTCATTAAAAACATTAATAATCCACCAACAAAATTAAGTACAAAAAATACAACAATCTTAAAAAAACTAGCTTGTTAAAAACCTTATTGAATGTTTTGCCCTTGATGAGGAGGGGTAGCACAGAGGCATGGTGGTGAGTCAAGTTGTTCCACACCTCCAGGGTGCTGTGTTTAATTGTGACTTTGAGTAACCTACCTGTTTTCATCAGGCACACCTCCCAAAGGCATGTAGGTTACACTCGACATAGTGTTAAAAATGGATGTACAGTAGCAGTTATGGTGAAACCTTTTAAAACGGTTTTATGTTTTAAAAATGTTCAGATAATTTAGGACACTGAAATTATTGGAATATTTTCCTAATTAATTTTTAATTAATTCTTGTTTATGGCTAAAACAGCCATATTTGATCAGGAGCTTGGGAAAGTTGGCACTGGAAAGCCTTAATTTACAGTAGTCATGGTGAAGTTAAATATGATGTTCTGAGAACTAGACAGGATAGCTTCAGTCAGCATATTGTGTACGATGGCTGCACAAGTTTAAAATGATAAACCTTTAATGTGTTGCCAGATTTCATTAGTTCTCAAAGATTATGTAGCTGATACAGATTTAGTTCTGACTCAAGTTTTTTGCCAATGGAATGTAGATTTGTGTCTGATGTACTGGGATAATCGCCAAAACCTGTGTCAGGAAGTTGCACCTTGATTTGAAATCTTTAGTGTAGCGTGGTAGTGTGCCCAAGTTCTGCTACTTTACAGCATTTGTGTCCTGGGTTCAATTCTGGTGTTCCGTATGCGGTTTGCTTGTCCTCCCTAAGTCTGCCTGAGATTGGTCCAAGTACTCTGGTTTCTTCCCTTCTCCCAAAGACAGTTGAGTAGGTGAATTGGTGCATCTACATTGGGCTTGAGTGTATCTGTTCCCTGCAGTGGAGGTGTGTTTTGTCAAGGGTATAGGCCTACCTTGATAGGTCTTGAGATGCTGTGTTCCTTATCAGTAAGAAGCAGCTTGATAATAATGAATGGGTAGATAATATATTCATCATAATACCCTACCTGCAGATTAAGACAAACAGAAATAAAAATTGCAGCAAAATAATTTAATAACAAATTGTAGAGAACTAGTACAACTACAAAATAAACTGCTTTTATAATTAATTACTTTAAATATGTTGTGTTCAAAAGCCCTTTTGTTTTAGCATTTGTATTGTTAGAAAATATCCATCATACGACACTCAGTAGAGTTATACAGTATGCTGATGAGTTTATCATTAAAATATGCTGCTTCTGGGAAGAAATCAATGCTGATTGGAATAATTCAGCTATTCATTGGAGGACAGCTGTATGAAACCATGTGCCCAAGGCCCAGCAGCAAATGTCTCAAATTATACTAATTTACATTCATTCACATATACAAGGTGGCTGCAAACAATGCTAGATGTAAATCTGCACTCAGTAAATCCTTGGGAGGTGTTTTGTGGCAGCTGTCCTGGTTCTGGAGCATTCTCCAGAGCCAAAATGGCTGCCAGTGTTCAAAGGATAGTAAACAGGAGATTTACTAATAAGAGATAAATCACACTAGACTATATTATTATGCTTTGAAACACCAGGGCATCACAGTGACTGAAAAGATAAACGTTAAAGTTTGTTTTGGTTATGAAAAACATATGATTCATGCAGTCTTCAATCTTTGTACATAAGGTGTTAAGCCTTCATATTCTGATCTGATATACTGAATTTTAGATGCATTCCGCTACACTTTTTGTGGTGTTGGTTCTCACCTTGAGGTCAAGATGCTTCCAACAGCCCTTAGTGACTATCCAGTGGTTCCCAGCGACGACAGGGACATTTTTCATGTCAGAGTCTAATAATACATAAAATACACACTGCTGCATACTGAAAAATACTATATGTATGTTTGAAAAACTGAGAATGAGTCTGCTGACCTTCAGTTCTGCTTTTGACGTTTCATTATTAAAATACGTAAAATTACAATTCTTAATTTGCTTTAGCATTAGATGCAAAGGGTCCTTGTCAGGAGTGATTATTGAAAATTACTGTCACCCAAACAAAAATGATTAGAAATTCCAGAATCAGTCTATATTTAGGAAAAGTATCAGGGCCCAAAGAAGAGCTAAACATTTGTAGTGTCTCTATACTTATCACCTTGTTAAAAGAAAATGTGACTCTAGAATTTGAATCAACCAATTTCCTGGAGCCTGTGGTCAATAGCATTCTTGCTTATTATTCCTGTGCAGCAAAAAAGGTTTGATTGATTATAGTAGAATCATTGGAGAATTTATCAGAGCACTAGAATTAACACCCCTGTTCTTAGTAAGAGTGCCATCAGATCTTTAATGACCAAGCAGTCAAAATCCTGGTTCCATTAATATTCCACCAGGTTTTTTGGAGTAATGACCAGCCTTGCTTAGCATCTGACATTGGATGCAATGCGCAAATGCTCCTGACTGAATATGTAACTTATATTCATGAAACTGTAATGTTTGATTAGCAAGAGTGAAAGACAATCTTGAAACACCCTTAAAAGGATCCATCATTAAAGCAGGTAAAGTACAAATATCATTAGTTTGAAAAGGCAGCACTTTATTTAATATGTGAATCAAAAAAAATATTTACTATCATCAAAGCACAACTAATATGTGCTGAAATAGAAGACGCACATATCTATAATGTATATGTACAACATTTCACAAACTTTGTGTTTTCTCTCTTCTCTTTTCAGCATGGAATAAACCTATTAATTGTTCCTTTGCAGACTACGCATGCTGACGTAGCTACTGTACCCACCTGAACTGATATATATGTATACTCTTAATTTACAATATCTGAAGAAATTAACCACTATTTTTTTTTTCACAATGTGTAAAAGGCTACAGTGGCGTCGCCCCCTTGAAACCTGATTAGTGTGGAATTCTAGCGTAGCAGAGCTCACTGGTGTCTGGGGAATGGTGCTACACTGTACGGCTCTGAAACATGAGGTGCGTGTGAGAGGCTGTGATCAAATCCCAGCAGGAGCTGAGCAGCACATGTTTTAAAAGCATATGATCTGAAAAACCTTTCCTGCTTTAAAATCTTTAAACGACTCTTCCCACTTAAATTCAGGAGCCAAACAGCGATCAGCATCTCCATCACACTAATTTACCTGTTGTCCATTAGTTTGTCAGTTAATTAATAAATGTCAATCAATTGAAGTGTGCATGTAACAGTTTTGTCCTGGCATTTTCAGAAACAACTGGAGATTGGACAGATTTCTTAGCACATGCAATGTGCTAAGAAGTCTAATTTAGTCTAATTTAGTCTTTACTCCACATCATTTGGACTGATGATGCCATGACCATCTGAAAATGTATTTATATTCAGTATTGTATTAGAACAACAGCACTAATGCATTTCCATCAATGGGTGTGAAAAGTTAGCCTTTTGCTTGATTTTGTATAACTTGCCAATTCCTAAGATGTGAATGAGGGTACTTTCAGAACATTTTTATAGCCAGGAAATACAAATAAAGCTTTACATATTATTTTAGCCTTTTCTATTCCAATATTTTTAGTTCTGATCTGTTAACCCAATAACCAATACGGCCTATTTTACTCTCTGGAACAGGCATTTTGCCCATGTGTGAAAAATAAGATCTATACAGTATTCTATTTTATTCATCTCTACATCTAATTCATTAAAAATACTGTACATTAAATGTTAACTGAAATCTTTTCAAATAAAAAATAAACGTGATTATTCCAGTTTGAGGCCTGTCCAGATTCAAACCTCAATGATGGGCATGACCCCTGGCCCCTAAAAGGTGAGGAGGATGAGAATATGCTTGGTTGGAGCAGAAACCAGGGCTAAAAAAAACCCAGAACTAATTCATTTTGACAGGGAAGGCTAGTTTGCTCATGCCCCTTCATCCTTGCCAAGCCTCAGGGAAACACCCTCGCCAGTATTTAATCCTCAGCCGATGTGACTAGAGTCAAACACAGTCAAAAGACAGAGCTGTGATTCTTGGCAATGACTCTATACTACAACACTGGAACTTTAAAGTTATTACAACAGCGGGATGCTAAATACTGTATGCACATCTGAGACAAACAACAAAACAATACACGACAACAGAAAAACATTGCCACCTGCAGCCCCTTCAGTCATCATTTGCTTACATTAAAGATTAAATACAAATCACCACATGTTGTTGACAGTAGACAACAGTGACACCTTTTCCACTCCAAAGCAAGGAAAAGCAATATTAAGACAGCACACATATCCACTCCGAAGCATTCCAAACAAAGTGAATGGAGCCTAGTGAAACATCCTCTGATCTATCTGACCTTATGCAACAGGTGATATTTTAGAATTCCTGACTAACTAAGAGTGGGTGGGGTCAGTTATTGACCAGGTGAGCAATTTAAAATAAAAAGATATTTTGGAAGATGCAGAGAGATTTGAGAAAGAGGACAGAGGACAAAAGACGAAAGGGAAAAATTTGCCTCTTTTAGTGAGAAAAGAACAAATATTTTCAAAAGCAGATTGAGCACCATGAAGTATGGCAAAGCTAAATGGCATACTGGGATTTACATGAACGGAAAGGCATTATTTGTTTCCTGAAATTAACATATTGCAAATATTGTTTTTATATCAATTATTTTTAAAATGTAATTTGTCCTGCTATCCATTTTATTGTCTTAAAAGAACTAAAATAACTCAAGTGCTGCACCAACTTGCTGTAAAGGTTACAATATTATGAGCACATCCTAAATGTCAAAAAACACATTAAACTCCTCTAGAAAAACGAATATTGTTCCCATTTAGTTTTATATTCAATACATTTGTCAAGTGCTTTCCCCTTTTGAGAAAAAAACAAGTCTATAAGACTCCGAGCCATGGTGTCACAGTCACCCTTCTAAAGGAGTGCTTAGCATCACGTTTGATGTACTTTTTTTCCTGTCTCAAATTGCTGCTTGATTGGGAAATATGTGAAAGGTGAGACCCAGGGAGGCTGAAGTAGACGGGCTAAAAAGAAAGGCCTGCCACTAAGGGGATGCAAGAAGAAAATCGGAGAATGTGGAGAGCAGTTTTGAATATTGCCAGACGGAATCAGCCCTTCAGCAATACAGCAAATTCCCACCGCTGGGACTATGGCTCTGAAAAGAACAGCCTTCCATCTGTTGGCTGAGGATTTTGCTCTTTAAAAAGAGAGAAGAGTGTTGCCAACAGAATAAAAGTGGGGTCCAGGGCCTTGAAGGGAAGGTTTTCAAACTGTCACTGTTGCTGTGGGATCTTCAGAGCCACCAAGGATCAGGAGGAAGTGTCTGTCCCCTCAGGGGGCAGGGTGTAATGAATTAACACACAGACAGACACTGCCACACAGCAGGGTCTTCATTTCCAGGTCAGGTGTTCTACACAGAGATACTGTTCTGCACAGCAACGAATGTGCCTCCCTCTTCATCTCATCTGCACAGGGAGGGGAGGTGAGCACCACAGGAACAGACAGAAGGGCGAGATGAGTGAGCGTTTAGCTGGCGAAGTCACAGCAGCTTGAAGAGACTAGTGCTCAGGATGTACAAACATTAAAGATTTGTTTTACTTATCCCTACCCTGACTTCACTGCACTGAAAATATCCTGCATCTTATAAATGGATCATGTGTGCTGTTAATGGTGCAATCCACAATAATGTGTACATGCGTGATGAGTTTCCTAACTTATTTTGCCATAGTTACTGTATTTGCCAGCAAGCTCACATGGAAGTTTTAAGTCAGTCTTATAATACTACAAAATGTAAATTCTTCTTAAAACAAAAGATTGAATGCTAAACTGAACTGTAGGCTCAAGACCTGGGGGTGGTGTTTCCTCAACGCCACTGGTGTGTCAGACTGGACAGCAGCACATCACCTTGCAAGAAGGGATACCTTAAAGAGTGAAGGCAAGGCCAGAGGCCAAACGACTGGGTGCAACAAATAAGAAAAAATCAAACTATATGGTTTTATGTCTAACTTCTCAGTTAAACTTCAGTGGCCACACAGACATACAGATCATCCTTGGAATCCTTTAAGAGAAGGGCAGCTTTATTCTGACACCACAGATGCATACAGACGATGTTTTATTTAAACAATTTCCAGCTCTGAGTTTTAAATTCTGAGAATAATCACAAAATCAGCAATAATTGCTGAAGCTTATTATTTTTCCCCAGGGTCGATGTAATTTTAATAATCCCACTGAACCACCCTGAGAGTAATAAACTATGACAGTTATTGCCTGGCATTTCTGCATTCCTGTTCTACATGAGAATAATTTGAGAACAATTGGGTTCAATCTAGCTCTCACTCTCCAAGGGCTACATGAACATGAACATGAAATTGTAATTTCCTTTTTTTACTGTACATTGCAAAGCATTTCTCTCCATTAGTTCAACTAATGCAATGCATATATAAAATCTTATCACTGATCAACACGCATCAGTCATGCTAGAAATACATTTACATTTTACATTTCATTCCCTGTTGAATTATTTAGATTTAGATACAGTATCTACTCAGGATACTACTTAGAAATGTCTATGTTAGAGAATTATTACAGATTCAGCATTGGAACTGTCAAATATGCACTTTGGGGTAAGTTAAAATTAAAATAATTCACTGTTTCTGCAAGAGAAGAAACAAATATCTAACTTTAGAGGCCAATCTTTCTCCTCAAGCTTTCATAAAGATTAAGCACTATTGATCTTGGAAGTTTAAGTCTTTCACCTTTGATAAAATGCTATGTCAAGGAGAGCAGGCTAAAAACTGCACTAAAGTTAAATAACAACAGTATCTATTCAGGGGAAAAGCATGTCCATTTATAAGCACTCTTATAAAGAAAGCCTTCACTTGAATTACCATACCCATTCAACCCGACAAAAAATGTAGGAGCCTTTAGTGTTCCCTTTCTTACAAACTATTTGCAATTAAATTGAAAAAGTTCCTGTTCAATAGAGACTTCATAAGTGTGCCTTTGAATGGGGCATTAATCAAATTTCATGGTGAATGATCTGCGAATCCAGAAACATCTTTTGATTGGGTTAACATTGCATATACAGAACCTAATAAGACTAGAGGGGTTGGGGAGTTAAGATAGGATCCGAATGCATAGCCTTTTGCTGGGTCCTCCAGTTTCCTTCCACAAAGACATCCTGTCTAAGATAATGAATATCTCTCAACTAGTCATCTACCATGCATCCTGCCGGGTTAGTCCAATACCATGACTGTGTGTTATACTAAGTGACTGAAAATAGATGTAGCTCATGTTATTATAGCTTTGTTATTATATACTAGCACATAATAATACCTTTTCTGAAAATGTCATGTATAATAACCACAATTCTACAAAAATCGAAATGAAATTCCAATTATTAAAAAGTTTTCAAATGAATATATCTGCATAATACAATTTACCATGGTGACAGACCACACCATAGTTAAGGTAGCTTCAGAGATCTGAGCACATAAATAATCACAAGAATGACACTGTGCAGTGCAGGAGGCTCTATCGTAGAGTTATTAGCAGGTCTTACACTTAGAAGACTCCTAAGAGACAGTCACTTCAGTTATCTTCTAAGTGCGAAGCAACCTCCCCAGACTGCTTCCTAACACCCAACCACTGCTAACACTGTGAAAACCTTTTACAGTACATACCACATATTCACTAATTAACACCCATGACAGAACATGTAACCTGATATTCACCAATAATATAATTAGCTAATTGACACACTGTGAAACTAGTTACCAGTGTAGGGCCCAGTGACAACTTCTAATGACATATCAGCTGTTTTTTAGTCCCTTAATGCCACAGGCATGATAGAGTATACAGTATGTGGTCATTATGTGATTTCCCAAATCGACATTGTGCCTTGCTTTGGGTTGTACTCTATCATGCTTTACCATTCCTTTTCATGTTTAATTATAATTCCACTCTTCTTTTGTCAAGGTATACCACAGTCTAAGTCTATAACGGCTATTTGATTGGACATCACATCTATGGTATATTGTAGCACATTGTACATTATGTACTGTATAAGATGAGAATTAACTGTACCGTATGTTTCTGGTCTGGTTTCTGGTCAGTGCTGTTCTGGTCAACAGAAGAGTACCGTTCTGTTGTAATTAATAAGTGGGTCCTTTTCTACTTCCATATTTTTGAAAGTACACAAATTAAACAGGCCATGAACTGACAGTTATGCACTTTTCTCTAGGTATCACACCTCAGCTCATTGTTGCAGCTCTACAGCTTAAGCTGTTAGCTCACTGTGCTCTCCCCTTCTATAAGCCAGACAATAAATAATTAGATCTGAAGCCACATTGATTTCACAATGTACATGTTGCCTTGGGGGTTTTCACACAAAACTGCGAAACATATTACTGTTTTTTCCCCCGAAAAATTCCTTCAAAACCTCTTAAACCTCCCCATGTGTGTACAAGCAAGTGTCAGTCTTTAGGACAAGACCCTGAGGCAATAGGGGGAAATGAAGCAATGCTGGAGCTCTTTTTCCCTGTGCTGCAGAGTGGGCTGCTTGCGTTGAAGTGGCTGTAAGATTAATGTTCTTAATCAGAGCTGTGTTCTAAGGCATATGTCTAGACCTACATCCCTGGGATTTTAAAAGGGCTGCAGCGCTTTATCTTTTTTCCTTTTTCAGCCGGCCAAATGTAAGTAACTCTGGTAATAATGGTTATAATTACACGCATTTCCTAATGCAGCTATCATCTTCGTTATTATCCTTTGAACTCTACCAGGTGTTTCCATATCTCTTTTGCGGATGGTTTGGAAAATGAGATTTTTATATTCTATCTCATTCTTTCAAGTTAAATTTGAAAACTTTTTAGTGCTTTGTCTCAGTTTGTCATTTCAAAGACTTCCCTCTGTGCACACTTACAACTCTCCGTCTTGAAAAGCACAAGTCAAAGGGACATGTGTGGGTCTCCAGGGTGAAGGCTACATTTGACATACTGTTGCTGCTGGCCAATCAAAAAGCAGATACAATATATAGCCAAGATACCTTAGCATGCATTCTCTGAAGCCCTGCAGCTGACTCCATTTCGCATTGAACTACTGTAGAAGATTTCATATTTAAATGTTCTTTTATCAACTAAAGATTATTTTTGTCCTTTTCCCTGTAAATCGCCCAACCAACAGCTTCTTAATTAGTCCCAACCAACAGCTTCTTAATTAGTCCCTGTGTTTATAAAAGGGTAAAATGCAATATTGATCTAACATTAAAAGTATGTGACCATAAGAATTATAGAGAGAAATGAAAGTGCACTCAGATATCTGCCACATAAAGCTTAGGTAGCATATTCTTTACAAACAATGTCTTACTTTGCTGTCGTGCATGTCTGATTTTTTTCCTAAAGATCAGAATATGTATTGTAGGTGTCCCTGGGTTGGTGCTGATTCACACAGTAGCAGCAATGAACTGGTGTTAAAAAGGTTTTGTCACCTGATGAACCAGAGCTGTAAACAACAGGGCTTCTTACAAAAGACCGGTAGTCAGGACATTCCACTATTGATTTCCTCCCACACTTTTAAAAATCTTGTATAACTCACTTGACCTTGTTGGGTCTCAGCTAAGAAAAAAACAGGAGAGCTACAATGTGTGTTCTGGTTTATACCAAAGCCTTGTACTGTATATGCTAACATTTATTTTGACTATTCTACGTGCAAATATTCATAATTCAACAACAGCAACAAATGTATAAGGCTCATAATTTTAGTTGATGCAATTTATCAACAGACATTCTAAAAAGTAAGATACAGATAATTTATAGATTTTACAGAGTTTACAGATAATTGCTGATAATAGCTCTTGTTTTATATACTGTATAACATACAGTATAATCATCATATGTTGTTCACATTTTGAATAAACCTAGAAAATTAAGTTCATACTTTACAACAGGTAGTTTGTTTCTTATTGAAGTTTGTTCTAACAACATCTTCCTTTAAAATACATTATTTATGATACACTACTACAACAAAAAATCCCATTCCAAACACTAGTGTATTTTTCGAACTTTTGAAATGAGAAGCTAAGACCCATCTTTAGGAAGACATTAACAGAAGTGCTTGAGAAGCAGTGAGTCATACTACTCAGCTTTTAAGACAGCCCTTAAACTACTTTCTAGCATAACATACAACATCAGCAAACTAGGCGGGTAGCAATGTACTGTATATAAATCTCAAATACAGGGAACTGAGAACAAAATATGAACATACAGTAGTACAGCACAACCGTGCCCAAGCCCCCACCCTGGGGTATCCCTGTATGGCAGAACGATGCCCTCATAGATATTTCACACCAGAATGGAGAATGAAACATGCAGTCGCTTAGGTTTCCATATCAACTATTAATACTTATTTGAATTTTCCTCTACTGATATAATGTGAAAACCAGCAGAATATAAATAGTAAAAGTATTTGTTTTTACACTTAAATGTGTTCTTTGGGTTGCTGTAATTGTTATTCTCACGTTGGCTTTTGAAGCCATAGCAATCTTGGGTCTCTAAGAGGAGGTATTCAGTTAATTTAAGTTTTTTTTGTGTCT
Organism: Lepisosteus oculatus; assembly: GCF_040954835.1. Taxonomy (NCBI): domain Eukaryota; kingdom Metazoa; phylum Chordata; class Actinopteri; order Semionotiformes; family Lepisosteidae; genus Lepisosteus; species Lepisosteus oculatus. The sequence continues at coordinate 3,676,350 of NC_090720.1, read as the reverse complement.
TACCTGTCTATACTTAACTGGTAAAATAATCTCATTGATTAATCTCATCTCATTCTAATTGAAAAAAACCCCACCAGCTCTAAACTACATTACATTAGAATGGAAATGTGCAGATTTTGTCACATGAAGGAATGGTGTATAAGAAAGAACACATTAACTAGCATTTTCAAGGATCACATTTAACAAAGTCCCTTTATATCTACTTTCCAGCAGGGAAAATTAACAAACTTAAACAGCCTTAGCTCATAATGAAGAAACCGACAACCAATACAAATAAATGACTTATGAACCCACAACAGAAATATATGTGCAATGATTGTTTTTCTTGAGATGATAACATTGCATACTTTAGTATTTAACAAGATGACTTGTATGTGAAAGATGAACAAAATAAGGCTCACAAACACATTCATGTATTTTAAATTAGCCTCAGGGAAATGAAAAACCCACAGCTACAAGAAATCAAAAACTGGTGCTGAAATAACTGTATTGAACCCTTCCGTATGCACACAAAACCTGTCACCTAGACATTGTTCTGAAAACAAACAAAAAACATACAGTGTGAATTATCAGATTTTCCCATTAGTAGCAATAAGTATCTTTTGCTCTGCACTACTTTGGAGTTCTATAAAAAGTCATTTGTTTCTCTGTCCTAATATCAGCCACGGACTCTACTTGTACCTTTTGATAACTATCTCAAAGGAACGTGCCAAAACTGAGAAATGATGGTGATTTTCCCTGATCACTCAAACGACAAATAGCTATATCAAAGAAATACTGAACCCGAAACGACTCTGAAAGGTTTGTTTCATAAACAAACACAACTGGCCAGATAGGTTTAAATGGAATTCACATATTGTACTGTGCAAATGCCTTCCATAATTCACTGAAGAATCTCAGTCTCCTGCAAGATACCTTCCCATGAGACTTAAAGTAAATTCTTTATGTGAGTAATATGATTTTACATTGAAATCCACCTTTGACATGTTGCTTTAAGCATTCAGCAAGCTTAAATTCTAGTAAAAATAATTTCAAATGTACTTTGAGCTTTCTTTTCAGATCTTAAAAGAATCTGCATTGTGTATCAGATTAAAAAGGTAAATACTTTAAAAAATAGCAGAACATAATAACGATAACTTCTTTAAAAAAGACACACATAATTTAATTTTACTTGTGGTACCCACAGACACATATAGATACTTGTATAAATACTGTACGTACAATATAATTCTGTATATACTGTAGACTTGTGGTCTGCTAAGCTCAAACCAAACTGCTTAAAAAGTGTTTAACAGCAAGTACTAAGTGCACAAAGGCACTATAATGAGCAAAATTCATGAGATCATCAAAAAAAGAGATGTTTGCAAGTTAAAAATAAATATTTTTATATATAGTTTCCTCCCACCATGCAATTCAAAAGTCTTTAATTACTCCCTCTGGTGGCTTTGGCCTGATCCGAATCATTATCTGCTACTTATGAATTTGCTTCATGTACAGAATTTATGACTAAATGTTTTAGGTAAAGGATGCTGTCAGCGTGTTTCCCCTCCTAAACCTAAAGTCCCTGCAAATTCATAAAAATAGACTGGGATTTTAAAAAGCATTGGTTCTGGATTCAGCAATACCATTTCTTATCGTAACACAGGGAGAGACTGATATAGATAAGCACAGTACTTTTCACGCTACTAAGCATTCTTAGGACTGAAAGAGTTTGATACACAGTATTGAGAATATTTACCAAGGAAATTGTAAGCACACGGAAACAAAGTATTTGATCTGGAAAGTCTGAGAGTATATAGAGAATAGAGGCTCTTCTGTATAGCAGACAAACTTGAAGAGGCATACACAGTATATGGGCAATAAAGTAAAGCAGAAAAAAATCACATCTGGATATGTTGCTCCTTGTTTATACAGTAAACAAGCAAATGAGATGATTTTTCTGAATTGGTAATTTATTAACAATGACATCAGTAGCAGGTGGCTTGGCTGTCAGTGCTACTGTCAAACAGCTCTTTCACCCAAGCTCAGTTGTGGTTTGGGTTCGCCTTCTGTATGTTGTTTTCATGTTCTACTGGTACTCTTATAAGCTTTTGCTAATTGGTCTCTAGACTATCCCTGTGTGGGTGTATAGGCGTTTGCCCTGTGATAGGCTGGTGTCCCATCCAGCATGTGATCCCATCCTGTGCCCTGTGCTTCTAGCTTTCTGCAACACTTATTGGGAATTGACAACAGATGTTTTTCTTTGGATTGGTAACTAAGATAAGACACAAAGGCTAGTAGTTTTACCTGCAGTCATTCTCTGCCTTTTGAAAGCTACAGAGCCGAGGCTCAGAGCTGAAATCTTGTTTGGGGTGACTCCTGTAGAAGTTCATTCTAATACTCTTTCACCTTGAAAAGAAGCACTGAAAGTATATTTGAAAATTTGCACACACCAATAGACTGCAGGATTCAGCTAGTCTCTGTTAATTACTTTTGTTAATTTATTATTATTCTATGTCTGTACATAAGAATTTTGCAAATTAGAGAGGAGACTATTTGAGCCATTTTGCTCATTTGGTTCCATGTGTCTTATCGATCAAGAATCTGCTCTAGCCCTTTGTTGAAAGCAGTTGTTATCATTGTTGCCTTATAGTGCTGGAGCCCTGGGTTCAGTTCAGGACCTGGGGCCCTATCTGCATACAGTTAGCCTGCTCTCCCTGTGTTCTCACGGATTTCCTCCTGGTGCTCCTGTTTCCTTCCACAGACACAGTAAAGATACAGTATGCTGGTTGGTTAATTAGCTAGTGGGAAAAGTGGCTCTGGTGTGAGTGTGTGAATGTCTGTGTTTCTGCCGTGTGATGGAGTGGTGTCCCGTCCAGGGTGTATCCCACCTTACTCCTGTTGCTTGCAGGGATAGAACATACATAGAACATAGATGGATGTATGTTCTATGTATGTTCTATCCATGTAGTCTACTCTTTTTGAGTTCTAAATGAAATCCCTCTTAGAATTCACTTTTTTCCCCATTTCTTACCAAAGAAACTTTGTTTTGCTAAAGGTGTTTTACAAGAGGTGAAGCTCCCCTCTTAATGTTTATCTTTCAAGATTATAAACGCTTGCGCGCTTGTAGGCTTCTCTGTTCAAGACTAGTTAATCATACAGTATAACCTTGTTGCCATTTTTTCAACTCATTCCAGAGCAGCAGTATCTTCTTTGTAACACACTGGCCAGGACTTCATATATTATCCTAAACTGTCTTACCAATCCATGTATAATTTATATAATGCAGAATTAACTAATGCCTTCACTACTCTTAAAGGACTTTCTTCTTCTTTTATTTTTGTGTCATTTGAAAATTTGGAACATTTGATGAATACACAGGAAACTCAATCTTCTATCTTCTGACCAAATTCAGATCCCTGTGATAAAATACTCCAATAAAATATTATTTTCTGCCCACTAGCCAGTTCTTAATTCACAACAATTCTTAATCCATAACCGCATAGACTCACACAGTTGATTCCAAAGTCACTACTTATATTCCAAGTCTATATCTTTTAAATTAAGAATCATCACTAATATCTGATTATACTGTACCGGTTATTTTTCCTAACCCACCAGATTTGGAATTGTCCATCGTGTGCTGTTTGTGTCTCGGCTCTTGGCTATGAATACTGCAACTGTGAAAAGGAGAGAATGAGGAATGGTATTTGGTATGGTACTCTTTAAACTTGCATGCCCTTGAGACATTAATCTTTTAACACATCACAGACAATGGAGCTCCGTGCACTGACTGGAGGAGAGGCCTGACCATCACATTCAGCACTGTGAGTAGGCAATGCCCTGTGTAGGGATGCAAGGAGTAATAGCGCAGTTCAATAGAGATTTAAAAGGAGGTTTATTTTGTAACAAAGAGACCTCCTGGAGATCAGACCATCAAAATGATTCCCCCCATCTGATTTGCTTGCCATTGTTCACAAGCACCCTTTAATTCTTGAAAATATCTTCTCTAAGTGCCCTATGTGGCATTCGGAGAAGCATACATTTTAGGATCAATAAATTTAGAGTTAACCTTCTGATCCTTCCTGCATTCTTCCATATATGTGAGACAATGGTATGCTTACTCAGCCTATCTATCAGATGTGGAAAATGACACGTGTCTCCACAACATGTCTTTCACACTAGGGAATCCTGCACACAGAGAAAATCCTATAAACTCAGGGCATGTTCTACACCTCTGGGGTCACTGTATTGTTGATACCCAAGACAGCCCTGCCCAAATAATCCTACCCTTCCCTTGTCAGCACTCAAACAATTGCATGCCATCATTTAGGGAATCCCAGTCACAGTTAGCCACTGACGTGACTGAGCTTTGAACCCATGATGCCTGGATCATTGCACAACCTATACTTTAGTGAGCACCTTTACTAATCAAGCCACAAAATCTGTATTTAAAAATTCAATTACTTAACTTATTTTGTTCTTTCACATTATTATTACTGAAGACTAAAAATGTATCTAAAAAACACAATCAAGCAACATACTGTAGTGGTGCCCCAAGTTTATGTGCTGACTCAGGTTAGGACAATACATATAATTTTCCTGTTGTGGACTAGGATTTACATTTACATCAATATACCGTCACTATGAAGAAAAATGATGAAATAAAAAAAATGTGAAGCAAGCAGAAATGCAAAACATGCTTGTGGTCTGGCAAGTACAAATGGCCTTCCTAAAACATGTTTCTAAAATCCTGCTCTCCTACAGAAGCTAGGTAGTCTTGCCAGGATACTCAAGAGATCTTTGATTACACCAAAGCAAAGCATTTTACAGCTAACAAACCTAATCATGAAAAAAGGCAATTTAACTTGCAGAGATGTGCCTTCTCTTACTCACAATGTGAAGCTAGTTTGATAGACAAGCTTGCTCTATGTGCATTCCACCTATATCAGTATCTCAATTTGAAGCTATTGCATTACTACTCTGAGTGTCTTCATTACAGCACACAGCTACTGTATCTCATAACGATAATAAAGCTAAAGTTCCTAAGACAGATAAACACATGATGATTGCATTTCCCATTGGAGCCTCTAATCACGCTCTAATTAATTTTATGCCTTTTGGAACTACAGTTTTGTAAAAACATCTGATACAATCTGAAGGCCATAATTTTTTTTTTGCCCATTTCCGAAATATCCTACAGAAATCATGCTGTGCATTACATGCACACACATGCAAATATTCAACCAAGAATATGAATCTAAATAATATTTAACAAGCTTATGACATTTTCATTCTGTGTTCCTGCTAATGACATCTCAGCAGACAGATTTGTTAAATTAGATACTGATTAGATATTGAGGTGGGGATCTTACTTTAATGTTCCTTAAAAAGTACACCAGTAAATACACATACTTGGTTTGAAATTATTAGTCATAATTATAAACGAAAGACCTAGGTAACTGTGTGTTTCTAAAAAAAACATTTGGTTGAGGCTTTGAAAGTACCCCAATAACCCCTAAACCTTTAATTGCTAGGCATGAAAAATGTTAATTAATAACTATGCAGACTTAAATGAATGAGCCAGTGCTGACCCATTGGCGATATTTTTAGCAACAAGCTGAAAGAACAGAATAAAAAGCAACATGTCGTCCAAACCAATATATCCTGCAGATGAAGTGATTAAGTGATTTCTTGATTGAGAACAGGTGTGCCAGTAATCAGGCCTGGGTGTGGCTAGAGAAATTGAACTCAGCTTTCTAAAGATGTGATAAACCACAGTTGATTTATGTTTTAACAGGGGGGGCAATCACTTTTTCACACAGGGCCATGTAGGTTTGGATTGTTTTTTCCCTTAATAATAAAAACCTTCATTTAAAAACTGCATTTTGTGTTTACTTGTGTTATCTTTGTCTAATATTTCAATTTGTTTGATGATCTGAAACATTTCAGTGTGACAAACATACAAAAAATAAGAAATCAGAAGGGGGCAAACACTTTTTCACACCACTGTATACATATATAATGTGTAGTATAAAATAATCTACCCAGCTATGTCCTCAAAGGTGTTACCCTCATATCTTCCACTATGTCAGCTCATATGTCTCATATGTCAGAATGAGAGTCTTAAACTGTATTACTGAGCTACTAGTAAGCAATGAAGCCAAATGTCCTGAATGACCACCCCTTATTTGTCTTTCTTCTAATTTTTCTCATAGCTCAGTAAAATATCCAAACTCAAAATAGCAACAGTACATGGAATGTGTGATCATCCAAGAACTAAAAATCAAACGAAACATTTTAAAAATCATCCTATCCAGAAAAAGAAAGAAAAACAGCCTCCTGACCTTCTGATGCTTAGTACTTAAGCTACAGCTGAGAAAACAAAAACAATTAATGTCTTGGTTTTAAGAGGGGCACTGTCAGAAACAGCTTGCCCTTGGAGGTCCTGTAATCATGGATGACACATCCACCAGCCCTGGGGAAGCAGGATTTGCTACAGCAGAGTAAAAGTCCAGAAGAATGAACAGAATTGGAGAGTGGAGCCATATACTGTATGCACTGGAGCTCATGAGATGACAGGTGACATTTACAAATGACAGGACCATAAGAAGAGATAAAGCAGTTTTGCATTTTCTTTGTAAGCAACCCGACCTCCTAATTCATGGCTGCTTCCTTCTTTGTCTTTCCTTCTATAATTAAACACTCTATCTTCATGCATGGCTGGCATTTATCAGTTTCTGGTGAGAAATGGCCATTTCATCATTGTTAATAATGGGCTTCCATTGTTTCTCAGCCCTTCCTGGCATGGGGATGAGAAGAAATCAATTCTTTTCTACTTTCTGTTATTTAGTCATTTATGTAAGAATAAGAACTCACACGGTGGTCTTTGAAGCAAAAGGATTGAGAGGGATTGAAGAATAAAGCTAAACTGATCATAGATGTGCTGTGCATCATTCATGTTTTGACTGGCATAGAAAGATTTTTGAATGTACAATACTACATTCCCAAGTTATTCAAGCTATTAAAAATTATCAGTAGTGCATCAGAGTGGAAATTCTAGGCTTGTGAAACTCAGTGCCACCCTAGAGATGAAAAAAAAAATGTCTATTTGACTTTCTTTCCACAATCTAGTGTAATTAATTAACAAAAAATACTCTTACAGATGTAATAAAATACATATGTGCGTACATGTCATCATTGACATTTTTTAGTATCACTGAAATTTAAATATATTTTCACATCCGACCAGTGAATTCTACTTCCCTTGTCAGTTCAACAGCTCAAAAATAAAAAAAATAATTTGTGCCGTGGCCTGATAAATTCCTCAGTCTTCAGTTTTAAATTATGACACTTAAAAGGCATGAACTGCATTAATTATGAAATGGTTTAGATCACCATTAACAGTATCAGAAAGCACTTTTTCCTGTACCAAAAATATACACAACAGTATAAATAGAAATCACATTTACACCATTTCACTCACATTGTCTGCCCTCTAAGCTTTGCTGATGGTAACATACAGCTGTAGAAAACAATTACACTTGTTGATAGAAGGAAGCACACAATTAAGAAGCATGTCAACAGTATTTACACCCTACCTAGTTAAAGATCGCAGTACAGTATTGAACAATCAAGGATCTTTGAAAGTTCTAAATGAGATGAAATATGAACACATATTAAGCAAACTGAGTATTTAGGAGTCCATGCTTTTTAGTTTTGTTTCTGGATCCCCATTCTCTGTCACATCAGTGAAGTATAATGACCCACACGACTGGGATACCATGAGTTCAATATTCACAAGCAAAGAAAAAGCAAGTGTTATGTACAGTAGCAACAGTGAGCTCTTTGCTCTTATAACATTTCTCTTGTTATTGTAATATAACAAAGATTTTATACATAAATATATGGATAACATTTTATACATAACATTTCTTATTATTTTTGTTATTTCGATCTTAAATACAGACATAATTTTACATTTTACATTAAAATCTTAATGTTTCTTTTCAGTCTATTATTGCACTTTCATCAGCCTCCTATTTTAATTTAATGGCCTGGAAGTAGCAATTGTATCTTTATTTTGTTCCGGGTAGTTAATGAAGTTGTCTCTACTAATGACACTAAACTCCTATCACTCTGCACTTATTGCAGGCCCTATTATCCTCCCTCCATTTTGCTCTCATCAGGGAGAAAATTGGATTGCAGTAATGATCAAATTAATTCACTTGCATCTTGTTATTTCCTTCTCTGATCTGATACTGTTACACTCTTTTCATATTTTGCCACTTTCAGAACTAGCTTTGTTTTTTCTATTTGTTTTCCTTCCCAAACAGGTTTTTTTATGTGCATATTAATATCCTTATAATTGCATCACAGAGCATTCTTTTGATAAATTGCTGTGCACCTCCTCAGCCTGCAGTGAACTCCTCTACATCAAAAGGCCAGGCCTCCTCCTGCTGGAGAATTAAAAAACACCAAGTTTTTCTTGATAATTATGTCATCACTTAATTGATTCATCAAGCCCAGTTACATATTTACTGTACATATATTTTGATAATTGTTTGCATGTGGCCAAGCTTAAAAAAGTATTCATTAAAAATAATTTATTAGAGATTTGTATTAATGACCATTTTCATCCTCCATCGCACTCAAGTTTTGTTGTATTATTGGAAGTCCAATTATAATGTATATTTTACCAAGAAAATATTTTATGTCACGGTGGGAGAACTGTTTGTTTTGCTAGCCAGTGATGGGTTCTCTCCCATTCACACTGTGGCTTCCCAGTCATTTTCCCTTGCGTGTTACTAGCTCTCCCTATGAGGAGGGAATGTTCAATAAAAATGATTTCCAAACAGCACAAGAAGGCTGTGAATTTACAAGGCTCTCCTCCTGGGACTTCTAGATGGCTATTACTGTCATCACCTCAAAGATCCAATTTAAATATAACCATGGGAAGTCAGTGCTAATGAAGGGGGCCCAAGTGCTGCTCTTTCTGCAGCCTGTGCTCGCTGAAGAAAAAGCATGTTCTCTGACAAAGTTGTTGGAATAATACTGGTGCAGGACACAGCAAGTCCAGTATTGCTGCTCCAGTGGCAGATGCATGTACACTAGGGAGAAATGGGATAATTTTAAAACGGGGACAAATCCATCAATCAAAAGAAATGTGATTCTGTACAGGCAGTACAAAAGGTTTTGCCCTTCACATACACCTATACAGTAGTATACATAGATTGTGATGCCACTGGGGGTACGGTCATCCTAGGGGCATCGCGATAGGTGGGATTTGAGAAAAACACATATAAAAAAAGTAGTGCAATTAAAATGGTGTTTATTACTTTAAAGACAAATATGCAAAAATAAAATAATGAACACCTAACTCACTTAGAACTTCTAACACACTGTTTCCCTAACTTTTTTCTCACAGTTTCAAAATTGTCTGTCTGGTCTCAGGGTTTACAGATTTTCTAATCTTTTAGATATTCAACTTTTCTTTCAGTTTTTTCATTAATCAGCTCCAGTTCTCTCCACCTTAGCCAGACGGGGCAGCTGTTTAGTCCCAGCTTTTCTGCCATTCGCCTTCTTTACTTTTTTATCTTTCCTTCTTTACTTCTATGTTATGCTGTGTCTCAGCAGCAGGTTAGTTATCCAGATATTATATAAATGAGAGATTACTCAGAACACTGCGCAGCGCCTCAGATGTACAAGCTTTCTATCTGGCTTGTCTCCTTCTCCTGTAAGCATCTGTCTCCAGGCTACTAGCCATTTAACAGTCAGCTTATACTGTGTAGTGAAAATGGTGCATACTGTATGTGTGACCTGTACTAGTCAAAATGCAATGCTCTATAAACATTCACACATACGCAGTCATGCATACACATACTGGATACAAATGCACACACATGTATTTACACTACACATAAGCATACACAAGTACATGCACATACACAAGCATACAGTACACATATGTTAAAAGGAGCAGTATTCCAGGGTGGAGTGTGTATCAAGAGTAGGTTAAAAGCATAGGTCCCTCTTTCTCCAAAAAATGGAGGTTAAGTTTTGTACAGCATTTTTTTCTTGAACTGTACTCAATGATATTTCTTCTACATTTATTGAATGGCTGTCCATCTAAGCAAGAGACAATGATGGTTTACTGGTGAATGAATGTCAGGTTTAGACTACTTATTAACACCAGTTTTTAAAATGAGTTAATTCATTTGAAATTCCAGATACAGTTGTTAGGAAGAATGAGTGTGCAATACCCTTAGAAGACAAATCAGCACAAATAATTAAGTACAGTTAATAAAGTACAATTTTTGTAACATTTAATAAATTAGTTAATAATAATGCTTGGAATGTGGAATGCCAATACTAATACAGTATTTGCATTGTAATACATGACATCAATATGCATAAGCCATTACTGTTTGTATAAAAAAAGTGTTGCATTAAGCTCTTTATAGAAATCATACTGGGTATTTTACAGGAATAAAGTAAAGGCAGTGTTTTCAACAAGAAAAGAACTGACTTCACAAACTCCTTGGCATTTCTCATGTGGGTGAGGTGCCCCTCATGACTTAAGAGGTTTCAGGGAAAGATGCCTAATTGGCATCATTCTGAGCAGGAGCAGTGACAGCTCAGATGACAAGGGCATTATTCCCCTTTTTCGCACTCTTTCATTTTCAGCTTCATATTTATATGATTGATTTTTAATACTGTTTTGACATTTGCCTTTTACTTAGACTTCGTTTAGGGCCACTTTCAATTTCATTCAGGCTTTCTTTTGTGCCATTTAGCCAATACACTTGAGTTAGAAAAACACAAGCTGAGATTAAATTCTTCTATTTTGAAATGCAACAGGTTGCCTGAAAACACGAGAGACTACAATGCTTCCATAACTGATAGAGCAAATGCACTGCACATATCATTACGGATGAGGAGGAAAAGTATTCTGGAGCTTCCTGTTCCAACCAAGTTAATCAAAATGATTCCAACCCTAGCTTTGGTACAGTCGAGTGGAACAGCTGAAGATTTCCACAGAAGCTCTTGAAGTGGCAGTAGTTTCACATGCCACAGGTGGCCACATTACCACAGAGCTATCCAACTCCAGTCCTCAAGGGCTTCTGTCTAGCATGTTCTAGAAGTCTCTCTAAAAGGACAAGGAGATGCATCAACTTGCTCAATTAAGCATATAATTAGTTCAGCTAAGTTAAGGGTTCACATGGAAGGAAAATCGGATAGCCTCTGTTACTCCAGGACTGTGTGAGAAAGTCTAGTGTGAGAAAGACACTGCACAATGCTACAGTACCTTAACATTACCACCATCTTTAAAGTATTGATTAACACCTACAGTAGGTTCTTATTTTGGCAGCAGGAACGACAGATGAAATAAAACAAAACATTTATAAATAATTTCCTGGGTTTGGCATTAAGACTCACATCACTTGCTCTTTGCAGATACAGAATATTCTCTCGAATCTGACGTTTTTCTGAAAAAAAACCCCACAATATAGCTATACATAAATAGTACTTTGATAAAACCTTGGCTTCCTTTGTAGGTTTCCTTCAATAGTCCCTTAGACCACCACATTCCCATGGCAACACGCTGATGAGCTGCATAATCGTGCTCAGCATACAATGAAGACATAGAAATGACAAGGCCAATGTGGTAAAGTTGCTATAGGGTAAATCTGCATTTCTTTAAATAAAATATACACAAAACATGTTTTCAAACTGTAGATATAAATTATACTAATGTCCATATGTATGACTATAAACTAAAGGAATACAGTGTATAGTATCAATACTCAATTATACTTCAAAACAGCTTACTAAATATATATTAATACATATGAATAGATATGCCAATTAAGCTAGTTAAGCATCCACCAATAAGTGTTCATCACGAGAAATATGAAAGGTGTTTTTATTAGTGGTAAACATCACAAACACAGAAAGCTTTTTCAATCCTAGCAAACTGTGTGATATGATTAACATTTAATTTTTGTTCTATTGCACTTCTTGTCTGTTTTGATCCCCTTCAACAGCTGAAAGCAAGTAATATTGGGTACCCTAAACTCTGCAGTGCTTGAAGCTAGTTCCAGAAGTTTAGCTGGAATTCAGAGAACGTAGCTCAACAGAGCAAAATGTCGAAAATCAGTGAGATGTGAAGCTCACATATACTGCACAGAATGGTAGCGCTCTGACTCTGACCTGATCACATTACAATGTGATTGCAGTGGGGTCTGGAAGCAATTGGCTCCATACAGAACATCATGATAAGGACAGGAATCAGATGGACAGTGGCAACAGAAGAGGATGCCTGAGGTTAAGAAGCACTGGTGCTAAATGACAGGCAACACTTCCTTTCTTTTTTGATAAGAGCTAGTTGCCATTAAGTATGACCTTGGGAGAACTTTGTTCTAGCCCCTAAAGCCAGTTCAGTTCAGAAACCAGTTCATGCTTCAGTGTGCAATAAAAGGCAAAGCAATTCAAACTGAGGACTTGAAGAAGGTTACATTTAAAGTGTAACTTTTAGAACTTTTAACTGGTGTTTGATTTTACACCTACTCTTACTGAAAAAATATGCATTACACACTCAAGTAGATAATCATAATAAAAAAAAACTCTTTGAAAGTATTATTTTTGTCTAATCCACAACACATTTCTGCATTTTGTAATTCTCTGTTACTGTCAAATCTCTCACGTCTAAGTGTCCTTGCTGTTTTGAAAAGAAAAAAAAGTGCATTTAGCTGCAGCATCCTCCTGTAGGTAGTCATAGCTTTGTAAGCACTTTTCCTTTTCAAGTGTTCTCAGGAGTTCTGAGACAAAATAAAGCAATGAGGAAGGATGCCAACAGAATAAAATAATTAACAGGAGAAAACAAGATTGTGTTATTCTATCTTTTAAAAGCACAAACAATGTTTCAAGTACTCAGCTCAGAATTTAAAGGGAAAACCTAACTTAAGCCTTTGCTGTACAGAAAATCTGCTCTTATTTGGGTCCTTCCGTATTTGAACCAAAGTGCACAAGAGTGTGTTAGAGAGCATTGCAAAGTACAGGTCAGACAGTTATCCTCCTAATCTGAATGCTTGAGTCTCTATTCTGGAAAAATTTTGCTCGGAAGTACTTAATATTCTCTTTCATCACTTTGGCCTTCACTGCTAATTCCTTAATAATCTTTGAGGACACAGGGTATTGATTTTACCAGGGGAAAAAAATATGACAGGGATTCAGAAAGACCTGACTTGGCAAACAAACGCAGGTTTCTCAAAGAGGCCTTGTAGTGAGAAGACAGAGAATGCTTGGCTTGGAGAAGGAAAGAAGAAGTCATCTTTTCTTTCAATTGTGCAGGCGAACCATCTGTGTTGGATCTGGATAAATAGATTCAGTACCTGATTCATAATGCTTTTGAAGTAGGTTGATTATTTATGTAAGGCTTAAAGGGAAGGAAGGCTTGAGTTTAAATTTTCTTTTTTTTTCTTTAAAATGCAATCATGGTCAAACTACACACATCTATCTTCTTCAAAAGTCAATATGTACAAACAACTACAGAAATAACTGTAAACACAAGCTGAAAAACATTAAAAAAGTGTATAGTGTACAGTACATATCATTAAAAACCATGACAATCGGCTCTTCATCAGTAAAATGATATTAATAACTTGACATTGTTTTTACAATTCATTTTGCCTTTATTGAATGATTTTGCTTATATTTTCATTTCTTACTCAGATGTTACTGAGGTTAATTTTACCATTACAAAATGTCAAATGAAAATAAAGAAAACAAGTATTGTTTGTACAAAACATACAACTGAACAAAAGTCTGCACAGCACAAACAACCTAGAAAATTGATGATACATTTTTAATAAAAAGGCCAATTGTTACAGATGATTTAACACAGTTATTTTCCTGCTGGTGTTTTGGATTCACATACATATTCAGCTCCTTCCTGGATGTTTTATGACTTCAGTCAAATGTAGGTTTACATTTTGTCTGCTCATTTGTTTACATACTAGCTGTGAATATAACAGATGATCTTTTTTCAAAAAAAGCATGCAGACTCTCCTTTCTCAGAAATAACAAGTCCTGATTTCAATGTAATGAAAACCACACATTGTTGAATATGGGACTTCATTAGTGTATGCAATGTTAAAATGTGAGAAAATGTGTTTCTCTATACAGTAACAAAACAGCACATTCTCCTGTAATGCTTCTAAGTAATAGGGCAAAGACTCAAAAGGTGACAGAAGATCACTCTATATTCTTGAGAAGAGCTTCAGAATGCCCCTGATGTATATTTTATACACCTAAGAGCTGACATCCTTACCTTGAATGGAATTCTTATTAAAATTTCTTAAAATAACAGTAGGAGACAGCTGCATCCCAAAGTTTCAAATATGGGATTAAGTTACGGTTACACAACAAAAGTGTAAAGGTGTTAAGCTTTCTTTTCAATATTCATTAAGAAGGCGGCTACAAGTTCTAACCTGACAGAATACATAGTGTAGTAAACTGCGTAATAGTTCAGATCACATGAGCTTATATCTTGGTTTTATCAGGAAACAGCCTATGCTGGTCCTTGATTGTCATAAAATGGAAATATAGAATGACTGAATCATACAAAACGTAAATTTGCTTCAGTGGTGAAAGCAAAATTGTTTTAAGTATTTGGGAATTGGTGAATTAAGGATGACTTGTAAAACCTGAAGGACTGTGGTATTATAGGTGCAGAACTGGCCACACTGCCTAAGAGGACTCTGCCACCATAACAGTCTAACAACCAATGGGTCTTATACATGTTTAATAGCTGTTCCTGCATACTGTAGATCCTGTAAGTTTGCACTAACAAAAGTCAGCTATCATACCAGAATATAAATATGGGAATCATCTGAGTTCTCAATTTGCATTGATATTACTGATGACAGTCAACAAAAAGTAATAATAAAAGTATTATATGACAGTGTTATGATGAGGTGGGGGGTTATGTAATGTGTAACGTTACATTGCCCACAGTTTGCTCTACCACTTCAGTTATAAACTTCATTAAGGAACTGAAGTGCTTTGCATCCCCAAAGCTTAAAAACTTCTGTGATGGCAAAAGCAAAATACAGATATAAAATATTTCATTTTGTATTACAAAACAGGGCTCTGCATTGCATTCAAGATCAGGTAATATCTTTGTCGTATAGGTGACCTTTACTAACTTTATTTTGCATTACAAATCAATGAGCCTGACCTTCAGTTCTCCATTTTAAAATGGCTGTTATAAAACTTCAGTTTTGTACATATTAAAAATGCATTTACTGTATATACAGGAATATGACATATAATATTGCAGAATATATGTAATATGAAGTGCATTTTAATAAAATACATTCTTTGTTGTACATTTTGATAGTGAAAACAACAAAACATTGGTCAGCTCAAATACTCATACCATCACAGAAATAACAATTATAAAGACAGCAAGGCCATTATTTAAAATAATTAATGCTACATTGCACAGAAATTGCACAGAAATGTATATCATAAACAAAACCATTTCTTTTGACTACCATATTCATTTCTGGAAAAGCAAACAAGAAAACAAAACCAATGTAACTTTTTCCTGAATAACTTAATGTAATTAATGCACTAGTACATAAAACTTCAACATCAACACATCATATAGAAAATCCCCCCAAATTTTCAGATTTCAGATTCTGGAGTCTATGCAGTTCATTAAAGATCAATGCTATGTACTTAAAGCGTCATCCCTGATCTCTGTACAGCTATTGATCCCTGTCATAAAGCATCCATCTGTCATGCTAAAGAGAAGATCTTTTTCTTGACTTTAAAAGAGATCTGATCTAGTTTTTAGCTGGCAAAGGAATAAAAAAGACAGCATCTTGCAGTTTGTTCTCCAATGTCGACTCCTTTGTTAAAGCTGATGAAATTTAAATGCAGGCTAGAAGGCAGGAGGAATAAGTCTGCCATAACAATTTGCAAAAGCATTCATCATGCACAGCAAATGCTTATTGCAGTCCAATGCAAAATCTGCACAAAGTAAGAAGCAGAACAATAATATCAGATCCTCAGATCTCTTCTATCAGTGTGTACCAGGTATGTTATTTTCATCCAGTTTTCTAAAAACTCAATCAAAGTTCTGAAGTTTTTGAATATAGATTACAATCAAGACACATTCTTTGACTTTGGCAGTAGAATGATGACCAGCTCTGTATGGGTTTTTGTCAGGTATTTTCTTCCAAGCCCCAAGAACCTACAATTTACTTACTCTTTTTTGTCCTTGTGAGGGTGGGTTAGGGGATGGCAGGATTCAAGAGGATTTTATATTTTGTACCAGTTCCAGAGAATATTCTGCACATTATAGCATAAAGATGCTTAATTATTAAGCACAGACATTGCTGGAAACCTCTTGTTACTGTAATCAAAATCCTCAGATGAACACTCATGAAATCTGCCAGGAAAAAGCCTATGGGAAATTGAGTCAGAGTAAAAGTTATAATGGTAGGTCACATAGTATTGCATTCCCTGTTGGACTGGATGGAATTTGAAAATTGGTGTTCTCTGAAACCAAACATCCTAGGGCCTTTTAAACTTTTTGGGTGATGTCCAACAGTGAATACAAATCTGAACATATTATAACAATTCCCACAAGCCTTTCCCTGGTAGATTTCATGACTGTTCATGTGTTAATTGTGACAATAATGTCTTCAACTTTAACTTGAATTCCCATTTTAATTATTAAGCTTTCTGAAAAAGCACAAATACATATCTTTTCCCCATTTTTTCCTATCCTTTCGTGAATCAACATCTTTTTTAAACAGTGCTTTGAATTTATTTGCAGTACTAAATTAAAAATTATCAGGGAAAAAACAGTATAAAAAACAAGATAATGTCAACCTTTTTAAAAAAACAGAATTAAAATGTAGGCATATTGCATACTGTATTCTGAATATGTAGTTATATCCTAATTATTGTGGGTTATTTATGTTTCTAAAGCAAGATTCATAAAATACATAAACAATGCTAACCATGAATCATCAAAAACAACTTTCCAGAAGCTATAATATTTTTGTGTCAATCATAGACATTTGAATGTCCTCTGTTTGTTAAATGACCCCAACTATACATTCCAGGAGATTTAATTGTATTTTTCTATTACTATTGCTAAATTGATATTGTTACATGATTACATCTGGAATGAACGTTCTCTCAACACTTTTAATTCCTTGTATTTTTCTACTTGAAATCCATGATTAAGCCCATTATGTGGCCAGCCTACAGGCTTTCTCATTATCATTTTCAGTCCCGCTGACAATTTTATATTGTAGTAGTTCTCCTGTAATGGTGATAATTGTATCTTTTACACAACTTGGTTTTTCACTGTGGCTGCAAATTTCCTTTAACAAAGTGTAACCCGTGAGACAGAGATTTAGGGATTCCAAATTTTTATCTTTGTTCACAAAAATGTCAGCGGCATCCTTTTCAACAGGAGACAATACTGAGTGGCAGAACAGAAGAAATATATATTTTTTAAGCCCAATTGATCTGTACACACGTCACTGTTTGATTATTTCTTGAGATAATGCCAACAGAGCATATATCAGGGTAGTTTAGTCTTCACTCAAACTCAGTTCCCATCTGAGTGAGTCAGAGTAGCCAGGTGAATTAAGGGAAAACTTTAGGTTATGCCAGATTGAGCAAACCCAACATGGAATTGTGTGAGCGCTTAGTCCTGTGAACAGTGCCATGGGATCTTTAATGTACAGCGAGGACCTCTGTTTAATGTCTCATCAGAAGAACAGCAACTGGCTATATTTGGAGGTGTTCTATCCCAACACTGAGCAGCTAAGTCTTGCTAAGCTCAGCTTCCATTGTATTCTAAATTGGAATTAAGTGAAACATAAAATGGGGAGGAGTAACTTCCTGAATAAAACATAGAATATAGGTGTATATACAGTATATATATTATAATATATACTGTCACAAAATATGCACTATTTATATATACTTTGAAAGCATAACTGGTAGTGAGCTAAAGAATACTGTTCTTTGTTCATTTGAAACATGTTATGCTTTTTTATTAAGAATTTTTAATTAGGGGGGAAATCATTTGATTACTGTGCTTGCAACAGAATACCTCATTCTTTTCTGGAGAGTGTATTAACCTCTAACTCTTCACATTTGTGTGCTACAAAACAGAACTTTGTATCGTAATGAAAGCATTAAAACGCAGGCGATAAAAAATGTTATCTCCTGCCCAATAACCTTGGCTTTCTTCAAGTCTCTGATAAGAATTCATAAAGGGAACACAGCTGAAGTTTAAGGCCCAAGGTAAAAATCTGCTCTTCCTATTTATAAAGCACATGTGATCTGTAAACCAACAAACCACTTAGTTTATAGAAAGCCCCCAGCCATGCTTTGATCTGAAATAATTATTTTTTAATTCCTAGAAAATAACGATTGTAGACAGAGGTTAATGGCTATTTGATTGAATATCCATTGGGGAAATATTTCATGACATCTTGCCTGTTAAGAGAATGAGGGTCCATGGTAAATTAAAGACTGGATCACACAGAAAAGAAATTAAACAAAAGGCAATTTATAAGGCTTTCTGCAACATCATTAATATTTGAAATTGACAGGAAAGAATAATGAAAAACAGCTTTGAGAAAGAATGATAGGAAATAAACTGGTCAATTGAAGTGGAGTCTCGTGAGCTTTAAAGAACAATAGTTTCTTAGAGAAACACATCATGAAAAATAAATTGGACCAGATTGCAAATTCCGACTGTTCACTAGCCATCAGGCTCCAAGCTAAGAAAGGGAGTAATGGGAATCAAGTTATAACAAAGATTCATCTGTAAATTCTGAAACATGATCTCATACCACACTTGTACCTTTATTCTAAGAACGTCTGTTAAATCTGCTTAAATATACTGTATGAACATTTAGGAAGGAATAGTCTATGACCATTTACAGAATTTTTTTTAACAAAGCTGAGGCTCTAGAGATACAGGCAGTACACCAACAAGTAATGCATTTGTATTAAATGACACAAAGTCTTAAGATCATATTTTGGTTTTAGCACAGTAGACTAGAGGGATATAATATCATATAAAAGGCTGCAAAATAAAGTAGGCCATCAATCAGGAGGCCTAATTGGTAGTTTAGAAGCTGAATAAACCTAAAAGCGTATTGTTGCTTCTTGAAGGATCCCAGAGTTTGGACCTCATCTGACTGGGAATGTAGTTCCCGACATCCACACCTTTTTATGTGAAAAATGTTTCCTAATTTCCTTCTTAAATGAATTTCCTTTTAGATTCCAGTTGTCACCACATGTTCTGTATTAACTGCTGAGTTTGAAATAGCCGCCTGGTTTGACCCTATCTCGGTCTTCATTGTTCTATCTAGACCAAAGGGTATTAGTTGCTTTTTATATGGCAGCCTGTTAAGACTAGAAATAATTCTATTTGGTCTTTTTTTAACCTTTCTAAAGCAACAATTTCCCTTTTGTTGTGGGCTGACCAAATCGAAACACAATATTTTAAATAAGATTCAAAAACAAAGCAATCCCCTTGCTGGTGCCATCAGGATCTGAATTCAACCCTCTAATATTTTTTCCTTCTTTTGCAGGGCAGTGGTGGAAACTGTCAGATCCCCCTAATAAAACCAATCAAAGGGCTGTTGTACTGGTGGTGGAGGGGTGTTTGAACAAAAAACACGGGGAAAGAAAGACTCCTGTTGTATTGGCATTGGGATATTGAGATGAATGTCTCACTGAGGTGATCATTAAACAGTTAGTGTTCTGTCCAGAGACACAGCAGTTCTTGATTGTTCATGTAAGTCCAAGTCATTCTCACTCATACTAAGCATAAGACTTCACAGACTCAGGCTTCAAGGCATCCAAGATACAATACACTTAGATTTTGTAAATCAAAGTATGGATACACTTTTAATGGTGAAAGAGGGAAGCCTGGACTGTCTGCATAATTGTTTAACATTTTTTTAATTTCCTATCCCATCATTATTTGACAGAGGAGACGGACTGACAAACCTTCCAGTCTGACCCTAGTAAACCTGACTAATTGTGACTGAAGTGACAAGGCTAATGAACTTGGTCTCAAACCAGCCCTGGTTAAGCATTAATACAAATGAAAATACAGTTCACTTCATAATTATCTTTTTACTCATTTATTAATGCCTCCATTGTTTGTTGCTCATTTTTTGTACACATAATAAAAAACATGCTCAGCCTTGGCAACCCTTGTTAATACTGCGGTTCGTTTAAAATTGGCATGAATAATTGAGATGAATTGAGATTTGCAGTGATGGGATGGCTGGGAAGAGAAGCAGATTAGTGCACGATAAAACAATAAGGCTCTATGATAACATTCATTTCTCTTTTTCATTATTTGTGAATTTTAACATGTACCTCTTTGCCAAAACCTACAAACTGACAAACCCCCAGGTCCCCAATGTCGTGCCTCCTTCTGTCAGGGAATTTTAGCATCTCAGTAACAGATGTTATCAGGAGTCCCAAGTGTGATGAATGAAGTATGTCTGTCAACCGCCTGACGCACAAATCGACAATGCTTGTAAGAAAATAGAACTTGCACAGTTTTCACAGGGATGTATTGCTTACAGTGCTCACTGTGTCATTTACATTTTAGACCATCTCCCACGCTTGTTTCCAAGGATTTCTTGTATTTCTGAATAACTTTAGCCTCCACTATATTAGAATCATGTTCTTTATGTAAAGCATGATGAAGCTCATGGTGCATTTTGACAGATATATGCACACTATCATTTTGAAAGACTAGGGATATACAGTATTACTCATACTGCTAGATTCCAGCAGTGAATTAACAGAAATCGAATTCTAAAAGCAGTAGAAAAAGGAAATATGGTACATGTAAATGCTAAATCATTTAAGGGCATACAATACGGTAGACTAGTGAAGGACGTCTACACTAACACATGAAGGACACTGAATAGGAATACAGTAGAGTAAATGAGATAAATAACTGAGACTACCACATGTGTCATACTGGACAAACATTGATTTTCTAGACATTAAAATCATAACAACAACAATAAAATAACAACATTCTGACAACAACAAGCACATTTTTTAGATTCTGGGCATCATTTCCATAGTTCTCTCCAAACATATCTTATATAAATCTGTCAATAAACACAATGACATACAGTACATCTAGAGGCGCCAAGCATTTTAAATGAGACCTGCCTATAATGAAAAAGAGGTATTATACTGGACACCACTTGCATCAGCAAAAAATTGGTGAATGTACTGCACTTTCAGAAAAATTGTAATTGGTTTTGACACCAGATTTCTACAGTCCCTAGCTCCTTAGCTCTTTTAATATATTTTTTATCATCACTACAAATTTAGAAGTACTTACATGTTGGGACATATACAGTACATATCACAGTATGACTTTTGTTTGTATTAGAAATAATTTACAAATTCGACTTTTAAAGGAATTGCTTCCAGCTCTGCAACCTTGAATTTTTTTATTTACTTATGAATATTTACAGTATAAGTAACTGCAACATTTTTGAAGCAGAAAACAATTACAAAAGCCTAGTAAATCTAATCAATGACATTATTAGCTCAAATAAGGAATTTAATTAACCATCCGGGAGTCCATCTGGAACGAACAACCATAGCATATTGAGGTCACCACAACCAGGATAGAAAAGTGGCTGCTTTCAATTGGCATTGTATTATTAAACTAGTTAACACAACATCCATCCATTTTCAATAAGCACTTACGGCACAGCGTGGCAGTGAGCCGGAGTCAAGCCATCACAGAATGGCCACAACACAGAGCTACAGTATACACAATATGACAATGAATGTTTTAATTTACAAAACACAATTAGTATTCATGGCTTATTTTGTTCAATTTATTTTTGATATTTTTTTCTACAGCTTTCAATGAGTCCCATAGAACTAGCATCTTAAATGTTTGATGCATATCAACTTTTAAGATACTACTGAATGTTATATGAAACTGTATTTATACTATATATATGAAACTATGGTTGATTTAACTGTATAGTTATTAATGTCATGTCATTACAAATACTGATCATTTTATCTCCAGGTGTTGTATTGATCCTTCATTATGGTAATTCTGTAGTGAGGTCACGGCTCCTGAATTCACTTACAGTACTGTCAAATTACACAGTGATGCATGGATGATTAGCTTAACTAGTTTTTTCTTTATCGGAGTGAAGAAAATAGACATTTATTATTGAGTGTTTATTATTCACCTTTCACCTTCCTTTAAATGTTGTTTAGAATTCATTGCAATTTTACTTATTTATATTTTCAATACATAATTCTTAGAGGTTTCTTTGAGAACATTAAACAATAAAGATAATGATTTTTTTTTCATTGTAAAATTTGTTACTAAAATACCCATCACTGGCTATCATCAGTAAACTAAATGGGATGGTTTTTAAAGAACCAAGAGAAAATGACCTTGCATGTGTCATTAAGGAGGCAGTATATCTGTAAGACAATTTAAAACATGCACTTTAAGAATTATGAAGAATGGTAAAATGTCAAGTTTATAATATTTGCATATTTTGAAATATTTCATTTCATACCACATTTCATTTTCCTCATGTCATTGTATTAGTAATCATTTAGCATTGCATTATTTCCTTTTATACAAGCAACAGGCAGCAAGCAAAGGGCTTTGGAACTAACAAAGAGGTTTAGCTGGATTCTTCCTGACATTGAGAATCTGTGGCATCAGTACATGATTTGATGCAATTGCTCCTCTTTAAATGATCCAGAAGGCTGTTGACAAGAGAGGTGACATTTGCTGCTTGTGCTCCAGGGTGTACTTTGTCAAAGTGGAGCAACAGGTGACAAGCACTGTGTCCAAAGAATTGGCTGTGATGTACTTCGTATTGATAAACCATCCCTTTCAACCCAAATAAATATTATACTGCAGTCTGCAAAGCATGTAACAATAACAATATTGAAATTAACAGTAACAATATTGAAGTTCATCAATACAACACACCATTACTTACGAAAAAATATTTAAAAATTAGATAAACTACAAGTGGGTTTTAAATTAAGTCCCAAATATTATTCAAAAGAATAGAACCCCTGTATTAATTCTAATCTCCATTCACGTTACTTTGACTCAAATGTTTTGCGATGCTGATATTATTGGGTGCTGTAATAAGACATTGTAGTCTACATATTATTGGTTTTTAAGTCACATGCTGCCTGTTTTTCTACAATGATGGAATCTTTTCAAGTTATGAAATGGTAATAATGTATAAGATGTATAATAAAAGCATACAGAATGTTGCTGAATATGCAAATATCAATTTCTTTATTAATTACAGTGATTTGTGAAGGACTGGAGACTTCCTTAAGAGTAAATCACATTCTCCGTGCATGTTTAGAATAACAAAAATGGATGGCATAGTATTGAAAAACTGAATATACAAAAGGAAGGCCACTCTCACACCGATAGTCAAAAATCAGTTTTGCTTCAAACTCTAAGACAACTCAAAAAGTGTCTAAATGGAGTGTTCAGACTAATACATGTGTCTACTGCAATATTAAAAGAAGATCATCCAAAGCTTCTGGTGTCTCAGAAAACATCAGATAAAAACTGATGATTTGCTAAAAACATCACAATACACTATTGATTATGTTTTGCATTGCTTCTAGCTCATCACATTTTAAGCTGTCAGAAAAAAATAACAGTCTGCAGATTCAAAGCTTAAAAGCAACACCCCTAAAATAGAGCATGATCAAACAGCCTCATATCTGCAGTTTTTTATACACTTTTAATTTTCTTTA